>NC_086446.1:609180260-609808593 GCF_028390025.1 Pseudophryne corroboree
AAGAAAAAAAGAGGCGCAATGAGGTAGCTGTGTGAGTAAGATAAGCGACCCTAGTGGCCGACACAAACACCGGGCCCATCTAGGAGTGGCACTGCAGTGTCACGCAGGATGGCCCTTCCAAAAAATCCTCCCCAAACAGCACATGACGCAAAGAAAAAAAGAGGCGCAATGAGGTAGCTGTGTGAGTAAGATAAGCGACCCTAGTGGCCGACACAAACACCGGGCCCATCTAGGAGTGGCACTGCAGTGTCACGCAGGATGGCCCTTCCAAAAAACCCTCCCCAAACAGCACATGACGCAAAGAAAAAAAGAGGCGCAATGAGGTAGCTGTGTGAGTAAGATAAGCGACCCTAGTGGCCGACACAAACACCGGGCCCATCTAGGAGTGTCACTGCAGTGTCACGCAGGATGGCCCTTCCAAAAAACACTCCCCAAACAGCACATGACGCAAATAAAAATGAAAGAAAAAAGAGGTGCAAGATGGAATTGTCCTTGGGCCCTCCCACCCACCCTTATGTTGTATAAACAGGACATGCACACTTTAACCAACCCATCATTTCAGTGACAGGGTCTGCCACACGACTGTGACTGAAATGACGGGTTGGTTTGGACCCCCACCTAAAAAGAAGCAATTAATCTCTCCTTGCACAAACTGGCTCTACAGAGGCAAGATGTCCACCTCATCATCATCCTCCGATATATCACCGTGTACATCCCCCTCCTCACAGATTATCAATTCGTCCCCACTGGAATCCACCATCTCAGCTCCCTGTGTACTTTGTGGAGGCAATTGCTGCTGGTCAATGTCTCCACGGAGGAATTGATTATAATTCATTTTAATGAACATCATCTTCTCCACATTTTCTGGATGTAACCTCGTACGCCGATTGCTGACAAGGTGAGCGGCGGCACTAAACACTCTTTCGGAGTACACACTTGTGGGAGGGCAACTTAGGTAGAATAAAGCCAGTTTGTGCAAGGGCCTCCAAATTGCCTCTTTTTCCTGCCAGTATAAGTACGGACTGTGTGACGTGCCTACTTGGATGCGGTCACTCATATAATCCTCCACCATTCTTTCAATAATGAGAGAGAATCATATGCAGTGACAGTAGACGACATGTCCGTAATCGTTGTCAGGTCCTTCAGTCCGGACCAGATGTCAGCATCAGCAGTCGCTCCAGACTGCCCTGCATCACCGCCAGCGGGTGGGCTCGGAATTCTGAGCCTTTTCCTCGCACCCCCAGTTGCGGGAGAATGTGAAGGAGGAGATGTTGACAGGTCGCGTTCCGCTTGACTTGACAATTTTCTCACCAGCAGGTCTTTGAACCCCAGCAGACTTGTGTCTGCCGGAAAGAGAGATCCAAGGTAGGCTTTAAATCTAGGATCGAGCATGGTGGCCAAAATGTAGTGCTCTGATTTCAACAGATTGACCACCCGTGAATCCTTGTTAAGCGAATTAAGGGCTCCATCCACAAGTCCCACATGCCTAGCGGAATCGCTCTGTGTTAGCTCCTCCTTCAATGTCTCCAGCTTCTTCTGCAAAAGCCTGATGAGGGGAATGACCTGACTCAGGCTGGCAGTGTCTGAACTGACTTCACGTGTGGCAAGTTCAAAGGGCATCAGAACCTTGCACAATGTTGAAATCATTCTCCACTGCGCTTGAGACAGGTGCATTCCACCTCCTATATCGTGCTGAATTGTATAGGCTTGAATGGCCTTTTGCTGCTCCTCCAACCTCTGAAGCATATAGAGGGTTGAATTCCACCTCGTTACCACTTCTTGCTTCAGATGATGGCAGGGCAGGTTCAGTTGTTTTTGGTGGTGCTCCAGTCTTCTGTACGTGGTGCCTGTACGCCGAAAGTGTCCCGCAATTCTTCTGGCCACCGACAGCATCTCTTGCACACCCCTGTCGTTTTTTAAAAAATTCTGCACCACCAAATTCAAGGTATGTGCAAAACATGGGACGTGCTGGAATTTGCCCATATTTAATGCACACACAATATTGCTGGCGTTGTCCGATGCCACAAATCCACAGGAGAGTCCAATTGGGGTAAGCCATTCCGCGATGATCTTCCTCAGTTGCCGTAAGAGGTTTTCAGCTGTGTGCGTATTCTGGAAAGCGGTGATACAAAGCGTAGCCTGCCTAGGAAAGAGTTGGCGTTTGCGAGATGCTGCTACTGGTGCCGCCGCTGCTGTTCTTGCGGCGGGAGTCCATACATCTACCCAGTGGGCTGTCACAGTCATATAGTCCTGACCCTGCCCTGCTCCACTTGTCCACATGTCCGTGGTTAAGTGGACATTGGGTACAACTGCATTTTTTAGGACACTGGTGAGTCTTTTTCTGACGTCCGTGTACATTCTCGGTATCGCCTGCCTAGAGAAGTGGAACCTAGATGGTATTTGGTAACGGGGGCACACTGCCTCAATAAATTGTCTAGTTCCCTGTGAACTAACGGCGGATACCGGACGCACGTCTAACACCAACATAGTTGTCAAGGCCTCAGTTATCCGCTTTGCAGCAGGATGACTGCTGTGATATTTCATCTTCCTCGCAAAGGACTGTTGGACAGTCAATTGCTTACTGGAAGTAGTACAAGTGGGCTTACGACTTCCCCTCTGGGATGACGATCGACTCCCAGCAGCAACAACAGCAGCGCCAGCAGCAGTAGGCATTACACTCAAGGATGCATCGGAGGAATCCCAGGCAGGAGAGGACTCGTCAGAATTGCCAGTGACATGGCCTGCAGGACTATTGGCATTCCTGGGTAAGGAGGAAATTGACACTGAGGGAGTTGGTGGGGTGGTTTGCGTGAGCTTGGTTACAAGAGGAAGGGATTTACTGGTCAGTGGACTGCTTCCGCTGTCACCCAAAGTTTTTGAACTTGTCACTGACTTATAATGAATGCGCAGCAGGTGACGTATAAGGGAGGATGTTCCGAGGTGGTTAACGTCCTTACCCCTACTTATTACAGCTTGACAAAGGCAACACACGGCTTGACACCTGTTGTCCGCATTTCTGTTGAAATACTTCCACACCGAAGAGCTGATTTTTTTGGTATTTTCACCAGGCATGTCAATGGCCATATTCCTCCCACGGACAACAGGTGTCTCCCCGGGTGCCTGACTTAAACAAACCACCTCACCATCAGAATCCTCCTGGTCAATTTCCTCCCCAGCGCCAGCAACACCCATATCCTCCTCATCCTGGTGTACTTCAACACTGACATCTTCAATCTGACTATCAGGAACTGGACTGCGGGTGCTCCTTCCAGCATTTGCAGGGGGCGTGCAAATGGTGGAAGGCGCATGCTCTTCACGTCCAGTGTTGGGAAGGTCAGGCATCGCAACCGACACAATTGGACTCTCCTTGTGGATTTGGGATTTCGAAGAACGCACAGTTCTTTGCGGTGCTTTTGCCAGCTTGAGTCTTTTCATTTTTCTAGCGAGAGGCTGAGTGCTTCCATCCTCATGTGAAGCTGAACCACTAGCCATGAACATAGGCCAGGGCCTCAGCCGTTCCTTGCCACTCTGTGTGGTAAATGGCATATTGGCAAGTTTACGCTTCTCCTCCGACAATTTTATTTTAGGTTTTGGAGTCATTTTTTTACTGATATTTGGTGTTTTGGATTTTACATGCTCTGTACTATGACATTGGGCATCGGCCTTGGCAGACGACGTTGCTGGCATTTCATCGTCTCGGCCATGACTAGTGGCAGCAGCTTCAGCACGAGGTGGAAGTGGATCTTGATCTTTCCCTAATTTTGGAACCTCAACATTTTTGTTCTCCATATTTTAATAGGCACAACTAAAAGGCACCTCAGGTAAACAATGGAGATGGATGGATACTAGTATACTTATGGATGGACTGCCGAGTGCCGACACAGAGGTAGCTACAGCCGTGGACTACCGTACTGTGTCTGCTGCTAATATAGACTGGATGATAATGAGATGAAATCAATATATATGTATATATAATATCACTAGTACTGCAGCCGGACAGGTATATATATTTATTATGTAATGACTGATGACGGACCTGCTGGACACTGTCAGCTCAGCAGCACCGCAGACTGCTACAGTAAGCTACTATAGTAGTATGTATAAAGAAGAAAGAAAAGAAAAAAAACCACGGGTAGGTGGTATACAATTATGGATGGACGAGCGACTGCCGACACAGAGGTAGCTACAGCCGTGGACTACCGTACTGTGTCTGCTGCTAATATAGACTGGATGATAATGAGATGAAATTAATATATATGTATATATAATATCACTAGTACTGCAGCCGGACAGGTATATATATTATATATTTATTATGTAATGACTGATGACGGACCTGCTGGACACTGTCAGCTCAGCAGCACCGCAGACTGCTACAGTAAGCTACTATAGTAGTTAGAGATGAGCGGGTTCGGTTTCTCTGAAACCGAACCCGCACGAACTTCATGTTTTTTTCACGGGTCCGAGCAGACTCGGATCCTCCCGCCTTGCTCGGTTAACCCGAGCGCGCCCGAACGTCATCATGACGCTGTCGGATTCTCGCGAGACTCGGATTCTATATAAGGAGCCGCGCGTCGCCGCCATTTTCACACGTGCATTGAGATTGATAGGGAGAGGACGTGGCTGGCGTCCTCTCCATTAGAAATTAGATTAGAAGAGAGAGAGAGATTGTGCAGTCAGACAGAGTTTACCACAGTGACCAGTGCAGTTGTTGTTAGTTAACTTTTATTTATTTTAATATATATCCGTTCTCTGCTATATCCGTTCTCTGCCTGAAAAAAAACGATACACAGCAGCAGCCAGTCACACAGTGTGACTCAGTCTGTGTGCACTCAGCTCAGCCCAGTGTGCTGCACATCAATGTATAAAAGGCAAAGCTTATAATAATTGTGGGGGAGACTGGGGAGCACTGCAGGTTGTTATAGCAGGAGCCCCCAGGAGTACATAATATTATATTAATTTAAAATTAAACAGTGCACACTTTTGCTGCAGGAGTGCCACTGCCAGTGTGACTAGTGGTGACCAGTGCCTGACCACCAGTATAGTAGTATATTCATTGTTGTATGTATTGTATACTATCTCTTTATCAACCAGTCTATATTAGCAGCAGACACAGTACAGTGCGGTAGTTCACGGCTGTGGCTACCTCTGTGTCGGCAGTCGGAACTCGGCAGGCAGTCCGTCCATCCATAATTGTATTACAATATATACCACCTAACCGTGGTATTTTTTTTTCTTTCTTTATACCGTCATAGTGTCATACTAGTTGTTACGAGTATACTACTATCTCTTTATCAACCAGTGTACAGTGCGGTAGTTCACGGCTGTGGCTACCTCTGTGTCGGCAGTCGGCAGGCAGTCCGTCCATCCATAATTGTATTATTATTATAATATATACCACCTAGCCGTGGTTTTTTTTCCATTCTTTATACCGTCGTCATAGTGTCATACTAGTTGTTACGAGTATACTACTATCTCTTTATCAACCAGTGTACAGTGCGGTAGTTCACGGCTGTGGCTACCTCTGTGTCGGCAGTCGGCAGGCAGTCCGTCCATCCATAATTGTATTATTATTATAATATATACCACCTAACCGTGGTTTTTTTTCCATTCTTTATACCGTCGTCATAGTGTCATACTAGTTGTTACGAGTATACTACTATCTCTTTATCAACCAGTGTACAGTGCGGTAGTTCACGGCTGTGGCTACCTCTGTGTCGGCAGTCGGCAGGCAGTCCGTCCATCCATAATTGTATTATTATTATAATATATACCACCTAACCGTGGTTTTTTTTCCATTCTTTATACCGTCGTCATAGTGTCATACTAGTTGTTACGAGTATACTACTATCTCTTTATCAACCAGTGTACAGTGCGGTAGTTCACGGCTGTGGCTACCTCTGTGTCGGCAGTCGGCAGGCAGTCCGTCCATCCATAATTGTATTATTATTATAATATATACCACCTAACCGTGGTTTTTTTTCCATTCTTTATACCGTCGTCATAGTGTCATACTAGTTGTTACGAGTATACTACTATCTCTTTATCAACCAGTGTACAGTGCGGTAGTTCACGGCTGTGGCTACCTCTGTGTCGGCAGTCGGCAGGCAGTCCGTCCATCCATAATTGTATTATTATTATAATATATACCACCTAACCGTGGTTTTTTTTCCATTCTTTATACCGTCGTCATAGTGTCATACTAGTTGTTACGAGTATACTACTATCTCTTTATCAACCAGTGTACAGTGCGGTAGTTCACGGCTGTGGCTACCTCTGTGTCGGCAGTCGGCAGGCAGTCCGTCCATCCATAATTGTATTATTATTATAATATATACCACCTAACCGTGGTTTTTTTTCCATTCTTTATACCGTCGTCATAGTGTCATACTAGTTGTTACGAGTATACTACTATCTCTTTATCAACCAGTGTACAGTGCGGTAGTTCACGGCTGTGGCTACCTCTGTGTCGGCAGTCGGCAGGCAGTCCGTCCATCCATAATTGTATTATTATTATAATATATACCACCTAACCGTGGTTTTTTTTCCATTCTTTATACCGTCGTCATAGTGTCATACTAGTTGTTACGAGTATACTACTATCTCTTTATCAACCAGTGTACAGTGCGGTAGTTCACGGCTGTGGCTACCTCTGTGTCGGCAGTCGGCAGGCAGTCCGTCCATCCATAATTGTATTATTATTATAATATATACCACCTAACCGTGGTTTTTTTTCCATTCTTTATACCGTCGTCATAGTGTCATACTAGTTGTTACGAGTATACTACTATCTCTTTATCAACCAGTGTACAGTGCGGTAGTTCACGGCTGTGGCTACCTCTGTGTCGGCAGTCGGCAGGCAGTCCGTCCATCCATAATTGTATTATTATTATAATATATACCACCTAACCGTGGTTTTATTTCCATTCTTTATACCGTCGTCATAGTGTCATACTAGTTGTTACGAGTATACTACTATCTCTTTATCAACCAGTGTACAGTGCGGTAGTTCACGGCTGTGGCTACCTCTGTGTCGGCAGTCGGCAGGCAGTCCGTCCATCCATAATTGTATTATTATTATAATATATACCACCTAACCGTGGTTTTTTTTCCATTCTTTATACCGTCGTCATAGTGTCATACTAGTTGTTACGAGTATACTGCTATCTCTTTATCAACCAGTGTACAGTGCGGTAGTTCACGGCTGTGGCTACCTCTGTGTCGGCAGTCGGCAGGCAGTCCGTCCATCCATAATTGTATTATTATTATAATATATACCACCTAACCGTGGTTTTTTTTCCATTCTTTATACCGTCGTCATAGTGTCATACTAGTTGTTACGAGTATACTACTATCTCTTTATCAACCAGTGTACAGTGCGGTAGTTCACGGCTGTGGCTACCTCTGTGTCGGCAGTCGGCAGGCAGTCCGTCCATCCATAATTGTATTATTATTATAATATATACCACCTAACCGTGGTTTTTTTATACCACCTAACCGTGGCAGTCCGTCCATAATTGTATACTAGTAAACTATCCAATCCATCCATCTCCATTGTTTACCTGAGGTGCCTTTTAGTTCTGCCTATAAAATATGGAGAACAAAAAAGTTGAGGTTCCAAAATTAGGGAAAGATCAAGATCCACTTCCACCTCGTGCTGAAGCTGCTGCCACTAGTCATGGCCGAGACGATGAAATGCCAGCAACGTCGTCTGCCAAGGCCGATGCCCAATGTCATAGTACAGAGCATGTCAAATCCAAAACACCAAATATCAGAAAAAAAAGGACTCCAAAACCTAAAATAAAATTGTCGGAGGAGAAGCGTAAACTTGCCAATATGCCATTTACCACACGGAGTGGCAAGGAACGGCTGAGGCCCTGGCCTATGTTCATGGCTAGTGGTTCAGCTTCACATGAGGATGGAAGCACTCAGCCTCTCGCTAGAAAACTGAAAAGACTCAAGCTGGCAAAAGCACCGCAAAGAACTGTGCGTTCTTTGAAATCCCAAATCCACAAGGAGAGTCCAATTGTGTCGGTTGCGATGCCTGACCTTCCCAACACTGGACGTGAAGAGCATGCGCCTTCCACTATTTGCATGCCCCCTGCAAGTGCTGGAAGGAGCACCCGCAGTCCAGTTCCTGATAGTCAGATTGAAGATGTCAGTGTTGAAGTACACCAGGATGAGGAGGATATGGGTGTTGCTGGCGCTGGGGAGGAAATTGACCAGGAGGATTCTGATGGTGAGGTGGTTTGTTTAAGTCAGGCACCCGGGGAGACACCTGTTGTCCGTGGGAGGAATATGGCCGTTGACATGCCAGGTGAAAATACCAAAAAAATCAGCTCTTCGGTGTGGAGGTATTTCACCAGAAATGCGGACAACAGGTGTCAAGCCGTGTGTTCCCTTTGTCAAGCTGTAATAAGTAGGGGTAAGGACGTTAACCACCTCGGAACATCCTCCCTTATACGTCACCTGCAGCGCATTCATAATAAGTCAGTGACAAGTTCAAAAACTTTGGGTGACAGCGGAAGCAGTCCACTGACCAGTAAATCCCTTCCTCTTGTAACCAAGCTCACGCAAACCACCCCACCAACTCCCTCAGTGTCAATTTCCTCCTTCCCCAGGAATGCCAATAGTCCTGCAGGCCATGTCACTGGCAAGTCTGACGAGTCCTTTCCTGCCTGGGATTCCTCCGATGCATCCTTGCGTGTAACGCCTACTGCTGCTGGCGCTGCTGTTGTTGCCGCTGGGAGTCGATGGTCATCCCAGAGGGGAAGTCGTAAGCCCACTTGTACTACTTCCAGTAAGCAATTGACTGTTCAACAGTCCTTTGCGAGGAAGATGAAATATCACAGCAGTCATCCTACTGCAAAGCGGATAACTGAGTCCTTGACAACTATGTTGGTGTTAGACGTGCGTCCGGTATCCGCCGTTAGTTCACAGGGAACTAGACAATTTATTGAGGCAGTGTGCCCCCGTTACCAAATACCATCTAGGTTCCACTTCTCTAGGCAGGCGATACCGAGAATGTACACGGACGTCAGAAAAAGACTCACCAGTGTCCTAAAAAATGCAGTTGTACCCAATGTCCACTTAACCACGGACATGTGGACAAGTGGAGCAGGGCAGGGTCAGGACTATATGACTGTGACAGCCCACTGGGTAGATGTATGGACTCCCGCCGCAAGAACAGCAGCGGCGGCACCAGTAGCAGCATCTCGCAAACGCCAACTCTTTCCTAGGCAGGCTACGCTTTGTATCACCGCTTTCCAGAATACGCACACAGCTGAAAACCTCTTACGGCAACTGAGGAAGATCATCGCGGAATGGCTTACCCCAATTGGACTCTCCTGTGGATTTGTGGCATCGGACAACGCCAGCAATATTGTGTGTGCATTAAATATGGGCAAATTCCAGCACGTCCCATGTTTTGCACATACCTTGAATTTGGTGGTGCAGAATTTTTTAAAAAACGACAGGGACGTGCAAGAGATGCTGTCGGTGGCCAGAAAAATTGCGGGACACTTTCGGCGTACAGGCACCACGTACAGAAGACTGGAGCACCACCAAAAACTACTGAACCTGCCCTGCCATCATCTGAAGCAAGAAGTGGTAACGAGGTGGAATTCAACCCTCTATATGCTTCAGAGGTTGGAGGAGCAGCAAAAGGCCATTCAAGCCTATACAATTGAGCACGATATAGGAGATGGAATGCACCTGTCTCAAGTGCAGTGGAGAATGATTTCAACGTTGTGCAAGGTTCTGATGCCCTTTGAACTTGCCACACGTGAAGTCAGTTCAGACACTGCCAGCCTGAGTCAGGTCATTCCCCTCATCAGGCTTTTGCAGAAGAAGCTGGAGGCATTGAAGAAGGAGCTAACACGGAGCGATTCCGCTAGGCATGTGGGACTTGTGGATGCAGCCCTTAATTCGCTTAACAAGGATTCACGGGTGGTCAATCTGTTGAAATCAGAGCACTACATTTTGGCCACCGTGCTCGATCCTAGATTTAAAGCCTACCTTGGATCTCTCTTTCCTGCAGACACAGGTCTGCTGGGGTTGAAAGACCTGCTGGTGACAAAATTGTCAAGTCAAGCGGAACGCGACCTGTCAACATCTCCTCCTTCACATTCTCCCGCAACTGGGGGTGCGAGGAAAAGGCTCAGAATTCCGAGCCCACCCGCTGGCGGTGATGCAGGGCAGTCTGGAGCGACTGCTGATGCTGAGATCTGGTCCGGACTGAAGGACCTGACAACGATTACGGACATGTCGTCTACTGTCACTGCATATGATTCTCTCAACATTGATAGAATGGTGGAGGATTATATGAGTGACCGCATCCAAGTAGGCACGTCACACAGTCCGTACTTATACTGGCAGGAAAAAGAGGCAATTTGGAGGCCCTTGCACAAACTGGCTTTATTCTACCTAAGTTGCCCTCCCACAAGTGTGTACTCCGAAAGAGTGTTTAGTGCCGCCGCTCACCTTGTCAGCAATCGGCGTACGAGGTTACATCCAGAAAATGTGGAGAAGATGATGTTCATTAAAATGAATTATAATCAATTCCTCCGCGGAGACATTGACCAGCAGCAATTGCCTCCACAAAGTACACAGGGAGCTGAGATGGTGGATTCCAGTGGGGACGAATTGATAATCTGTGAGGAGGGGGATGTACACGGTGATATATCGGAGGGTGAAGATGAGGTGGACATCTTGCCTCTGTAGAGCCAGTTTGTGCAAGGAGAGATTAATTGCTTCTTTTTTGGGGGGGGTCCAAACCAACCCGTCATATCAGTCACAGTCGTGTGGCAGACCCTGTCACTGAAATGATGGGTTGGTTAAAGTGTGCATGTCCTGTTTTGTTTATACAACATAAGGGTGGGTGGGAGGGCCCAAGGATAATTCCATCTTGCACCTCTTTTTTCTTTTCTTTTTCTTTGCATCATGTGCTGATTGGGGAGGGTTTTTTGGAAGGGACATCCTGCGTGACACTGCAGTGCCACTCCTAGATGGGCCCGGTGTTTGTGTCGGCCACTAGGGTCGCTAATCTTACTCACACAGCTACCTCATTGCGCCTCTTTTTTTCTTTGCGTCATGTGCTGTTTGGGGAGGGTTTTTTGGAAGGGACATCCTGCGTGACACTGCAGTGCCACTCCTAGATGTGCCCGGTGTTTGTGTCGGCCACTAGGGTCGCTAATCTTACTCACACAGTCAGCTACCTCATTGCGCCTCTTTTTTTCTTTGCGTCATGTGCTGTTTGGGGAGGGTTTTTTGGAAGGGCCATCCTGCGTGACACTGCAGTGCCACTCCTAGATGGGCCCGGTGTTTGTGTCGGCCACTAGGGTCGCTAATCTTACTCACACAGCTACCTCATTGCGCCTCTTTTTTTCTTTGCGTCATGTGCTGTTTGGGGAGGGTTTTTTGGAAGGGCCATCCTGCGTGACACTGCAGTGCCACTCCTAGATGGGCCCGGTGTTTGTGTCGGCCACTAGGGTCGCTAATCTTACTCACACAGCTACCTCATTGCGCCTCTTTTTTTCTTTGCGTCATGTGCTGTTTGGGGAGGGTTTTTTGGAAGGGACATCCTGCGTGACACTGCAGTGCCACTCCTAGATGGGCCCGGTGTTTGTGTCGGCCACTAGGGTCGCTTATCTTACTCACACAGCGACCTCGGTGCAAATTTTAGGACTAAAAATAATATTGTGAGGTGTGATGTGTTCAGAATAGGCTGAAAATGAGTGTAAATTATGTTTTTTGAGGTTAATAATACTTTGGGATCAAAATTACCCCCAAATTCTATGATTTAAGCTGTTTTTTAGGGTTTTTTGAAAAAAACACCCGAATCCAAAACACACCCGAATCCGACAAAAATAATTCGGTGAGGTTTTGCCAAAACGCGTTCGAACCCAAAACACGGCCGCGGAACCGAACCCAAAACCAAAACACAAAACCCGAAAAATTTCAGGCGCTCATCTCTAATAGTAGTATGTATAAAGAAGAAGAAAAAAAAAAACAACCACGGGTAGGTGGTATACAATTATGGATGGACTGCCGAGTGCCGACACAGAGGTAGCTACAGCCGTGGACTAACGTACTGTGTCTGCTGATAATATAGACTGGATGATAATGAGATGAAATCAATATATATGTATATATAATATCACTAGTACTGCAGCCGGACAGGTATATATTATATATTTATTATGTAATGACTGATGACGGACCTGCTGGACACTGTCAGCTCAGCAGCACCGCAGACTGCTACAGTAAGCTACTATAGTAGTATGTATAAAGAAGAAAGAAAAAAAAAACAACCACGGGTAGGTGGTATACAATTATGGATGGACTGCCGAGTGCCGACACAGAGGTAGCTACAGCCGTGGACTAACGTACTGTGTCTGCTGATAATATAGACTGGATGATAATGAGATGAAATCAATATATATGTATATATAATATCACTAGTACTGCAGCCGGACAGGTATATATATTATATATTTATTATGTAATGACTGATGACGGACCTGCTGGACACTGTCAGCTCAGCAGCACCGCAGACTGCTACAGTAAGCTACTATAGTAGTATGTATAAAGAAGAAAGAAAAAAAAAAAAACACGGGTAGGTGCTAGGTGGTATACAATATTATATATATATTATATACAATTATATATATATATATATATATATAATATATATTAAACTCATAAACTGGTGGTGATTATTAAACTGGTGGTCAGGTCACTGGTCACACTATCAGCAACTTGCAAGTAGTACTCCTGAGTCCTAAGCAGACAATCACAATATATATTATACTGGTGGTCAGTGTGGTCACAAACAATGGCAGTGTGGCTGGCACTCTGGCAGCAAAAGTGTGCACTGTACGTTATATGTACTCCTGAGTCCTGAGTCCTGCTCTCAGACTCTAACTGCTCCCCACTGTCAGTGTCTCCCCCACAAGTCAGATAATACAGTCACACTATCTCTCTCTATCACTTCAGCAAGTACTAGTAGTAGTAGTACTCCTCCTAATGCTCCCCAAATTACTACTGTGTCTCTCTCTGTCTCACTCTCTTCTCGAATCTCTATAAACGGAGAGGACGCCAGCCACGTCCTCTCCCTATGAATCTCAATGCACGTGTGAAAAATGGCGGCGACGCGCGGCTCCTTATATAGAATCCGAGTCTCGCGATAGAATCCGAGCCTCGCGAGAATCCGACAGCGTGATGATGACGTTCGGGCGTGCTCGGGTTAACCGAGCAAGGCGGGAAGATCCGAGTCGCTCGGACCCGTGTAAAAAAACATGAAGTTCGGGCGGGTTCGGATTCCGAGGAACCGAACCCGCTTATCTCTACTTTTTACTCCAGAGTTTGGGCTATAAAAATTATTAGAATAATGTAAAGAAAATATTTCAAACAAATTATCAGTATTTTTCATATATTTTATTTAGTCAATACTCCGGTTTAAATGTAAGTATGACAGGAAAGGCTCTGCCTCACCTGCCTCACCCCACCGCACGTCACTGCTTAGGGTTGATGTCAGCAGTGGGGAGTCAGATGCTCCCTTGGTCGTTCCTTCCCCCCGGTTCATAACCAGTTCCCCCTGAGTCTCCCGCCATGAACTGATTTCCTGCTTCCATCTGAGACGTTGAGTAAGGGGACCCAGTCGCAGCATAGGCAGCTGTGTGACTGGTGCGTCAGTGTTCATTTGAGCGTCTGTGTTCACTGTAGGTTCATAGGACGAGTGTGTACACTATTAGCATCTGGATCCACTCAGCATTCGCTAACGTATTGATCGGTCCTGGAAGCGGGGTGAGTCTCCCTGTATCCCACTCTACTGAGTTGGGTAATATAGCACTGAGTCTCTATCTATCTTTGAGTACGAATAGTTGGATAAGTGCCTGATGCATATGAGTCTTATAACTATTGCTGTTGTTTTCTTTCGCCTGTGCGACTGAATACAGTTAAATCCTATATAAGGTAATGGAGTAATATGTTTCTCCTACATACTTGAAATGTATTTGTAGTTTAGTATGTGCTCATATTGCTTATTATACTAATGTATAACCTGAGACTGATTGCTAGTGTGATTGCTGACTTTACTATAATTCTGTAAGTTTTTCTGTGTATTCCAATCCTCAATGCTGGTGCAAAGCAGGGTAGGGTCAGATTGGATGTCATTTACATTTTTTTTTAAGTGATTACAGTCACAAATTGTGTAGTAACACTGTACAGGTGTGTGATTTATTTATAATGTCTAATGCTTTCCACAGCAGCACCAACACTCATTTCATGTTTATCTTGCAAAGCTGAGTTAACCTATCAGGATCTGGTTCAAAAGGGATTATGTGCAAAATGTTTTAGCTGTCACCGAAGCCTCTTAAATAACCGAGGCAAGCACAGGTTATAGTTGAACCTTCATGGGCTACTTTGTACAGACATTATCCAATATAGGTCAGCAGATAATGGCAGCTCCTATACCAGGAATAGGTTACCCTATTAATCCTATCAGGATCTGGTTCAAAAGGGATTATGTGCAAAATGTTTTAGCTGTCACCGAAGCCTCTTAAATAACCGAGGCAAGCACAGGTTCTAGTTGAACCTTCATGGGCTTCTTTGTACAGACATTATCCAATATAGGTCAGCAGATAATGGCAGCTCCTATACCAGGAATAGGTTACCCTATTAACCCTTATTACATGCAACATTCATTCTGAGGTTCATCCACCTTGGGAATTGGCAGCCTCTCAACAAAAGCAGGCTGAAAGGTCGGTGGTAAGTAAATCACATAGACATGATACAACATCTTCACAGTCTAGATGTGTTTTAGATGAGGATTCATCGGAGGATGAGGGCTCATTGCATTTCAGAGGAAGGTCTCAGCTCATTGGACATACCTGAGCTAATTAGTGCTATGTAAGCCATTCTATCCTTAGAAGAGGCAGCAGAGCCTGTGTTAAAAACTAAGGCAGCTGTGTTTAAACATCCCAAAACAGCTGATCAAAATTATGCAAGAGGTTTGGGTTACGCCCAGTAAGAAGTTAGAATTCCAAGAAATGGAATTCCAATTATCCTCGTCCAGCTGGGGACTATCTAAAAAAGGGAGGTGGCTCCCAAAGTAGATTTGCATGTCATAGATTGGTGCAAAAATCTACATTACTTCTGCTTTCAACATAAATAACAGATGTCATGGATAAGATAGTCGATGGTTTTCTAAAAAACATTTTTTTCTTGTCATGGGCAATCATTAGACCAGCCACGGCTTAAGCATGGATGGTGTAAGCAGTGGCAGCCAGTGCTGATGCATTGAAGGAGGATCTTTCAATGGCATCTAGAGAGCAAAAATCCCATATTGCACATATCAAACAGGCAGCGATAGCGGCCCTGGATATGGGTACAATTGCCTATCAGGCATCAGCTTCAGCAGTAGCAGCAGCTCGCAGAGCGGTTTGGCTATGAACATGGTAAGCTGACTCCGAATACAGGAAGGTTCTGGAGTCTTATCCTTGTTTACTGGAAATATTCTTTTTGGTAAAGAATTAAACAGTATTTTGGAGTCAGAAGCAGACTCCAAAAAAGTTAAGTTTTCCTTTCACACATGAATTCAAACCTAGTTTCCAGATTTTCGGTATCAAGGAAATGCAAAAGGAAAGGGTAATGGCAAATAGTCCCAATCCAACAAGTCTGGTAAGACTAAAAGGTATTGGGCTACCGGAGGACAGGTTTTCAAATCTGAAGATAAGCCATCAGCCTTATGGTGCGGGCCTCATGGTTATGATCTACAGCCACACCACACTGGACATGCCCAATCTTATCTGATTTTTGAAGCTAAGCAGTGTTGTTCCTGTTTAGTACTTGTATGGTAAACCACCTGGGAATACCAGGTGCTGTAGGTGTTTTCAATACTTACCCTCATTAAAAGTTTGTACCAGCCCGTCTTCAGCGGAAATGAAGACCAGGGCTTTGCAAGAGGCAGTTCAGGAGTTGCTTCAGCCAGGAGTGAAAATTGCAGTTTCTCCTGCACAAAGAGGACAAGGTTTTTATTCCACCCTGTTTTTAGTCCAGAAGCCAAATGGGTCGTTACGGCCCATACTCAATCTCAAAGTGCTGAACAAGTACATTTGGGTGCCTCGGGTTTCATATGGAGACTTTACGTTCCATTATTTTGGCCATGGAGTCGGAGGAGTTTATGGTATCCCAGGATATCCAGGATGCTTACCTTCATGTTCCTATAGCATTGTCCCATCGGGTTTGCTATCTTCCAGCATAATTTTCAGTTTCAGGCCCTACCATTTGGACTGAACACAGCTCCCAGAGTATTTACCAAAATTATAGTGTTGACAGCACCTTATCTCTGTTAGTAGGGGATAAGGATTTTAAAAAATCCATACCTCAGGGATTTATTAATCCTGGCACAGTCTCAGGAATTGTTCAGTGTCATCTGCAGCAGACAATAGCTTGTTACAGAGATACGGTTGGCTCATAAATTGGGCAAAGTCGTCTCTGGGTCCGTCACAACGGATGACTCACTTGGGGGCTGTGTTGGAATTGGGTATTCAGTGAGTAATTTTACCACTGAACAAAATATCCAAAATTCACCTAAGGATTCAGGAGTTGCTACACAGTCAAACGGTATCCATTTACACAGTAATGCGTGTGATAGGTTTGATGGTGTAGACATTCGACATGATGGAGTATACTCAGTTACACTCGATACATCTGCAACGTCTGATCCAGAGCCGGCGGAACCCGCTCAGCAAAGGGATGCAAAGCAGGTAGGCGACAAGCTGGAAAGGCACTCTCCCTGCTCTGCATCCCTCCTGCTGTGCACTGCTGCTGCCGGCTGCCACAGAGCCTCTCATACTTATAAGCAGTGGCTGCCAGTATGATCGCGGATCTTGTAACCCTGCCCTGCCGCTGATGAGATCTCCTGTGCCGCTGGAGGGAGAAGGAGAAGGGGGCGGGGGGGAGACAGACTGACGAGTAAAAGCTTGCTTCGGGAGAGAGAGAGAGAGCTGCAGTACTGACAGGAGCCACTAGATGCCCCCATCTCCACTGAGTCATCTCACCTGTCAGGGCCCTGATCATCAGAGAGACTGCCCGAGACCCTTCAGAGGAACTAAGTGAGTTTTATTTCTATGTGTGATTATCTGTCTGTCTCTGTGTCTATCTATCTATCTATCTATCTATCTATCTATCTATCTATCTATCTATCTATCTATCTATCTATCTATCTATCATCTATCTGTCTGTCTATCTTCCATCTGTATCTGTTTGTCTATACTAATCTATCTATATATTTGGGAGTGGATTTCCATTTTTTATATATATATATATATATATATATATATATATATATAAAATGGACAGATTGATCATTGTGAGTGGGCACCCACTGTTGTTGTAAATGAATGCCATGGTGCCCTCCTTACGCTTACCTCCAAACTTTCTTCTTTGCTAAGGAGGGACATACGTGCTCCTGAAAAAGGGGCATGGCCTCAGGAAAGGGGGCATGGCTTCACAGCAATGCCGCGACCGCTTGCACGCCTCCTGTTTTCGTCACTGAGGGGGCATGTCCAGCGTTCTGTCAGCTGCTGGCATGCCCTCTCTCCCTCTGTCTCCTGTGAATAAACGTTGTATGCTTGCGCACAGCGTCTGTTCACCGCTACTCTGCTAAGTGACAGAGCCTCCCAACTGCCCCCCCCCCCCACTGCGGGACACTGCGGCCCACGGGTGGGACAGCTGGACAGTCCCCAAAAAACAGGAATGTCCTGCGAAAATCGGGACAGTTGGGAGGCATGCCTTACAGATAATGTAGTCATGCAATGGTTCCCTGGAATGGGACTGGCATATCGCCTTGAGAAAAACACCCTGCTCGGCGTTGAATAGTCGGCGCACTATGCCTTCTTTTGTATCATAATACACTAAAGATTATTTATTTCATCAAGTTCGCTGAGCACTGCCTGGTTTCTTCTACAAGGATATGCCAATCCCATCCTAGGGAATCATTGCATGACTACATATATGTATATATATATATATACAGTGGCAGAACTAGCGAGCAGTGGGCCCATGTGCGACAAAATGGCTTCGGGCCCCCCCCCCCCCCCCCCCATCCCATCCCATCCAAGTCCACCCCCTCACCCCTGGAGAGGATCTGGTGAGGGGGGCCTGCTCAGGGAAGTGGATACCTAGCAACAGTGCCGTAACTAGACATTTTAGCACTGTGTGCAAGAAATGGCATTGGAGCCCCACCCCTGCATGCAAAACAGGGGCAGTGCGCGCCGTAGGCGCGCGCAAAAATACATAGTGGCGTGGCTTCATGGAGAAGGGGTGTGGCCACAAAATAATACCAATTCATAAAACGGTGCACAGTAGTCTCCATTATTCAAATTACGCCGCACAGTAGCACCACTACACCAGGTAGAGACCCTTTTACACCTTACAGCGGATGGATTCCTCTTTTTACACATTACGGCAGACAGCGTCCCCTTTTTACACATTACGGCAGACAGCGTGCCCTTGTTACACATAGCGGCAGACAGCTTACACTTTTTTCACATAACGGCAGACAGCCTGCCCTTGTTAAACATAGCGGCAGACAGCGTACACTTTTTTCACATAACAGCAGACAGCGTGCCCTTGTTAAACATAGCGGCAGACAGCGTACACTTTTTACACATAACAGCAGACAGCGTGCCCTTTTTACACATTACGGCAGACAGCGTGCCCTTGTTACACATTATGGCAGGCAGCGTGCCCTTGTTACACATTACGGCAGACAGCGTGCCCTTGTTACACATTACGGCAGGCAGATTCCCCCTTTTTACACACTGCGGAAGGCAGATTCCCCCTTTTTACACATTGCGGCAAGCAGATTCCCCCTTTTTACACATTGCGGCAGGCAGATTCCCCCTTTTTACACATTGCGGCAAGCAGATTCCCCCTTTTTACACATTGCGGCAGGCAGTCCCCCATTTTTATACATTGCGGCAGGCAGATTCCCCATTTTTATACATTGCGGCAGGCAGTTCCCCCTTTTTACACATTGCGGCAGGCAGTCCCCCATTTTTATACATTGCGGCAGGCAGATTCTTCATTTTTATACATTGCGGCAGGCAGTTTCCCCTTTTTACACATTGCGGCAGGCAGTCCCCCATTTTTACACATAGCGGAAGGCAGTCCCAACAAAGAAAGAAAGAAAGAAAGAAAGAAAGAAAGAAAGAAAGAAAGAAAGAAAGAAAGAAAGAAAGAAAGAAAGAAAGAAAGAGACAGAAAGAAAGAAAGAAATAAAGAGACAGAAAGAAAGAAGAATTATACTTACCCTCTCCGCTGGCTCAGGCCCCTCGTGCAGCTTGACGATTCCCGGGCAGTAGAGGAGGTGGAGGAGGGAGGTGAAGGAGGGAGCCGCAGCAGCGCTGTATTATTGGTGGAGGCGCTGCTGCCCCTCTGCTTCACTATAGGCTGTTCTCGGAAGACAGCCTATAGTGAAGCAGAGGGGCAGCAGCAGCAGCGCCTCCACCAGTAACAAAGCGCTGCTGCGGCTCCCTCCTTCACCTCCCTCCTCCTTCTCCCGTCAGTGCCGCTGCACTCCTCTCCTCTACGGGCGGCTGTGCGCTGCGGGCAGCGGTTGCCTGCAGCGCACAGCGGCATGTAATGAGTCACTTTGACTCATTACATGCTTGGGCCCCTGGACAGAGGCGGGCCCCAGTGCAACACACTGGTTGCACTGGCGGTAGTTCCGCCTCTGTATATATATATATATATATATATATTGCTCAAAGTGGGGCGGTATACGCAGTATGGCATACCACCACTTCGAGCACTGGCAGGTCACCTATAGCGGGAAGATTTTCTGTGGGGCCACTTGTCATCTGTAGCCCTATCCCCCTAAGCATGTTACCCATCACAGCATTCTTGAATTATCTATATTGTGAGAAGAGGCTCCAAGCCCCTACCCAGAAGAAAGGGAGCTCCAGCACACATATCAGTGATGCCGCACACATCGGAGGAAAAGCGGGTCCGCGTCCGGCAGAAAGTTAAGTTAAGATAAGCCCTGCACTCCCAGCTACCACCTGCCACATTTGTTTTTTTGTAGAGGGGATGGAGTAGAGACAATCGGGGTTGGTCGGGAGACAGTCGGGGCTAGCTGGGAGGACAAGGCAAGACAACTGAGGGGGGTGTTCAGTAGCAATTGCTATTGAGATGTGATCGCATCTCCCCTCTTTTCCCCGCAGTGCACACACACAGGACCCAATCTGCGCGGGTGGGGAGATGCGATTGCATCTCAGTTATGCGAATGCCTCTGCTTGATTGACAGGCAGAGGCGTTTGCGGGGTGGTACTGGGCAGCAACATGGCGTTGCAAGGGAGGTTGCGCGCCATTGATCGGGCGTGGGAAATGGAGGCGTGTTCGGGGCAGCTCTGCGCCTGCCTTTGCTGCCTGGCTGCAGAGACAGGGGGCATCCACAAATCAGCCTGTGATTTTATCATTAGCAGTTTTACAATTGGTACTATTGTGTGGCATTGCCCCACCCATTTGCGACGTATGATTTTGGCGCACACTGTTCCTTTATTGAGTATGGGAGGGCGCAAATTTATAGTTTGCAGGGGGGCGCCAAACACCCTTGCACCGGCCCTGGTCTGATCCTTTCCAAGTGGAAAGGTTTTTCATCAGACAATAAAAGCACAGATTATGGTCTTCCTCTAGAAGTTAGGAGGTCAATAGCTTGGTGTTACAGACATCATATCTGGACAAAGGAAGGCTACATTGGATATCAGATTAGGAAACTCTGACAATGGATGCCAACCTGTAGGGCTTGGGAGAAGTGTCAGGAAGGAGTTATTTCCAGGGGCAGTGGACCAAGGAAGAAAGTTGCCTACCAATAAATATATTGGAACTTCGGGCCCTATATATGGCATTTATTCAGGCAAAGAATATCCTTCTGATGAAACCAGTACGAATCCACTCGGACATTACAATGGCAGTAGCGTACCTCAACCATCAGCAAGGAACTAGCAGCCAAACCACAATTAAGAAGGTAAGTCACATCTTAAGGTGGGCAGAACTTCATTATCCAGCCTTGTCCGCAGTATTCATTCCGAGAGTCCTAAACTGGGAAGCAGATTTTCTCAGTTGACACACCATTCATGCAAACAAAACGGCTTTACACCCCAAGGTCTTAAACACTCTGGTAGATAATGGGGCTTACCGGAGATAGATCTCATGGCATCCCATCAGAACAACAAAGTTCCTGCACATGGGTCAAGAACAAAGGATCCCAGAGCGACGTTTGTGAATGGCTTGTCAACTTTTGGCTGGCTCATGTGTTTTCACCAATCGCTTTGTGATCCAGGTTGATGCGAAAGGTAAGACAAGGTAAGGTTGCTGTGATACTAATAGCTTTGGCTTGGTCCAAAAGACATTGGTACACAGATCTGCAGTGGATGTCGATGGATGCTCCATTCCTACTCCTTCAACATCCAGATCTTCTGTCTCAGGGTCCTGGTTATCACAAACACCTGGATTGACTGTCTTTGATGGCATGGCTCTTGAGAGTTCCAGCCTGAAGGCAAGAGGATTCTCACAACAGGTAATTCAAACTATGCTCAGAGCAAGTAAACTTTCCTCAGCTCGCATTTATCACCAAATATGGCAAGCCTATATTTAATGGTGCAGTAATCAAAAATTTGACCCTTGGTTTTTCAGAGTTTCCAGAGTCTTAGCATTCCTTCAAGCAGGAATGTATAAAGGTTTATGGGTGGCTTCCTTGAGAGTACAAGTGTCAGCATTGACTGTATGGTTCCAAAAGAAAATTGGTAACCTGCAGGATGTGCAGACTTTTTTTCCAGGGAATGTTGCACATTCAACCTCCTTTGTTCCTCCTACAGTGCCTAGGGGCTTAGGTTTAGTCCTAAAGGCCCTTCAATTGTCCCATTTGAACTGCTAAAAAGAGTGGATCTTAAATGGTTGACAGCTAAAGTTTTCTTTCTGTTGGCTATTGCTTTAGTTAGAAGAGTTTCAGATTTAAAGGCATTGTTACGTCGCCCCCCACTTCTGATTTTTTTATCCAGACAGAGCGGTTCTTAGAACCAAATCTGGGTATCTTCCTAAGGTGGTGTCTAAATTCCACCTTAACGAAGAAATTGTAGTCTCAGTCTTCCAGGGGCTGGACCTTTCTGCGGGAGATGCATCGTTGGACGTAGTCCGTGCGTTAAGGATCTATGTGGATTGTACCAGTGCCATCAGAAAGACAGACACTCTCTTTGTTCTCTACGGATTTCACAAGAGAGGATGGCCTGCTGATAAGCAGTCACTGGCGAAGTGGCTTCAGATGAAAATTTCAAAAGCATACTCTCATGCTGATCTCTCTGTTCCGGCTAATGTCTCTGCTCATTCTACTTGTAAATTAGGTCCATTATGGGCAGCACAACGTGGTGCTTCAGCAGAATAGATATGTTAGGTAGCCACATGATCTCCATTAACACATTCATTAGACATTATGTCTTAGATACCTTTGCCTCTCAGGACGCTGAATTTGGGCGAAGGATTCTCTTGTCCAATCAGGAGCGTCCCCACCACTAAATTGCTTTGGGACATTCCAATGTTATCCTGTGGATATAGATATAGATAGATAGTAGAAATGGTGGCACTCAGAAAGAAAACAGACGACACCAGCACTGGTATGGTCCTGTATATTTGGGACATTGTTGTGCATAACGACATTCACACTTAGGTCTTGAGAAACCAGTACATTTCCTCACGCGTCAACCAGGCAACTTCAGGTGTACGGGGTGTACCACCTGTACCTGCCAGGAGACCGGTAATTCTTTTCAACACCCCAGGTCAGGTAAAACATTCTCCATTAGGTATCCACTTACCTGTACCAGTAAATACATCGAATACTACATTTAGGGGTATATTCAATTAGGGTCGAAAGCTGCCGTCTGTTGAAAAGACGTCAGTTTTCGACTTTTTAAGGTCGAAACGTGATTCAACCTATTCAGTCCCCGCTATTTTTATTCGGCAAGTCGGGGAATTCGACTTGTCGAATAGTACGTGAATCGGCGGTATAGCTGCCGATTCATGTACTTTTGAGGGAAACGGGGCCAAATTCATCAGGATTTGGCCCCGTTTCCGACCATCTCAGTCCGACATAAAAAAATGTCGGACTGAGATAAAGGAGTCTTAGAGGAGGAGAGGGGGGAGAGCCGCAGGGAGACGGGGGACAGCAGCGCTACAGCACAGCGCTACAGGAGGATGTGTCACAGCCGCGCTGCTCACGGCAGCGTCCACCCGGCTCCAGCAAGTGAGGTCAGGCTTGCTAGAGCCGGGTGGACACTGCCGTGAGGTCTGGTGGCTGTGAAACATCCTTCTGCAGCACTGCTATAGCGCTGCTCTCCTCCGTCTGCCCGTGGCTATCCCCTCTGGTCTCCCCCCTCTCCTCCACTCACAGGTCTCATCTCAATTCGACTTTTTTTAAAGTCGAATTGAGATGGGATTGAATAGGGGTTGTCGGATCCCTTCCGACAAATGCATGTCGGAATGGATCCGACCCTAATTGAATATACCCCTAAATGTCCATGTGGCCTGCTATATGTAGGTTAAAGTATACGGCAATTTAAAGAGAGAATAGTCCTACATAGAACCAGCATTCGAGCAGCCCTGGAGGATAAGGGCAGTGATTTGCCGGTAGCACGTCACTTTAAAAGCTGTAATCAGGGGCGCGCCGGTGACTTCACTGCCTTTCGGCTGAGCACGGCGGCCCTAGGGTTCACCATTGGTGTTTTGTAAGCCTTTTTTTGTATATATATGTCTCATTGTTAATATGCTGGTCATGTCTTGATAAAAGGGAGTTGTCTGACCATACCAGCGCTGGTGTCGTCTGTTTTGTTTTCTGAGTGCCACCATTTTTACTATCTATATGCTCAGCTGCGAGAGGTTGTGCACCGGACCAAGTTGTACCAGACATCTAAGCATGAGTGCCAGACAACAGTTTTTTCAGTTTCTATATTAATTATTTTAAAATTTTAAATACTACACAACTATAGCCTAACCACAATGATGTAGTCTTATGGGCATTGGTCTGCATGTTAGAATTTTAGCTCATAGTAATAAATAATAGTGAACTTAAACCATACTTCCCAACTTTGAATTTGTCAGATGCAGGACACTTCTGTGGGGCAAAGCTGCGCCCACCCAAAAAAGGGGACGTGGCCTCAGTAAAATGGGACGTGGCTTTGTGGAAATACTCCCGTTATTGTCACAGTGGGGGCATGGCCAGCGCTCTGTGAGCTGCTGCCCATGCCCCTAGTCCTTGTCTCCTGTGAATAGATGTCTATTCACTGCTGCTCTACAGTAGAGCGGTGAGTGACAGGAGCCTTTCAATTTCCCACCACCACCGTGGGACACTGCAGCCCGCGGTTGGGACTCAGGGACAGTCCCCCCCCCAAAAAAAAAAAACAGGACTGTCCCACGAAACTCGGTACAGTTGGCAGGTATGCTTAAACCTATCATGTTAATTAATAACAGAGTACAGGTCCTGCCACATGATTGTGTTCTGCTGTATTCTGGAGCAGTCATATTACCAGAGTTAAAGTTCCTTATAACAAATTATTAGAACTCATACAGCTGATGCAACACAAAAATAAGCTTTCAAGCTCTCAGTTTATTTCTGTTACACTGGTGCTGACATGCATCTGAGTCACACTGCGCAGCCGTCCAATTGTCTGCGTACAGAATCAGATGCACGGTCTTAGAATTTTAGTGGACGTTCCTGGGAGAGAACACGGGGTGGTGAAGCCAATTTGAGCAGAAGCGGCGTTGTTACAGATACACAGACGTTCACACAGGAAGCAGGTGCCATAGGTCTAGTGCAAGTATTGATGGTGCGTTTAAATTATGCATTCCCACCCTCAGTCCTCAAGGCACACTAAAGGTGCATACACACTGTGCGTTTTTGCCCAGCGTGTATGCACAGCGATGATGTGAACATCGGTGGCAGGAAAATCGCTCAGTGCATACACACTGAGCAATTTTCACCCCGGCCCAGCGATGTTCACGGTGGGTGAAGCACAGTGGGAGACTGTGGAAAGGGGTTCACTTGGCTGTTCAAACAGCCCGACAGACGGCAGCGGCCAGCGATGATGCGGGAGCATGCATCAGCCTCACCGCTCCTCGGCCAGTCTTACACACTGGCCGAGTTTGAGCTCAAAACGGCAAAAGTGAGCTACTTTGAGCTCAAAATCAGCTAGTTTGTATGGGCATTAGCAGTGCAGGTTTTAATGAGATCCAGGATTCAGCACAGATGGTTAAATCAAAACAACGGATGTACTAATTAAGTCACCTGTGCTTAAGCATACCTCCCAACTGTTCCGATTTTCGCAGGACAGTCCCGTTTTTTTTTGGCTGTCCCACCCATAGGCTGTAGTGTATTGCGGTGGTGGTGGTGGGGTGGGGGGGGGGGGGGGGGGGGCAGTTGGGAGGCTCCTGTCACTGCTGCTGTTAGCAGAGGAGCGAAGAATAGATGCTGTGCGCATGCGCACAGCATCTATTCAGTGGAGACAGAGGGAGAGGGGGATGCCAGCAGCTCACAGAGCGCTGGGCATGCCCCCTCAGTGACCTCCACAAAGCCACGCCTCTTTTTCATTGACCAGACCCCCTTTTCAGAAGGCGAGGAGCATGGAGGCGCTACCAGGAGACAGGCCAGTACATCAGGAGATGTGGAGGAGGCCATAGGAGGGCAACAACCCAGCAGCAGGACCGCTACCTCCGCCTTTGTGCAAGGAGGAACAGGAGGAGCACTGCCAGAGTCCTGCAAAATGACCTCCAGCCATCCACAAATGTGCATGTGTCTACTCAAACGATCAGAAACAGACTCCATGAGGGTGGAATGAGGGTCCGACGTCCACAGGTGGGGGTTGTGCTTACAGCCCAACACCGTGCAGGACGTTTGGCATTTGCCAGAGAACACCAAGATTGGCAAATTCGCCACTGGCGTCCTGTGCTCTTCACAGATGAAAGCAGGTTCTCACTGAGCACATGTGACAGACGTGACAGAGTCTGGAGATGCCAAGGAGAACGTTCTGCTGCCTGCAACATCCTCCAGCATGACCGGTTTGGCAGTGGGTCAGTAATGGTGTGGGGTGGCATTTCTTTTTGGGGCCGCACAGCCCTCCATGTGCTCGCCAGAGGTAGCCTGACTGCCATTATGTACCAAGATGTGATCCTCAGACCCCTTGTGAGACCATATGCTGGTGCGGTTGGCCCTGGGTTCCTCCTAATGCAAGACAATGCTAGACCTCATGTGGCTGGAGTGTGTCAGCAGTTCCAGCAAGACAAAGGCATTGATGCTATGGACTGGCCCGCCCGTTCCCCAGGGGATCCGGTCTGAAGATCGACAGTGTCTAGGTCGACAATGTTTAGGTCAACCACTATAGGTCGACAGTCACTAGGTCGACATGGATGGAAGGTCGACAGGGTTTCTAGGTCGACATGTGCTAGGTCGACAGGTCTAAAGGTCAACATGAGTTTTTCACATTTTTATTTTTTTTATTTTTTCATACTTAACGATCCACGTGGACTACGATTGGAACGGTAAAGTGTGTCGAGCGAAGCGAAGGCACCATGCCCGAAGCATGGCGAGCGAAGCGAGCCATGCGAGGGGACGCGGTGCACTAATTTGGGATCCCGGTCACTCTACGAAGAAAACGACACAAAAAAGAAAATCCTCATGTCGACCTTTAGACCTGTCGACCTAGCACATGTCGACCTAGAAACCCTGTCGACCTTCCATCCATGTCGACATAGTGACTGTCGACCTATAGTGGTCGACCTAAACATTGTCGACCTAGACACTGTCGATTTGATGAACCACACCCGTTCCCCAGACCTGAATCCAATTGAGCACATCTGGGACATCATGTCTCGCTCCATCCACCAATGCCACGTTGCACCACAGACTGTCCAGGATTTGGCGGATGCTTTAGTCCAGGTCTGGGAGGAGATCCCTCAGGAGACCATCCGCCACCTCATCAGGAGCATGCCCAGGTGTTGTAGGGAGGTCATACAGGCACGTGAAGGCCACACACACTACCGAGCCTCATTTTGACTTGTTCACTTCTAAGGACATTACATCAAAGTTGGATCAGCTTGTAGTGTGTTTTTCGACTTCAATTTTGAGTGTGACTCCAAATCCAGACCTCCACCTTAATAAGAATATTTCATTCATTCAGATCTAGGATGTGTTATTTTAGTGTTCCCTTTATTTTTTTGAGCAGTGTATATATAATACGGGAGCATGTAAATAATCCCTAATTTGGAGTTGGGGGTGAGGGGGTGGACTTGGATGGGATGAGAGAGGGGGCCCAAAGCATTTTGTTGCACCTGGGCCCACCGCTCGCTAGTTCCACCACCGACAGTGACAGAAATCCACTGTCCTAAGATGGGCATACCAGTTGTTTAAAAATCGGACACAACGTTAGCTTAAAGACGTAGGAGTGACTGGAGAAAAAGACGTCTACGTCATCTCAGAATCAGGTGCTTTAAATCTGCCCCACCTCTAGTGCAGCATGGCTATTACCAGGGTGCTAACTCAGAATCAGCTCCATACTATGCAAGCGAGTAATGATATATTTTTAGGTATATAACAAGTAAATTATTATCCCAGTTGCTAATAATCATACTGCAGACAAAACTACTTGTGGACTATAGTCTCTATAACGCATAGGTATCAGAACATATTATTCTGGACACTGATAGCTTTAAGTTACACATCTAATTCAGAAGAGAGTTTCTTACGCAACTCAAAGCGATCTCGTTCATGCAAGTATAAATCCCAGTGGTCAGGGCCATTATTAGGAATTTGCTGCCACCTTAGTGCTTGTGAATTGAACACATCTTGTGTCAGGTTGGGTGCGCAATGCCGGCGTTTAGGATGCTGGCGATCAGAATACTGACTGTGGCATCCCAACAGTGTGAATCCCATACCTCCCAACATGACCCTCTCCGGGAGGAACAAAATGCTCTGCTCCTGGACTTTTCTCTTAATGTATGATTGCCAGCAGATTTAAATTGTGCAGAGAGATTCAGATTTGATGATTATTTGATCTCGGCATGCGCAGGAGCCACACTGAGTATGTGCAGATCAGATCCTGCAATATTGCTCGCAGTGCCCCAAAATCCACAGCATGATTGACAAGCTGCTGGTGTTTGGCGAGAGTGACGGGCAGCATTCCAATGGCTGCATCCTTTGAAACAACTGCACTAGCTCCGCCTGTATGATTTCACCAGACATCAGGGTTACTCACAGGGGCGGATTAGGTACTGAAAGTGGCCCTGGAAAAATTTGTAGAAGTGGCCTCACATGGGCAGCACCAGAGGTATACAGTGTAACCATGGCAGCACCACCACCACTCACATGTCAACAAGAAAAAAACAGGCCCCACATGGACATCGGCCCACCGGGGATCTTCCCTGTGGGCCGATGTCCACCCCTGAAGTGACTCGGCTATCCCGCAGTTGATCTGATGCTGCCTCTTTGGATGCAGCAGTGGATCACAGAAGCCAGCAGTGGTGTCTTTATACTTATGAGACCACCTACCTATTGCATAATTTGACACAACCACTACACAGCGGAGGTGCCTTTAGCTTACATCTCTGAATCTGCCCCTCAAATCTAAATTGCAGGGTAAACATAAAACTGTGCAGGATTTCTGGGCTACATGCAAAAGCAGCTAGTATTTGCCATGCATGCAAAAATAATAAATGTATTTGCACCCCTTGGTTTGTTCCAGATAGCAAGTCATTAGCGTAACAGGGCTCTGGAGCACCCTGTGCTTGACCTGACCCCCCCAGGGATATACACTACATACTCTACCCCCCAGTCCCAGAAACATACACTAACCACTCTACCCCCTGGCCCCAGTCACATATACTCTCCACCCTTCCCCACCCCGGTACCCCTAGACATACAGCACCTACCCGCTTCGTCATCTCTCGCCCACACCATCACCTACCCGCTGCCTCATCTCTCAGCACACCATCACCTACCACCTGCTTCATCTCTCTGCACACCGTCATTTACCTCCTGCATCATCTCTCGGCACACCATCACCTCTCCCTGCGTCATCTCTCATCCAAACCATTCTCTCCCCCTGCATGGTCTCCCCCATCATTCTATGTCTCCCTGTGTGTGTCCCCTAATTCTTTGCCTCTCTGTGCGTCTCCCCCTCTTCCCTTCATTCTATGCCTCTCTGTGTGTCCCCCCTTTTATTCTATGACTCTCTGTGTGTCCCCCCTTTTATTCTATGCCTCTCTGTGTGCCCCCCCTTTTATTCTATACCTCTCTGTCTCCCTCCTCCCCCTTCATTGTGTGTGTGTGTGTGTGTGTGTGTGTGTGTGTGTGTGTGTGTGTGTGTGTGTGTGTGTGTGTGTGCACCTACCCCCTCCCTTGTCATTTTATGTCTCCCTAAGTAGCCTATTCACCCCGCTTACCTTCAGCCTGAGGCCAGAGTGCCGGTGGGGACTGTGAGGCCAAACAGCGGGCTGATGTTCAGGGAGCTGACGCTGGCGTTGCGGTCACAATCCCTCCCGGCAGCAGCAATAACAAAGTGGAAGGAAGGCTGGGAGCTGCTGCTGCAGTAGTACCGCCGAGCACCGCAGGGCTTGCTTGGCTGTGCAATGGTAACAGCCAGGAAGGCGGCAGCAGCGCAATAACAGAGGAGGGTGGTGTAGGTATATTGCCCAGGCAAACAGTGCCCCCCTCTGCTGGGCCATTGCCACCCCAGCCCAAGGGACATACACTACCTGCCCTCCCAGCCCAAGGGACATAACTCACCATCCTGCCCCCAAGCCCCCAGAGACATACAGTACCACCCCTCGGTCTCCAGTACATACACTAAAGATATTAGGTGCTGCCCCTTCTGTATACATGGTGCAACTCAGCCCCACATGGTCTCTATGCCTGGTCCCCAACCACATTTCTGTACTGGAGGATCAGGCACCATAGAATGTGCCTGCAGCTCTTTGCTACACCTCTGGCCCAGGAGATGGACTACCTGGAGCCCTGAAGTTGTCTCTATGACAGTGGCCCGTGGGCCACATGCAGCATGCAAGGCAATTCGGACCGGCCCGATTCATCCTGCAACACCTGTGTTGTTACTGTTACCAGCCCAGACACTGCAGTGATCACAATAAACTACAGTTCCTGACAGCTGTAGTGCCAGGAGCAAAACCGATGAATACACATCACACTCAGAGGATGAAGCCAAGCAAGTAAGCAAATACTACAGACAGGTCAGTCTTCTGTGGGGGACTGTGGCAATTATGTATGTTTTATTTTTTTCCTGTGGGGGCCAATATATTTAATATTTTTTCTTGTTGTAGCCAGTGTGTTTTATTTGTTCCTGTGGGGACCAATGTGTTTTATTTTTACCCTGTTGGGGGCCATTGTGTATTATTTTTTCCTATTTAAGCCAATGCATTTGTTTTGTTTTGTTTTTCTTGTGGGGGCAAAGTTATCTTATTGTTCTTTGTAGGTGCCAATGTGTGTGTTATTTTCATGTTCCGATAATTATAATTTCTTATTGCTGTTATTCACAGCAGTAAAAAAATAATGATCACTTAGAAGTATTAAAAACCACTGGCAGAGACCGGGGATCCTTCACTTTTCCTTTGAGATCTTGGCACACTGCTGCTGATGGTGCATGCGCAAATGGAGAGTGCATGGGAGTGATTCCACAGATTCCTCTCCATGTAACTCTTGCGATCTGTAGTCTGTAAGCTACAGCGGCTAACGCTATCTGTCCCAAGCATTTACCTGCCATTTTCCCTACTGTGCATGCATTAAACATAGGGAAAATGAACGCAGCGCCATTTTCCCAGTGATTTTGCAGAGCTGCCAATGCAGGACTCTGGAGAGGTAAGTATTGAAGAACATGAGTGCAGGGTGTGCAGAGTGGGTCTACCTGGACCCAGGGGTCCCTGTCCATTGCACACCTTGCACCCATATAGGTACACCACTGACATCAGTGTCTTTAAAGTAGAGATGAGCGGGTTCGGTTCCTCTGAATCCGAACCCGCCCGAACTTCAGGTTTTTTACACGGGTCCGAGCAGGCTCGGATCTTCCCGCCTTGCTCGGCTAACCCGAGCGCGCCCGAACGTCATCATCACGCTGTCGGATTCTCGCGAGGCTCGGATTCTATATAAGGAGCCGCGCGTCGCCGCCATTTTCACACGTGCATTGAGAGTCATAGGGAGAGGACGTGGCTGGCGTCCTCTCCGTTTAGAGAAGAGAGAGACACAGTATTTTGGGGAGCATTATTAGGAGGAGTACTACTATACTGTATACTACTATACTACTTGCTGAAGTGATATTTATAGATTAGATAATAGATAGTGTGACTGTAAGTGTATTATCTGACTTGTGGGGGAGACACTGACAGTGGGGAGCAGTTAGAGTCTGAGAGCAGGACTCAGGAGTACATATAACGTACAGTGCACACTTTTGCTGCCAGAGTCAGTGCCACACTGCCATTGTTGTGACCACACTGACCACCAGTATAATAATATATTTTGTGATTGTCTGCTTAGGCCTCGGAGTACTAGTTGCAAGTTGCAACGTGACCTGAAGTGACCACCAGTTTAATAATCAATCACCACCAGTTTAATATATATATATATATATATATATATATATATAATTGTATATAATATATATATATATATATATATATATAATATTGTATACCACCTACCCGTGGTTTTTTTTTTTTCATTCTTCTTTATACATACTACTATAGTAGCTTACTGTAGCAGTCTGCGGTGCTGTGCTGACCTGACAGTGTCCAGCAGGTCCGTCATCAGTCATTACATAATAAATATATATAGTACCTGTCCGGCTGCAGTACTAGTGATATTATATTGATTTCATCTCATTATCAATAATTTATCATCCAGTCTAGACTCTATATTAGCAGCAGACACAGTACGTTAGTCCACGGCTGTAGCTACCTCTGTGTCGGCACTCGGCAGTCCATCCATAATTGTATACCACCTACCCGTGGTTTTTTTTTTTCTTTCTTCTTTGTACATACTACTATAGAGTATAGTAGCTTACTGTAGCAGTCTGCGGTGCTGCTGAGCTGACAGTGTCCAGCAGGTCCGTCATCAGTCATCATTACCTAATAAATATATTATCTGCCTGTCCGGCTGCAGTACTAGTGATATTATATATACATACATATATATATTGATTTCATCTCATTATCAATCATCCAGTCTATATTAGCAGCAGACACAGTACGTTAGTCCACGGCTGTAGCTACCTCTGTGTCGGCACTCAGCAGTCCATCCATAATTGTATACCACCTACCCGTGGGTTTTTTTTTTCTTTCTTCTTTGTACATACTACTATAGTATAGTAGCTTACTGTAGCAGTCTGCGGTGCTGCTGAGCTGACAGTGTCCAGCAGGTCCGTCATCAGTCATCATTACCTAATAAATATATTATCTACCTGTCCGGCTGCAGTACTAGTGATATTATATATACATACATATATATATTGATTTCATCTCATTATCAATCATCCAGTCTATATTAGCAGCAGACACAGTACGTTAGTCCACGGCTGTAGCTACCTCTGTGTCGTCACTCGGCAGTCCATCCATAATTGTATACCACCTACCCGTGGTTTTTTTCTTTTCTTTCTTCTTTGTACATACTACTATAGTATAGTAGCTTACTGTAGCAGTCTGCGGTGCTGCTGAGCTGACAGTGTCCAGCAGGTCCGTCATCAGTCATCATTACCTAATAAATATATTATCTACCTGTCCGGCTGCAGTACTAGTGATATTATATATACATACATATATATATTGATTTCATCTCATTATCAATCATCCAGTCTATATTAGCAGCAGACACAGTACGTTAGTCCACGGCTGTAGCTACCTCTGTGTCGGCACTCGGCAGTCCATCCATAATTGTATACCACCTACCCGTGGTTTTTTTTTTCTTTCTTCTTTGTACATACTACTATAGTATAGTAGCTTACTGTAGCAGTCTGCGGTGCTGCTGAGCTGACAGTGTCCAGCAGGTCCGTCATCAGTCATCATTACCTAATAAATATATTATCTACCTGTCCGAATGCAGTACTAGTGATATTATATATACATACATATATATATTGATTTCATCTCATTATCAATCATCCAGTCTATATTAGCAGCAGACACAGTACGTTAGTCCACGGCTGTAGCTACCTCTGTGTCGGCACTCGGCAGTCCATCCATAATTGTATACCACCTACCCGTGGTTTTTTTTTTCTTTCTTCTTTGTACATACTACTATAGTATAGTAGCTTACTGTAGCAGTCTGCGGTGCTGCTGAGCTGACAGTGTCCAGCAGGTCCGTCATCAGTCATCATTACCTAATAAATATATTATCTACCTGTCCGGCTGCAGTACTAGTGATATTATATATACATACATATATATATATTGATTTCATCTCATTATCATCCAGTCTATATTAGCAGCAGACACAGTACGGTAGTCCACGGCTGTAGCTACCTCTGTGTCGGCACTCAGCAGTCCATCCATAATTGTATACCACCTACCCGTGGTTTTTTTTCTTCTTTCTTCTTTATACATACTACTATAGTATAGTAGCTTACTGTAGCAGTCTGCGGTGCTGCTGAGCTGACAGTGTCCAGCAGGTCCGTCATCAGTCATCATTACCTAATAAATATATTATCTACCTGTCCGGCTGCAGTACTAGTGATATTATATATACATACATATATATATTGATTTCATCTCATTATCAATCATCCAGTCTATATTAGCAGCAGACACAGTACGTTAGTCCACGGCTGTAGCTACCTCTGTGTCGGCACTCGGCAGTCCATCCATAATTGTATACCACCTACCCGTGGTTTTTTTTTTTCTTTCTTCTTTGTACATACTACTATAGAGTATAGTAGCTTACTGTAGCAGTCTGCGGTGCTGCTGAGCTGACAGTGTCCAGCAGGTCCGTCATCAGTCATCATTACCTAATAAATATATTATCTACCTGTCCGGCTGCAGTACTAGTGATATTATATATACATACATATATATATATTGATTTCATCTCATTATCATCCAGTCTATATTAGCAGCAGACACAGTACGGTAGTCCACGGCTGTAGCTACCTCTGTGTCGGCACTCGGCAGTCCATCCATAAGTATACTAGTATCCATCCATCTCCATTGTTTACCTGAGGTGCCTTTTAGTTGTGCCTATTAAAATATGGAGAACAAAAATGTTGAGGTTCCAAAATTAGGGAAAGATCAAGATCCACTTCCACCTCGTGCTGAAGCTGCTGCCACTAGTCATGGCCGAGACGATGAAATGCCAGCAACGTCGTCTGCCAAGGCCGATGCCCAATGTCATAGTACAGAACATGTCAAATCCAAAACACCAAATATCAGTAAAAAAAGGACTCCAAAACCTAAAATAAAATTGTCGGAGGAGAAGCGTAAACTTGCCAATATGCCATTTACCACACGGAGTGGCAAGGAACGGCTGAGGCCCTGGCCTATGTTCATGGCTAGTGGTTCAGCTTCACATGAGGATGGAAGCACTCAGCCTCTCGCTAGAAAACTGAAAAGACTCAAGCTGGCAAAAGCACCGCAAAGAACTGTGCGTTCTTCGAAATCCCAAATCCACAAGGAGAGTCCAATTGTGTCGGTTGCGATGCCTGACCTTCCCAACACTGGACGTGAAGAGCATGCGCCTTCCACCATTTGCACGCCCCCTGCAAGTGCTGGAAGGAGCACCCGCAGTCCAGTTCCTGATAGTCAGATTGAAGATGTCAGTGTTGAAGTACACCAGGATGAGGAGGATATGGGTGTTGCTGGCGCTGGGGAGGAAATTGACCAGGAGGATTCTGATGGTGAGGTGGTTTGTTTAAGTCAGGCACCCGGGGAGACACCTGTTGTCCGTGGGAGGAATATGGCCGTTGACATGCCTGGTGAAAATACCAAAAAAATCAGCTCTTCAGTGTGGAGGTATTTCAACAGAAAAGCGGACAACAGGTGTCAAGCCGTGTGTTGCCTTTGTCAAGCTGTAATAAGTAGGGGTAAGGACGTTAACCACCTCGGAACATCCTCCCTTATACGTCACCTGCAGCGCATTCATAATAAGTCAGTGACAAGTTCAAAAACTTTGGGTGACAGCGGAAGCAGTCCACTGACCAGTAAATCCCTTCCTCTTGTAACCAAGCTCACGCAAACCACCCCACCAACTCCCTCAGTGTCAATTTCCTCCTTACCCAGGAATGCCAATAGTCCTGCAGGCCATGTCACTGGCAATTCTGACGAGTCCTCTCCTGCCTGGGATTCCTCCGATGCATCCTTGAGTGTAATGCCTACTGCTGCTGGCGCTGCTGTTGTTGCTGCTGGGAGTCGATCGTCATCCCAGAGGGGAAGTCGTAAGCCCACTTGTACTACTTCCAGTAAGCAATTGACTGTCCAACAGTCCTTTGCGAGGAAGATGAAATATCACAGCAGTCATCCTGCTGCAAAGCGGATAACTGAGGCCTTGACAACTATGTTGGTGTTAGACGTGCGTCCGGTATCCGCCGTTAGTTCACAGGGAACTAGACAATTTATTGAGGCAGTGTGCCCCCGTTACCAAATACCATCTAGGTTCCACTTCTCTAGGCAGGCGATACCGAGAATGTACACGGACGTCAGAAAAAGACTCACCAGTGTCCTAAAAAATGCAGTTGTACCCAATGTCCACTTAACCACGGACATGTGGACAAGTGGAGCAGGGCAGGGTCAGGACTATATGACTGTGACAGCCCACTGGGTAGATGTATGGACTCCCGCCGCAAGAACAGCAGCGGCGGCACCAGTAGCAGCATCTCGCAAACGCCAACTCTTTCCTAGGCAGGCTACGCTTTGTATCACCGGTTTCCAGAATACGCACACAGCTGAAAACCTCTTACGGCAACTGAGGAAGATCATCGCGGAATGGCTTACCCCAATTGGACTCTCCTGTGGATTTGTGGCATCGGACAACGCCAGCAATATTGTGTGTGCATTAAATATGGGCAAATTCCAGCACGTCCCATGTTTTGCACATACCTTGAATTTGGTGGTGCAGAATTTTTTAAAAAACGACAGGGGCGTGCAAGAGATGCTGTCGGTGGCCAGAAGAATTGCGGGACACTTTCGGCGTACAGGCACCACGTACAGAAGACTGGAGCACCACCAAAAACTACTGAACCTGCCCTGCCATCATCTGAAGCAAGAAGTGGTAACGAGGTGGAATTCAACCCTCTATATGCTTCAGAGGTTGGAGGAGCAGCAAAAGGCCATTCAAGCCTATACAATTGAGCACGATATAGGAGGTGGAATGCACCTGTCTCAAGTGCAGTGGAGAATGATTTCAACGTTGTGCAAGGTTCTGATGCCCTTTGAACTTGCCACACGTGAAGTCAGTTCAGACACTGCCAGCCTGAGTCAGGTCATTCCCCTCATCAGGCTTTTGCAGAAGAATCTGGAGACATTGAAGGAGGAGCTAACACGGAGCGATTCCGCTAGGCATGTGGGACTTGTGGATGGAGCCCTTAATTCGCTTAACAAGGATTCACGGGTGGTCAATCTGTTGAAATCAGAGCACTACATTTTGGCCACCGTGCTCGATCCTAGATTTAAAGCCTACCTTGGATCTCTCTTTCCGGCAGACACAAGTCTGCTGGGGTTGAAAGACCTGCTGGTGAGAAAATTGTCAAGTCAAGCGGAACGCGACCTGTCAACATCTCCTCCTTCACATTCTCCCGCAACTGGGGGTGCGAGGAAAAGGCTCAGAATTCCGAGCCCACCCGCTGGCGGTGATGCAGGGCAGTCTGGAGCGACTGCTGATGCTGACATCTGGTCCGGACTGAAGGACCTGACAACGATTACGGACATGTCGTCTACTGTCACTGCATATGATTCTCTCACCATTGAAAGAATGGTGGAGGATTATATGAGTGACCGCATCCAAGTAGGCACGTCACACAGTCCGTACTTATACTGGCAGGAAAAAGAGGCAATTTGGAGGCCCTTGCACAAACTGGCTTTATTCTACCTAAGTTGCCCTCCCACAAGTGTGTACTCCGAAAGAGTGTTTAGTGCCGCCGCTCACCTTGTCAGCAATCGGCGTACGAGGTTACATCCAGAAAATGTGGAGAAGATGATGTTCATTAAAATGAATTATAATCAATTCCTCCGTGGAGACATTGACCAGCAGCAATTGCCTCCACAAAGTACACAGGGAGCTGAGATGGTGGATTCCAGTGGGGACGAATTGATAATCTGTGAGGAGGGGGATGTACACGGTGATATATCGGAGGATGATGATGAGGTGGACATCTTGCCTCTGTAGAGCCAGTTTGTGCAAGGAGAGATTAATTGCTTCTTTTTTGGTGGGGGTCCAAACCAACCCGTCATTTCAGTCACAGTCGTCTGGCAGACCCTGTCACTGAAATGATGGGTTGGTTAAAGTGTGCATGTCCTGTTTATACAACATAAGGGTGGGTGGGAGGGCCCAAGGACAATTCCATCTTGCACCTCTTTTTTCTTTAATTTTTCTTTGCGTCATGTGCTGTTTGTGGAATGTTTTTTGGAAGGGCCATCCTGCGTGACACTGCAGTGCCACTCCTAGATGGGCCCGGTGTTTGTGTCGGCCACTAGGGTCGCTTATCTTACTCACACAGCTACCTCATTGCGCCTCTTTTTTTCTTTGCGTCATGTGCTGTTTGGGGAGGGTTTTTTGGAAGGGCCATCCTGCGTGACACTGCAGTGCCACTCTTAGATGGGCCCGGTGTTTGTGTCGGCCACTAGGGTCGCTTATCTTACTCACACAGCTACCTCATTGCGCCTCTTTTTTTCTTTGCGTCATGTGCTGTTTGGGGAGGGTTTTTTGGAAGGGCCATCCTGCGTGACACTGCAGTGCCACTCCTAGATGGGCACGGTGTTTGTGTCGGCCACTAGGGTCGCTTATCTTACTCACACAGCTACCTCATTGCGCCTCTTTTTTTCTTTGCGTCATGTGCTGTTTGGGGAGGGTTTTTTGGAAGGGCCATCCTGCGTGACACTGCAGTGCCACTCCTAGATGGGCCCGGTGTTTGTGTCGGCCACTAGGGTCGCTTATCTTACTCACACAGCTACCTCATTGCGCCTCTTTTTTTCTTTGCGTCATGTGCTGTTTGGGGAGGGTTTTTTGGAAGGGCCATCCTGCGTGACACTGCAGTGCCACTCCTAGATGGGCACGGTGTTTGTGTCGGCCACTAGGGTCGCTTAGCTTAGTCATCCAGCGACCTCGGTGCAAATTTTAGGACTAAAAATAATATTGTGAGGTGTGAGGTATTCAGAATAGACTGAAAATGAGTGGAAATTATGGTTTTTGAGGTTAATAATACTTTGGGATCAAAATGACCCCCAAATTCTATGATTTAAGCTGTTTTTTAGTGTTTTTAAAAAAAAAAACACCCGAATCCAAAACACACCCGAATCCGACAAAAAAAATTCGGTGAGGTTTTGCCAAAACGCGGTCGAACCCAAAACACGGCCGCGGAACCGAACCCAAAACCAAAACACAAAACCCGAAAAATTTCAAGTGCACATCTCTACTTTAAAGCCCTGTCCCTTATAGTCCATATTTTAAGGATAACCATGCTCTAGCATAGATGCTTAAATCAAAATGACTTTTGTTCACAAGCATGAATATAATACTTAATACCAAAACTTGTAGGAGGTTTTGAGAACTGATATACAGAGGGGAGCAGAAGGTACAGAATAAACATCTCCTTAAACATAGAGAAGTATTTGGGATTTGTACTAGAGATGAGCGGGTTCGGTTCCTCGGAATCCGAACCCCCCCGAACTTCAGCCTTTTTACACGGGTCCGAGGCAGACTCGGATCTTCCCGCCTTGCTCGGCTAACCCGAGCGCGCCCGAACGTCATCATCCCGCTGTCGGATTCTCGCGAGGCTCGTATTCTATTGCGAGACTCGGATTCTATATAAGGAGCCGCGCGTCGCCGCCATTTTCACACGTGCATTGAGATTGATAGGGAGAGGACGTGGCTGGCGTCCTCTCCGTTTAGATAGAGAGTGAGACACTTGATTTACTAGTAATTTAATTTTAGTAATTTTGGGGAGCATTAGGAGTACTCAGAGAGTGCAGAGTTTTGCTGATAGTTATACTAGTGACCACCAGTTTTATTTATTATTTAAAATCCGTTCTCTGCCTGAAAAAAAAACGATACACAGTCACATACCATATCTGTGCTCAGCCCCAGTGTGCTGCATGATAATATCATCTATGTATATCTGACTGTGCTGAGTGCTCACTGCTCACACAGCTTAATTGTGGGGGAGACTGGGGAGCAGTTATAGCAGGAGTATATAACAGTGCACACTTTTGCTGCCAGTGTGACTGACCAGTGACCACCAGTATATTGTCTGCCTGAAAAAGTTAAACACTCGTGTGGTGTTTTTTTTTTTTATTCTATGAACGCATTCTGCTGACAGACAGTGTCCAGCAGGTCCGTCATTCATTATATTATAATATATACCTGCAGTAGTGATATATATATATTTTTTATATCATTATCATCCAGTCTATACTAGCAGACGCAGTACGGTAGTCCACGGCTGTAGCTACCTCTGTGTCGGCAGTGCTCGTCCATAATTGTATACCTACCTGTGGTAGGTTTTTCTTTTTCTATCTTCTTCATACTAGTAGTTTAGGAGTCTGCTGCTGACAGTGTCCAGCAGGTCCGTCATTATATAATATATACCTGTCCTGCAGTAGTGATATATATATATTTTTTAATATCATTATCATCCAGTCTATACTAGCAGATGCAGTACGGTAGTCCACGGCTGTAGCTACCTCTGTGTCGGCAGTGCTCGTCCATAATTGTATACCTACCTGTGGTGGGTTTTTTTTTTCTATCTTCTTCATACTAGTAGTTTAGGAGTCTGCTGCTGACAGTGTCCAGCAGGTCCGTCATTATATAATATATACCTGTCCTGCAGTAGTGATATATATATATTTTTTATATCATTATCATCCAGTCTAGACTAGCAGACGCAGTACGGTAGTCCACGGCTGTAGCTACCTCTGTGTCGGCAGTGCTCGTCCATAATTGTATACCTACCTGTGGTGGGTTTTTTTTTTTTCTATCTTCTTCATACTAGTAGTTTAGGAGTCTGCTGCTGACAGTGTCCAGCAGGTCCGTCATTATATAATATATACCTGTCCTGCAGTAGTGATATATATATATTTTTTATATCATTATCATCCAGTCTATACTAGCAGACGCAGTACGGTAGTCCACGGCTGTAGCTACCTCTGTGTCGGCAGTGCTCGTCCATAATTGTATACCTACCTGTGGTGGGGTTTTTTTTTTCTATCTTCTTCATACTAGTAGTTTAGGAGTCTGCTGCTGACAGTGTCCAGCAGGTCCGTCATTATATAATATATACCTGTCCTGCAGTAGTGATATATATATATTTTTTATATCATTATCATCCAGTCTATACTAGCAGATGCAGTACGGTAGTCCACGGCTGTAGCTACCTCTGTGTCGGCAGTGCTCGTCCATAATTGTATACCTACCTGTGGTGGTTTTTTTTTTTCTATCTTCTTCATACTAGTAGTTTAGGAGTCTGCTGCTGACAGTGTCCAGCAGGTCCGTCATTATATAATATATACCTGTCCTGCAGTAGTGATATATATATATTTTTTATATCATTATCATCCAGTCTATACTAGCAGACGCAGTACGGTAGTCCACGGCTGTAGCTACCTCTGTGTCGGCAGTGCTCGTCCATAATTGTATACCTACCTGTGGTGGGTTTTTTTTCTATCTTCTTCATACTAGTAGTTTAGGAGTCTGCTGCTGACAGTGTCCAGCAGGTCCGTCATTATATAATATATACCTGTCCTGCAGTAGTGATATATATATATTTTTTATATCATTATCATCCAGTCTATACTAGCAGACGCAGTACGGTAGTCCACGGCTGTAGCTACCTCTGTGTCGGCAGTGCTCGTCCATAATTGTATACCTACCTGTGGTGGGTTTTTTTTTTCTATCTTCTTCATACTAGTAGTTTAGGAGTCTGCTGCTGACAGTGTCCAGCAGGTCCGTCATTATATAATATATACCTGTCCTGCAGTAGTGATATATATATATATTTTTTATATCATTATCATCCAGTCTATACTAGCAGATGCAGTACGGTAGTCCACGGCTGTAGCTACCTCTGTGTCGGCAGTCACTCGTCATCCATAAGTATACTAGTATCCATCCATCTCCATTGTTTACCTGAGGTGCCTTTTAGTTGTGCCTATTAAAATATGGAGAACAAAAATGTTGAGGTTCCAAAAATAGGGAAAGATCAAGATCGACTTCCACCTCGTGCTGAAGCTGCTGCCACTAGTCATGGCCGAGACGATGAAATGCCAGCAACGTCGTCTGCCAAGGCCGATGCCCAATGTCATAGTACAGAGCATGTAAAATCCAAAACACCAAATATCAGTAAAAAAAGGACTCAAAAATCTAAAATAAAATCGTCGGAGGGGAAGCGTAAACTTGCCAATATGCCATTTACCACACGGAGTGGCAAGGAACGGCTGAGGCCCTGGCCTATGTTCATGGCTAGTGGTTCAGCTTCACATGAGGATGGAAGCACTCAGCCTCTCGCTAGAAAAATGAAAAGACTTAAGCTGGCAAAAGCACAGCAAAGAACTGTGCGTTCTTCGAAATCACAAATCCACAAGGAGAGTCCAATTGTGTCGGTTGCGATGCCTGACCTTCCCAACACTGGACGTGAAGAGCATGCGCCTTCCACCATTTGCACGCCCCCTGCAAGTGCTGGAAGGAGCACCCGCAGTCCAGTTCCTGATAGTCAGATTGAAGATGTCAGTGTTGAAGTACACCAGGATGAGGAGGATATGGGTGTTGCTGGCGCTGGGGAGGAAATTGACCAGGAGGATTCTGATGGTGAGGTGGTTTGTTTAAGTCAGGCACCCGGGGAGACACCTGTTGTCCGTGGGAGGAATATGGCCATTGACATGCCTGGTGAAAATACCAAAAAAATCAGCTCTTCGGTGTGGAAGTATTTCAACAGAAATGCGGACAACATTTGTCAAGCCGTGTGTTGCCTTTGTCAAGCTGTAATAAGTAGGGGTAAGGACGTTAACCACCTCGGAACATCCTCCCTTATACGTCACCTGCAGCGCATTCATCATAAGTCAGTGACAAGTTCAAAAACTTTGGGCGACAGCGGAAGCAGTCCACTGACCAGTAAATCCCTTCCTCTTGTAACCAAGCTCACGCAAACCACCCCACCAACTCCCTCAGTGTCAATTTCCTCCTTCCCCGGGAATGCCAATAGTCCTGCAGGCCATGTCACTGGCAATTCTGACGAGTCCTCTCCTGCCTGGGATTCCTCTGATGCATCCTTGCGTGTAACGCCTACTGCTGCTGGCGCTGCTGTTGTTGCTGCTGGGAGTCGATGGTCATCCCAGAGGGGAAGTCGTAAGACCACTTTTACTACTTCCACCAAGCAATTGACTGTCCAACAGTCCTTTGCGAGGAAGATGAAATATCACTGCAGTCATCCTGCTGCAAAGCGGATAACTGAGGCCTTGGCATCCTGGGCGGTGAGAACCATGGTTCCGGTATCCATCATTACTGCAGAGCCAACTATAGACTTGTTTGAGGTACTGTGTCCCCGGTACCAAATACCATCTAGGTTCCATTTCTCTAGGCAGGCGATACCGAAAATGTACACAGACCTCAGAAAAAGACTCACCAGTGTCCTAAAAAATGCAGCTGTACCCAATGTCCACTTAACCACGGACATGTGGACAAGTGGAGCAGGGCAGACTCAGGACTATATGACTGTGACAGCCCACTGGGTAGATGTATGGACTCCCGCCGCAAGAACAGCAGCGGCGGCACCAGTAGCAGCATCTCGCAAATGCCAACTCTTTCCTAGGCAGGCTACGCTTTGTATCACCGCTTTCCAGAATACGCACACAGCTAAAAACCTCTTACGGCAACTGAGGAAGATCATCGCAGAATGGCTTACCCCAATTGGACTCTCCTGTGGATTTGTGGCATCGGACAACGCCAGCAATATTGTGTGTGCATTAAATATGGGCAAATTCCAGCACGTCCCATGTTTTGCACATACCTTGAATTTGGTGGTGCAGAATTATTTAAAAAACGAGAGGGGCGTGCAAGAGATGCTGTCGGTGGCCAGAAGAATTGCGGGACACTTTCGGCGTACAGGCACCACGTACAGAAGACTGGAGCACCACCAAAAATGCCTGAACCTGCCCTGCCATCATCTGAAGCAAGAAGTGGTAACGAGGTGGAATTCAACCCTCTATATGCTTCAGAGGTTGGAGGAGCAGCAAAAGGCCATTCAAGCCTATACAACTGAGCACGATATAGGAGGTGGAATGCACCTGTCTCAAGCGCAGTGGAGAATGATTTCAACGTTGTGCAAGGTTCTGCAACCTTTTGAACTTGCCACACGTGAAGTCAGTTCAGACACTGCCAGCCTGAGTCAGGTCATTCCCCTCATCAGGCTTTTGCAGAAGAAGCTGGAGACATTGAAGGAGGAGCTAACACAGAGCGATTCCGCTAGGCATGTGGGACTTGTGGATGGAGCCCTTAATTCGCTTAACAAGGATTCACGGGTGGTCAATCTGATGAAATCAGAGCACTACATTTTGGCCACCGTGCTCGATCCTAGATTTAAAACCTACCTTGGATCTCTCTTTCCGGCAGACACAAGTCTGCAGGGGTTCAAAGAACTGCTGGTGAGAAAATTGTCAAGTCAAGCGGAACGCGACCTGTCAACATCTCCTCCTTCACATTCTCCCGCAACTGGGGGTGCGAGGAAAAGGCTCAGAATTCCGAGCCCACCCGCTGGCGGTGATGCAGGGCAGTCTGGAGCGACTGCTGATGCTGACATCTGGTCCGGACTGAAGGACCTGCCAACGATTACGGACATGTCGTCTACTGTCACTGCATATGATTCTCTCCCCATTGAAAGAATGGTGGAGGATTATATGAGTGACCGCATCCAAGTAGGCACGTCAGACAGTCCGTACGTATACTGGCAGGAAAAAAAGGCAATTTGGAGGCCCTTGCACAAACTGGCTTTATTCTACCTAAGTTGCCCTCCCACAAGTGTGTACTCCGAAAGAGTGTTTAGTGCCGCCGCTCACCTTGTCAGCAATCGGCGTACGAGGTTACTTCCAGAAAATGTGGAGAAGATGATGTTCATTAAAATGAATTATAATCAATTCCTCCATGGAGACATTCACCAGCAGCAATTGCCTCCACAAAGTACACAGGGAGCTGTGATGGTGGATTCCAGTGGGGACGAATTGATAACCTGTGAGGAGGGGGGTGTACACGGTGATGAATCGGAGGATGATGATGAGGTGGACATCTTGCCTCTGTAGAGCCAGTTTGTGCAAGGAGAGATTAATTGCTTCTTTTTTGGTGGGGGTCCAAACCAACCCGTCATTTCAGTCACAGTCGTGTGGCAGACCCTGTCACTGAAATGATGGGTTGGTTAAAGTGTGCATGTCCTGTTTTTTCAACATAAGGGTGGGTGGGAGGGCCCAAGGACAATTCCATCTTGCACCTCTTTTTTCTTTCATTTTTCTTTGCGTCATGTGCTGTTTGGGGAGTGTTTTTTGGAAGGGCCAGCCTGCATGACACTGCAGTGCCACTCCTAGATGAGTGTTAGGGTCTCCTGCCCTGTGCTGCCACGTCGTCATGGCAACCGGGAGACAAGTGCTAGCGGAGTAGCCTGAGCGCAGCTGATACTCCGGTTTGGGTCTTTTGCTGTGCAGTGGTTACAGGCTCTGTGCACGGCAGGGGATCCGGTGCTGGTTTTTGTGCTCACAGTCTGTGAGGTCTGAGTGGGGCGTGGACAGCACCTGCTTTATAAGGCCTCTTCTCAGGTTAAGCAGATGCTGCTGAATCTTTGTTGGTTAGTCAGTTCCTGAAAGTTAGCCAGTACTGTGTAGCTTTGTATTTGTTGTTGCTTACTGCAAATAGGCCTGGGGATTTGGTACTACACTCTGCAAATCCAGACCTAGCAGTAAGACTGGAGTCAGTCGTTTTGCTTGCTGGGGTTCTTTTACTACTCTGTGAACTTAGCAAGTTTGCGGCTGTATTCTAAGACTTGCCTGCCTAAATCCTGTCTCACTGTGCAAGGTGTCAGGTGCCAGTTTAGTGGCAGTAAGCTGAACCTGTGCACTGCAAGTGAGGATTAGGATTGTGGAGACTCTCCTTGTGTCTATCATTCCATCTCTGACCAAGGAGTTTACTGCCACACCCGTTGGTAACCCTTTAGGGTTTTGCTGTTGCCCTTAGCAACAGCATTTCGGGTTCTCTACGTATTAAAACACAACATCTTGCTTTTCCCATCTGAGCATTACTAATACTAGGGAGACACCCAGTTTCTTAGCCTCTGGGCTTCTCTGTTCACTTTGTGTTATTTTGTTACCCTATCACCTTCTGTGTACGTAATGTCATATTCCCCAGTCTGTCTGTGAGTTCATTTGTTTTGCATACCTATCCGTTCAGACACCAGTATATTCCTGCAGGCACTGGTGTGCATAACAGTTCAAACACCAGTACATTCCTGCAGGCACTGGTGTGCATAACAATTCAAACACCAGTACATTCCTGCAGGCACTGGTGTGCATAACATATTCAGCAGCCTAATACTCCTGTTGAAATTTTGTGGGAATATGGAGCATACCCCTCAAAATTAGTTCCAACAGGTGGTCGATCAGGTGCAGGTCCTGACTCGACAATTTAATGATTTGTCCATTAAAATGCACACCTCCCAGGCCGTTGGCGAAGCTCCCGCAGCAGCAGCACCTTCAGGGGTTAAGGAGCCGAAAGTAAATCTCCCGGATCGTTTTTCTGGAGATCGCTCGCAGTTCTTTTGTTTCAAGGAGAGCTGCAAGCTATACTTCCGGCTTAGGCCTCAGTCTTCTGGGTCGGAGATTCAGCGGGTGGGCATAGTGATTTCCTTGCTTCAAGGAGACCCACAGGTCTGGGCATATGGGTTGCAGCCTGACTGTCCGTCGCTTAAAAGTGTTGATGCTTTTTTTACGGCACTGGGCATGTTGTATGATGACCCTGACAAGACGGCCTCAGCCGAGGCTCAGATTTCGATCCTTAAGCAAGGGCGAAGGCCAGTTGAGGTTTACTGGTCGGAGTTTCGGAGGTTGGCCCATGATACCCAGTGGAATGACCCAGCCCTGAGACACCAGTACCGAAGAGGTCTTTCTAACCAGATAAAAGACCAACTGGTACAATATCCCTTGCCTGATAGCTTGGATCAGCTCATGCAGTTATCCATCCGGGTGGATAGACGGCTGAGAGAGCGTAGGCTTGAAAGGGAGACTGAGGTTTCCTTCTTTCCCAAGGGAACCTCAGACTCTGAGGAATTTTCCGAGGAGCCTATGCAGATTGGGGCTACCCGCCTCTCCTCGCGTGAGAAGACGCGGAGGAGACAGCAGGGGTTGTGTTTGTACTGTGGGAATAAAGGTCATGTGGTAGTATCATGCCCAGAAAAGCCGGAAAACTTCAGGGCCTGAGGGTGATGGGAAATATCCTGTCAGGCCAGAAGTCAGAATTTCCCAAGAAGACTTTTATCATTCCGGTGACCTTGAAGATCCTCGGTCAAACTGTCAAGACTGAGGCCTTTGTGGACAGTGGGGCCGACGGGGTTTTTATGGACCGCCAATTCGCCCTGAAACACTCTGTTCCCTTAGTACCCTTGGCATCGGAAATTGAGATTTGTGGGTTAAACGGGGAACCATTATCCCAAGGTAAAATTACCTCTTGCACTAGCCAGATTTCTTTGTTTATTGGAGCCACACACTCTGAAAAATTGTCCTTTTATGTGACTGTCTGTACTTTTGCCCCATTGGTGTTGGGGTTACCCTGGTTAAGGGCCCACAATCCTCAATTTGACTGGGTCTCTGGGGAGATTCTTAGTTGGGGTACTGATTGTTTCAGGAGTTGCTTGAGCCTTCCAGTCAGGCTCTCGCAGCTAAGTTTGCCAGGATTGCCAGGGTGTTATGCAGATTTTGCAGACGTGTTCTCCAAAAAAGTTGCAGAGGTACTACCTCCCCATCGCCCCTATGACTGTGCCATTGATTTGTTGCCAAATGCTAAGCTTCCCAAGAGCAGGTTGTACTCCCTGTCACGTCCTGAGACAGGCTATGGCAGAGTACATTCAGGAGAACTTGGCTAAGGGATTTATCAGACCTTCACAGTCTCCAGTCGGGTCGGGGTTCTTCTTCGTGGGTAAAAAGGACGGTTCGTTGCGACCCTGCATCGACTTCAGGGAATTGAACCGTATCACGATTAAAAACTCATACCCACTGCCTCTCATTTCGGTCTTGTTTGACCAGCTTCGTACTGCCACCATTTTTTCTAAGATTGACCTACACGGTGCGTACAATCTAATCCGAATAAGAGAGGTGGATGAATGGAAGACTGCCTTTAATACCCACTCAGGGCATTATGAATATTTGGTGATGCCTTTTGGGCTCTGTAATGCCCCGGCAGTCTTCCAGGATTTCATGAATGATGTGCTCAGGGAATATTTGGATAGATTCTTAGTTGTTTACTTAGATGACATCCTAATCTTCTCCCATTCCCTGGAGGAACATCGGAAGCATGTACGCTTAGTCCTCCAGAAACTCAGAGACCACCGGCTTGGGGCGAAGCTTTAGAAGTGCGAATTTGAAGTTCAGCAAATCGCATTTCTAGGATATATTATCTCCCCAGAAGGTTTCCAAATGGAGGGTTCCAAGGTACAGGCAGTCCTGGATTGGGTGCAGCCCACTAGTTTGAAGGCGCTTCAGCGCTTCCTGGGCTTTGCGAATTTTTATAGACGATTTATCGCTGGATTTTCGTCTATAGTGGCGCCCTTGGTGGCACTCACTAAGAAAGAGGCGGATGTTGCTCACTGGTCTTGTGAGGCTAAAGCGGCTTTTGCCCGTCTCAAAAGGGCATTTGTATCGGCCAAGGTGCTGCGACACCCAGATCCAGAGCGTCCTTTTGTGGTGGAGGTGGATGCCTCTGAGATGGGTATTGGGGCAGTGCTTTCTCAGATGGGAGTGTCTGATAATCGCCTTCATCCCTGTGCTTACTTTTCCCGTAAATTTTCACCTGCCGAGATGAATTATGACGTGGGTAACCGGGAATTGTTGGCTATTAAGGATGCACTCGAGGAGTGGAGACACTGGCTTGAGGGGGCTAAGTTTGTGGTCTCAATTCTCACCGACCATAAGAATCTGGCATATTTAGAGTCAGCGAAGTGTCTCAATGCCAGGCAGGCACGATGGGCTTTGTTTTTTGCTTGCTTTAATTTTTTGATAACATATCGCCCTGGGTCAAAAAACATCAAGGCTGATGCGCTCTCGCTGAGTTTTGCTCCAATCCAGGAGACCACCGAGGAGCCGTTGCCCATTGTGTCCCCATCATGTATTAAAGTGGGCATTACCCAGGACCTCTTATCATTAGTCCTTAGAGCACAGGAGCAGGCTCCTCCAGACCTTCCGGTAGGTCTTTTGTTTGTGCCTCCTAGGTTAAGACAGCGAGTGTTCCTGGAATTCCATGCCAAGAAGTCGGCAGGTCACCCGGGTATTGCCAGAACTCGGGAGTTGCTATCTAGGGCGGTGTGGTGGCCCTCGGTGGCTAAGGATGTAGATCAGTGGGTTCGGGCATGTGACATCTGTGCCCGAAATAAGACTCCTAGAGGGGTTCCTGTTGGCCCATTACATCCACTCTCTATCCCATCTAAGCCATGGACCCACATTTCAATGGATTTTGTGGTGGACTTGCCCAAATCCTCGGGGATGACAGCCATCTGGGTTGTCGTTGACAGGTTTTCGAAGATGGCGCACTTCGTTCCACTGGTTGGGCTGCCATCGGCCAGACGCCTGTCTGAATTTTTTATGCTGCATGTTGTGCGTCTCCACGGGTTGCCACTTGATGTGGTCTCTGACCGCGGATCCCAGTTTGTGGCCAAATTCTGGAGGGCATTTTGTTCCGATCTCCAGATTTCTGTCAGCTTGTCGTCAGGCTACCATCCGCAGTCTAATGGGCAGACTGAAAGGGTGAACCAGTCCTTGGAGCAGTTCCTCAGGTGTTATGTCTCCAAGTGTCAGACTGACTGGGTTGCTCATCTGTCCATGGCGGAGTTTGCCTATAACAATGCGGCTCACTCTGCTACAGGGATCTCTCCCTTCCTTTGTGTGTATGGGCATCATCCTAAGGCCAATTCTTTTGACCCCCTGGACTCCACGCCTGGTGGTTCCTCTGTGGTTTCGGTCCTTAGAGGTATTTGGCGGAAAGTGAAGAAAGCCCTTGTGTCTGTGTCATTAGTGACCAAAAGGGTTTTTGATAAGCGGAAAAGACCCTGCAGCCTCAAATTAGGAGACTTCGTCTGGTTGTCTACCAAGAATTTGAAGTTGAGACAGCCATCTCATAAGTTAGGCCCCCGGTTCATCGGCCCTTATAAGATCACCAGGGTTATCAATCCGGTGGCATTTCAGTTAGATCTGCCCCGTTCTTTGGGTATCAATAAAACATTTCATTGTTCCCTTTTAAAACGGGCGATTAGTAATCCTTCTTCCAGTGGAAGACCTTCCCCTCTTCTGATACGTGGCCAGAGGGAGTTTGTTGTTGAAAGGATTCTTGACTCCAAGATGGTTCGGGGTCGGCTGTCATCGGACAACGCCAGCAATATTGTGTGTGCATTAAATATGGGCAAATTCCAGCACGTCCCATGTTTTGCACATACCTTGAATTTGGTGGTGCAGAATTATTTAAAAAACGAGAGGGGCGTGCAAGAGATGCTGTCGGTGGCCAGAAGAATTGCGGGACACTTTCGGCGTACAGGCACCACGTACAGAAGACTGGAGCACCACCAAAAACGCCTGAACCTGCCCTGCCATCATCTGAAGCAAGAAGTAGTAACGAGGTGGAATTCAACCCTCTATATGCTTCAGAGGTTGGAGGAGCAGCAAAAGGCCATTCAAGCCTATACAACTGAGCACGATATAGGAGGTGGAATGCACCTGTCTCAAGCGCAGTGGAGAATGATTACAACGTTGTGCAAGGTTCTGCAACCTTTTGAACTTGCCACACGTGAAGTCAGTTCAGACACTGCCAGCCTGAGTCAGGTCATTCCCCTCATCAGGCTTTTGCAGAAGAAGCTGGAGACATTGAAGGAGGAGCTAACACAGAGCGATTCCGCTAGGCATGTGGGACTTGTGGATGGAGCCCTTAATTCGCTTAACAAGGATTCACGGGTGGTCAATCTGTTGAAATCAGAGCACTACATTTTGGCCACCGTGCTCGATCCTAGATTTAAAACCTACCTTGATTCTCTCTTTCCGGCAGACACAAGTCTGCAGGGGTTCAAAGAACTGCTGGTGAGAAAATTGTCAAGTCAAGCGGAATGCGACCTGTCAACATCTCCTCCTTCACATTCTCCCGCAACTGGGGGTGCGAGGAAAAGGCTCAGAATTCCGAGCCCACCCGCTGGCGGTGATGCAGGGCAGTCTGGAGCGACTGCTGATGCTGACATCTGGTCCGGACTGAAGGACCTGCCAACGATTACGGACATGTCGTCTACTGTCACTGCATATGATTCTCTCCCCATTGAAAGAATGGTGGAGGATTATATGAGTGACCGCATCCAAGTAGGCACGTCAGACAGTCCGTACGTATACTGGCAGGAAAAAGAGGCAATTTGGAGGCCCTTGCACAAACTGGCTTTATTCTACCTAAGTTGCCCTCCCACAAGTGTGTACTCCGAAAGAGTGTTTAGTGCCGCCGCTCACCTTGTCAGCAATCGGCGTACGAGGTTACTTCCAGAAAATGTGGAGAAGATGATGTTCATTAAAATGAATTATAATCAATTCCTCCATGGAGACATTCACCAGCAGCGATTGCCTCCACAAAGTACACAGGGAGCTGTGATGGTGGATTCCAGTGGGGACGAATTGATAACCTGTGAGGAGGGGGGTGTACACGGTGATGAATCGGAGGATGATGATGAGGTGGACATCTTGCCTCTGTAGAGCCAGTTTGTGCAAGGAGAGATTAATTGCTTCTTTTTTGGTGGGGGTCCAAACCAACCCGTCATTTCAGTCACAGTCGTGTGGCAGACCCTGTCACTGAAATGATGGGTTGGTTAAAGTGTGCATGTCCTGTTTATACAACATAAGGGTGGGTGGGAGGGCCCAAGGACAATTCCATCTTGCACCTCTTTTTTCTTTCATTTTTCTTTGCGTCATGTGCTGTTTGGGGAGTGTTTTTTGGAAGGGCCAGCCTGCATGACACTGCAGTGCCACTCCTAGATGGGTGTTAGGGTCTCCTGCCCTGTGCTGCCACGTCGTCATGGCAACCGGGAGACAAGTGCTAGCGGAGTAACCTGAGCGCAGCTGATACTCCGGTTCGGGTCTTTTGCTGTGCAGTGGTTACAGGCTCTGTGCACGGCAGGGGATCCGGTGCTGGTTTTTGTGCTCACAGTCTGTGAGGTCTGAGTGGGGCGTGGACAGCACCTGCTTTATAAGGCCTCTTCTCAGGTTAAGCAGATGCTGCTGAATCTTTGTTGGTTAGTCAGTTCCTGAAAGTTAGCCAGTACTGTGTAGCTTTGTATTTGTTGTTGCTTACTGCAAATAGGCCTGGGGATTTGGTACTACACTCTGCCAATCCAGACCTAGCAGTAAGACTGGAGTCAGTCGTTTTGCTTGCTGGGGTTCTTTTACTACTCTGTGAACTTAGCAAGTTTGCGACTGTATTCTAAGACTTGCCTGCCTAAATCCTGTCTCACTGTGCAAGGTGTCAGGTGTCAGTTTAGTGGCAGTAAGCTGAACCTGTGCACTGCAAGTGAGGATTAGGATTGTGGAGACTCTCCTTGTGTCTATCATTCCATCTCTGACCAAGGAGTTTACTGCCACACCCGTTGGTAACCCTTTAGAGTTTTGCTGTTGCCCTTAGCAACAGCATTTCGGGTTCTCTACATATTAAAACACAACATCTTGCTTTTCCCATCTGAGCATTACTAATACTAGGGAGACACCCAGTTTCTTAGCCTCTGGGCTTCTCTGTTCACTTTGTGTTATTTTGTTACCCTATCACCTTCTGTGTACGTAATGTCATATTCCCCAGTCTGTCTGTGAGTTCATTTGTTTTGCATACCTATCCGTTCAGACACCAGTATATTCCTGCAGGCACTGGTGTGCATAACAGTTCAAACACCAGTACATTCCTGCAGGCACTGGTGTGCATAACAATTCAAACACCAGTACATTCCTGCAGGCACTGGTGTGCATAACATATTCAGCAGCCTAATACTCCTGTTGAAATTTTGTGGGAATATGGAGCATACCCCTCAAAATTAGTTGCAACAGGTGGTCGATCAGGTGCAGGTCCTGACTCGACAATTTAATGATTTGTCCATTAAAATGCACACCTCCCAGGCCGTTGGCGGAGCTCCAGCAGCAGCAGCACCTTCAGGGGTTAAGGAGCCGAAAGTAAATCTCCCGGATCGTTTTTCTGGAGATCTTTTGTTTCAAGGAGAGCTGCAAGCTATACTTCCGGCTTAGGCCTCAGTCTTCTAAGTCGGAGATTCAGCGGGTGGGCATAGTGATTTCCTTGCTACAAGGAGACCCACAGATCTGGGCATATGGGTTGCAGCCTGACTGTCCGTCGCTTAAAAGTGTTGATGCTTTTTTTACGGCACTGAGCATGTTGTATGATGACCCTGACAAGACGGCCTCAGCCGAGGCTCAGATTTCGATCCTTAAGCAAGGGCGAAGGCCAGTTGAGGTTTACTGGTCGGAGTTTCGGAGGTTGGCCCATGATACCCAGTGGAATGACCCAGCCCTGAGACACCAGTACCGAAGAGGTCTTTCTAACCAGATAAAAGACCAACTGGTACAATATCCCTTGCCTGATAGCTTGGATCAGCTCATGCAGTTATCCATCCGGGTGGATAGACGGCTGAGAGAGCGTAGGCTTGAAAGGGAGACTGAGGTTTCCTTCTTTCCCAAGGGAACCTCAGACTCTGAGGAATTTTCCGAGGAGCCTATGCAGATTGGGGCTACCCGCCTCTCCTCGCGTGAGAAGACGCGGAGGAGACAGCAGGGGTTGTGTTTGTACTGTGGGAATAAAGGTCATGTGGTAGTATCATGCCCAGAAAAGCCGGAAAACTTCAGGGCCTGAGGGTGATGGGAAATATCCTGTCAGGCCAGAAGTCATAATTTCCCAAGAAGACTTTTATCATTCCGGTGACCTTGAAGATCCTCGGTCAAACTGTCAAGACTGAGGCCTTTGTGGACAGTGGGGCCGACGGGGTTTTTATGGACCGCCAATTCGCCCTGAAACACTCTGTTCCCTTAGTACCCTTGGCATCGGAAATTGAGATTTGTGGGTTAATCGGGGAACCATTATCCCAAGGTAAAATTACCTCTTGCACTAGCCAGATTTCTTTGTTTATTGGAGCCACACACTCTGAAAAATTGTCCTTTTATGTGACTGTCTGTACTTTTGCCCCATTGGTGTTGTGGTTACCCTGGTTAAGGGCCCACAATCCTCAATTTGACTGGGTCTCTGGGGAGATTCTTAGTTGGGGTACTGATTGTTTCAGGAGTTGCTTGAGCCTTCCAGTCAGGCTCTCGCAGCTAAGTTTGCCAGGATTGCCAGGGTGTTATGCAGATTTTTCGGACGTGTTCTCCAAAAAAGTTGCAGAGGTACTACCTCCCCATCGCCCCTATGACTGTGCCATTGATTTGTTGCCAAATGCTAAGCTTCCCAAGAGCAGGTTGTACTCCCTGTCACGTCCTGAGACTCAGGCTATGGCAGAGTACATTCAGGAGAACTTGGCTAAGGGATTTATCAGACCTTCACAGTCTCCAGTTGGGTCGGGGTTCTTCTTTGTGGGTAAAAAGGACGGTTCGTTGCGACCCTGCATCGACTTCAGGGAATTGAACCGTATCACGATTAAAAACTCATACCCACTGCCTCTCATTTCGGTCTTGTTTGACCAGCTTCGTACTGCCACCATTTTTTCTAAGATTGACCTACACGGTGCGTACAATCTAATCCGAATAAGAGAGGTGGATGAATGGAAGACTGCCTTTAATACCCACTCAGGGCATTATGAATATTTGGTGATGCCTTTTGGGCTCTGTAATGCCCCGGCAGTCTTCCAGGATTTCATGAATGATGTGCTCAGGGAATATTTGGATAGATTCTTAGTTGTTTACTTAGATGACATCCTAATCTTCTCCCATTCCCTGGAGGAACATCGGAAGCATGTACGCTTAGTCCTCCAGAAACTCAGAGACCACCGGCTTGGGGCGAAGCTGGAGAAGTGCGAATTTGAAGTTCAGCAAATCGCATTTCTAGGATATATTATCTCCCCAGAAGGTTTCCAAATGGAGGGTTCCAAGGTACAGGCAGTCCTGGATTGGGTGCAGCCCACTAGTTTGAAGGCGCTTCAGCGTTTCCTGGGCTTTGCGAATTTTTATAGACGATTTATCGCTGGATTTTCGTCTACAGTGGCGCCCTTGGTGGCACTCACTAAGAAAGGGGCGGATGTTGCTCACTGGTCTTGTGAGGCTAAAGCGGCTTTTGCCCGTCTCAAAAGGGCATTTGTATCGGCCAAGGTGCTGCGACACCCAGATCCAGAGCGTCCTTTTGTGGTGGAGGTGGATGCCTCTGAGATGGGTATTGGGGCAGTGCTTTCTCAGATGGGAGTGTCTGATAATCGCCTTCATCCCTGTGCTTACTTTTCCCGTAAATTTTCGCCTGCCGAGATGAATTATGACGTGGGTAACCGGGAATTGTTGGCTATTAAGGATGCACTCGAGGAGTGGAGACACTGGCTTGAGGGGGCTAAGTTTGTGGTCTCAATTCTCACCGACCATAAGAATCTGGCATATTTAGAGTCAGCAAAGTGTCTCAATGCCAGGCAGGCACGATGGGCTTTGTTTTTTGCTCGCTTTAATTTTTTGATAACATATCGCCCTGGGTCAAAAAACATCAAGGCTGATGCGCTCTCGCGGAGTTTTGCTCCAATCCAGGAGACCACCGAGGAGCCGTTGCCCATTGTGTCCCCATCATGTATTAAAGTGGGCATTACCCAGGACCTCTTATCATTAGTCCTTAGAGCACAGGAGCAGGCTCCTCCAGACCTTCCGGTAGGTCTTTTATTTGTGCCTCCTAGGTTAAGACAGCGAGTGTTCCTGGAATTCCATGCCAAGAAGTCGGCAGGTCACCCGGGTATTGCCAGAACTTGGGAGTTGCTATCTAGGGCGGTGTGGTGGCCCTCGGTGGCTAAGGATGTGGATCAGTGGGTTCGGGCATGTGACATCTGTGCCCGAAATAAGACTCCTAGAGGGGTTCCTGTTGGCCCATTACATCCACTCTCTATCCCATCTAAGCCATGGACCCACATTTCAATGGATTTTGTGGTGGACTTGCCCAAATCCTCGGGGATGACAGCCATCTGGGTTGTCGTTGACAGGTTTTCGAAGATGGCGCACTTCGTTCCACTGGTTGGGCTGCCATCGGCCAGACGCCTGTCTGAATTATTTATGCTGCATGTTGTGCGTCTCCACGGGTTGCCACTTGATGTGGTCTCTGACCGCAAATCCCAGTTTGTGGCCAAATTCTGGAGGGCATTTTGTTCCGATCTCCAGATTTCTGTCAGCTTGTCGTCAGGCTACCATCCGCAGTCTAATGGGCAGACTGAAAGGGTGAACCAGTCCTTGGAGCAGTTCCTCAGGTGTTATGTCTCCAAGTGTCAGACTGACTGGGTTGCTCATCTGTCCATGGCGGAGTTTGCCTATAACAATGCGGCTCACTCTGCTACAGGGATCTCTCCCTTCCTTTGTGTGTATGGGCATCATCCTAAGGCCAATTCTTTTGACCCCCTGGACTCCACGCCTGGTGGTTCCTCTGTGGTTTCAGTCCTTAGAGGTATTTGGCGGAAAGTGAAGAAAGCCCTTGTGTCTGTGTCATTAGTGACCAAAAGGGTTTTTGATAAGCGGAAAAGACCCTGCAGCCTCAAATTAGGAGACTTCGTCTGGTTGTCTACCAAGAATTTGAAGTTGAGACAGCCATCTCATAAGTTAGGCCCCCGGTTCATCGGCCCTTATAAGATCACCAGGGTTATCAATCCGGTGGCATTTCAGTTAGATCTGCCCCGTTCTTTGGGTATCAATAAAACATTTCATTGTTCCCTTTTAAAACGGGCGATTAGTAATCCTTCTTCCAGTGGAAGACCTTCCCCTCTTCTGATACGTGGCCAGAGGGAGTTTGTTGTTGAAAGGATTCTTGACTCCAAGATGGTTCGGGGTCGGCTGTCATTTTTGGTGCACTGGAAGGGGTATGGCCCGGAGGAGCGGTTGTGGGTGCGCAGTTGTGATCTTCATGCCCCCAGACTGATACGCTCTTTCTTCTCGCAGTTCCCCGATAAACCCGGTGGTAGGGGTTCTTTGACCCCTCGTCAGAGGGGGGGTACTGTTAGGGTCTCCTGCCCTGTGCTGCCACGTCGTCATGGCAACCGGGAGACAAGTGCTAGCGGAGTAACCTGAGCGCAGCTGATACTCCGGTTCGGGTCTTTTGCTGTGCAGTGGTTACAGGCTCTGTGCACGGCAGGGGATCCGGAGCTGGTTTTTGTGCTCACAGTCTGTGAGGTCTGAGTGGGGCGTGGACAGCACCTGCTTTATAAGGCCTCTTCTCAGGTTAAGCAGATGCTGCTGAATCTTTGTTGGTTAGTCAGTTCCTGAAAGTTAGCCAGTACTGTGTAGCTTTGTATTTGTTGTTGCTTACTGCAAATAGGCCTGGGGATTTGGTACTACACTCTGCCAATCCAGACCTAGCAGTAAGACTGTAGTCAGTCGTTTAGCTTGCCTGGGTTCTTTTACTACTCTGTGAACTTAGCAAGTTTGCGGCTGTATTCTAAGACTTGCCTGCCTAAATCCTGTCTCACTGTGCAAGGTGTCAGGTGTCAGTTTAGTGGCAGTAAGCTGAACCTGTGCACTGCAAGTGAGGATTAGGATTGTGGAGACTCTCCTTGTGTCTATCATTCCATCTCTGACCAAGGAGTTTACTGCCAAACCCGTTGGTAACCCTTTAGGGTTTTGCTGTTGCCCTTAGAAACAGCATTTCGGGTTCTCTACGTATTAAAACACAACATCTTGCTTTTCCCATCTGAGCATTACTAATACTAGGGAGACACCCAGTTTCTTAGCCTCTGGGCTTCTCTGTTCACTTTGTGTTATTTTGTTACCCTATCACCTTCTGTGTACGTAATGTCATATTCCCCAGTCTGTCTGTGAGTTCATTTGTTTTGCATACCTATCCGTTCAGACACCAGTACATTCCTGCAGGCACTGGTGTGCATAACAGTTCAAACACCAGTACATTCCTGCAGGCACTGGTGTGCATAACAATTCAAACACCAGTACATTCCTGCAGGCACTGGTGTGCATAACAATGGGCCAGGTGTTTGTGTCGGCCACTAGGGTCGCTTAGCTTACTCACACAGCTACCTCATTGCACCTCTTTTTTTTCTTTGCGTCATGTGCTGTTTGGGGAGTGTTTTTTGGAAGGGCCATCCTGCCTGACACTGCAGTGCCACTCCTAGATGGGCCAGGTGTTTGTGTCGGCCACTAGGGTCGCTTAGCTTACTCACACAGCTACCTCATTGCGCCTCTTTTTTTCTTTGCGTCATGTGCTGTTTGGGGGGTGTTTTTTGGAAGGGCCATCCTGCGTGACACTGTAGTGCCACTCCTAGATGGGCCAGGTGTTTGTGTCGGCCACTTGGGTCGCTGAGCTTAGTCATCCAGCGACCTCGGTGCAAATTTTAGGACTAAAAATAATATTGTGAGTTGTGAGGTGTTCAGAATAGACTAAAAATGAGTGGAAATTATGGATATTGAGGTTAATAATACTTTGGGATCAAAATGACCCCCAAATTCTATGATTTAAGCTGTTTTTTAGGGTTTTTTGAAAAAAACACCCGAATCCAAAACACACCCGAATCCGACAAAAAAAATTCGGTGAGGTTTTGCCAAAACGCGTTCGAACCCAAAACACGGCCGCGGAACCGAACCCAAAACCAAAACACAAAACCCGAAAAATTTCCGGTGCACATCTCTAATTTGTACATTACAGTGAAAGATGCTAAAGCAGTCACAGCAGCGTGTGACTGAGTCAGCCCGTATATATCTGTAGAAACACCTTCAGCTGTGAGGAATCACACGACACACGCCGATGGCTGGATGGGCTGATACGGCCAAATAGAGAGCGTGGCTGGTAGAGCAACTCAGCCTTCCGGATCTCTGCTCGGCCACCCTCCCTCTGTCCCACCCAGGGCTGGTATACAAGGCGTGCTGCAAGGCCAGGCCCCCCCATGAACCTTAGCCTGGCCCCCCATGTCATGTACGTGTGCACAGTGACATGCCAGGACTGCTTTATGACCCCAGTCCGTCTCTGGTTAGGGGAGTGAAGCCACCTGTCCATTTGTGCCTGTTTTCAGTTTTACTTGTTACATAATATTGGCTACAATTGAATACTGTAAACTGAGGGCCTGATTTTGATTTAGCAATAAAGTAAGAAAGCAGGCAACTGTGTACCTGGGGAAACCATGCTGCAATGCAAGGGGTACAAATCCATTTTTTTGCATGCAGGGTAAATACTGGATGCCACCCAAATGAGACTTATGCTGGGCACACTGTATACACTATACAACTATCTGTCAGATAATCTGCCAAATCTGGCTGGCTAGAAAGAAAATCTGGTAATGGATGAGAGCAAATGACAATTTACCATTTCCTCCCAAAGATTGGAAAATGGACCCGTTGTTCGGACAAATTGATTAAATCACGGATTTGACCGATTTGTATGAATGATAGGTTTTGTCTGTTTACCCGTTTTTGGGAGCAAATGGTCGATAGTCCATTACCAGATTTTCATTCCAACTAGCCAGATCTGGCAGATTATCTGACAGATAATTGTATATGCATTCCCAGCAAACAGTTAGGTACACACTATACAATTTTTGGGACGATTTGCCAATAATTGGAAGAATGACCAAAGTTATTGTATAGTGTGTACAAACGATCGTGTCTGCATTTTGTCTATAATTCGGGAAAATCTTGCCCACACACACGAATGATCGATTTTCTGATCTATCGGCCCAGACCAAAAATATCTGCCACAATCTCCCGATATCTAGCAGTTTGTGTGCATTCTCAATAATCTGCCTATATTTCCTATGTTTTCCTCTCACTACATCATCCTACTTGTGGGCAGACATATGCAAATGCAGTGTGACATGTCAAAAAATTGGTAACTGGGGGAAAAAAAAATCTTTAAATGTCTAGCTCAAATATTGATGCCTACAATTTCCTGAAAAATCGTCCGATTGTCAGCCAGACCAAAAAAAATCCAGTGTGTACCAAGCTTAAGACCTGAGTGCTCACATGACAGGGATCTCACTTTGATTTATTTTTCATATTTTGGGACAGACATATCATATTGTTGGACTTGTTTATTTATTTGAATTGTCTATAATTTTGTGGTGATGGTTTCATTCACTATTTGAAACATTAAATGTTTTTTTTTTCTTTTATTGTTGAACAGTTTATTGTCACATCACTATGTTGCAACCTTTTGCTTACATTATACAGTATATATTTTTTTTTCACAGTCTCAGTTTTATTATTTTTCGAAAGGAAGACAAACAGGAAATAACAAGGTAGTGACCACATGAGTGTGTGCAGTACAATAGTAACAATGAAGACATGGTTAAACAGTAAAAACAAAAACAAAACAAAAACCAATACTTAGTGCATCAATACCAACAATTGTCAGTGCAACATTTATTTATTTATTTATTTAACTTTTTTCACTAGAATTCCCTTTATATAAGAGCACCATTGTTAACATAAAGCCTACTAAAGCAAACAACCGGGAGACTCCTGAAAATTGGATGGTACTCCCGGCTGCCTGAAAGAGTGGGCAAGTCTTCCGAAGTCGGCCACCATCTGCAACCAGCTGCAAGACTGCAACCAGCTGCCAGACTTCCCCCAACCACCAAACGGCAGATGACGTGATTGGCGCGGAGTCACATAATCCTAGCCTCACCGTCCACTGTACAGTATCGATAATCCTAGCATTGTGTAGCAGGTGGGTGGCTACTATGATACAAACATGCCGCCATGCCCCTGCACAGTGCACCACGCCTCCAAGCTGTCCCCTATGTTGTGCTTCCCAACACCCCCCGAACCACCACATTCTGTGCTGACCAGGCTTTCCCCTTCCAGAGAGGTACTTCTGGATGTCGATGCATTTGACTTTGGGGCATGTGTGAAACTTTGGAGAGAGGATAAAGTACCAACCAATCAGCTCCTGTTTACAGATTGTGGGGGACATTTACTAAGCAGTGATAAGAGCGGAGAAGTGAGCCAGTGAAGAAGTGCCCATGGCAACCAATCAGCACTGAAGTAACATCTATAATTTGCATACTATAAAATTATACAGAGCTGCTGATTGGTTGATGGGGCAACTTCTCCACTGGCTCACTTCTCCGCTCTTATCACTGCTTAGTAAATGTCCCCCTGTGTTTGAAAATAAGTTAAGAGCTGATTTATCTCTCTCCACTTTATCACTCTCCAAGCTTTGACACATATGCTCCCTAAAGTTTATCAGGTCATTCAGTTTTGAAGTGTGGTTGGCATTTCTTGTTAAAATACAATGTTTATCTGTCTATACCTCTTTAAATGTGTTTACCGTGCCTCTGCCTACTTTGTAAAGGTCATCAGATGTACAAAATAGATGGTATCTTGCATGTGTGGGCACAAATAAAATAAGAATCTGCAGTTGATCCTGGAAGTGCTGTAATGTTCTTCACATTGTTTATGTGTATGGTTGGATATTCCTAAGGCTTTTGCACTAAATAGTTATAGTGGTGGGTGCTGATTCACGGTTTCCTGCAAAATACTGCATTAGGGAAGTCTAGGCGAACACCAATAGCTTCCTGCACACCTGTAAAACTGCAATTAGCAACTGCATGGAAGATGCATTTATATTTTTAAAGTACAATGGGCTCCAGTGGATATTGGGGGTAATTCCAAGTTGATCGCAGCAGGAATTTTGTTAGCAGTTGGGCAAAACCATGTGCACTGCAGGGGAGGCAGATATAACATGTGCAGAGAGAGTTAGATTTGGGTGGTGTGCATTCAAACTGAAATCTAAATTGCAGTGTAAAAATAAAGCAGTCAGTGTTTACCCTGCACAGAAACAAAATAACCCACCCAAATCTAACTCTCTCTGCAAATGTTATATCTGCCCCCCCTGCTGTGCACATGGGCCCTCATTCCGAGTTGTTCACTCGGTATTTTTAATCGCATCGCAGTGAAAATCCGCTTAGTACGCATGCGCAATGTTCGCACTGCGACTGCGCCAAGTAACTTTACTATGAAGAAAGTATTTTTACTCACGGCTTTTTCTTCGCTCCGGCGATCGTAATGTGATTGACAGGAAATGGGTGTTACTGGGCGGAAACACGGCGTTTCAGGGGCGTGTGGCTGAAAACGCTACCGTTTCCGGAAAAAACGCAGGAGTGGCCGGAGAAACGGTGGGAGTGCCTGGGCGAACGCTGGGTGTGTTTGTGACGTCAACCAGGAACGACAAGCACTGAAATGATCGCACAGGCAGAGTAAGTCTGGAGCTACTCTGAAACTGCTAAGTAGTTAGTAATCGCATTATTGCGAATACATCGGTCGCAATTTTAAGAAGCTAAGATTCACTCCCAGTAGGCGGCGGCTTAGCATGTGTAACTCTGCTAAATTCGCCTTGCGACCGATCAACTCGGAATGAGGGCCATGGTTTTGCCCAGTTGCTAATAAACTTGCTGCTGCGGTCAACTCAGAATTACCCCCATAAAGTAGACTACTAAACATCTGCACCAGGGGCTTTTCTAGAGAGGAGGAGGCCCGTGTGCAGGATCCGGCAGCACTGTACAGCTCTGGAAAATGGTGTGGTGGCCTTTTTCCCGGTGATTATACTACTACGCATGCAAGAATCATCAGGAAAATGGCGCCGCACCATTTTCCACAGTGATTTCTGCGGGACCGCTGCTGCGCTGCAGGACGTCGGAGGGTAAGCATTTAAATTAATGGGTGCAGGGTGTGTGGTGTGGGCCCCTCTGGACCCCTGTGTGCACCGCACACACTGCACCCATTATAAGTCTGCCAGTGATATGCATACCCAACATTAAAATCTCAAAATCTCAATCTCACTATAGCATACCTCCCAACTTTCTTGAATGTTGAAGAGGCTCCCGAAAAAGGGGGATGGCTTCTGAAAGGGGGCGTGGTTTCACAGCAATGCCACGATTTAGGCCACGCCTCCCTTGTCCGTCACTGAAGGGGCATGCCCAGTGCTCTGTGAGCTGCTGGCATGCCCCCTTCTCCCTCTCTCACTCGTGTCTATTCTCTGCTGCTCTGCTAAGCAGGGCAGCGAGAGACAGAGCCTCCCAACTGCAGGGCCGAAACTAGGATTTCCGTCACCCGGGGCAAGGCAGTAATCCCCCCCCCATAAATAAATAAATGATATAAAAAAAACAAAAAAACAAACCAACCCTATCAGACTAAAATAATCAGATTATAATTTTTTTTTTTTAAAAAGGGGTTACTACTGGACAATATTCCCCTATGTGCCTCAAATGCCCTATGCGTCACATGCCCCGCCAGTGTGTTCAACTACATGCTCCTCTGTGTGTCCCCATACATTGCACACTATCATAACACTTTATCACTGATTCCCCTATCCACTGCACTATATCACTATACTACATCCCCTACATGCTAAACTACATCACTACACTACATGCCCCTATGCACTGCACTACATACCCAGGGCCGGTTCTAGATCTTGTGGCGCCCAGGGCGAAAGTTCTTGTGGCCCCAATAGTTGTGCCCCCTGCAGCTATGCCCCCATTAGTTGTGGCCCCAGTAGTTGTGCCCCCTGCAGCTGTGCCCCCATTAGTTGTGGCCCCTGCAGCTGTGCCCCCATTAGTTGTGCCCCCTGCAGCTGTGCACCTGCAGCTGTGCCCCCATTAGTTGTGCCCCCTGCAGCTGTGCCCCCATTAGTTGTATAAAAAATACTTACCAGCCCCGTTCCTGTTCCTGACCACGGCACTGTCTCTGCCGCCGGCGCCGCATGACGTCTCTCCCATAGAGCTGCACAGAAAGGTCCTCTCCTCGAACGGAAACTAGATGCTACGTCACTGCCTGTTTAGATTCCCTTCGCGGAGAGGACCTTTGCAAACCCGCCGCCGCCATCCTTGTTAGTAGCGGCTCTTGCCACGGCGGCAGCACCCCTGGGACAGCGGCGCCCCGGGCAAAAGTACTGCTTGCCCGTGGCAAGAGCCGCTACTGTACATACCCTATATGCTACACTACATTACTACACTACATCCCCTTATATGCTATACCACATCAGTGCACTACATGCCCCTATATACGGCAATACATTACTACACTACATATCCTTTATGGTACACTGCATCACTGCACTACACCCCCCTATAATCTACACCAAATCCCCCTATCTGGAAGGCAAAGCAGAGGTTGAGATACTACTACCTGGGAGCACAGTGCGCTTCTATAGCTTGCATGGTGCACCGCACGCTAGTTGCAGCACTCCATGGCAAAGAAGAGAGTTTAAGACAGTAGCCGACATAGGGGAGATCCCAGGTATTGGAGCTCACTCGCACAGCGTCGGAGCCAGCTACAGGCAGAAATGTGGGTCAGATACATTGCCCTTGGAGCTGTCTGCTGTCTCAATGGAGCAGCACAGAACTGACGGTAAAAAACAAAACATAACCCTGCTCCTCTGTAACTCCTTGGCGCCCCCTCAAATCCTGCACCCGGGGCACATGCCCCCTTCGCACGCCCCCCCAGTTACAGCCCTGCCAACTGCCCCACCACCACGGGACACTGCGGCCCGCGGGTGGGACAGCGGGACAATCCCCAAAAAACGGGACTATCCCGTGAAAATCGGGACAGTTGGGAGATATGCTATGGGGACATGTCCAGCACTCTGTGAGCCACTGGTATGCTGCCCCCTCTCCCTCTGTCTCCAGTGAATAGACGATGTGCGCATGCGCACAGTGTCTACTCTCTGCTGCTCTGCTAAGCAGGGCAACAGTGACAGGAGCCTCCAAACTGCCCTTACCCCTCCCCTCACTGTGGGACACTGCTGCCCGCAGGTGGGACAGCGGGACAGTCCCACGAAAAATCAGGTCAGTTGGGAGGTATGGATCTGCACATATTTCAACATACAGATTTTCCCTGTAACCTTTCTGTGTGTAGGGTGACAGTTTGCATAATCAGACTAGCAGATAAAGATTACAGTTACAGTATGTGTGGTTTTCTGTTGGTGTGTGGCCAACTTTCCATTACATGTTCTCACCATTTACAGAGTGTGGAACTTCGCAAAATATATGCAATATATTATACTGAAATTCCACTTCACTGAAATATAATGCATTACAAAATATTCTGCATTACGTATGTGAATGTGCCTATTGCAGGCATGGGTGGTAATTACTTCACTCCTGCATGAGAGCAAACATTACAATATATATTTTGTATATTTTTTACTTGCATAGTTAGACAAAATGATTACAGTCTATCTGGCTTTATTTCTTCCTTTTTATCTGTCCTATCTGAAATTGGAGTAGTTCTAGGATACCTCCCAACTCTGAAGAATAGGGAAGAGGGACATCTTGGTGCGCCTGAAAATGGGGGGGTGGCCTATGTGGAAGGGGGTGTGGCTCCGTGGAAGGGTCCGTGATCGCGAGCCACGCCCCGTTTTCGGCACTGAGGGGGCATGGCCAGCGCTCTGTGAGCTGCTGGCATGCCCCCTCTTCCTCTAGCTCACTGGAATAGACGCTGTGCGCATGCGCACAGCGTCTATTCAACGCTGCTCTGCTCTCAACTGAGCAGAGCAGCGAGTGATCAGGAGCCTCCCAACTGCCCCCCCCCCCCACCCACCCACCCACCGCGGGACACTGCGGCCTGCGGGAGGGACAGCGGGACAGACCCAAAAAAACGGGACTGTCCCACGAAAATCGGGACAGTTGGGAGGTATGGTTCTAGGTTGGAGGGATCTCAGGGAGGAATGTAATAGGGTGTGATAATCAGAAAGTGAGAGATTTTGTGAGAGTTCTCCTGTTGTTTTAAAGAGGCAATCATTTACATGGGGGGGAAAAACAGGTTGATTTTGCCATGTAAATGATCGCCACTTTAGAAAAAAAAAACAGTCAGGCACGGATACGCAGGCTGGGAGGCTGGCAGGCAGCACACTATTGCAAACACCCACTGATATGGCAGAATCAGCATAAATAGTTACCCAGCTCAGACCAGTTTGCAGCTCATACAGCACTTCCTGTACATTATCTAGAGAACACTGGCACACCCACTCCCATTTCCATGAGAATGATGACAGCAGTGTGTTGCCTAATATCTGGTATGCTTAGCCCTTTAATAAGAAGCTACGCTACACGTTTCAGATTCTTATTAACCTTTGCAGGAAATGTTGCAGCTATCCTTGTGTTAGGCCTCCCTCAGACCTTGCAATGGCTGACACCATGAGACGGTCCAATGTTATACCTTTCCACCAGAAATAGCATTATTATCAGACTCTCTCCTACCTAACATAAGCAATGTCTTTACTACTTGCTGATCGCCAGGACAGGCTTTTATTGAAGCCTCTGTCTCGGCGACTTTAGAATAATAAATTCCAGCAAAAAAAAAAAAGAAAAGATACCTTACTGATGCAATATGTAGCTCACAAACTTCATTTTTTGGGGCAAACCGCAATTAATAATACAGTAAGCTAGTATTCTATCAGGTAGTTTGAGGGGGCTTGTGTGCACTCTCTATTAAGGCCCCCTCTTCTCTTGTAGCGCAATTGCGAGTAGATTACTGCACATGTGCAAATTTCCGGGAACATGGCGCCAATGACTCCTGTACTGTGCATGTGTACATCTCTGAGAAAATGCCAGTTGTGCCATTTTCCCAGTGATTTCTGCAGCACTGTTGCAGGACTCTGGAGAGGTGAGTATAATATATGGGTGCAGAGTGGGCCTGTATGTACCGCACACCCTGCACCCATTATATAGTAGATATGCCATGTTCTCCTATATAACTTTGTCTGCACCAGTCTTTATGCAAACTCTATTACCACATACATACTGAAAATCGGGTGGCCCTCCCGCCCCCGGAAAGGTGGGCAAGTCTCACGCTTTCCCTACCAGCCTCCTGCACCCCCCCTTTGCCGCCCACAGCAGGGAAAAGTGGGTGGTCCAAGGAGGACCAATAATGTGAATCGTGCTGAATCCTGTCATTGTAGCTCCTCCCCCTGCACTATACAGGGCCTGTTTTATTGGCACGGTATAGGGGGCGGAACCACAATGACGTGCTTTTGATTCCATGCCCCCGGAATGTTCACCTCCCCACCAGCCATGCCCCCGGACAGCCCACCTTGAAACTAGCCACACCCCTGGACAGCCCACCTCTCCGCTGTCCACGCGCCCCCATGCGCCTACCACACTTCCACCTCCCGAAGGAGGGGGAAGCAAAGTAGGCAACTATGCATAAGACCCGGGGACAACTGAGTATCATGAGCATATTTTGCCCTATGGGAAAAGTTGCTGTTACAGGGGAAGACCAGAGATTATTACTTTATTTATTAACAGTTTCTTAAATAGTACAGCATATTCCATTGCACTTTACCATTGGAACAACAGTAATAGATCAGACAGACTTAAAAGGTAGGAAGTCCCTGCTCACAAACTTACAATCTATAGGGAAATAGGCACTGATACACAAGGATGGGTGCTACCTATTGCATAATGGTCCACCAGATTGCAAAGGTTCTTTATAGGCTTCATGATACCATCACACAGCAATGTTGGGAAGAATAGGGAGCATGTGAGAAATAAAGAAAGACAAAATATGTGAGGTTATGTGTGGACCATGGACATGCGGTGAGCTAAATGGCTCAGGAGGCACTGGCTAGCACCAGAGCCGGAGTTACACACAATATATGAACCAAAGTATACATCTGGGCATTATACACAGGCACAGCAATATAAACTACTGGAAATTTGGTGAGTTTTGATCAGAGATGTGCAGAAAAGATAGGCACTGCCTCACCTGCCACATACTTTTTACTCCAGAGTTTTGGCAATAAAAATGATTAGAATAATACAAAGAAGATATTTCAAAGAAATTCTTTGTATTTTTCATATACTTTACACAGTCAAAACTCTGGCACAAATGTTAGTATGACAGGAAAGGCTCTGCCTCTCCCCACCGCACGTCACTGGTGTGGACTGTACAGAGAGGATATAATTAGATAGGGATACCTTGAAGGTTATGTGGTGGGTCTGGAATTTGATAAGCTTGTCTAAAGAAGGGAGTTTTCAGGGAACTCTTGAAGGTTTGGAGACTAGTGGTGAGTCTTATTGTGAGTGGGAGGGCATTCCACAGAGTGGGTGCAGCCCGGAAAAAAGTCCTGTCATTCTGAGTGGGAGCGAATAATGTGTGTGGATGAGAGATGCAGATTTTGAGCAGAGCAGAGAGGTCGGGTAGGGAGATATTTTGAGATGAGACATGAATTCAAAGGGTTTACTAGGATGCTGGTGGCACACATTGTAGAGCATACAGTAGGTCTGCAAACGGTATCTGTTTGGATGGTCGACCATGTTATGGTCGACAGTCATTAGGTCGACCACTATTGGTTGACATTGACATGGTCGACATGGACACATGGTCGACACATGAAAATGGTCGACACGTGACAATGTCAACATGCATTTTTTCAAATTTTTTTCTTTTGGGGAACTTTTCCATACTTTACGATCCACGTGGACTACGATTGGGAACGGTAATCTGTGCCGAGCGCAGCGGTAGCGGAGCGAGGCACCTTGCCCTAAGCATGGCGAGCGAAGCGGTGTACTAATTGGGGTTCCCCGTCACTTTACGAAGAAAACGACACCAAAAAAAGTAAAAAAAAAACTCATGTTGACCTTTTCATGCGTCGACCTGTCATGAGTCGACCATTTGTCCATGTCGACCATGCCACTGTCGACCAATAGTGGTCAACCTAATGGCTGTCGACCATAACATGGTCGACCATTCATACCGGAACCCAGCAAACTCGGTCCTCATTACCCCACACAGTGCATGTTTTGCTAGTAACCCAGCAGGTGCACAGGTGTATTAATTACTCACAGACACATTTTAAAAGATCCGCAGGTGGAGTTAATTATTTCACTTGCGATTCTGTGAGGAGACCTGCAAAACATGCACTGTGTGGGGTAATGAGGACCAAGTTTGCAGACCTATGTTGTAGAGGAAAAAGAATGTATTGCATTGTGTTTTCACCTAAGCCAAACTTGAAACATACTTGCCTACCTGACCCATGAGGGAGAAAATGCTCTGTTCCTGGACTTTCCTGGTAATGTATGATTGCCATCACCTGTGGTGAGCTAGTTAATTGATAAGAAAGGTGTTTCACCACAGGTGATGGCAATCATACATTACCAGGAAAGTCCAGGAACAGAGCATTTTCTCCCTCATGGGAGGGTCAGGTAGGCAAGTATGACTTGAAAGGAAGTTTCAGGTTACTCTCGGATCACTTTTGGGAATTTACATGTGAAGAAGCCCATACACTTCTATAGGCAATGCCATCTGTAGGTGGCGTTGCATATTGGGTACAAGTTTGATATATATGGAGAATGTAGTTAAACCTCCAATATAAATAACCTTTAAGGCCTTAAAGGTGGTTTTCTAAGCTTCTTGTAAATATAAATAAATATATCTCTTCACTCATTGGATGTTGCTAGGTGACTTCGGATATATGTAGAATACATGAGTTTAAGAAAAATCAGCTGATCTTTTTTACTTTGTGATGCCTACAAAAGAGCTGACAGCTAGATGGATCCCTTAGGTGATTTACCATGTTTACATTGGGGAGAGGTAACCTGTTTCTTCTAATGTGGAGGCGCAGTCTAAAAGATCAGTGTTTTGTATGCTGCACGACATCTTGCTTCGGCTGAGCAACTTTGTTGGGCAGCCACATAGTTTTAGGCTCACACAACTACTAAATTTGACAAATATAATGGGTTTTTTTAGACAAAGGAGTTAGTTTAGGTTCTACAACTGCTTGCTTGACCCAACAACAACTTATTTTTATGGATGGCACTAACATACCTTCATTGGCGCTATCTTGTTTATCCTTCTTTTCTTTTTTTTTTGCTGCATATCACGTGTCTTTTTATTAACTTGTACAGTATAATCCTTCATTCACACAGGAAATAGTGCAGGAATCTTTGGTTTAAATCATAGTTGTACTAAACTAATTCCCACATTTTTCTTCTTTCTGTTCCAAATCTTATTACATATGTAATATTTAATTTTTTTCTACTGGTGTTAGTTGTCGAAGTGGAAATTTTGAAGTAGGGTATGTAAAAGTGAAGGTTATAATTATGCGCATGCTGAGCTCCAGAAAAGGGTGTGTGGTCACTCAAAAGGGGGCATGTCTTTAAGTGTAGTGTACCACATCATATACCCCTTATACACATTACGAACCACAATAGTAGGACCCCTTATACTATCTAGTACTGGTGCCCCTTACACATTATGCCACACAGAATAAGCCAAAATTCACATTACACAACACAGAATGAGCCAAAATTCACAATATGACACACAGTATGATCCAAAATTCAGGGACAGGATGAGTGACAGCAGGGACAGGGAGAGTGACAGCAGGGACATGGAGAGTGACAGCAGGGACAGGGAGAGTGACAGAGAGAGTGACAGCAGGGACAGGGGGAGTGACACAGAGAGTGAAAGCAGGGGTAGGGAGAGTGACACAGAGAGTAACAGAGAGAGTGAAAGCAGGGACAGGGAGAGTGACAGCAGGGTCAGGGAGAGCGACAGCAGGGATAAGGAGAGTGACAGAGAGCGTGGCACAGAGAGTGAAAGCAGGGATAGGGAGAGTAACAGAGAGAGTGACAGCAGGGACAGCGAGAGTGACAGCAGGGACAGGGAGAGCGACAGCAGGGACAAGGAGAGTGACAGCAGGGACAGGAGAGTGACACAGAGCGTGAAAGCAGGGGCAGGGAGAGTGACACAGAGAGAGTGAAAGCAGGGACAGGGAGAGTGACAGGGAGAGTGACAGCAGTGGCAGAGGGAGTGACAGCAGTGACAGAGGGACAGAAAGAGTAACAGAGGGACATAAGAAAGCAGGGTAACATTACCTAATGAGCAGCAGAGGGGCTGTGGTTGGTGGTGGTGAGGAGGAGGCTGTGGGCAGCGCAGGTGCGGAAGGGAAAGCCCTGGGTGGCGGCGTTACGTGTCACGCTCGGCAAAGATTGGGGTTCCGACAACTGAGCTTGGGCTGGGAGGACAGCTGACTGTGTAGGAAGTAGGTGAGGTGGTTGAATGTAGTTCTTCCTCATGAGGTGGAGGCCTAGTAGGTGTAGAGTTGGCTGGTGAGCAGAAGAAAGAGTGGGGACCCTGTAGGAGGTTAACTGTATCTTTAATGAAGATACAACTGTACACCGATACTTGAAGAGTTGAAAGACACGGGAAAAGAACTGGAGTCAATGATTAAACGATTTGAGGAATGGAGCTGAAGATCACCGGTATTTGAGGCACTGAAAAACTGTGGTTTAAGATTGGTAGACAAGGCTGAAGGAGGCTGGATTTTGAAGAACTGAAAGACTGTTGCTTGTGACTGGTAGACGAGATTGAAAGAGACTGGTTTTGAAGAACTGAAAGACTGTGGCTTGAGCTTGGAGAGCGAGGCTGAAGAACTCAGATTCTAAAGAAACGAAGACTGTGGCTTGGGCTTGGAAAGCGAGGCTGAAGAACTCAGATTCTGAAGAAATGAAGACTGTGTGGTTTGGGCTAGCGAGACACCCGCAGGGACCACTGTTTAGCACCTGAAGCCCCTTAATGACCGGGAGCCCGTGAGCGCCTCCACGAGTGGCGACGGCTTAAGCGACAAGACTTCAGCAGCGATAGGTCACAAACTGAGGATAGCAACCGAAACCGGGGAACCAAGAGCAGCCTGGGAGCACAGAGCTGGAGCACCTTTCACAGGAAAGCAACTTGAAGCACTGGCACTCTCTCCCTGAGCCAGCCCCCTTTTATAAGGGAAGACTGCACCGGATTGGCTGGAAGCAGAGTGTGAATTCAATTGGCAGATCTCTGGTCTCCAACATGGCCGCCCCCAGCACTGGGGACATTCTCAGCTGCAGCACTTTAGCTAACACAGCTCCGGCCCTAATTTCCTGAAACAGAGTCACTGCCAGAGGGCTCTGATGCAGTGACTACCTACCGCAGCGCCCGGCTCACCGGGCCCTGACCTCCGGAAGCCGCACACATGCCCAAGGACCCGCTGCAAGCAGCTCCCCACCATCGCAGCCGCGCCAACCACCGAGATGGCAACCCCCGGGAGACCGCACCAGAGGTAAGGCTCCGGATACTGACATTACGGAGGAGGAGACCATGCGTGGTGGCGGTGTGGAGAGGAGGCCTTTGGTGCGGCACTGGTGAGGTCCCTATGACTGCTCCTGATTCGCTGCCAGTTCCAGATCTGCAATTGGTGCTTGAACAGCGCAGAATTGTATACCGGTCCACTTCGAGCACTGGGTGTTAACATTTCTTATTTGCACACATTTTATGAATTATAAAATGCAATCCCTTCTACTTAGAGGTTAGAATTGACCCAATCTCTAGTACTTTAATAATTTCACACGTAAAAGTCTTCCATACTCATCTGTGCATTGGGCATACACACCTTATGGGGTATACACACAGTGAGATATGAACTATCGATATGGACTATATAGTCCATATCAGTAGAAAACACAGTACATATCGCACGTGTGTAAACAGCTTACAATGCTGATCTGCGCTTTCGGTATTGCAGGAAAAAGACTGTGCAGCCAGCTCAATTTTGACTAGCAAGTGTACAATATACAATGAGCTATTTCTAGTATAGTCAAAATTGTCCATAGCCAAAATTCCACCGTGTGTATAATCAATATTGGTGGTTCTGGGCTCCGAGGAGTTCAAGGGAAATCGCATAGTCAAAATCGGCCAGAGCAAGAATCGCACCATGTGTATGCACCTTTACATGTGATGATCAAGGTTCTTGGTATGGACAAATTCTCAGACAAACCCTGATTTTCAAGAACTACCACAGCCTCACAAAATGCTAGAATGGTTAAATAGAGAGTTGTTCCCATTAAAACTAACCCCTCTTCATTTTACCTCTTAGGCAAGTCTATTCACCTCCTCTCCGTAGACCACTGAATAGGGCCGGACTGCCCATCTGGCTCTTCTGGCATATGTCTGAAGGGCCGATGGCGCAGTGGGCCTGTCTGGTCACACAGAGATACACAACCAAACAAAGTGATTGTTTCCTCAATTGCGCACTGCTGAAAGTGATGAAAACCGTTGTACAAATAATAAAAAATAACCACAAGTAATGTTTTTATAATAAAAAAGGGGTTGATTATACCCAATGCGGGATCTTCACTCAGTCTATAAGATGGATCTTTTTTTCCTCTGATAGTAGTGTATTCTTTGAATCTCCGTGCATCCAAACGAGATTATGTAAGAAAAGGAAACCACAAAGGAAAAGAGTACAGTTCCTCAAGTACTCTGGGTAGCGAACAGATTGAATATTTCGGTAGGAGTTCCATTCCTTTTCCCGTATGGGGGGGGGGGGGGGGGGTTGTTCCATGAACACTTCTATAGGTTCACCTCTGTGTAAGATGTTAAATGTGTGCTCACAATATTCTTACATGGGATTTATGAATGTCAAACTCATAACGGTTTCTTTATATTTGTGTGGGTGGGATTTCGTCTATTCTGTCACCAAAAAGATCAACCATAGAATGCTCACATGTAAGCTTACTTGGAAAAAGTAATTTCTAAGCACGTAGTGATTTCTTTTCTGGTCCGAGCCTTAGGTTACACACACTTCCCTCCGTGATGTTGGAATAAACCACAGAGCAGAAAGGAGTGTGTTAATTCTGCATAGATGATTTTAATAGTGACTCCTGGATAATACCTTAAACAGTGAAGATTTTTCTACTTTTATGGGATGACCCAAAAAGTGGACACAAAGCTGACGACACTCACAAGTGTGCTTACAAAAAAAGGAACAGTAAACTGCACATAAAGGTATCTTTTACCAATCCCAGATCGTACAACACCGCAGACAAACGGAATAGCAAATGCTCACTTGTATGCTTACATTAACAGAGTGATGTTACTCATATCAAGGTATCTTTTTCTTCACTTGTTGCTGGGAACACTTTGATGGTATATTTGTAAATGACTATACCAATAGTCCGTATTAATAAAAACAGTCTTTCACATTTATTTCACAAACAAAAATGTGGAAAAAATTAAAACAGGAAGGACTTGTGGACTAAAAGCCAGGATGTTCACACCACCAACCCTACGGGAGAAATGAAACCCGGGTCTCTCACCAGTAGGTCAGTGTAGCAATAGTCCGTCAGTCCGTCACAATGTCCTTCCGTCCCTCACCAACGCGTTTCGACTGTAGTCTTTATCAAGGTGTGTGTTGAGGGACATAGCTGATATATTTATGCCCCTATACAGGAAGTCCCTTAATAGTGGGCGGGACAATCATTAATTGGTTATACCTAAAACCACTTTAGAATGTAAATGAATCACTGTACATATAATCACATATAGTGACAATCAAGAGTATTTCATATAATATACAGAAACTCCCTAGTAAGATGTATAAAATATTTGAGAGTATATAAAAACACTGCGGTGCGTTCCACCGGGTCCGTGGAACGCACAACATCCGGCGGAAATGGGGTACAAGTAATGCTTAGTTAATAACCAACCTATATGTTACCTTGGCTAAAGGCAATGCGACTGTGCTGGATGCCCTAGCATGCGTGCACCATATCAAAGGTGGAACGCATGAATAAAGGGAATTAGAGGTTACCTGTCCGCCTAGTCGTGCGTTCCACCTAGCGTCCGTGGAACACATGACTTCCGGCAGAAGTAGGGTGGCGGTGGATGTAAACGGACGCTCTCCGGTAGATTCCCCAGCGTGCTTCCGGTGGAGGTTAAATCCCGCCTACAAGCTGTTAAGACATGCGTTCCACCTGTCCTTGGTGGAATGCATACATAACCGGAAGTGCACCCCATCACATAGAAGGAACAATTGCCCATAGCCTGGGCAAAACAAATAACCCCTGCTTTCTCACTGCGTCCCTACCTCATGCGTGGAGCGCATATACATAATTTTATATATACATAATTTTATATATATATTTGAGAAGTACAAATAAAGTGATAAAGAATATAATAAGTGTAAATAAATATAAATAAACTAAAATGAAAATAAAAAATAAAGGGGTATTAATATAAAATAGTAATGATGAGAGTATTAAAATAAAAATGGGGTGTAGAAACGATACCTATACTAATTACATATCATTATAAATATATTACTGTGCTTTACTAGCTGGTCAGAGGTTTATATACAATACTAATGAACATGTAGTTCTGGATATTAAAAATGTAAAAAGAATGGTTAAATAGGACCAGCACGGACTTTGTATTAAATTTCTCTGGTTATAATTGTTGTGGGGCACTTCTTAGAGGAACCATTTCATTTCAAAGTCAATATTCATTCCTATAGGTTGTAAAGTCCCTATGTGGCATCCCAGTCCTGAGGGATACCCCTTTCATGGAAACATAGGAAAGGGTTACAAGCTGTGGCTTGGCTGTGTCACTTGTGAACTTAATGAACTGTGACAGTCTGGGCTTCTGCAATTGCAGCCTGGGTGCTAGGCAACTGGGGCTGTGCACAACGGAAGCAATCTGGAGGGTGTTGAGACCCAGGAGAATCTGACTGTGCCTGAGAGGAGCGCGGGAAAAAGGGCAGAGGATTTATAGGCTGCAGAGGGGGATGTGACGTCAGACGCCAGTATGCTGAGAAAGCCTGCATCTGCCAGAGTGATACGGAGACTGTCTGAGAGATTGAAGCAGTGATCAGCGTGGTTTGAAGTAAACATTCGACATGCTGTGATTTACTGCAGCTCAGACGGAGACAGCAATAATTCTTATGCACAGAGGAGAAGCAGCGCTGCACGGTGAGACAACGGAGTTCGTGTGGGGTGGCCCCCTGAGTAAACAGATCATCACTACAGTCATAGGACACGTGAGTCTGGCTAAGTTGGCCACTGAGTTCTGGAGTAGCCTAATGACTGGGACAGTCTCATACACTATACTAAACAGCTGCGTCATGGTGTAAAGACTCATAATTAGCCTCTGAAGAAGAGTGAAGTAATATAAAGGCCCCCCTCTGCCCCTCCGTAGACTACAAGGCTGGCAGCCTATATAAGAGAGAGACTCTGGTCACGAATGACTGAACACTGCCTTACAAGGTAAATCACTGCTATCTCAGTGAAACTGACATTGATTATACATTGAGCATTTAGAAGTGATCCTCCACACTGCAGGCACCACCTGAGAACAAATAGAGATTAACAAGACTATATCCCTCATACAGAGAGGAAATTCAGCAGACTTCCAGTTTGGGATCTCCAATTTGAATAGTGATCTGTTGGGGCTCCTCCTAGATACAGCGATTGGTGACATTTACACTATACTTGCCAGTTCCTACATATTACATGGAAATTAAGTTATCAAAGGATTGCAATCCAAAAATCCTGTGCATAGGTATAAAAGCAACATTTGGACACTATTCAGGTTATGTGTGTTCGGGTACCCGATGCTAATGTTTATACAGTAATTAAGCATAGTTGTGATAATTGATTAGTGTCTTGTTTGTGCTTAAAGTTGTCATTGTTGTATTATACTGAGTACCTACTGTACTAGTGTACAGGCTATATCGCATGCACTGGTTCTTGAAATAAATACACCTGCATTATAATGAACGTTGTTTTTCATATTCAAAAGTGTGTTACTCATACCTTCAGACCTCTCCGCGAAGAGACTAGGAGTATCATCGCGAAGCGGATTTCTGGTAAGCACATTGCCATAAGGAGCTAACCTGAGGGTACCACAAGTTGAATTTGGCGTCACGAACAGGATAACGAACGGGGAAAAGAACATCTCCGTGACAGACCAAAACAAAGAGACACTGGCAACGCCACAGCCAGGTACGTCAGGAACAAGAATAACCACAGCACCAGCAATGGCCAATGTGAATCCTATTACACTCCCATATTACTTTGGAGCATCATGGCTTCCTACATACTCAGGGGATAAGAACAAGAAAGACTCAAGTTCATGGACAGTATTCAAGAACAAGTTACAATCTATGTTTAGGCTCTATCCCCTGGCTAACCAACAACAAGTCGAAAATATTGATCGGCCAACTAAAAGACTCAGCTCTAAGAGGTGTATTATCGTGGCCAGACACCGAGAAAACAGATGTAGACCAAATATTCCAGCGTTTAGCGACAATTTTCGACACAAGCACATTGGCAGAATTAAAATCTGACTTCTATGCCAGAAAGCAACACCCCGGGGAGTCACTACGAGATTTTGCCCTGAGCTTACAAGAGGCACTGAAGAGAATACAAGAGATGGACCCCTCAGAAGTGAAAGAGAAGGATGAGACGCTAATAAACCAGTTCATGGAAGGCGCAAACGGAGAAGGAATTGGCGCCCAACTGCGATTACTGAGACTCCAACTCCCTAGAGATTCATTTCTAGATTTCAAGGAGGCTGCTATTAAAGTGATTGGCCCACCCCGGCCTAATAAAGCTCACTTCCCAGAGATGCTAGGTTACCAAGAGAAGAAGGATGATGAAGACCTCCAAAAGCCAATGCGAGAGGCCTCTGAACCAAAATGAGCAGTTGTACAGATGGGACAGAATTCCCAAACCGATTCAGTGAAGTCAAATAGAAGAATTAACCGTAGGGATGGATACCATGAGTCGGGAGCTACAGAGGTTAAGGAGACGGGCGCTTCCAGAAAGGAATGAGTCCAAGTGGAGGGCAGTCCGGAGGGAAGGACGAAACGATCAGTGGGAACCCCCTCCAGGAAGAGGTAGAAGAGATACCGACCAATTTGACTCATTAGGCCGACCTATATGCCGAAGGTGTAACTGAAGTGGCCACGTAGAACGGAATTGCCGGCTGTCAGAACCGTTAAACGACAACTCCCGAGACCAGGGACCACCCCTCGGGAAGAACCAACCCTATAGGTCCAACCCCAGAAGATTGGTGCCCCAAATACGTGGGCCGGTGCCCTGTTATCACCATTTGGATTAATGGAACCTCTGTACTAGCCATGCTCGACACAGGATCACAAGTGACCACCATCCAGGCAGGGGCGTACTACCAACATTGGGGCACGACGGACATGATCCCTCCTCCCCCATCATGGCTGAGGCTGATGGCCAGTAACATGCTTGATATCCAGTGCAGAGGCTACTGCGAACTACACTTCAAGATCGGACAAGCCGAGTTGAGTAACCAAGGGTGCCTGATCACTGATGTGGATGATCCGACTATACCTCCTATCATTGTGGGGATGAATGTACTTCAAAGTTGTCCAGCCAAGCTAATCTCAGCCTTAAAGACAGAACTTACCGCGGCACCACCCGATGCACAGAGGGCCCTCAGTGTGACGATAAGAACCCTACAGGGACAGCAGTGGTTCATCAAGCATGATGGAGAAGTGAGTAAAGTGAGGGTTGCCAGCAACAGACCCCTGACGCTTCAGCCAAATACAGAAACTGTGGTGTGGGGGAAGGCCAAATGCGGCCCAGAAGGGAGGACCTATAATGCGGTGGTGGAAGCATGTCCGACCACCATAAGAAATGATATCGCAATTGCACGGGCCGTGGTGACAGTGATGGGAGGAAGGGTGCCAGTAAGGATCCTCAACCCCAATGATTATCCGATATGACTCTATCGCCGCCAAATCATGGCGAGCCTATCCTGGGTGACTTTCCAGGATGTGGTAGAAGTATCCACGGCGACCGCCCAAACCCTCACGCAGGGGGAAGAACCTGCTGAAAAAAAGACTGAATGGTGGCGTGACATTTACATAGGAGATGAGAATACGTCAGTGGAACACCGGGAAGGAATACTACACGTGGTCCAAGAGAATGCCCGAAGTTTCAACCAACTCCCTGCTGATTTCGGGAAAGTCTGCGACATCCAGCACCATATTCCCACTGGAGAAGCACCCCCTATTAAAGAACGCCACCGGCCTTTGGCCCCTGCATTATACCAACCTGTGCGCATGATGCTGGAAGAGATGAAGGCCTCCGGGGTGATTAGCTTATGGTTCTGGTTCGGAAGAAGGATGAAAGTCTACATTTTTGCGTAGACTACCGGAAGCTCAATCAGGTTACTCACAAGGATGCGTATCCCTTACCCCGCATTGAAGAGTCACTCACCGCCCTCAATTCAGCTGCCTATTTTTCGACGCTGGACCTAACCAGTGGCTACTGGCGGGTAGAGGTGGCAGTGGAGGATAGAGAAAAGACAGCGTTCACCATGCCCATAGGTTTATACGAGTTTCTTCGAATGCCCTTTGGGCTGTGTAATGCCCCAGGAACTTTTCAGAGGGTGATGGAGCACTGCCTGGGGCACAAGAATTTTGACATGGTACTCCTCTACCTCGATGATGTAATTATCTACTCTAAAACCTACGAGGAGCATTTGCAACACCTACGTGATGTATTCCAGCACCTGGCGGGATACGGTCTAAAACTAAAACCCTCCAAATGCCATCTATTGAAGACCAGCGTCCAATACTTGGGAAACATCGTGCGCACCAATGGAGTCGCCCCTGATCCCGATAAGATTTCTGTTGTCCGGGATTGGCCAATACCCACAACTGTAAAGGAGGTGAGAAGTTTCCTCGGATTTGTCGGATACTACAGGAGATTCGTACCACGATTCACCCAGGTTGCGGCCCCTCTCCATGAACTGCTTTGTGAAGTACCCTCAGCTCAGCATGGGAAGAAGATACCTGTGGCATGGACAGAGGCTTAACAAACTGCATTTGATAAACAGAAGAGCCTGTTGACGGAGGCCCCGGTTCTGGCGTATCCAGATTATAGTTGACCATTCCACCTGTACACTGACGCGAGCAATTGTGGTCTGGGAGCTGTACTGTCACAAGAACAGCAGGGGCAAGAACGTGTCATTGCCTATGCCAGCAGGAGTCTCAGGAGAACCGAGCGCAATGATGCCAACTACAGCGCATTCAAACTGGAGTTCTTGGCGCTGGTGTGGGCCATAACTGAAAAGTTCAAAGATTATCTGTTAGCAACACCATTCATAGCCTTTACTGGTAATAATCCACTGGCCCACGTGAATACGGCTAACCTCGGTGCATTGGAACAACGGTGGTATTCTAGGCTGGCAAACTACAATTTCACAATCAAATATCGGAGTGGCAAGGCCAACGCTAACGCTGACGCACTATCCAGGTTACCATCGGTAACGGCACCAGAAGTGGATGAAGATGAGTGGGAGGAAGTGGAGATCCCTCGGTTCCAAGCTGCAATGATCTGTTGGAAAAAAACCCTCACCAATGTTCTGGCCCAGACAGCAGCAAGTGATCAACAACCGCCTCCCGATAGCACCGACTGGGTTCTAGTGCAGAGCTCTAGCCCTGTTCTGGAAAAGTTGAAAGTCTTACTGATCTCAAGAAGGCTGTTGTCAAAACAAGAACGGCAGACACTGGATCCAGAACTGATGAAGCTGTGGAGACAGAGAGAACGACTACGAATCCACAAAGGGTTGTTGGTTCGCCATGGTGGCAATCCCAAGACTCACCTGCCGGTAACGCAGATTGTACTGACCAGACGGGATAGTGACCGAGTGCTGGAAGCCTATCACGATCAGTCTGGGCATTTTGGCCTACAAAAGCTAGAAGCCACACTGAGACGGCGATTCTATTGGGTGAACATGAGAGAGGATAACGAAGAGTGGAATTCAAAGTGTCCGAATTGTTCGATGAAGAAGAAACCCCCTGCAGATCAGCGAGCAGAGCTACATCCCATAGTGACCCATCATCCACTCGAGCTGGTGGCGATTGATCATGTTAAACTGGAACCCAGCAGGAGTGGCTATCAGTACACCATCACTATAACTGACCACTACTCCAAATTCGTCGTTGCGCTTCCCGTTAAGGACTTGACTGCATCCACGACAGCAGAATTATTGTGGAGAGCCTTTGTGAGACCGTATGGCTACCCCGAAAAGATATTGACAGACCAGGGATCTGCCTTTGAGTCTCGCTTGTTCCAGGAATTGTGTGACCTCTATGGTTGTCGAAAACTGCATACGACAACGTATCACCCCCAATGCAATGGAGTGTGCGAACGAATGAACCAATCACTTATCAACATGCTCCGATCAATACCCACGGAGGCGAGGAGGGATTGGCCCGATCTTCTCTCAGAAATCACATTCCTGTATAACAATACAGAACACAGTTCCACCGGGTATACCCCATTCTACCTTCTATTTGGCAGAGAAAGGCGACTACCTGCAGACGTATGGCTATCCCTTCCGGAGGAAGTCACTCAAGGGGATATGCAGCAGACAGATTGGGTAGTGGAGCACCAGAGGCGCCTACAGACTGCCTATGCTGTTGTCAAACAGCGAACAGAACAAGGGCAGAGACGCCAAGCTGTTGATTACAACCGCCATGCAAAGGCTGGTCCTCTCACCGTGGGAGAACTGGTGTGGAAGAGGCAGAACCGTCGTGGTAGTAAACTTGATGGATATTGGGAAGAGACTCCCTATAAAATTATTGAAGTTCCATATCCAGAGAGTGATGTCTACAGAATTGCACGTCTTGGTGACCAGAAGTCAATGGTTGAGTCCCCGTGCAATAACGATCCTACTGCTGAAATGTTGAATGTGTTCTGGCCAGTGTGGGGGCTGTTACACCCTACGATCAGGTCTGAAACTGTACCCTGTTCTATGTCTGACATTGGTATTGATAATGTGGTAGATGTCTGTCCCCTTGTACCAAATGTGCCTGTTCCTGATGTAACTGAGTCAATTGATCAAAGTGAGGTAATTGGCCCATCAGAGGAGAGACGGTCGACCCGCTCCACGCGGGGCCAACTGCCGGCCCAATACAGATATTGATGTACTTTTAGTCATTAACTTTTGGCAGGTCTCTGTGTTATAAGGCATGAGGACACGCCTCATTTCAGTGGGGAATTTGTGGAATCCCAGTCCTGAGGGATACCCCTTTCATGGAAACATAGGAAAGGGTTACAAGCTGTTGCTTGGCTGTGTCACTTGTGAACTTAATGAACTGTGACAGTCTGGGCTTCTGCAATTGCAGCCTGGGTGCTAGGCAACTGGGGCTGTGCACAACGGAAGCAATCTGGAGGGTGTTGAGACCCAGGAGAATCTGACTGTGCCTGAGAGGAGCGCAGGAAAAAGGGCAGAGGATTTATAGGCTGCAGAGGGGGATGTGACGTCAGACGCCAGTATGCTGAGAAAGCCTGCATCTGCCAGAGTGATACGGAGACTGTCTGAGAGATTGAAGCAGTGATCAGCGTGGTTTGAAGTAAACATTCCACATGCTGTGATTTACTGCAGCTCAGACGGAGACAGCAATAATTCTTATGCACAGAGGAGAAGCAGCGCTGCACGGTGAGACAACGGAGTTCGTGTGGGGTGGACCCCTGAGTAAACAGATCATCACTACAGTCATAGGACACGTGAGTCTGGCTAAGTCAGCCACTGAGTTCTGGAGTAGCCTAATGACTGGGACAGTCTCATACACTATACTAAACAGCTGCGTCCTGGTGTAAAGACTCATAATTAGCCTCTGAAGAAGAGTGAAGTAATATAAAGGCCCCCCTCTGCCCCTCCGTAGACTACAAAGCTGGCAGCCTATATAAGAGAGAGACTCTGGTCACGAATGACTGAACACTGCCTTACAAGGTAAATCACTGCTATCTCAGTGAAACTGACATTGATTATACATTGAGCATTTAGAAGTGATCCTCCACACTGCGGGCACCACCTGAGAACAAATAGAGATTAACAAGACTATATCCCTCATACAGAGAGGAAATTCAGCAGACTTCCAGTTTGGGATCTCCAATTTGAATAGTGATCTGTTGGGGCTCCTCCTAGATACAGCAATTGGTGACATTTACACTATACTTGCCAGTCCCTACATATTACATGGAAATCAAGTTGTTATCAAAGGATTGCAATCCAAAAATCCTGTGCACAGGTATAAAAGCAACATTTGGACACTATTCAGGTTATGTGTGTTCGGGTACCCGATACTAATGTTTATACAGTAATTAAGCATAGTTGTGATAATTGATTAGTGTCTTGTTTGTGCTTAAAGTTGTCATTGTTGTATTATACTGAGTACCTACTGTACTAGTGTACAGGCTATATCGCATGCACTGGTTCTTGAAATAAATACACCTGCATTATTAATTAACGTTGTTTTTCATATTCAAAAGTGTGTTACTCATACCTTCAGACCTCTCCGCGAAGAGAATAGGAGTATCATCGCGAAGCGGATTTCTGGTAAGCACATTGCCATAAGGAGCTAACCTGAGGGTACCACACCTACATCAAAGATGGTCCTCATCTCTGTTCTTGCTAGCCTTTCTTCAACATTATTTTTCCTCCAATTCTTAGGAGCAAGCTTTATTCCACAAAATAATGAGATGTCAGTGAGTCTGCACATATGTTCTTTCTTGAAGTGAGTTGATATTCCATGAGTTTCCAGACCTTTTTTGATATTTCTTAAATGCTCACTCATCCGTTCTTTGAATTTGCGAGTGGTTCTTCCCACGTACTGTTTATTACATGTGCACTGTACTACGTACAGTATACAACATTTTTACTGTCACAAGTGATGAAATCGTCAATGACAAACTCTCTCTTATTGGAGGCAGATGTATATTTGGTGATGGTGGATTCTCGACTCTTACAGTTCCTGCACATCTGGCACATGCCGCACGTATAGAACCCCTTGGATTGAATAGTCATAATTCTCTTAGGGCCTTTACTGCACTCCTAGCTATCTTCTTTCTGAGGTTATCGGCTTTCCGGTATACAAACTGAGGTTTTTCTGAAAGATAAGGTTTGAGTACCGGCAGGGTTTAAAGTGAGCCGTAACGGGGTGGAACTGCGTTCTGTCAGTTCCACTTGGAGACGGAACGCAGTTCTGCCTCCTCCGGCTCACCTAACCTGCTGTGTGCCACCACCGCCGCTGGAAGATGCCGGGCGCCCGCTGAGATTGTGTTACCTGCGGGCGCCCGGCTCTCTCTCCGCAGCGGCAGCCAGAGGCAGGAGCTCAGTGCTGAGCTCCTGCCTCCGGCTCTGTCACTGTGCGCTATGGGAGAGACGTCATGATGTTTCTCATACGTCCTAGAGGATGCTGGGGACTCCGTAAGGACCATGGGGTATAGACGGGATCCGCAGGAGACATGGGCACCCTAAGACTTTGAATGGGTGTGACCTGGCTCCTCCCTATATGCCCCTCCTACAGACCTCAGTTAAATTCTGTGCTCAGAAGAGACTGCACACACACTAGGGGAGCTCTACTGAGTTTCTCTGAAAGACTTAATGTTAGGTGTTTTATTTTCAGAAAGACCTGCTGGCTACAGGCTCTCTGCTTCGTGGGACTGAGGGGAGAGAAGTCAGACCTACGTCTTCTGAGTTAAGGGCTCTGCTTCTTAGGCCACTGGACACCATTAGCTCCAGAGGGTTCGATCACTTGGTGCGCCTAGTTGCTTGTTCCCGGAGCCGCGCCGTCACCCCCTCACAGAAGCCAGAAGAAAGAAGCCGGGTGAGTGTTAGAAGAACAGAAGACTTCAGTGACGGCAGAAGACTTCAGAGAGTCAGAGGTACCACGCAGCGGTCACGCTGCGCGCCATTTCTCCCACACACCAACGGCACTACAAGGGTGTAGGGCGCTGGGGGGGGGGGGCATAGGCACTGTATACGGACCCCCGCCAGCATAAAAAGCTAAAATAATAGCGGGGCTGAAGCGCGCCGAGAAGGGGCATGGCTTACCCTCACAACATGATACAGCGCCATTTTCTCCTCAATCCCCGCAAAAAGCACTGTGTACAGACTAGCAGTGTAAACGGAGGGGGGCACAGTGATTTAGTGCAATATAGAATAAAATATAGCACTATCTTAGATTATGGGCGTGTAGTCATTGGGTTGTGCATATACGTCTGTGTTTCCCTGTCAGATATACCCACTATAGCTTTTAGTGCACATGTGTCGACATGTGTGAGGGCTCTTATAAACAGATATAGGAATCTCTCTGTCGTCATCGCCGACTCCTGTTGGTACTTGATTTAGTAGATGCAGTGTCAGCAGGTCGGTAGTTGTATGCTTTTCAAAAGTAAACACTGTATGGGAGACACAGTAGTATGTGGGTGACCCTGTCGGCACCAACTGTTATTACTGGGTGTAAATTAACACGCTGTAACTAACTTATACCTGTCTATATATTTATATGTATATGTATGGTATGGTTCCATGGGCCTGTAGCTCGAGCACAGACATGATAGTATTTGTGGGGGAGTGATATTAAAATTATATATGTATACTTCCCTCGGACTCCTCGGGGTCGCAAGAATATTATTTTGCCTGGTTACTACTCCCTGCAGTCGACGAATACTAGGTTTTATGTCGACCGTAGGGTTTCCTGGTTAGATCCACATCTGGGGCATTCAGTACATGGTCATACACATTCAGAACACATTAATGTCACTAGGGACCCGACGGTTCCGGACAATCTGCTTATATGTATGATATATATATATATATATATATATATATAGGATATGTGTGTATATGTGTATTACAATTAGTGATGTGCACCGGACATTTTTTGGCAAAACCTCCCTGAAAATTTTTTGTCGGATATCGGGTGTGTTTTGGATTCGGGTGTTTTTTTACAAAAAACCCTCAAAAACAGCTTAAATCATAGAATTTGGGGGTAATTTTGATCCCATAGTATTATTAACCTCAATAATCATAATTTCCACTCATTTCCAGTCTATTCTGAACACCTCACACTCACAATATTATTTTTAGTCCTAAAATTTGCACCAAGGTCGCTGAATGACTAATTTAAGCGACCCAAGTGGCCGACACAAACACCTGGCCCATCTAGGAGTGGCACTGCAGTGTCAGACAGGATGGCACTTAAAAAACTAGTCCCCAAACAGCACATGATGCAAAGAAAAAAAGAGGTGCACCAAGGTCGCTGTGTGACTAAGCTAAGCGACCGAAGTGGCCGACACAAACACCTGGCCCATCTAGGAGTGGCACTGCAGTGTCAGACAGGATGGCAGATTTAAAAAATAGTCCCCAAACAGCACATGATGCAAAGAAAAAAAGAGGTGCAATGAGGTAGCTGTGTGGCTAAGCTAAGCGACCCAAGTCGCCGACACAAACACCTGGCCCATCTAGGAGTGGCACTGCAGTGTCAGACAGGATGACAGATTTAAAAAATAGTCCCCAAACAGCACATGATGCAAAGAAAAAAAGAGGTGCACCAAGGTCGCTGGATGGTTAAGCTAAGTGACCCAAGTCGCCGACACAAACAACTGGCCCATCTAGGAGTGGCACTGCAGTGTCAGACAGGATGGCAGATTTAAAAAATAGTCCCCAAACAGCACATGATGCAAAGAAAAAAAGAGGTGCACCAAGGTCGCTGGATGGTTAAGCTAAGCGACCCAAGTGGCCGACACAAACAACTGGCCCATCTAGGAGTGGCACTGCAGTGTCAGACAGGATGGCAGATTTAAAAAATAGTCCCCAAACAGCACATGATGCAAAGATAAATTAAAGAAAAAAAGAGGTGCAAGATGGAATTATCCTTTGGCCCTCCCACCCACCCTTATGTTGTATAAACAGGACATGCACACTTTAAACCCATCATTTCAGCGACAGGGTCTGCCACACGACTGTGACAGAAATGACTGGTTGGTTTGGGCCCCCACCAAAAAAGAAGCAATCAATCTCTCCTTGCACAAACTGGCTCTACAGAGGCAAGATGTCCACCTCCTCCTCATCGTCCGATTCCTCACCCCTTTCACTGTGTACATCCCCCTCCTCACAGATTATTAATTCGTCCCCACTGGAATCCACCATCTCAGGTCCCTGTGTACTTTCTGGAGGCATTTGCTGGTGAATGTCTCCACGGAGGAATTGATTATAATTCATTTTGATGAACATCATCTTCTCCACATTTTCTGGAAGTAACCTCGTACGCCGATTGCTGACAAGGTGAGCGGCTGCACTAAACACTCTTTCGGAGTACACACTGGAGGGGGGGCAACTTAGGTAAAATAAAGCCAGTTTGTGCAAGGGCCTCCAAATTGCCTCTTTTTCCTGCCAGTATACGTACTGACTATCTGACATGCCTACTTGGATGCGGTCACTCATATAATCCTCCACCATTCTTTCAATGGTGACAGAATCATATGCAGTGACAGTAGACGACATGTCAGTAATCGTTGGCAGGTCCTTCAGTCCGGACCAGATGTCAGCACTCGCTACAGACTGCCCTGCATCACCGCCAGCGGGTGGGCTCGGAATTCTTAGCCTTTTCCTCGCACCCCCAGTTGCGGGAGAATGTGAAGGAGGAGCTGTTGACGGGTCATGTTCCGCTTGACTTGACAATTTTCTCACCAGCAGGTCTTTGAACCTCTGCAGACTTGTGTCTGCCGGAAAGAGAGATCCAACGTAGGTTTTAAATCTAGGATCGAGCACGGTGGCCAAAATGTAGTGCTCTGATTTCAACAGATTGACCACCCGTAAATCCTGGTTAAGCGAATTAAGGGCTCCATCCACAAGTCCCACATGCCCAGCGGAATCGCTCTGTTTTAGCTCCTCCTTCAATCTCTCCAGCTTCTTCTACAAAAGCCTGATGAGGGGAATGACCTGACTCAGGCTGGCAGTGTCTGAACTGACTTCACGTGTGGCAAGTTCAAAGGGTTGCAGAACCTTGCACAACGTTGAAATCATTCTCCACTGCGCTTGAGTCAGGTGCATTCCCCCTCCTTTGCCTATATCGTAGGTAGATGTATAGGCTTGAATGGCCTTTTGCTGCTCCTCCATCCTCTGAAGCATATAGAGGGTTGAATTCCACCTCGTTACCACCTCTTGCTTCAGATGATGGCAGGGCAGGTTCAGGAGTGTTTGCTGGTGCTCCAGTCTTCGGCACGCGGTGGCTGAATGCCGAAAGTGGACCGCAATTCTTCGGGCCACCGACAGCATCTCTTGAACGCCCCTGTCGTTTTTTTAATAATTCTGCACCACCAAATTCAATGTATGTGCAAAACATGGGACGTGCTGGAATTTGCCCACATGTAATGCACGCACAATATTGGTGGCATTGTCCAATGTCACAAATCCCCAGGAGAGTCCAATTGGGGTAAGCCATTCTGCGATGATGTTCCTCAGTTTCCATAAGAGGTTGTCAGCTGTGTGCCTCTTCTGGAAAGCGGTGAAACAAAGCGTAGCCTGCCTGGGAATGAGTTGGCGTTTGCGAGATGCTGCTACTGGTGCCGCCGCTGCTGTTCTTGCTGCGGGAGGCAATAAATCTACCCAGTGGGCTGTCACAGTCATATAGTCCTTAGTCTGCCCTGCTCCACTTGTCCACATGTCCGTGGTTAAGTGGACATTGGGTACAACTGCATTTTTTAGGACACTGGTGACTCTTTTTCTGAGGTCTGTGTACATTCTCGGTATCGCCTGCCTAGAGAAATGGAACCTAGATGGTATTTGGTACCGGGGACACAGTACCTCAAGCAAATCTCTAGTTTCCTGTGAATTAACGGTGGATACCGGAAACACGTTTAAAACCGCCCAGGCTGCAAAGGCCTGAGTTATCCGCTTTGCAGCAGGATGACTGCTGTGATATTTCATCTTCCTCGCAAAGGACTTTTGGACAGTCAATTGCTTACTGGAAGTAGTACAAGTGGTCTTCCGACTTCCCCTCTGGGATGACGATCGACTCCCAGCAGCAACAACAGCAGCACCAGCAGCAGTAGGCGTTACACTCAAGGATGTATCGGAGGAATCCCAGACAGGAGAGGACTCGTTAGACTTGACAGTGACATGGCCTGCAGGACTATTGGCGTTCCTGTCTAAGGAGGAAATTGACACTGAGGGAGTTGGTGGTGTGGTTTGCAGGAGCTTGATTACAAGAGGAAGGGATTTAGTTGTCAGTGGACTGCTTCCGCTGTCACCCAAAGTTTTTGAACTTGTCAATGACTTCTGATGAATGCGCTCCAGGTGACGTATAAGGGAGGATGTTCCTAGGTAGTTAACGTCCTTACCCCTACTTATTACAGCTTGACAAAGGCAACACACGGCTTGACAAATGTTGTCCGCATTTCTGTTAAAATAATTCCACACCGACGAGGTGATTTTTTTTGTAATTTGACCAGGCATGTCAATGGCCATATTTGTCCCACGGACAACAGGTGTCTCCCTGGGTGCCTGACTTAAACAAACCACCTCACCATCAGAATCCTCCTTGTCAATTTCCTCCTCAGCGCTAGCAACACCCATATCCTCATCCTGGTGTACTTCAACAGTGACATCTTCAATTTGACTATCAGGAACTGCACTGCGGGTGCTCCTTCCAGCACTTTCCCCGTGCAAATGGTGGAAGGCGCCACCTCTTCCCGTCCAGTGTTGGGAAGGTCAGGCATCGCAACCGACACAATTGGACTCTCCTTGGGGATTTGTCAGCTTAAGTCTTTTCATTTTTCTAGTGGGAGGATGAGTGCTTCCATCCTCATGTGAAGCTGACCCACTAGTCATGAGGAACATAGGAGAGGGCCTTAGCCGTTCCTTGCCACTCCGTGTCGTAAATGGCATATTGGCAAGTTTACGCTTCTCCTCAGACGCTTTTAATTTAGATTTTTGGGTCATTTTACTGAACTTTTGTTTTTTGGATTTTACATGCTCTCTACTATGACATTGGGCATCGGCCTTGGCAGACGATGTTGATGGCATTTGATCGTCTCGGCCATGACTAGTGGCAGCAGCTTCAGCACGAGGTGGAAGTGGATCTTGATCTTTACCTATTTTACCCTCCACATTTTTGTTCTCCATTTTTTAATGTGTGGAATTATATGCCAGTAATATATCAATAGCAATGGCCTACTGTACCGTACTGCTATATATTATATACTGGTGGTCAGCAAAATTATGCACTGTCCTCCTACTACTGCGCACAACAACTAAAATGCAACACAGGTATGGATGGATAGTATACTTGACGACACAGAGGTAGGTAGAGCAGTGGACTACTGTACCGTACTGCTATATATTATATAGTGGTGGTCAGCAAAATTATGCACTGTCCTCCTACTACTGCGCACAACAACTAAAATGTACCACAGGTATGGATGGATAGTATACTTGACGACACAGAGGTAGGTAGAGCAGTGGACTACTGTACCGTACTGCTATATATTATATACTGGTGGTCAGCAAAATTATGCACTGTCCTCCTACTACTGCGCACAACAACTAAAATGCACCACAGGTATGGATGGATAGTATACTTGACGACACAGAGGTAGGTAGAGCAGTGGACTACTGTACTGTACTGCTATATATTATATAGTGATGGTCAGCAAAATTATGCACTGTCCTCCTACTACTGCGCACAACAACTAAAATGCACCACCATTATGGATGGATAGTATACTTGACGACACAGAGGTAGGTAGAGCAGTGGACTACTGTACCGTACTGCTATATGTTATATACTGGTGGTCGGCAAAATTATACACTGTCCTCCTACTACTGCGCACAACAACTAAAATGCACCACAGGTAGGGATGGATAGTATACTTGACGACACAGAGGTAGGTAGAGCAGTGGACTACTGTACCGTACTGCTATATATTATATACTGGTGGTCAGCAAAATTATGCACTGTCCTCCTCCTACTGCGCACAACAACTAAAATGCACCACAGGTATGGATGGATAGTATACTTGACGACACAGAGGTAGGTAGAGCAGTGGACTACTGTACCGTACTGCTATATATTATATACTGGTGGTCAGCAAAATTATGCACTGTCCTCCTCCTACTGCGCACAACAACTAAAATGCACCACAGGTATGGATGGATAGTATACTTCACGACACAGAGGTAGGTAGAGCAGTGGACTACTGTACTGTACTGCTATATATTATATATACTGGTGGTCAGCAAAATTATGCACTTTCCTCCTACTACTGCGCACAACAACTAAAATGCTCCACAGGTATGGATGGATAGTATACTTGACGACACAGAGGTAGGTAGAGCAGTGGACTACTGTACCGTGCTGCTATATATTATATACTGGTGGTCAGCAAAATTATGCACTGTCCTCCTCCTACTGCGCACAACAACTAAAATGCACCACAGGTATGGATGGATAGTATACTTCACGACACAGAGGTAGGTAGAGCAGTGGACTACTGTACCGTACTGCTATATGTTATATACTGGTGGTCAGCAAAATTATGCACTGTCCTCCTACTACTGCGCACAACAACTAAAATGCACCACCGTTATGGATGGATAGTATACTTGACGACACAGAGGTAGGTAGAGCAGTGGACTACTGTACTGTACTGCTATATGTTATATACTGGTGGTCAGCAAAATTATGCACTGTCCTCCTACTACTGCGCACAACAACTAAAATGCACCACAGGTATGGATGGATAGTATACTTGACGACACAGAGGTAGGTAGAGCAATGGACTACTGTACCATACTGATATAATACTGGTGGTCAGTGGTCAGCAAAATTCTGCACTGTCCTCCTACTATATACTACAATGCAGCACAGATATGGAGCGTTTTTCAGGCAGAGAACGTAGATATTTTCAGCACACTGAGCACAGATATTTGCAAGCACACTGAGCACAGATATTTGCAGCACGCTGAGCACATATATTTGTAGCACACTGAACACAACTGAGAGAATGCTGCACACGTCCTCTCCCTATCATCTCCAATGCACGAGTAAAAATGGCGGCGACGCGCGGCTCCTTATATAGAATACGAATCTCGTGAGAATCCGACAGCGGGATGATGACGTTTGGGCGCGCTCGGGTTAACCGAGCAAGGCGGGAGGATCCGAGTCTGCCTCGGACCCGTGTAAAATGGGTGAAGTTCGGGGGGGGGTTCGGATTCCGAGGAACCGAACCCACTCATCTCTAATTACAATATGTATATTCATATTACGAGTTCTAATGAATGCTGAAGTAAAAGTATTCCTTCTCATGTGCTGGTCACTCTGTTGATAAAGCTCTAGGTCGGCCGTGATGAGTTGGTCTCAGATTCTCACAAGGGGGTATATTTACTAAGGTCCCGATTTTGACCGATTTTGCGTTTTTTCTTCAAAGTGTCATCTCGGGAATTTACTAAGCACAAATCTCGGCAGTGATGAGGGCATTCGTATTTTTTTTGAAGTCCAAGAAAAAAAATACGAATGAATACACCATCGGTCAAATACGCCTGTTATTTGATAGAACTCGTCATTTACTAAAATTTGTATTTCACAAACACTGCCAGCAATAGCCAAACACTGCCGTGAATAAATACAAATCGTAAAAAAAGCTGTTTTAAAATAGACCTGCTTTTTTTTACCGTGTTCTGATAGGCATGCACGGATCCATGAGATCCGTGCATGTCTATCAGTGGGAAGGGGTGGGAAAGTGTTAATCTTTTTTTTTTAAATGCGTGGGGTCCCCCCTCCTAAGCAAAACCAGCCTCGGACTCTTTGAGCCGGTCCTGGTTGACAAAATATGTTTAAAAAAATTACAGGGGTTCCCCCATATTTCATAAACCAGCACCGGGCTCTGCGCCTGGTCCTGGTTCCAAAAATACGGGGGACAAAAAGCGTAGGGGACCCCTGTATTTTTGAAACCAGCATCGGGCTCCACTAGCCAGGTACATAATGCCACAGCCGGGGGACACTTTTATACTGGTCCCGGCCGCCCTGGCATTACATACCCAACTAGTCACCCCTGGCCGGGGTACCCTGGAGGAGTGGGAACCCCTTAAATCAAGGGGTCCCCCCCTCCAGCCACCCAAGGGCCAGGGGTGAAGCCCGAGGCTGTTCCCCCTATCCAAGGGCGGCGGATTGGGGGCTGATAGCTTTTTAAAAAAATGTGAATATTGTTTTTAGTAGCAGTACTACAAGTCCCAGCAAGCCTCCCCCGCAAGCTGGTACTTGGAGAACCACAAGGACCAGCATGCGGTGGAAAACTGGGCCCGCTGGTACCTGTAGTACTACTACTAAAAAAATACCCCCAAAAAAACAGGACACACACACCGTGACAGTATAAGTTTATTACATACATGCACACCTCCAAACATACATACTTACCTATGTTCCCACAAGGCTGTCTGTCAGGCAGCACACGGCAGAGATACAATGTAGCGCCTATGCGCTCCATTGTATCCAATGGTGGGAACTTTGCGGTCAGCGGTGAGGTTACTTTCAGACACTACAGGAGCACACAGCCAATCAGGAGAGTGCCACGACGTGGCACTCCCTGATTGGCTGAAGGGACCCTCTTTGACAGGAGTCAGGGGGGGTCCTGGCAGTCGGGGAAAGGGATCCCATGTGTAAACATGGGACCCCTTTCAGTGCGTGGTCGGGTTTCCGTTTTTTGTTTTGCCAAGTACGTGGATTATACAAAGAATACAAGATACCCTGGATTATGTGAGTATAATTTTTTCACAGGTACCCCAAGGATTCTACAGGGAGAAGAGGACCGAGCCTCGTGGGAACATAGGTAAGTATGTATGTTTGGAGGTGTGCATGTATGTAATAAACTTATTCTGTCACGGTGTGTGTCCTGTTTTTTTGGGGGTATTTTTTTTAGTAGTAGTACTACAGGTACCAGCGGGCCTGGTTTTCCACCGCATGCTGGTACTTGTGGTTCTCCAAGTACCAGCTTGTGGGGGAGGCTTGCTGGGACTTGTAATACTGCTACTAAAAACAATATTCACATTTTTTTCAAAAGGCTATCAGCCCCCCATCCGCCGCCCTTGGATGGGGGGGACAGCCTCTGGCTTCAACCCTGGCCCTTCGGTGGCTGGAGGGGGGGACCCCTTGATTTAAGGGGTTCCCACTCCTCCAGGGTACCCCGGCCAGGGGTGACTAGTTGGGTATGTAATGTCAGGGCCGCCGTGACCAGTATAAAAGTATCCCCCGGCTGTGGCATTATGTACCTGGCTAGTGGAGCCCGGTGCTGGTTTCAAAAATACAGGGGTCCCCTACGATTTTTGTCCCCCGTATTTTTGGAACCAGGAACAGGCGCAGAGCCCGGTGCTGGTTTATGAAATATGGGGGAACCCCTGTCATTTTTTTACCCATATTTTGTCAACCAGGACCGGCTCAAAGAGCCCGAGGCTGGTTTTGCTTAGGGGGGGGGGCCCCACGCATTTTTTTTTTTAGATTTATAACAATGTTATTTTTTTTTACGAAAGGTGCACAATGAAGCCCTGCACGGATCTCACAGATTCGGCCGAGATTCATTGTGTTAATGTCGGCAGTGTTTTACTATTAACTCCCGTAAAACACTGCCAAAAAATATGAATGACATCGACATCGGAAAATACGAAAATGCAGAATACGACAGCTGAGTAAATTAGTCGTAATAAATTCAAAAAGTTGCAAATTTACACTTTCGATGTCATTCGTGTTTAAACTTTAACCTCATTCTGAAAAATACGAATTTTAGTAAATATACCCCAAGGAGTCTGAGTGTTTATTCTTTTCCCGCCGCGGATAGAATGCTGTGAAAGTCAACTCCTGATCGGCACAGGGCCCTGTCTGAAAGGATCGTATACAGGAAGCTAAGTTATATTTTATTTCTATGCTTTGAAGTTATTTGCATTACATGCGCATGGGGGAGTGCTTATATTCGGAAAGACATCCGATAGAATTACCCTAGAGACAGAGGGGATGTTTTCTTATGTTGGTTCTTCTCTATAACATTGTGGCAGGCTGCCTTGCGACTACAGGAAGTGTTGCCGGGGGAATGTTGAGGCTGACTCCGAGAGATAATGGAGTTTTTCCCTGTGACGGTGTACCGCTGTTTGGGGATGCCTCAGTTAAGTCACTCTCGGCGGAGACCACTGGTAAGTCTACCTTCGTGAGTTAGATTCCCTCACACAGGTTGGTGACGCATTCTTTTGTGGGATGCAGTCATTTTAACCGGTTCGATACCGTTCTTTTTTCCCTTTCTGTGCAGATAGTGGAAGGGGAAAAGGTAAGAGTTCTGCAGCCTTGTTAGGTTCGCAGAAGCGGATATCGTTTTCTGTTTCTACCACATCCACCGCATGTTGCTGGGTCTATCTGGCTGGAGCCCACACCGGTGGGAACTCGTCTGATACTCTTCAGTCAGTCCTGGAATGAACTTGGACCTGTGAGTTAATAATAGAATCCAAAGGGGGACATACTGGAGTTTACAGATGATTCCCCTCACTGATTTTTCAAATAGATCTTACCGATTCCCCTCTGGAAGGGGAGGTAGTACGCGACGCCATAGCATGAGTTGCATCAGGTTCAGGACATTGTCCTGCTGTCCCTGTTAAAAAAAAAAAAAAAAGAAGAAACAAAGATTTCTACTTACGAAGTTAAACTACAGGATGGAATCTCTCAGGCCAGGGAGCTCCAGCACGTAAAGGTAGAAAAGGGTTTAAATGCGTTTTTCCCGCATTCAGCTTACCTGGGTTGATATCAAGGATTGTCTTTGCCATTTCACCGAAGTGATGGCAGTATGATGGTTTTCTTTCAATAGTAAGAGCCCTTGTTATTCTGTACTGAGACGCTCTCCTGATTAAGGCGAGGTCAAGAAACAAGTGGTGCAAATCGTTGTTTCTCTCTGACTGTTCTTCAACACAGGGAATGGCTGTTGTTCCCAACAAAGCAGATGTCGGAGGTGGGTATCAGAGTAGATATTGAACGGTTGAGGTTCTGTGTTTTCCTGTGGAAAGAGGTCTGAGGATCCAGAGTCAGATCAGATTTGCAGTGACAATCCATCAATATGTTCCATTGATGAAGAAGATGGGTGCGGCCTAAGATGCCTTTTCGGTGAGCAGGTCAAATGCCAGAGTGGTTTTCACGGGACCAGTTGGAAATGTGGTCCGGGTCTCACCTGCACATGCACCGGAATATAATCCTAATGGCCAGGATATCGCTCCTGTGGTGTCTGCTCAGTACTCACCTTCTAGAGGGACGAAGGTTCGGGATCCAGGATTAGATCCTGGTGTCCATGCATGCAGATCTCCGAGGCTGGGGAGCAGTCCTTGCATGGGAAGTATTTCCAGAGGAAAAGGTCAAGCTGCGAAGCTTGTCTGCAATAAGTTTTCTTGAATTAAGAGCTATTTTTAACTAACATATTCTTCGTGATCTGCCCGTGTTAATTCTGTCGGACGACTTGACAGCAGTGGCGTAAGTAAGCCGCTAGGGCGGAACAAGGAGAAAATCGGCAATGGCAGAAGCCGCAAAAGTTTTCCACTGAGTGGAACAACTGGTAAACGTTATATTAGCAGTCTTCGTTCTGGATGTAAACGATGGAGAAATAGATTTCCTCTGCAGACGAGATCTCCATCCGGGAGAAATACAGTCGTCATCGAGAAGTTTTCACAGAAGTGACAAGTCTTTGAGGAGTGCCTCAATTGGACATGTTGGCGTCTCGCCTCAACAAGAGACCTCAGGGATATTGTTCCAGGTCAAGGGACACTCAAGCTATAGCAGTGGACGCCCTCGTGACACCTTGGGTGTTTTCAGTCGGTCTATGTGTCCCCTCCGCTTTCACTCTTCTGAAGGTGATAAACGTAAGAAGAACAGAGGTTCAGGCGATCCTCATTGTTCCGGTCTAGCCAAGGAGGGCTTGGTATCCAGTTCTTCAAGATTTACTCATAGTAGATCCCTGTCCTCTTCCTCTACGTGAGAAACTGTTACAGCAAGATCCGGGCGTGTATCAAGACTTACCGCGGCTGCGTTTGATGGCGTGGCGGTTGAACGCCATATCCTAGCCCGAAAGGGTATCCCCAGTGAAGTCATTTCCACACTTCTTCAGGCTAGAAAAGAAGTAATGGCAAAGCCTTTGTCACGATCCGGGTATCTGGACGCCATTTCTTACCCATCAGATGCCTCCTAAGGCTGGCTCAGCGCTCCAGGACCGGATCCCATCTGTTATCCTAATGTTCACATTCCTGCATCCTCTCCTGTCTCTCTGAGACGCTGTCACAGTAACGCCTTATTACATCTGGCATGGCGTCTCCCGCGGCCTCCGCCGCCGTCCCTGAGCTTCTGCATGCAGAGTGTCAGAGTGGCGATTACGTCAGCCGCGGCCTCCGCTGTGTCCGCGTGGTTGGATGTGCACTTGTCAGCCTGGCGTCTCCTGTCTCCAGTGGCCGGCGCCGCCATTACTGTTTTCATTACCACATGGATTACAAACCAAACTTCCCTCCAAGTGTCTGCATGGGCGCAGCCATCTTGGATTCTGTCAGCTGATCATTTCCTCCAATCTGTTGTCAGTATTGTTAATCTGCATAATTGCCTAGCCAATCCCTTCCTTGCTGCAGGTATAAATACACTGTGCCTGAGCAAGGAAGGCGTCAGTGCTTTGGTTGTCAAACCTAGTTCCTGTTTGTCTCTCTCCTGTGATTGTCTTCCAGGTTCCAGCTCCTGTCTCAAGACTTCCACCATAGAGACCCGCACCAGCATTCCACCTGCGGTGTAGCCTGACTCTCCAATCCATTGTGGATTCATCTGTTTCCAGCTACAACATAACCTGCTTCCAGCTCAGCTTCCAGCAGAGTACAGCTTCCCTTAAAGGGCCGGTGTCCTTTCTACACTTTACCACTCTCCACCGGTATTATTATTTCTCCGCTCTCAAGTTCTACATTTCAGTTCATATTTCATCGCTCCCAAGTTCATTTATTATTTAACTGGTTCCAGCCAGTATCCACTCCGTGCTAACAACAGTCTGGTTCCAGCCAGTATCCACAGCAGCTGTTTTATCTTCAGCAACCCAGCTTTTCCTGGAACACCAGCTGGCACAATCCTGGGTTATCTCCATTGCTACAGTCGGGCCTGGTAAGGACTTTCCATCTAGAAGATCATAAGAACTATCTCACACTACCAGTGCCCTGTGGCTCCTGCCATCCTGTAGTACGCAGGAACTGTATTTATTCTTTGCTGACTTTTACGTTTTCTTTTACTGCTGCTGTGTTGCGGAGTTGTCATAATAAACATCATTGACTTTTATCCAAGTTGTCGTGGTCACGCCTTCGGGCAGTTATTATTCATGTTACTTACATGTCCAGGGGTCTGATACAACCTCCCAGGTTCCGGTACATCTCAGCCCCTACAACTGAGGCTGCCTCCCGTCAGCTCAGGCCCTCAGTTGTGACAGTAAGCACTGACCTAATGAATCCAGCCGGAGACCAGGATCAAGCGGCCAGGCCGATGCAAGAACTGGCAGCCCGACTAGAACATCAGGAGGCTGCACAGGGCCACATCATCCGCTGTCTCCAGGATCTCTCTACTCGGCTGGATGGGATTCAGACAACTCTCCGTGGATCAGGCGCGTCTGGTGCGTCAACCACAGTGACTCCAGCTATAACCCCACCCACCTTACCCATTTCTGCTCCACGTCTTCATCTTCCAACGCCAGCAAAATTTGACGGATCTCCAAGATTCTGCAGGGGATTTCTCAACCAGTGTGAGATTCAGTTTGAGCTACAACCTGGCAATTTTCCCAGTGACCGTACAAAAATTGCCTACATTATTTCTCTTCTCAGTGGCTCAGCCCTTGATTGGGCATCACCGTTATGGGAGAGGTCCGACACCCTGCTATCTTCCTACACTGCCTTCGTGTCAACATTCAGGCGCATCTTCGACGAGCCAGGCCGGGTAACCTCAGCTTCATCCGAGATTCTCCGTTTACGCCAGGGGTCACGTACTGTAGGACAATATCTGATACAGTTCCAGATCCTGGCATCCGAACTGGCATGGAACGACGAGGCCCTGTATGCTGCATTCTGGCATGGCTTATCTGAGCGTATTAAAGATGAGTTAGCTACCAGAGACTTACCTTCTAAGTTAGATGAGCTAATCTCACTCTGCACGAAAGTTGATTTACGTTTCAGAGAGAGAGCAACTGAGCGTGGAAGATCATCTGCTCCAAAATCTTCTGCTCCTCCTCCTCGTCAACTGTCACCATCTAAAGATGAGCCCATGCAACTTGGCCGTTCCCGTTTAACTCCTGCTGAGCGCCGAAGACGTCTCTCCGAGTTTCTCTGTCTCTATTGTGCAGCTCCGTCTCACACCATTAATGCCTGTCCCAAACGTCCGGGAAACTCCAAATCCTAGCTCGCCAAGGAGAGGGCCGGCTAGGAGTAATGATCTCCTCTCCATCTCCTCAAGATTGTAATCTCCCAGTCTCGCTTCAAGTTGCTCAACGTTATCGGAACGTCATTGCCCTCCTTGATTCCGGAGCAGCTGGGAACTTTATTACCGAAGCCTATGTTAAACGGTGGTCCCTACCCACCGAGAGACTTCCTTCGTCCATTTCTTTAACTGCCGTGGATGGCAGCAAAATTTTTGATGCAGTTATTTCGTTAAGGACTCTACCAGTTCGTCTGAGAGTGGGAGTTCTTCATTCCGAACTTATTTCTTTTTTAGTGATTCCAAGAGCCACACATCCTGTGGTCCTGGGCCTTCCATGGCTCCGTCTTCACAATCCTACAATTGATTGGACGACTACGCAAATCCTGGCATGGGGTTCCTCCTGTGCTGAGACATGTTTGTTTAAAGTATTGCCTGTCTGTTCTTCCTCCCCCAGGTCGTCTGATGTTCCACCTCCTCCATATCAAGATTTCACGGATGTGTTCAGTAAAGCTTCTGCTGATATCCTTCCTCCTCATAGAGAATGGGACTGTCCGATTGATCTCGTTCCAGGGAAGGTTCCACCTCGAGGCCGAACTTATCCGTTGTCTCTGCCTGAGACGCATTCTATGGAGGAATATATTAAAGAGAACCTAGCAAAGGGGTTCATTCGACCTTCTTCTTCTCCAGCCGGCGCAGGCTTCTTTTTTGTAAAAAAGAAAGATGGTGGTCTGCGGCCGTGCATCGACTACAGAGGTTTGAACGACATTACCATCAAGAACCGTTATCCTTTACCCCTGATTACTGAGCTCTTTGACAGAGTTAGCGGAGCTACCATCTTTACAAAGCTGGACTTGCGAGGTGCATACAATCTCATCCGGATCCGTGAGGGTGACGAGTGGAAGACCGCCTTTAACACCCGTGACGGACATTATGAGTACCTCGTCATGCCCTTCGGATTGAGCAATGCTCCAGCTGTCTTCCAGCATTTTGTCAATGAGATCTTCAGAGACATTCTATACCGTCATGTCGTGGTCTATCTAGACAATATCCTCATTTTTGCCAACGATTTAGAGGAACATCGTTTTTGGGTTAAAGAGGTTCTGTCCCGTCTCCGTGTCAATCATCTCTATTGCAAATTAGAAAAATGCGTCTTTGAAGTCAAGTCCATTCCGTTTCTAGGGTACATTGTGTCCGGTTCCGGACTAGAGATGGATCCTGAGAAACTACAAGCAATCCAAAATTGGCCGGTACCCTTAACCCTCAAAGGGGTCCAGAGGTTCTTAGGGTTCGCCAACTATTACCGAAAGTTTATACGAGACTTTTCCACCATTGTGGCGCCTATTACTGCTTTCACTAAGAAGGGTGCTAACCCGTCCAAGTGGTCTGAAGAAGCCATGCAAGCATTTCATCTTTTAAAACAAAGGTTCATCTCTGCGCCTGTTCTGAAACAGCCTGACATCGACTCTCCTTTCATCTTAGAGGTGGATGCCTCCTCCGTTGGAGTAGGAGCGGTGTTATCTCAGAGGGCTAAAGATGGCCATTTACACCCTTGCAGTTTCTTCTCCCGGAAGTTCTCCCCAGCTGAGCGCAACTATGCCATTGGCGACCATGAGTTGCTAGCCATCAAGCTCGCTCTAGAAGAGTGGAGGTATCTGTTGGAGGGAGCTTCTCATTCAATCACCATACTTACAGACCACAAGAACCTTTTATACCTGAAGGGCGCACAATGTCTCAACCCTCGTCAGGCCAGATGGGCACTTTTCTTTTCCAGGTTCAACTTTAAACTTCAGTTCTATCCGGGCTCTCAGAATCGCAAGGCCGATGCCCTTTCCCGCTCATGGGAGCAAGAAAATGAGTCAGAGTCTTCAGACAAGCATCCTATTATAAATCCGTTGGCATTCTCCACGGTAGGGATGGACTCTACGCCCCCATCAGGGAAAAGTTTTGTGAAGCCGATGCTAAGGAAGAAGCTCATGCATTGGGCCCATGCTTCCCGTTTTGCCGGACATACAGGTATCCAAAAAACCCTGGAGTTTATCTCTAGGTCCTATTGGTGGCCAACTCTGAAAAAGGACGTCTTGGAGTTTATTGCATCTTGCTCAAAGTGTGCCCAACATAAAGTATCCCGCCAGTCGCCTGCGGGGCAACTGGTTCCACTATCCGTTCCCCGTCGACCATGGACCCACTTGTCGATGGATTTCATTACAGACTTACCCATGTGCAACAAGTTCAATACCATCTGGGTGGTAGTTGACCGGTTCACCAAGATGGCACACTTCATTCCTCTCACCGGTCTTCCATCAGCTTCCAAGTTGGCTCAAGTATTCATACAAGAGATCTTCCGACTCCACGGTCTTCCTGAAGAAATTATCTCAGATCGAGGAGTTCAATTCACAGCCAAATTCTGGCGAAGTTTATGTCAAGTCCTCCAAGTCAAGCTAAAGTTTTCCACGGCTTACCATCCTCAGACCAATGGTCAAACCGAGAGGGTGAATCAGGACTTGGAGGCCTTCCTCCGCATCTATGTGTCCTCCTCTCAAGATGACTGGGTTCAATTACTTCCCTGGGCCGAGTTCTGTCATAACAACCAGTATCATTCTTCATCTGCTTCAACACCATTCTTCACTAACTTTGGATTCCACCCTAAAGTCCCTGAGTTCCAACCGCTTCCAGCAACTTCTGTTCCCGCAGTGGATATCACCTTGCATCAGTTTGCCAATATCTGGAAGAGCGTACGATCAGCTCTGCTCAAGGCATCGTTCAGGTACAAGAAGTTTGCGGATAAGAAGCATCGAGCAGTTCCTGCTCTCAAGGTGGGTGATCGGGTATGGTTATCCACGAAGAATTTGAGGTTAAGAGTTCCCAGTATGAAGTTTGCACCTCGCTATATCGGTCCTTTCAAGATTGAACAAGTCATCAATCCTGTTGCTTACAGACTCCAGTTGCCTCCCTTCTTAAAAATACCCAGGACATTCCATGTTTCCCTGTTGAAACCGCTGATCTTGAATCGGTTTCATTCCTCACTTCCTCCAACTCCGAAAGTCCAAACTCAACGAGGCGTTGAGTATGAAGTGGCCAAGATCCTGGACTCACGTCACCGTTACGGTCAACTACAGTATCTTATTGACTGGAAGGGTTACGGCCCTGAGGAACGTTCATGGACCAATGCTTCTGATGTCCATGCTCCTGCCTTGGTCCGGAGATTCCATTCCAAGTTTCCTCAAAAGCCAAAGAAGTGTCCTGGGGCCACTCCTAAAGGGGGGGGTGCTGTCACGATCCGGGTATCTGGACGCCATTTCTTACCCATCAGATGCCTCCTAAGGCTGGCTCAGCGCTCCAGGACCGGATCCCATCTGTTATCCTAATGTTCACATTCCTGCATCCTCTCCTGTCTCTCTGAGACGCTGTCACAGTAACGCCTTATTACATCTGGCATGGCGTCTCCCGCGGCCTCCGCCGCCGTCCCTGAGCTTCTGCATGCAGAGTGGCGATTACGTCAGCCGCGGCCTCCGCTGTGTCCGCGTGGTTGGATGTGCACTTGTCAGCCTGGCGTCTCCTGTCTCCAGTGGCCGGCGCCGCCATTACTGTTTTCATTACCACATGGATTACAAACCAAACTTCCCTCCAAGTGTCTGCATGGGCGCAGCCATCTTGGATTCTGTCAGCTGATCATTTCCTCCAATCTGTTGTCAGTATTGTTAATCTGCATAATTGCCTAGCCAATCCCTTCCTTGCTGCAGGTATAAATACACTGTGCCTGAGCAAGGAAGGCGTCAGTGCTTTGGTTGTCAAACCTAGTTCCTGTTTGTCTCTCTCCTGTGATTGTCTTCCAGGTTCCAGCTCCTGTCTCAAGACTTCCACCATAGAGACCCGCACCAGCATTCCACCTGCGGTGTAGCCTGACTCTCCAATCCATTGTGGATTCATCTGTTTCCAGCTACAACATAACCTGCTTCCAGCTCAGCTTCCAGCAGAGTACAGCTTCCCTTAAAGGGCCGGTGTCCTTTCTACACTTTACCACTCTCCACCGGTATTATTATTTCTCCGCTCTCAAGTTCTACATTTCAGTTCATATTTCATCGCTCCCAAGTTCATTTATTATTTAACTGGTTCCAGCCAGTATCCACTCCGTGCTAACAACAGTCTGGTTCCAGCCAGTATCCACAGCAGCTGTTTTATCTTCAGCAACCCAGCTTTTCCTGGAACACCAGCTGGCACAATCCTGGGTTATCTCCATTGCTACAGTCGGGCCTGGTAAGGACTTTCCATCTAGAAGATCATAAGAACTATCTCACACTACCAGTGCCCTGTGGCTCCTGCCATCCTGTAGTACCCAGGAACTGTATTTATTCTTTGCTGACTTTTACGTTTTCTTTTACTGCTGCTGTGTTGCGGAGTTGTCATAATAAACATCATTGACTTTTATCCAAGTTGTCGTGGTCACGCCTTCGGGCAGTTATTATTCATGTTACTTACATGTCCAGGGGTCTGATACAACCTCCCAGGTTCCGGTACATCTCAGCCTCTACAACTGAGGCTGCCTCCCGTCAGCTCAGGCCCTCAGTTGTGACAGCCTTACTACCATATTTGGCATAAATATGTGTGTTGGTGTGAATCCAAGAAGGCTCCTACGGAAGACTTTCAGCTGGGTCGTTCTTCTCCATTCTTTGCAAGCAGGTGTGGATGCAGGCCTAAAGTTAGGCTCCGTTTCAGGGCAGTTTTGGCCTCATAAATTTTCTTTAAAAAAAAAAAGAAAATTGTCCACCTTTCTGTTTCTGGAAGTTCGGACTTTCGTGAAAGGAGTAATGCACATCCAACCTCCATTTGTGCCCCCATTGGCACCGTGGGATCTTGACGTGGTGTTGTGTTTCTTGTGTCCCACTGATTGGAACCTTTATTAAAGGTTGTGTTAAAATTTCTCTCTTGGAGAGTGGTCATGCTATTGGCTTTGGGCGACCTCAAGGCGGGTGTCGCAAGTAGCGGCATTGTCTCACAAGAGCCCCTGTTTTGATCTTCTAAGTGGATAGAATTGAGAACTCGGATAATAGTTCTGCCAAAAGTGGTTTCTGTGTTTCGCAGAAACCAGCCTATTTTGATGCCTGTGGTTACTTAAGCATTGGCTAATTCAAAGTCTCTCGATGTAGTCAGGGTTTTGAATATTTATGTCGCCAATTTGGCTCAGTTTGGGGAAGCAGAGGCTCTGTTTGTCCGGTATGCTCCCAGCATGATTGGGGCGCCTGCGTTTATGCAGTCTGTTACACACGCTCGTTCTACGGCTGGATTGCCGTTACCAAAGTCGGTGGAGACACATTCTGCTAGGAAGATGGGCTCTTCTTGGGCGGATGCCCGAGGAGTCTCGGCGGTTCAGCTTTGCCGAGCGGTTACTTGGTCGGGTTCAAACACTTTTGCTAAGCTCTACAAGTTTGATACCCTGGCTGATGGGGACCTCATGGTTGCCCAATCGGTGCTGCAGAGTCGTCCACACTCTCCCGTCCGGTCTGGAGCTTTGGTATAAACCCCATGGTCCTTACGGAGTCCCCAGCATCCTCTAGGACGTATGAGAAAATAGGATTTTAATACCTACCGGTAAATCCTTTTCTCTTAGTCCGTAGAGGATGCTGGGCGCCCGTCCCAGTGCGTACTGTGTCTGCAGTTATTGGTTATGGTTACACTCTTGTGGCGTTTCTTTTCTGTCAGGTTGTTGCTGACGTTGTTCATGCTATGGCATGCGGTATCTTCTTATTGGTTGGATTGACACACAGGTTGTGTTACATATTCTCTCAGCATGTGGCTGTGTAATTTTTTCATACCCTTGGCTGGTGTTCTATTGAATACCACGTTCTGCGGTATGTTCGTGGTATGACACTCACCGTGTTTAAACAATAAATTCTTTTTCTCGAAATGTCCGTCTACCTGGGCACAGTTTTCTAACTGAGGTCTGGATGAGGGGCATAGAGGGAGGAGCCAGTTCACACCCATTCAAAGTCTTATAGTGTGCCCATGTCTCCTGCAGATCCCATCTATACCCCATGGTCCTTACGGAGTCCCCAGCATCCTCTACGGACTAAGAGAAAAGGATTTACCGGTAGGTATTAAAATCCTATTTTCTCTCATAGTGCTGAGGAGCGGGTGCTGGAAGAAAGGATTGCAGCGGTCTGGAAGCGGGAGTGGGAAGCGGTGAGTATGGGGATTTTTATTTTTATTTATTTCCCTATGTGTAGCGGCACTTCTATTGGGGGGCAATACTACTGGGGCTTTGCTACTGTGGGCAAACTACTGGGGGCATTACTACTGGGGGGGCATTACTACTGTGGGCAAACTACTGGGTGCACTACTACTGGAGGGGGCATTACTACTGTGGGCAAACTACTGGGGCATTACTACTGGGGGGGCATTACTACTGTGGGCAAACTACTGTGGGCATTACTACTGGGGGGGTCATTACTACTGTGGGCAAACTAAACTACTGGGGGCATTACTACTGAGGGGGGGCATTACTACTGTGGGCAAACTACTGGGGGCATTACTACTGGGGGGGGGGCATTACTATTGTGGGCAAACTACCCGGGGCATTACTGGGGGGACATTACTATTGTGGGCAAACTACAAGGGGGCAAGCTACTGGGGGCATTACAAATGGGGGCATTACTACTGGAGGCATTACTAACGGGGCATTACTACTGGGGGCAAACTACAGGAGGGCATTACTACTTCCGGCAAACTACAGGAGGGCATTACTACTGGGGGCAAACTACAGGAGGACATTCCTAATTGGGGGCATTACTACAGGGTGGCTATACTACTGGGGACATTACTACTTGGGGGCAAACTACACGAGGGCATTACTACTGGGGGTATAGCTGCAGGGGTATTACTACTTGGGGCAAACTGCAGGGGGCATAACTACAAGGGTTAAACTACTGGGGGTTAAACTAAAAGGGGGCAAACTAAAAATAAGAATTTACTCACCGGTAATTCTATTTCTCGTAGTCCGTAGTGGATGCTGGGGACTCCGTCAGGACCATGGGGAATAGCGGCTCCGCAGGAGACAGGGCACAAAATTTAAAAGTTTGACCACTAGGTGGTGTGTACTGGCTCCTCCCCCTATGACCCTCCTCCAAGCCTCAGTTAGGATACTGTGCCCGGACGAGCGTACACAATAAGGAAGGATTTTGAATCCCGGGTAAGACTCATACCAGCCACACCAATCACACCGTACAACTTGTGATCTGAACCCAGTTAACAGTATGATAACGTAGGAGCCTCTGAAAAGATGGCTCACAACAATAAACAACCCGATTTTTTTTTGTAACAATAACTATGTACAAGTATTGCAGACAATCCGCACTTGGGATGGGCGCCCAGCATCCACTACGGACTACGAGAAATAGAATTACCGGTGAGTAAATTCTTATTTTCTCTGACGTCCTAGTGGATGCTGGGGACTCCGTCAGGACCATGGGGATTATACCAAAGCTCCCAAACGGGCGGGAGAGTGCGGATGACTCTGCAGCACCGAATGAGAGAACTCCAGGTCCTCCTTAGCCAGGGTATCAAATTTGTAGAATTTTACAAACGTGTTCTCCCCTGACCACGTAGCTGCTCGGCAGAGTTGTAATGCCGAGACCCCTCGGGCAGCCGCCCAAGATGAGCCCACCTTCCTTGTGGAGTGGGCATTGACAGATTTAGGCTGTGGCAGGCCTGCCACAAAATGTGCCAGTTGAATTGTGCTACAAATCCAACGAGCAATCGTCTGCTTAAAAGCAGGAGCACCCAGCTTGTTGGGTGCATACAGTATAAACAGCGAGTCAGATTTTCTGACTCCAGCCGTCCTTGAAATATATATTTTCAATGCTCTGACAACGTCCAGCAACTTGGAATCCTCCAAATCGCTAGTAGCCGCAGGCACCACAATAGGCTGGTTCAGGTGAAACGCTGATACCACCTTAGGCAGAAAATGAGGACGCGTCCTCAATTCTGCCCTGTCCGAATGGAAAATCAGATATGGGCTTTTATACGATAAAGCCGCCAATTCCGACACTCTCCTGGCTGAAGCCAGGGCCAGTAGCATGGTTACTTTCCATGTAAGATATTTCAAATCTACCGATTTGAGTGGCTCAAACCAATGGGATTTGAGAAAATCCAAAACTACATTGAGATCCCACGGTGCCACTGGGGGCACAACCGGGGGCTGTATATGTAGTACTCCTTTTACAAAAGTCTGGACTTCAGGAACTGAAGCCAATTCTTTCTGGAAGAAAATCGACAGGGCCGAAATTTGAACCTTAATGGACCCTAATTTGAGGCCCATAGATAATCCTGTTTGCAGGAAATGTAGGAATCGACCCAGTTGAAATTCCTCTGTCGGGGCCTTCCTGGCCTCACACCATGCAACATATTTTCTCCAAATGCGGTGATAATGTTGTGCAGTCACCTCCTTCCTGGCTTTGACCAGGGTAGGGATGACCTCTTCCGGAATGCCTTTTTCCCTTAGGATCCGGCGTTCAACCGCCATGCCGTCAAACGCAGCCGCGGTAAGTCTTGGAATAGACACGGTCCCTGCTGAAGCAGATCCCTTCTTAGAGGTAGAGGCCACGGATCTTCCGTGAGCATCTCCTGAAGTTCCGGGTACCAAGTCCTTCTTGGCCAGTCCGGAGCCACTAGTATCGTTCTTACTCCCCTTTGCCGTATAATTCTCAGTACCTTGGGTATGAGAGGCAGAGGAGGAAACACATACACTGACTGGTACATCCATGGTGTTACCAGAGCGTCCACAGCTATTGCCTGAGGGTCTCTTGACCTGGCGCAATACCTGTCCAGTTTTTTGTTGAGGCGGGACGCCATCATGTCCACCATTGGTCTTTCCCAATGGACTACAATCATGTGGAAGACTTCTGGATGAAGTCCCCACTCTCCCGGGTGAAGATCGTGTCTGCTGAGGAAGTCTGCTTCCCAGTTGTCCACTCCCGGGATGAACACTGCTGACAGTGCTATCACATGATTTTCCGCCCAGCGAAGAATCCTTGCAGCCTCTGCCATTGCCCTCCTGCTTCTTGTGCCGCCCTGTCTGTTTACGTGGGCGACTGCCGTGATGTTGTCCGACTGGATCAACACCGGCTGACCCTGAAGCAGAGGGTTTGCCAGGCTTAGAGCATTGTAGATTGCTCTTAGTTCCAGTATATTTATGTGAAGAGACGTTTCCAGGCTTGACCACACGCCCTGGAAGTTTCTTCCTTGTGTGACCGCACCCCAGCCTCTCAGGCTGGCATCCGTGGTCACTAGGACCCAGTTCTGTATGCCGAATCTGCGGCCCTCTAACAGATGAGCACTCTGCAACCACCATAGCAGAGAGACCCTTTTTTCCCAGGACTCTTGTGCATTGATGCACAGACACTGTCCCTGGTTTTAGGAGGTTCCTGACGAGTTCGGATAACTCCCTGGCTTTCTCCTCCGGAAGAAATACCTTTTTCTGAACAGTGTCCAGAATCATCCCTAGGAACAGCAGACGTGTCGTCGGGATCAGTTGGGATTTTGGAAAATTCAGAATCCACCCGTGCTGTTGGAGCACTACTTGAGTTAGTGCTACTCCGACCTCCAGCTGTTCTCTGGATCTTGCCCTTATCAGGAGATCGTCCAAGTAAAGGATAATTAATACGCCTTCTCTTCGAAGAAGGAACATCATTTCGGCCATTACCTTGGTAAAGACCCTGGGTGCCGTGGACAATCCAAACGGCAGCGTCTGAAACTGATAATGACAGTTTTGTACCACGAACCTGAGGTACCCTTGGTGTGAAGGGCAAATTGGGACATGAAGGTAAGCATCCTTGATGTCCAAGGACACCATAAAATCCCCTTCTTCCAGATTCGCTATCACTGCTCTGAGTGACTCCATCTTGAACTTGAATTTTTGTATGTACAGGTTCAGAGATTTCAGATTTAGAATAGGTCTTACCGAGCCGTCCGGCTTCGGTACCACAAATAGCGTGGAGTAATACCCCTTTCCCTGTTGTAGAAGGGGTACCTTGATTATCACCTGCTGAGAATACAGCTTGTGAATGGCTTCCAATACCGTCGCCCTGTCTGAGGGAGACGTTGGCAAAGCAGATTTTAGGAACCGGCGAGGGGGAGACTTCTCGAATTCCAACCTGTAACCCTGAGATACTACCTGCAGGATCCAGGGGTCCACCTGCGAGTGAGCCCACTGTGCGCTGAAATTCTTGAGGCGACCCCCCCACCGCCCCTGAGTCCGCTTGTAAGGTCCCAGCGTCATGCTGAGGCCTTTGCAGAAGCCGGGGAGGACTTCTGCTCCTGGGAAGGGGCTGCTTGCTGCAGTCTCTTACCCTTTCCTTTGCCTCGGGGCAAATATGAATGTCCTTTTGCTCGCTTGTTCTTATAGGAACGAAAGGACTGCGGCTGAAAAGACTGCGGCTTTTTCTGCTGGGAGGGGACTTGAGGTAAAAAGGTGGACTTCCCGGCTGTTGCCGTGGCTACCAAATCCGATAGACCGACCCCAAATAATTCCTCCCCTTTATACGGCAATACTTCCATATGCCGTTTGGAATCCGCATCGCCTGACCACTGTCGTGTCCATAGACTTCTTCTGGCAGATATGGACATCGCACTTACTCTTGATGCCAGAGTGCAGATATCCCTCTGTGCATCTCGCATATAAAGGAATGCATCCTTTAATTGCTCTATAGTCAATAAAATACTGTCCCTATCCAGGGTATCAATATTTTCAGTCAGGGAATCCGACCAAGCCACCCCAGCACTGCACATCCAGGCTGGTCGCAGTATAACACCAGTATGTGTGTATATACTTTTTAGAGTATTTTCCAGCCTCCTATCAGCTGGATCCTTGAGGGCGGCCGTATCAGGAGACGGTAACGCCACTTGTTTGGATAAACGTGTGAGCGCCTTGTCCACCCTAGGGGGTGTTTCCCAGCGCGCCCTAACCTCTGGCGGGAAAGGGTATAACGCCAATAACTTCTTTGAAATTAGCAGTTTTTTATCAGGGGTAACCCACGCTTCATCACACACGTCATTCAATTCCTCTGATTCAGGAAAAACTACAGGTAGTTTTTTCAGACCCCACATAATACCCCTTTTTGTGGTACTTGCAGTATCAGAGATATGCAAAGCCTCCTTCATTGCCGTGATCATATAACGTGTGGCCCTACTGGAAAATACGTTCGTTTCTTCACCGTCGACACTAGATTCGGTGTCCGTGTCTGGGTCTGTGTCGACCGACTGAGGCAAAGGGCGTTTTACAGCCCCTGACGGTGTTTGAGACGCCTGTACATTTGCCGGTCGTCTCATGTCGTCAACCGACTTTTGCAGCGTGCTGACATTATCACGTAATTCCATAAACAAAGCCATCCATTCCGGTGTCGACTCCCTAGGGGGTGACATCACCATTACCGGCAATTGCTCCGCCTCCACACCAACATCGTCCTCATACATGTCGACACACACGTACCGACACACAGCAGACACACAGGGAATGCTCTGATAGAAGACAGGACCCCACTAGCCCTTTGGGGAGACAGAGGGAGAGTTTGCCAGCACACACCAAAGCACTATAATTATATAGGAACAACCTTATATAAGTGTTGTTTCCTTATAGCTGCTTAAATATATATAATATCGCCAAAAAATGCCCCCCCTCTCTGTTTTTTACCCTGTTTCTGTAGTGCAGTGCAGGGGAGAGCCTGGGAGCCTTCCTAGCAGCGGAGCTGTGTAGGAAAATGGCGCTGTGTGCTGAGGAGATAGGCCCAGCCCCCTATTCCGGCGGGCTCTTCTCCCGGTTTTTCTGAGACCTGGCAGGGGTGAAATACATCCATATAGCCTCATGGACTATATGTGATGTATTCTTTTTAGCCAGAAAGGTATTAACATTGCTGCCCAGGGCTCCCCCCCCAGCGCCCTGCACCCTCAGTGACCGCCGGTGTGAAGTGTGCCTGAGCGCAATGGCGCACAGCTGCAGTGCTGTGCGCTACCTCATGAAGACTGAAAAGCCTTCAGCCGCCGGTTTCTGGACCTCTTCTTACTTCGGCATCTGCAAGGGGGTCGGCGGCGCGGCTCCGGTGACCCATCCAGGCTGTACCTGTGATCGTCCCTCTGGAGCTAGTGTCCAGTAGCCTTAGAAGCAAATCCATCCTGCACGCAGGTGAGTTCACTTCTTCTCCCCTAGGTCCCTCGTTGCAGCGAGCCTGTTGCCAGCAGGACTCACTGAAAATAATAAAACTATCAAAACTTTTACTCTAAGCAGCTCTTTATGAGAGCCACCTAGATTGCACCCTGCTCGGACGGGCACAAAAACCTAACTGAGGCTTGGAGGAGGGTCATAGGGGGAGGAGCCAGTACACACCACCTAGTGGTCAAACTGTTAAATTTTGTGCCCTGTCTCCTGCGGAGCCGCTATTCACCATGGTCCTGACGGAGTCCCCAGCATCCACTAGGACGTCAGAGAAAGGGGGCATAACTACAGGGGCTGAACTACAAAGAGGCAAACTACAGGGTACATTACGACTGGGGGCATTATTACTGGGTGCTAAACTACAAGTGGGCAAACTACTGGGGGCATTAATAATGGGCAAACTACATGGGGGCTAAACAACTGGGGGCTAAACTACTGGGGTCATAACTGCATGGGCATTACCACTAGGGGCATAACTAATGGGGCTAAATGACTGTGGGCATTACTACCAGCAACATTACTACTGGGGGCATTACCATTAAATGCATTACTACTGGGGGCACTACTAATGAGGGCATTGTAAAGGGGCACTTCATAAGGGGCATCACTCCTGGGGACATAATGGGCACTACTATTGCGGGCATTGCATAAGGGGCACCACTACTATGGGTTCCATATAAGGGGCACTACCACTGTGGGCACTACCAGTACAGTCAACATTGCATAAGGAGCACTACTACTGTGGGCATTGTATAAGGGGCGCTACTGCTGTGGGCATTATGTGTATTACAGGGTGCTACTACTGTGGGCATTATTACTATTGTGTGACCACGCCCCTTTCTTTTGGAGACCACGCCCCTTTTGTGGCACGTGCCATAGGCGCGCGCAATAACTTTATTACTTTTTCTCCTTGGGGAGGGGGGTGAGTTCCACCACCTCTCTAGGACCACTTTAAGCACTGATGACCGGGTCCTGTAGAAGTAATCCCCAGTTTTTCTTGACAATATTTTCAAACTCCCTATGCTGGCTTCTGTACTTGGTGATGAACGCAATTTTTCTGTCCTTTTTATTAACTGTCTTCTCATTTTTATTCCTCATCATAGGGGCTTTATCAGTTTCTTCGTATTTTATATAGTTCGTTTGTACCCTTTTCCTGTGAACTGTCTCATGAGGTCATTCCCTTGGTTTTTATAATCATCTATTTTGGAGCAATTTTTTTGCAGCCTATGAAATTGGCTCTTAGGTACTGACGCAAGCCAATTTGGATGATGATTACTGTCGAATGGTTTGTATGAGTTACAGTCCGTAGGTTTAATGTAAGTCCGTGTTTGAAGTCGGTTGTCTTCAATAAAGACTGCTAGATCAAGAAAGTGGATGGATTCCTGGCTGATTTCAAAGGTGAGTTTGATGTTCCTACTGTTGTCATTCAGATGTTCACAAAATGAAGTCAGAGTAGAGGAGTCGCCTTTCCAAATGAAGAAAATGTCATCGATGTATCGTTTCCACAGCACCAGGTTCGCTCCGAATTCATGACCACCATATACTGAAGTATCTTCCCAGTGTGCCATGAACAAGTTGACATAGCTCAGAGCGAACCTGGTGCCCATGGCTGTGCCGTGTAATTGCAAATAATAGGTGTCATCAAACCAGAAAAAGTTATTTGAAAGAATAAATTGGATGCTTTCAATGATGAATGACTTATAATCTTCATTCATGTCCTCCTCCAGAAAATATTGTTTGGCCTCTAAACCATGCTGATGATCTATTGCTGTATATAAGGAGGTCATGTCTGCTGTTATTAAGGTACATTCAGATTGCCATTCAATTGACTCTAGGGCTAAAATGACTTCAGTGGAATCCCTTAAATAAGATCTGTTTTTTTGAGCGAGTGGTTGTAACACATGGTCGACATACATGGATAAGTTTGATGTTATCGACTCTGTACCTGCCACAATGGGCCTTCCCGGTGGGTGTTCCAGATTTTTATGTATTTTTGGCAGGGTATAAATCACTGGTATAGAAGGATGTGAAATAATGAGAAATTTGTTCTCTGATTCTGTAATGACCTTTTTACGTAAATATTTATCTATAAGATCGGTCATTCTCTTGCTGATACCTTTGGAGGGGTTACTTTATAATTTCTTATAGGTATTACCATCCTCCAGTTGTCTTACAATCTCCATCTTATAATCCACCGTGTTCTGTATGACCACTGCAACCCCCTTGTCAGCGGGTTTCATAACAATCTGGTCGTTCTTCTTCAGTGTATTCAATGCTTCCCTTTCTTTCTCGGACAGGTTACGTTTGGGTATAATCCTGAATGTGGTGTTCTCTAAATCTTCCTTCACCATCTTCTCAAAACTCTCAATGAAGCATCCCTTCTTGAAAGAAGGAAAAAAGATCGATTTGGGTTTGAAGACTGATGTAGTAGTCCCTTGTTCACTCTCAGTCTGTTCCTGGTCGTGGAAAATTTCGAGGGTGCATATTTCAAGCCTTTCTTCAGCACATCTTCTTCCTCCTTTGTAAGTGTATGATTACTTAAATTATAAATTTTACTGTACTCTCCATTGTCATTAATCTCTTCTCCTTGGTCTAAATTTATGTGCTTACTCTTTCTCTTCTTGTTCCTAATCCTATTATGTCGTCTTCGATGTTCTTTAGGGGAAATCAATCCTCTTCTCCCCTTTCTTGAGTTCATCTTCTGTTTTGTCTCTCTCTGGTTTGCTCTAAAAATGTATCATCCTTCCTCTTATACATCCTTTCTGAAGGTCTAGTGGGTAACCGATGGGAGGGCCTTGTTCCGTAATCTCTGGAGTTTCTATAATCCCTTCTATCGTCCCATTCAGATTGGTGGGGTCTTCTCCTGTCATCAGTATCTCTTCGATATTCAGTCCTCTGATTGTAATCCCCTTCCTTTCGTCTTCCTTCAGCTCTCCTATTCCAATAGGGTGATGTTCTCCATGTCTCTCTATATGAGATTTTCCTCGATCTCATTTTATACATGGGTTTTCCCCATTATTCTTCCTGTCTGGGATCTGACCAATTATCTTTAGTGGAGACAAATCTGACCTGGTTGTTTCTCTGATCGGACTCCTTGCTATTGAAAAAATTCCTTTCCTTCCTAGTAATGCAATGTTGGGTCCCATCTTTAAAACCGTTGAGATCCCTGTTATACTTCTTTTTCTTTCGCATAAGTTCTTTCTCGCTACGTGCAATCTTCTCAATGATTCCAGACTCCATTTCCTTATAGTCCTGTAGATCCATTAACGGTTCTACTAGGGACTTTAAGGATTCGATTTCTTTCTCAAGTTCTTTTAATTCTTTTCCTCTCTCCCTCACGATCAATTTCATAAGGGACATGGAGCATGTATCAATGATCCGTATCCATTCATCCTGAAATAGCTTAGATCTATTGGCAAAGGAGGGCATTTTATCAATTCTGAGACCTCTAGGAATGATAATATTTACGTAAAAAGGTAATTACAGAATCAGAGAAAACATTTCTCATTATTTCACATCCTTCTATATGTTATGCACACCAGTGCCAGCAGGAATGTACTGGTGTCTGAACGGAGAGGGATGCAAAACAAATGAACTCACAGACAGACTGGGGAATATGACATTACATACACAGAAGGTGATAGGGTAACAAAATAAACACAAAGTGAACAGAGAAGCCCAAAGGCTAAGAAACTGGGTGTCTCCCTAGTATTAGGAATGCTCAGATGGAAAGAAGCGAGATGTTGTGATTTAATACGTAGAGAACCCGAAATGCTGTTGCTAAGGGCAACAGCAAAACCCCAAAGGGTTACCAACGGGTGTGGCAGTAAACTCCTTGGTCAGAGATGGAATAATAGACACAAGGAGAGTCTCCACAATCCTAGTCTTCACTTGCAGTGCACTGGTTCAGCTTACTGCCACTAAACTGACACCTGAACACCTTGCACAGTGAGAAAGGATTTTGGCAGGCAAGTCTGAGAATACAGCCGCAAACTTGCTAGGTTCACAGAGTAGCAAAAGAACCCCAGCAGGTTAAACGACTGACTCCAGTCTTACTGCTAGGTCTGGATTGGCAGAGTGTAATACCAAATCCCAAGGCCTATTTGCAGTAAGCAACAAACAATACAAAGTTTACACAGTACTAGCTAGCTTTCAGGAATTGACTAACCAACAAAGATTCAGCAGCATCTGCCTAACCTGAGAAGAGGGTTTATATAGCAGGTGCTGTCCACGCCCCACTCAGACCTCACAGACTGTGAGCACAAAAACCAGCACCGGATCCCCTGCCGTGCACAGAGCCTGTAACCACTGCACAGCAAAAGACCCGAACCGGAGTATCAGCTACGCTCAGGTTACTCCGCTAGCACTTGTCTCCCGGTTGCCATGACGACGTGGCAGCACAGAGCAGGAGACCCTAACAGTACCCCCCGTCTGACGAGGGGTCAAAGAACCCCTACCACCGGGTTTATCGGGGAACTGCGAGAAGAAAGAGCGTAACAGTCTGGGGGCATGAAGATCACAACTGCGCACCCACGACCGCTCCTCCGGGCCATACCCCTTCCAGTGCACCAAAAATGACAGCCGACCCCGAACCATCTTGGAGTCAAGAATCCTTTCAACAACAAACTCCCTCTGGCCACGTATCAGAAGAGGGGAAGGTCTTCCACTGGAAGAAGGATTACTAATCGCCCGTTTTAAAAGGGAACAATGAAATGTTTTATTGATACCCAAAGAACGGGGTAGATCTAACTGAAATGCCACCGGATTGATAACCCTAGTGATCTTATAAGGACCGATGAACCGGGGGCCTAACTTATGAAATGTCTGTCTCAACTTCAAATTCTTGGTAGACAACCAGACGAAGTCTCCTAATTTGAAGCTGCAGGGTCTCTTCCGCTTATCAAAAACCCTTTTGGTCACTAATGACACAGACACAAGGGCTTTCTTCACTTTCCTCCAAATACCTCTAAGGACCGAAACCACAGAGGAACCACCAGGCGTGGAATCCAGGGGGTCAAAAGAATTGGCATTAGGATGATGCCCATACACACAAAGGAAGGGAGAGATCCCTGTAGCAGAGTGAGCCGCGTTGTTATAGGCAAACTCCGCCATGGACAGATGAGCAACCCAGTCAGTCTGACACTTGGAGACATAACACCTGAGGAACTGCTCCAAGGACTGGTTCACCCTTTCAGTCTGCCCATTAGACTGCGGATGGTAGCCTGACGACAAGCTGACAGAAATCTGGAGATCGGAACAAAATGCCCTCCAGAATTTGGCCACAAACTGGGATCCGCGGTCAGAGACCACATCAAGTGGCAACCCGTGGAGGCGCACAACATGCAGCATAAATAATTCAGACAGGCGTCTGGCCGATGGCAGCCCAACCAATGGAACGAAGTGCGCCATCTTCGAAAACCTGTCAACGACAACCAAGATGGCTGTCATCCCCGAGGATTTGGGCAAGTCCACCACAAAATCCATTGAAATGTGGGTCCATGGCTTAGATGGAATAGAGAGTGGATGTAATGGGCCAACAGGAACCCCTCTAGGAGTCTTATTTCGGGCACAGATGTCACATGCCCGAACCCACTGATCCACATCCCTAGCCACCGAGGGCCACCACACCGCCCTAGATAGCAACTCCCGAGTTCTGGCAATACCCGGGTGACCTGCCGACTTCTTGGCATGGAATTCCAGGAACACTCGCTGTCTTAACCTAGGAGGCACAAACAAAAGACCTACCGGAAGGTCTGGAGGAGCCTGCTCCAGTGCTCTAAGGACTAATGACAAGAGGTCCTGGGTAATGCCCACTTTAATACATGATGGGGACACAATGGGCAATGGCTCCTCGGTGGTCTCCTGGATTGGAGCAAAACTCCGCGAGAGCGCATCAGCCTTGATGTTTTTTGACCCAGGGCGATATGTTATCAAAAAATTAAAGCGAGCAAAAAACAAAGCCCATCGTGCCTGCCTGGCATTGAGGCGCTTCGCTGACTCTAAATATGCCAAATTCTTATGGTCGGTGAGAATTGAGACCACAAACTTAGCCCCCTCAAGCCAGTGTCTCCACTCCTCGAGTGCATCCTTAATAGCCAACAATTCCCGGTTACCCACGTCATAATTCATCTCGGCAGGCGAAAATTTATGGGAAAAGTAAGCACAGGGATGAAGGCGATTATCAGACACCCCCATCTGAGAGAGCACTGTCCCAATACCCATCTCAGAGGCATCCACCTCCACCACAAAAGGACGCTCTGGATCTGGGTGTCGCAGCACCTTGGCCGAGACAAATGCCCTTTTGAGACGGGCAAAAGCCGCTTTGGCCTCACAAGACCAGTGAGCAACATCCGCCCCTTTCTTAGTGAGTGCCACCAAGGGTGCCACTATAGACGAAAATCCAGCGATAAATCGTCTATAAAAATTCGCAAAGCCCAGAAAACGCTGAAGCGCCTTCAAACTAGTGGGCTGCACCCAATCCAGGACTGCCTGTACCTTGGAACCCTCCATTTGGAAACCTTCTGGAGAGATAATATATCCTAGAAATGCGATTTGCTGAACTTCAAATTCGCAATTCTCCAGCTTCGCCCCAAGCCGGTGGTCTCTGAGTTTCTGGAGGACTAAGCGTACATGCTTCCGATGTTCCTCCAGGGAATGGGAGAAGATCAGGATGTCATCTAAGTATACAACTAAGAATCTATCCAAATATTCCCTGAGCACATCGTTCATGAAGTCCTGGAAGACTGCCGGGGTATTACAGAGCCCAAAAGGCATCACCAAATATTCATAATGCCCTGAGTGGGTATTAAAGGCAGTCTTCCATTCATCCCCCTCTCTTATTCGGATTAGATTGTACGCACCGCGTAGGTCAATCTTAGAAAAAATGGTGGCCGTACGAAGCTGGTCAAACAAGACCGAAATGAGAGGCAGTGGATATGAGTTTTTAATCGTGATACGGTTCAATTCCCTGAAGTCGATGCAGGGTCGCAACGAACCGTCCTTTTTACCCACGAAGAAGAACCCCGACCCAACTGGAGACTGTGAAGGTCTGATAAATCCCTTAGCCAAGTTCTCCTGAATGTACTCTGCCATAGCCTGAGTCTCAGGACGTGACAGGGAGTACAACCTGCTCTTGGGAAGCTTAGCATTCGGCAACAAATTAATGGCACAGTCATAGGGGCGATGGGGAGGTAGTACCTCTGCAACTCTTTTGGAGAACACGTCCGCAAAATCTGCATAACATCCTGGCAATCCTGGCAAACTTAGCTGCGAAAGCCTGACTGGAAGGCTCAAGCAACTCCTGAAACAATCAGTAACCCAACTAAGAATCTCCCCAGAGACCCAGTCAAATTGAGGATTGTGGGCCCTCAACCAGGGTAACCCCAACACCAATGGGGCAAAAGTACAGACAGTCACATAAAAGGACAATTTTTCAGAGTGTGTGGCTCCAATAAACAAAGAAATCTGGCTAGTGCAAGAGGTAATTTTACCCTGGGATAATGGTTCCCCGTTTAACCCACAAATCTCAATTTCCGATGCCAAGGGTACTAAGGGAACAGAGTGTTTCAGGGCGAATTGGCGGTCCATAAAAACCCCGTCGGCCCCACTGTCCACAAAGGCCTCAGTCTTGACAGTTTGACCGAGGATCTTCAAGGTCACCGGAATGATAAAAGTCTTCTTGGGAAATTCTGACTTCTGGCCTGACAGGATATTTCCCATCACCCTCAGGCCCTGAAGTTTTCCGGCTTTTCTGGGCATGATACTACCACATGACCTTTATTCCCACAGTACAAACATAACCCCTGCTGTCTCCTCCGCGTCTTCTCACGCGAGGAGAGGCGGGTAGCCCCAATCTGCATAGGCTCCTCGGAAAATTCCTCAGAGTCTGAGGTTCCCTTGGGAAAGAAGGAAACCTCGGTCTCCCTTTCAAGCCTGCGCTCTCTCAGCCGTCTATCCACCCGAATGGATAACTGCATGAGCTGATCCAAGCTATCAGGCAAGGGATATTGTACCAGTTGGTCTTTTAACTGGTTAGAAAGACCTCTTCGGTACTGGTGTCTCAGGGCTGGGTCATTCCACTGGGTATCATGGGCCAACCTCCGAAACTCCGTACAATAAACCTCAACTGGCCTTCGCCCTTGCTTAAGGATCGAAATCTGAGCCTCGGCTGAGGCCGTCTTGTCAGGGTCATCATACAACATGCCCAGTGCCGTAAAAAAAGCATCAACACTTTTAAGCGACGGACAGTCAGGCTGCAACCCATATGCCCAGACCTGTGGGTCTCCTTGTAGCAAGGAAATCATTATGCCCACCCGCTGAATCTCCGACCCAGAAGACTGAGGCCTAAGCTGGAAATATAGCTTGCAGTTCTCCTTGAAACAAAAGAACTGCGAGCGATCTCCAGAAAAACGATCCAGGAGATTTACTTTCGGCTCCTTAACCCCTGAAGGTACTGCTGCTGCGGGAGCTCCGCCAGCGGCCTGCGAGGTGTGCATTTTAATGGACAAATCATTAAATTGTCGAGTCAGGACCTGCACCTGATCGACCACCTGTTGCAAAGTATTTTGAGGGGTATGCTCCATATTCCCACAAAATTTCAACAGGAGTATTAGGCTGCTGAATATGTTATGCACACCAGTGCCAGCAGGAATGTACTGGTGTCTGAACGGAGAGGGATGCAAAACAAATGAACTCACAGACAGACTGGGGAATATGACATTACATACACAGAGGGTGATAGGGTAACAAAATAAACACAAAGTGAACAGAGAAGCCCAAAGGCTAAGAAACTGGGTGTCTCCCTAGTATTAGGAATGCTCAGATGGAAAGAAGCGAGATGTTGTGATTTAATACGTAGAGAACCCGAAATGCTGTTGCTAAGGGCAACAGCAAAACCCTAAAGGGTTACCAACGGGTGTGGCAGTAAACTCCTTGGTCAGAGATGGAATAATAGACACAAGGAGAGTCTCCACAATCCTAGTCTTCACTTGCAGTGCACTGGTTCAGCTTACTGCCACTAAACTGACACCTGAACACCTTGCACAGTGAGAAAGGATTTTGGCAGGCAAGTCTGAGAATACAGCCGCAAACTTGCTAGGTTCACAGAGTAGCAAAAGAACCCCAGCAGGTTAAACGACTGACTCCAGTCTTACTGCTAGGTCTGGATTGGCAGAGTGTAATACCAAATCCCAAGGCCTATTTGCAGTAAGCAACAAACAATACAAAGTTTACACAGTACTAGCTAGCTTTCAGGAACTGACTAACCAACAAAGATTCAGCAGCATCTGCCTAACCTGAGAAGAGGGTTTATATAGCAGGTGCTGTCCACGCCCCACTCAGACCTCACAGACTGTGAGCACAAAAACCAGCACCGGATCCCCTGCCATGCACAGAGCCTGTAACCACTGCACAGCAAAAGACCCGAACCGGAGTATCAGCTACGCTCAGGTTACTCCGCTAGCACTTGTCTCCCGGTTGCCATGACGACGTGGCAGCACAGAGCAGGAGACCCTAACACTATACCAGTGATTTATACTCTGCCAAAAATACATAAAAATCAGGAACACCCACCAGGAAGGCCCATTGTGGCAGGTACTATTTGCAATTACACGGCACAGCCATGGTCACCAGGTTTGCTCCGAGCTATGCCAACTTGTTCATGGCACACTGGGAAGATACTTCAGTATATGGTGGTCATGAATTCGGAGCGAACCTGGTGCTGTGGAAATGATACATCGACGACATTTTCTTCATTTGGAAAGGCGACTCCTCTACTCTGACCTCATTTTGTGAACATCTGAATGACAACAGTAGGAACATCAAACTCACCTTTGAAATCAGCCAGGACTCCATCCACTTTCTTGATCTAGCAGTCATTATTGAAGACAACCGACTTCAAACCCGGACTTACATTAAACCTACGGACTGTAACTCATACATAGCATTCGACAGTAATCATCATCCAAATTGGCTTGCGTCAGTACCTAAGAGCCAATTTCATAGGCTGCAAAAAAATTGCTCCAAAATAGACGATTATAAAAACCAAGGGAATGACCTCATGAGACAGTTCACAGGAAAAGGGTAAAAACGAACCTTGCTGGAGGATCCCTATATGAAATATGAAGAAACTGATAAAGCCCCTATGATGAGGAATAAAGATGAGAAGACAGTTAATAAAAAGGACAGAAAAATTGCGTTCATCACCAAGTACAGAAGCCAGCATAGGGAGTTTGAAAATATTGTCAAGAAAAACTGGCGATTACTTCTACAGGACCCGGTCATCAAACCTTATCTTTCAGAAAAACCTCAGTTTGTATACCGGAAAGCCGATAACCTCAGAAAGAAGATAGTTAGGAGTGCAGTAGAGGTCCCTAAGAGAATTATGACTATTCAATCCAAGGGTTTCTATATGTGCGGCATGTGCCAGATGTGCAGGAACTGTAAGAGTCGAGAATCCACCATCACCAAATATACATCTACCTCCAATAAGAGAGAGTTTGTCATTAACGATTTCATCACTTGTGACAGTAAAAATGTTGTATATGTAGTACAATGCACATGTAATAAACAGTACGTGGAAAGAACCACTCGCAAATTGAAGGAACGGATGAGTGAGCATTTAAGAAATATCATAAAAGGTCTGGAAACTCATGGAATATCAGCTTTTTATGTATTTTTGGCAGAGCATAAATACAGAGGGTTTGAAGACTGATGTAGTGGTCCCTTGTTCACTCTGAGTCTGTTCCTGGTCGTGGAAAATTTCTTTAGAGTAAGTTTCCGAATAAAACTTTACAAGTTGATATAAACTCCAAACTAATCAATGGTGCTAGAGGGTGCATATTTCAAGCCTTTCTTCAGCACATCTTCTTCCTCCTTTGTAAGTGTATGATTACTTAAATTATAAATTTTAGTGTACTCTCCATTGTCGTTAATCTCTTCTCCCTGGTCTAAATTGATGTGCTTACTCTTTCTCTTCTTGTTCCTAATTCTATTATGTCGTCTTTGATGTTCTTTAGGGGAAATCAATCCTCTTCTCCCTCTTCTTGAGTTCATCTTCTGTTTTGTCTCTCTCTGGTTTGCTCTAAAAAAAGTATCATCCTTCCTCTTATACATCCTTTCTGAAGGTCTAGTGGGTAACCGATGGGAGGGCCTTGTTCACTAATCTCTGGAGTTTCTATAATCCCTTCTATCGTCCCATTCAGATTGGTCTTCCTTCAGCTCTCCTATTCCAATAGGGTGATGTTCTCCGTGTCTCTCTATATGAGATTTTCCTTAATCTCATTTTATACACGGGTTTCCCCCATTCTTCTTCCTGTCTGGGATTTGACCGATTATCTTTAGTGCAGACAAATCTGACCTGGTTGTTTCTCTGATCGGACTCCTTGCTTTTGAAAAAAATTCCTTTCCTTCCTAGTAATGCAATGTTGGGTCCCATCTTTAAAACCTTTGAGATCCCTGTTATACTTCTTCTTTTTCTTTAGCATAAGTTCTTTCTCGCTACGTGCAATCTTCTTAACGATTCCAGACTGCATTTCCTTATAGTCCTGTAGATCCATTAACGGTTCTACTAGGGACTTTAAGGATTCGATTTCTTTCTCAAGTTCTTTTAATTCTTTTCCTCTCTCCCTCATGATCAATTTCATAAGGGACATGGAGCATGTATCAATGATCCGTATCCATTCATCCTCAAATAGCTTGGCTCTATTGGTAAAGGAGGGCATTTTTATCAATTCTGAGACCTCTAGGAATGATCTATTCTGCAAGGAATCTCTCTAGGGATATCACTTCCCACCATACCCTTCCTTCCTTTAATAATGCCTGTTCCAATTTGGCCATTAATCCCTCGAGGTCAGCATCCACTAATTCAACTGAATCACGTAGATTATTAAATATCTCCTCATATTTCTCTCTACGGACATTTCTATGTGCAAACATTTTGAAAGTAAGGCAGCTGCAGTTCTCTATATGAGTGAAAACAAACAATAACAGGACAAAAAAATAGAGAACTACTGTGCCCTATGTGGCAGCAATCCAGGTTGACTCTGGGTGTCACTCTACAACCTTATCCAAGATACACAACCAAACAAAGTGAGTGTTTCCTCAATTGCGCACTGCTGAAAGTGATGAAAACCGTCGTAAAATAGTAAAAAATAACCACAAGTAACGTTTTTATAATAAAAAAGGAGCTGATTATACCCAATGGGGAATCTTCATTCAGTCTATAGTCTATGGATCTTTTTTTCCTCTGATGGTAGTGTATTCTTTGAATCTCCGTGCATCCAAACGAGAATATGTAAGAAAAGGAAGCCACAAAGGAAAAACGAGTTTTATGGTAAGAACTTACCTTTGTTAAAACTCTTTCTGCGAGGTACACTGGGCTCCACAAGGAATGGACAATGGGTGTAGAGTAGGATCTTGATCTGAGGCACCAACAGGCTCAAAGCTTTGACTGTTCCCAGAATGCATAGCGCCGCCTCCTATATCACCCTGCCTCCCTGCACAGGATCTCAGATTTTAGTTAACCAAGGTAAGCTGAACCAAGAGGTTCAAACGGAGACTCTTGTAACGCCTCCAAAACAACCGACAAGTCCCAAGGAGCCACAGGCGGGACATAGGGAGGTTGGATACGCAACACGCCCTGAGTAAAGGTATGCACATCAGGTAAGGTCGCAATTTTTCTCTGAAACCACACCGACAAGGCAGATATTTGAACCTTGAGGGTGGCCAGACGCAAGCCTAAGTCCAGGCCCTGCTGAAGAAAAGCCAACAACTTGGCTATTCTAAACTTGGAAGCGTCATAATCGTTAGATGCGCACCAAACAAAGTAAGAATGCCAGACCCTATAGTAAATCCGAGCCGAAGCCGGTTTCCGGGCCCGCAACATAGTTTGAATGACCACCTCAGAAAACCCTTTAGCCCTTAAGACGGAAGCTTCAAGAGCCACGCCGTCAAAGACAGCCGGGTTAGGTCCTGGTAGACACAGGGGCCTTGAACGAGGAGGTCTGGGCGTTGTGGAAGTAGAATTGGATGCTCTGACGATAGGCCTTGCAGGTCTGAGAACCAGTGTCGTCTGGGCCACGCTGGAGCTATGAGAAGCAGAAATCCTCTTTCTTGCTTGAACTTCCGAATTACCCTGGGCAGGAGTGACACCGGAGGGAACACGTACGGCAGCCGAAATTTCCACAGTACCGCCAGCGCATCCACGAATGCTGCTTGAGGATCCCTTGTCCTTGCTCCGAAGACCGGAACCTTATGATTGTGTTGATACGCCATCAGATCTACGTCTAGAAGGCCCCACCTTTCCACTAGGAGTTGAAACACTTCTGGATGCAGGCCCCACTCGCCGGCATGCACGTCCTGACGACTGAGAAAGTCAGCTTCTCAATTCAGGACTCCCGTAATGAATATTGCGGATATGGCCGGTAGATGGCGTTCTGCCCACTGTAGAATCCGTGAGACTTCCTTTATAGCTAGGCAGCTTTGAGTGCCGCCTTGATGATTTATGTAAGCCACTGTGGTGGCGTTGTCCGTCTGTACTTGAACAGGACAGTTCTGAATTAAATGCTGGGCTAGGTTCAAGGCATTGAAGACCGCCCGCAACTCCAGAATATTGATCGAGAGGTGGGACTCCTCCTTGGTCCACCGCCCCTGAAGGAAGTGTTGCTCCAGCACCGTGCCCCAACCTCTTAGACTGGCATCTGTCGTCAACAGGACCCAGTCAGATATCCAGAACGGACGGCCCCTGCACAGTTGTTGGTCCCGGAGCCACCAGAGCAGCGACAGACGGACCTTCGGAGTCAATGAGATCATTTGAGACCTGATCCGGCGAGGCAGGCCATCCCATTTGGCTAGAATCAGCCTCTGGAGGGGGCGAGAGTGAAATTGAGCGTACTCCACCATTTCGAATGCTGACACCATGAGGCCCAGCACCTGCATCGCCGAATGTATCGACACTTGCAGGACGAGATAGGAGGCAACGAATCCTGTCCTGAAGTTTCAGGACTTTCTCCTTGAGACAGGAACAACCGCTGGTTGTGAGTGTCCAATAGTGCTCCCAGATGCATCATGCTCTGAGCAGGGATCAGGGATGACTTCTTCCAGTTGATGAGCCACCCGTGGGCTTGCAGAAACCGGACTGTCACATCTAGATGATGCAGGAGAAGTTCTGGGGAATTTGCCAGGATTAACAAGTCGTCCAAATATGGCAGTATCCTCACCCCTTGACGGCGGAGTACCACCGTCATCACCGCCATGACTTTTGTAAAGACTCGTGTAGCTGTTGTTAAACCAAAAGGTAACGCCCGAAACTGGTAATGGCAGTTGCCAATCGCAAATCTCAGGTATTGCTGATGAGACACTGCTATAGGAATATGCAGGTAAGCATCCTGTATATCCAGGGAGACCATGAAGTCCCCAGGTTCCAAGGCCAGAACTATAGAGCGAAGGGTTTCCATCCGGAACTTGGAAACCTTCACAAACCTGTTCAATGCCTTGAGGTTGAGAATGGGCCGGGAGGAACCATTAGGTTTCGGGACTAGAAACAGCGGAGAATAGTACCCCTGGGCCCTCTGCGCAAGAGGCAGCTGTACTACGACTCCTGTATCCAGGAGGGTCTGTACCACCGAATGTAGAGTGTTTGCCTTTGTCTTGTCCAACGGGACATCTGTCTGGCAAAATCGATGAGGGGGTCGGTTTTTGAAGGCTATGGCGTAACCTCGAGTGACGACTTCCTGTACCCAGGCATCTGAAGTGGTCTTCAACCATTCCTGGGTATACCCTAGAAGCTGCCCCCCCACCCTGGGATGCCTCAGAGGGAAGCCCGCCCCGTCATGCGGCAGGCTTATCTGTCTTGGAAGCTGGCTGACGGGCCACCCAGGCTCTTTTGGGCTTAGGCTTACCAGGTTTGGAAGTGCGGGCCTGCTTGTTGTACGCCTGACCTTTTGCTTTACCTGAAGGACGAAAGGGGCGAAAGGAAGTACCTTTAGCCTTCGACACAGAAGGAGCAGTACTTGGCAGACAGGCAGTTTGGCAGTAGCCAAGTCAGCCACAATCTTATTTAAATCCTCCCCAAACAGAATATCTCCCTTAAAAGGGAGTACCTCCAGGGTTTTTCTAGAGTCCAGATCCACAGACCAAGATCTCAGCCACAATATCCGGCGAGCCAGGACTGACGTAGTAGAGGCCTTGGCTGCCAGGATACCAGCATCAGAAGCCGCCTCTTTAATATAACGAAAAGCTGTGACAATATAAGACAAGCATTGTCTAGCATGGTCAGAGGAGATTTCAGCATCTAACTCCAAGGCCCATGCTTCAATGGCCTCCGCAGCCCAAGTAGCTGCAATAGTGGGCCATTGTGCAGCACCCGTGAGGGTGTAAATTGCTTTCAGACAACCCTCCACACATTTATCCGTAGGATCTTTTAGAGACGTGACGTGGTGACCGGTAGAGCTGAGGAAACCACCATCCTAGCCACATGTGAGTCCACTGGAGGAGGTGTTTCCCAATTCTTAGACAGCTCCGGCGCAAGGGGAAAGCGAGCCAGCATCTTCTTTTGAGGCACAAACTTCGTACCCGGGTTTTCCCAGGGTTCCTGACGTATATCCACTAGGTGGTCAGAGTGAGGTAAAACTTGTTTAATCACCTTCTGACGCTTGAACCTATCTGGTTTCTTAGGAGGAACGGATGGCTCGGGATCATCCTTTATCTGTAAAATTAACTTAATAGCCTCCAAAAGATCAGGAACATCCACATGTGAACCACCCTCCCCATCAGCCGTATCTGAGTCAGAACCTGTGGGGTCAGTGTAAGTGTCGTCTTCATCCGACGAGGTGTCAGTGACAGCAGTGGATTGTGAGGAGACAAGCGCTCGCTTAGAGGACCCCTTGAACATAGGCGAGCGACGGTCAGACTTTTTAGTAGTCAGGGATTGGTTCAACTTCTTTATTTGAGCAGATAAATCGTCCGCCCACGGCGGGTTAGCTGCAGGGACCACAAATGGTTGCAACGGCATTGGGGGTCCCATAGGGGGTGTTAGTTTATGAACTAGCGTATGCAGAAGCGTGGAAAAAGCGGCCCACGGCGGGTCATTATTTGCCCCCGTTGCCACCGTCCCACTGGGGGGCAAGGAGCCCCCAGAACCAAAGCCCAAAGCTGCTATATTCTCCTCATAGGTATCTGCGGCTTCCGCAACACCGGCAGTGGGTTCAGCCCCAGAACCGTTTCCCTCAGAAGCAGACATGATATAACTTGCAGTATCAGGTAACACAGTACAATTTGTCAGCAGCACAATACCTCTAGCCCAAACCCCTGCGCAGTGTAGTCAGCACCAACAGATATAAAGGAGAGATATGGTGACTAAATCACAGAGAAAAATACGTAATACAGTATATCTTTGTGAAAATCCTATATTAGATAAAACCTGACACACCAAGCCCCCTCAGGTTATAGAATATAGGGATAGCAGGTTGAGTGAAAGACACGAAATGGACACCACTCAGCTATCAAATGCACACACAAATAGTCACAGTCTGTACAATGCAGAGGTTATTACTAACAATGATACTGCACTGGACTAGCTTACACAGCTATATAACAATAGATATAACAGTACACAGTAAGAACTGGATGTATATCACAGGGTAATTGTACTAGGAAACCCTGACTAAATGCACTTTTTCTTAACTAACACTGCCTAAAAAAGGCAGGTAGAATACTTAAGTGTCTTGTAAAGTCACAGCACTAACAACCAGGTGGCTTTACATAGGAGGATTTGCCCAAGCATTCCCAGGAACGGGTTCACTACGATATGCCGGCGGTTGGGCTCCCGGCGACCAGCATACTGGCGCCGGGAGCCCGACCGCCGGCTTACCGACAGTGTGGCGAGCGCAAATGAGCCCCTTGTGGGCTCGCTGCGCTCGCCACGCTACGGGCACGGTGGCGCACTACGCGCGCCACACTATTTTATTCTCCCTCCAGGAGGGTCGTGGACCCCCACGAGGGAGAATAAGTGTCGGTATGCCGGCTGTCGGGCTCCCGGCGCCGGTATGCTGGTCGCCGGGAGCCCGACCGCCGGCATACTGAAGATTACCCCCCAGGAACAGTGAGCTGAGGGATAATGGCGCCGAAGACACTGCCAGGGAGTGAGGGAGAGACAGATATGCAGCTCCAGGGCGGGAACATTTGCAAAAAATGGCGCGCTGGGGAAGGGGCTTCAGGTCCAAGCTCTATCCCCCTACTGGCAAAACCACTGGGTACTGCGGGCTCTAATAAAACGGTTTATAGAGAAAACCTGACCTGTCCCATGCCCTGGTGATCTAGTGGGATCGCCTGTACTGTCACAGTGTCCACCGCAAGCACGCGCGGCCCGCCTGCCACTGACCACGCCGGATCGCGATAAAGACCGGGACCCACTTACCACCTCCTGAAGCGCGGCCACGCGATCCCGGAGAGCCCCCGTTGTGTGTGCCTGACAAGAAGAAAACCGGAGCCTCCTGCTGTAGTTACCCGGCAACCATGGCTCGGGAGTGTACAGCTCCGCTGGGGAGAGCCGGAGCTGCAGCCGTGAATGTCCACTGGCATGTAACACCGCTGCTGCACTTGAAGTCTTCACTTTTTTCCTCAGAAAAAAAGCTCTTCAAAGGGCTGCCTGGAGCAGCCCCTCTGTTAAGTGCCTGCAACTGCAGCACCAACTACAAAACTGAGATCCTGTGCAGGGAGGCGGGGTGATATAGGAGGTGGCGCTATGCATTCTGGGAACAGTCAAAGCTTTTAGCCTGTTGGTGCCTCGGATCAAGATCCTACTCTACACCCATTGTCCATTCCTTGTGGAGCCCAGTGTACCCCGCAGCAGAAAGCGTTTAGTTCCTCAAGTACTCTGGGTAAGGAACAGATTGAATATTTCGGTAGGAGTTCTATTCCTTTTCCCGTATGGGGAGTGGTTGTTCCATTAACACTTCTATAGGTTCACCTCCGTGTAAGATGTTAAATATGTGCTCACAATATTCTTACATGGGATTTATGAATGTCAAACTCATAAAGACAAATGGAATAGCAAATGCTCACTTGTATGCTTACATTAACCGAGTGATGTTACTCATATCAAGGTATCTTTTTCTTCACTTGTTGCTTCGAACATTTGATGGTATATTTGTAAACAACTATACCAATATTCCGTTTCAATAAAAACAGTGTTTCACATTTATTTCACAAACAAAAACGTGGAAAAAATTAAAACAGGAAGGACCCAAATCAATCTTTTTTCCTTCTTTCAAGAAGGGATGCTTCATCGAGAGTTTTGAGAAGATGGTGAAGGAAGATTTGGAGAACACCACATTCAGGAATATACCCAAACCTAACCTGTTCAAAAAAGAAAGGAAGCATTGAATACACTGAAGGAGAATGACCAGATTGTTATGAAACTCGCTGACAAGGGGGGTGCAGTGGTCATACAGAACATGGTGGATTATAAGATGGAGATTGTAAAACAACTGGAGGATGGTAATACCTATAAGAAATTATGAAGTAACCCCTCCGAAGGTATCCGCAAGAGAATGACCGATCTTATAGATAAATATTTACGTAAAAAGGTCATTACAGAATCAGAGAAAAAAATTCTCATTATTTCACATCCTTCTATACCAGTGATTTATACTCTGCCAAAAATACATAAAAATCAGGAACACCCACTGGGAAGGCCCATTGTGGCAGGTACAGAGTCGATAACATCAAACTTATCCATGTATGTCGACCATGTGTTGCAACCACTCGCTCAAAAAACAGATCTTATTTAAGGGATTACACTGAAGTCATTTTAGCCCTAGAGTCAATTGAATGGCAATCTGAATATACCTTAATAACAGCAGACGTGACCTGCTTATATACAGCAATAGATCATCAGCATGGTTTAGAGGCCACCCAATATTTTCTGGAGAAGGAGGACATGAATGAAGATTATAAGTCATTCATCATTGAAAGCATCCAATTTATTCTTTCGAATAACTTTTTCTGGTTTGATGACACCTATTATTTGGGTTTGATGACACCTATTATTTGCAATTACATGGCACAGCTATGGGCACCAGGTTCGCTCTGAGCTATGCCAACTTGGCTCTGTGGGGCTGGTCTCTTCCAAGTGCTGCTGGGATTTCTAAGTGTGAGTTGTAAACAGCAAAAAGGTGAGTTAGAATACAGAAAAAGGTGAGTTTTATAATACACAATCAGGAACACACATTTACAGTACCATTAAACTTCTGGTGAGGCTGCAAGGGGCTGACCTTGTGAGTGAGTGAGAGGGTCTCTTACTTGGAGTAGCAGAGGGGCTGTGATTGTGCGGGTGTGAGGGGCATTTTTTTTTTCTTTCTTAGCAGGAGCTGGAAGCCGAGTGAAAAAGAGGAGCAGTGAGCTGGAACAACTGCAACTGCTAAGTGGAGTATAGGTGCCGCAGGAGAGAGTACTACGGCTGCATAAAAGTGAAGGACCAAGAACCGCACAAAGATAGATAAGTATAAGCCAGCTTAATTATTGTATAAGTGAGATTGCTTGTCTTCTATTTTTTATTTTTGCCGCTTTATCTTTGAGTGTAACAGGGAGTTAGACCTTGCAAACAATATGGGAGGGGCTGTGATTGAGGACCTCACTCAGTGCATGTCTTGCAAGATGTATGCACACCTGGAGCTACCGGCCCAGTGTGAATACATCTGCATGAGGTGTGTGCGAACGGTTGCCCTGGAAGCCCAGGGAACTGATCTAGAGCAAACCGTTACGCGACTGAGGGAGATTCACAATCTCGAGCGTAGTTTAGACAGAACGGTGGAGGAGTTGCGGGAGGGGTCACTGGTAGAAGAGGATGATGATCAGGTAGCCAGTTGGGTCACAGTTAGAAGGAAGAAAAAGAGGGGGAGGCACGACATCTCCGAACTATCAAACCCGAACAAATTTGCCCGATTGGACGAGGAATCGGAGGATGATAGTGAAGAAATGACGGTGCCGGAGGAGACTGCTCCCTCTAGCATCCAGAGGTGCAGTCCCTCTGGCGCGGTTGGGATAAAAGATAGAGAGGTAACTAGTCAAATGGTGGTGGTAGGGGATTCTATCATCAGGAAGGCAGATAGGGCAATCTGCTACCGGGACCGTGATCGCCGTACAGTCTGTTGTCTCCCGGGTGCTCGGGTACGGCACATCGAGGACCGGGTAGATAGATTGTTGGGAGGGGCTGGCAAAGACCCGGCGGTCTTGGTGCACGTTGGCACCAATGACAAAGTTAGCGGAAGGTGGGATGTCCTTAAGAAAGACTATAGGGACTTAGGAAAGAAACTGAAGGCAAGGACATCTAAGGTAATATTCTCGGAATTATTACCCGTGCCACGCGCTAGTCCAGGGAGGCAGAGGGAGATTAGGGAGGTAAATGTGTGGCTTAGGGATTGGTGCAGGAAAGAGGGGTTTGTGTTCCTGGAACACTGGGCGGACTTCTCAGTCAGGCGCCATCTCTTTTGTCGTGACGGATTGCACCTGACTGAGGAGGCGGCAGCGGTGCTGGGGGGAAGGATGGTTAGACGGTTGGAGGAGATTTTAAACTAGGAGCCTGGGGGGAGGGTTTAGCTAGAAACTACGGGTCATGCAGTGAGAATAGTGGGGATGGCGGTAGTAAACGAAATGGGGGAGAAGTTGGGGGGAGGGTAAGAGCAGGCGGTAAGGTTACTAACATGGGTACTAAAAGGGATTTTACTAAAGCACTAACCAATGACGATTACAGGTCATCCTTGCCACATAAGGTGAAAGATGTCCTTAACGCAAGGGAAAATACTTATCTTAGTTGTATGTATGTAAACGCCAGAAGCATTACTGGTAAAAAGGGTGAACTAGAAATACTTGCAGCAAGCAAACAGTATGATATTATAGGCATTACTGAAACTTGGTGGGATGAATCTCATGATTGGACAGTCAATCTAGAGGGCTATACACTGTTTAGGAGAGACAGACTAAATAAAAAGGGTGGATGGGTGTGTCTGTACGTAAAGCCGTTTTTAAAACCTAATATATGGGAAGATATTGAGGAGGGGACTGTAGACACTGTTGAAACATTATGGGTAGAAATTGCATGCGGGGAAAAAGGAATAAAAAAGTTAGTATTGGGTGTATGCTATAGGCCGCCTGGTATCAACGCATCTGATGATGAATTGTTACTAAAGCAAATTGAAAGAGCAGCAGGAGTAGGAGACATAGTAGTGATGGGAGATTTTAACTATCCAGAGATAAACTGGAAAAACGATTCTTGTGATACTGCTAGGGGCAATATGTTTTTAAACACACTAAATGATAACTACTTAGTCCAACTACTTGAGGAACCAACTAGGTACAATGCAATCTTAGACCTGGTATTAACAAACAATCAGGATTTGGCAGAGGCGGATTGGCCATAGGGTCTACAGGGAAGATTCCCGGTGGGCCTACGCACCCGTGGGGCCTGTTTTGTTTGAGGACATGTGGTCCTTTTTATAGACATAATGAATAAGATGCCAAACAATTTGCATATATGAAAATGACTTTGCCACTTAGCCTGTGATTGCAGATGATCTAGTGTATGCTCTGTCTGCCTGCTTGGCTGACATATAAGATTGAGTGAATAGTGATTGGGATACGGTTGGTGTAATAAGCAAGAAAATATATCTTTTTAAAGAATTATATAGTTTCCTAAATTCTAAAGGTGTATCATATAATGTGCTCATAATATTTAATTTTATTCCCCACTATCTGGAAAGTCTTGGGGGGAGGGTGCTGCTGCCATGGCCCATGGCTAGACCTTACACCTCTGGTGCTGCCCAAGTGGGGCCACTAGTACAAATTTTTTCCAGGGCCGCTTTTTGTTCCCAATCCACCCCTGGGATTTGGTATCGGGTATTATAGTAGGGGAACCCATAGGAAACAGCGACCACAATATGGTCACATTCAATATCAGTTTCTACAAACAGCCCTATACTGGCTCAACTAGGACTTTAAACTTTAGCAAAGCAAATTTTGAAAAGATGAGGGTATTTTTCAGGGATATTGAATGGGAAGGTTTGTTTTTAGGAAAAAATACTACGGAGAAATGGGAGGTACTAAAATTCCTGCTAGCTAAAAATACACTCATATATATTCCTATGAGTAGCAAAAAAGGGAATAAAAATCATAAACCGATGTGGCTTAACAAAAAGATTAAGGAACTTATGGGCAAGAAAAGGCGAGCATTTAAAAAATACAAATCTGACGGGGAAGCAGAGTCATTTCAGCACTATAAGGAATGTAACAAAAATTGCAAAAAGGAAATAAGAGCGGCTAAAGTAGAAACTGAAAAACTAGTAGCAAAGGAAAGCAAAGCGAATCCCAAAAAAATCTTTAAATACATTAATAGCAAGAGATTAAAAAAGGAGAGTATAGGCCCTTTAAAAGACAAATTGGGAGTCTTAAGCAAAAATGATAATGACATAGCGGACACACTAAATGAGTTTTTTTCTACAGTATTCACTAGAGAGGACCCAATTCAGGGACTGACACACAATCTCAATAATGAGAATATCACACTGATAGGTACTTATTTAAGCGAGGAAGTAGTCTGTGACCGATTAAAACATTTAAAGATTAATAAATCACCAGGGCCCGATGGTATTCATCCAAGGGTTCTAATGGAGCTTCACTCTGAACTGGCAAAACCGCTATCTTTGATCTTTGAGGATTCAGTTATATCAGGTATGGTTCCCAAAGACTGGCGTATAGCGGAAGTAGTGCCTATATTCAAAAAGGGAAGTAAAGCTGAACCAGGTAATTATAGACCAGTTAGTCTTACATCTATAGTGGGGAAAGTATTGGAAGGTATTCTAAGAGATAGTATTCAGAAGTTCCTTGAAACCAATAAGGTCATTAAAAGGAATCAACATGGGTTTATGAAGGACAGATCCTGTCAAACCAACTTACTTGGCTTTTATGAAACATGTAATCTTTTTAGACTTTGCCAAAGCGTTCGATACTGTACCACACATGAGACTTATCTACAAGCTACAAGAATCAGGGCTAGGAAGCACAATATGCACTTGGGTCAAAAACTGGTTAGATAATAGGAAGCAGCGCGTTGTGGTTAATGGATCTTTTTCAACTTGGACTGAAGTGCTAAGTGGTGTGCCGCAAGGCTCAGTATTAGGACCGCTATTGTTCAATATTTTCATTAACGACCTAACAGAAGATCTAGAGAGCATGGTGTCAATTTTTGCAGATGATACCAAATTGTGTAAGGCTATAAATACAGAGGAGGATGCTGAGTCTCTTCAGAACGACTTAGTTAAATTAGAAGCATGGGCAGCCAAATGGAGAATGCGCTTCAACACAGACAAGTGTAAGGTAATCCACTGTGGTAACAAGAACAAAAATTACACCTACCTACTAAATGGGGTAAAATTAGGGGATTCTGTACTGGAAAAGGACTTAGGTGTCCTCATAGATAGCAAGCTAAGCAGTAGTACCCAAAGTAGGACTGCAGCAAAGAAGGCTAATAAGATATTAGCATGCATAAAACGGGGTATTGATGCTAGGGACGAGAGTATTATACTCCCGTTATATAAATCACTAGTGAGGCCACACCTTGAATACTGTGTACAATTCTGGGCACCGTACTACAAAAAGGATATCCTGGAGCTTGAAAAGGTACAGAGGAGGGCGACCAAACTAATTAAGGGCATGGAGACGATGGAACACAAGGAAAGGCTTGAAAGACTAGGCATGTTTCCATTGGAAAAGCGGAGACTAAGAGGGGATATGATCAACATCTACAAATATATAAGGGGACAATACACAGAGCTTGCGCGGGACCTGTTTTTGGTTAGATCAACACAGAGGACTCGTGGACACTCGTTAGAGGAGAGGAGATTCCGCACAATACGGCGTAAAAGCTTTTTCACGGTAAGGACAATACGTGTTTGGAATTCCCTGCCCGAGGGAGTTGTAATGGCGGAATCTGTCAACACCTTTAAGAATGGGTTAGATAAATTCCTGTTGGATAAGGATATCCAGGGGTATGGTGCATAGTCATGCATTATAGTTACTATAAATAGGGATAAAATGCAATGGCTGACAGCAGCATCAGTCAGAAATTTTAGTCAAATCATCATGCATAGGACACCACAAATAGGTTGAACTCGATGGACAATTGTCTTTTTTCAACCTCAGATACTATGTTACTATGTTACTATGTTACTATATTCATGGCACACTGGGAAGATACTTCAGTATATGGTGGTCATGAATTCGGAGCGAACCTGGTGCTGTGGAAACGATACATCGAAGACATTTTCTTCATTTGGAAAGGCGGCTCCTCTACTCTGACCTAATTTTGTGAACATCTGAATGACAACAGTAGGAACATCAAACTCACCTTTGAAATCAGCCAGGACTCCATCCATTTTCTTGATCTAGCAGTCTTTATTGAAGGCAACCGACTTCAAACACGGTCTTACATTAAACCTACGGACTGTAACTCATACATGCCATTCGACAGTAATCATCATCCAAATTGTCTTGCGTCAGTAACTAAGAGCCAATTTCATAGGCTGCAAAAAAATTGCTCCAAAATAGACGATTATAAAAACTAAGGGAATGACCTCATGAGACAGTTCACAGGAAAAGGGTACAAACGAACCTTGCTGGAGGATCCCTCTATGAAATATGAAGAAACTGATAAAGCCCCTATGATGAGGAATAAAGATGAGAAGACAGTTAATAAAAAGGACAGAAAAATTGCATTCATCACCAAGTACAGAAGCCAGCATAGGGAGTTTGAAAATATTGTCAAGAAAAACTGGGGATTACTTCTACAGGACCCGGTCATCAAACCTTATCTTTCAGAAAAACCTCAGTTTGTATACCGGAAAGCTGATAACCTCAGAAAGAAGATAGTTAGGAGTGCAGTAGAGGTCCCTAAGAGAATTATGACTATTCAATCCAAGGGGTTCTATATGTGCGGCATGTGCCAGATGTGCAGTAACTGTAAGAGTCGAGAATCCATCATCACCAAATATACATCTGCCTCCAATAAGAGAGAGTTTGTCATTGACGATTTCATCACTTGTGACAGTAAAAATGTTGTATACGTAGTACAGTGCACATGTAATAAACAGTACAGTGCACATGTAATAAACAGTACGTTGAAAGAATGGATGAGTGAGCATTTAAGAAATATCAAAAAAGGTCTGGAAACTCACGGAATATCAGCTCACTTCAAGAAAGAACATATGTGCAGACTCACTGACATCTCATTATTTTGTGGAATAAAGCTTGCCCCTAAGAATTGGAGGAAAAATAATGTTGAAGAAAGGCTAGCAAGAACAGAGATGAGGACCATCTTTGATGTAGGGACTTTACACCCTATAGGAATGAATTTTGACTTTGAAATTAAATGGTTCCTCTAAGAAGTGCCCCACAACAATTATAACCAGAGAAATTTAATACAAAGTCCGTGCTGGTCATATTTAACCATTCTTTTTATATTTTCAGTATCCAGAACTACATGTTCATTAGTATTGTATATAAACCTCTGACCAGCTAGTAAAGCACAGTAATATAGTTACAATGATATGTAATTAGTATAGGTATCGTTTCTACACCCCATTTTTATTTTAATACTCTCATCATTACTATTTTATATTAATACCCCTTTATTTTTTATTTTCATTTTAGTTTATTTATATTTATTTACACTTATTATATTCTTTATAACTTTATTTGTACTTCTCAAATATATGTATAAAATTATTTATATGCGCTCCACGCATGAGGTAGAGACGCAGTGAGAAAGCTGGGTTTATTTGTTTTGCCCAGGCTATGGGCAATTGCTCCTTCTATGTGATGGGGAGCACTTCAGGTTATGTATGCGTTCCACCAAGGATGGGTGGAACGCATGTCTTAACAGCCTGTGTGGCGGGATTTAACCTCTGCCAGAAGCATGCTGGGGAATCTACAGGAGAGCGTCCGTTTACATCCACCGCCGCCCCACTTCTGCCGGAAGTCGTGCGTTCCACGGACGCTAGGTGGAACGCACGACTAGGCGGACAGGTAACCTCTAGTTTCCTTTATTCATGCGTTCCACCTTTGATATGGTGGACGCATGCTAGGGCGTCCAGCACGGCCACATTGCCTTTAGCCAAGGTAACATATAGGTTGGTTATTAACTAAGCATTACTTGTACCCAATTTCTGCCAGAAGTTGTGCGTTCCACGGACCCGGTGGAATGCACCGCGGTGTTTTTACATACTCTCAAATATTTTATACATCTTACTAGGGAGTTTCTGTATATTATATCAAATACTCTTGATTGTCACTATATGTGATTATATGAACAGTGATTAATGTACATTCTAAAGTGGTTTTAGGTATAACCAATTAATGATTGTCCCGCCCACTATTAAGGGACTTCCTGTATAGGGGCATAAATATCTCAGCTCTGTCTCTCAACACACACCTTGATAAAGACTACAGTCGAAACGCGTTGGTGCGGAAAGGAAGGACATTGTGACGGACTGACGAACTATTGCTACACTGACCTACTAGTGAGAGACCCGGGGTTCATTTCTCCCGTAGGGTTGGTGGTGTGAACATCCTGGCTTTTTAGTCCTCTGACGCAAGCCAATTTGTATGAGGCCCCTCATGAACATACAAATCTTGTCAATTTAGACACTTCAATTACTCCCAGAGGAAGACCGAAAGGTTGAAACGCGTTGGAGCAACTACAAGGAGCAACTACAAAGACTAAATCATCACAGATTCAAAAGCTATATCAGAAAGAACATTTTTACCACGGAGAAAAGACCCGGTCATGTGACCGGACCAACCCGGAAGTCAGCAGCGTTGCTAGGAGACTACACAGTGGAGGAAGCCGGTGACGGAGCGTGGAGCGAAGCAGGAGCGGGTGACAGGTGAGTTCTCCGTAAGCGGTGGGATAGGCGCAGCTGGCCGCTCTGCATAGCGGCATCTGAGTTTCGTCCCCACCGTTAGACAGGTTCACCTCTCTGACCGACCTGCACCCAGGGGGCGTCTGAACAAGGATGTACCACGGGTGGAAGGGGCAGAGAAGGGAAACTAGTCCAGAGATCCCTCATTACCCCACTCATGCCACCACCAAAAGCTCAGGGCACCGTGAAGGTTTTAGAGTTTTTAGCAACACCAGCATTTGTTTTGTTTTTTTTGCTTTTTTTTCTAAAGACTTATCACCAGCAGATGTGTGGGACGCCGCAGTCTGCAACTTAACCTGCATGAACTATTAAGAGACTAATTCCCCAATTCTGGACAATTACTCCAACCTTTAGCATGGCCAATATATAATAAATACAGTGGCACACAAGTATCTAATTGTATCATATTGTTATTACTGTGAATCCTAAATCCAATTGCCCGCTCTTATTGTGTCTGTGTATGTACATATCCATCCATTGCACTAGCTGTGCACTCTGTTTACCCATTCATTATCAACACACATACACTTTAGGGGTTGAGCGCAGTTCAATTGTGGTAAATCCACTACTTACTTGTCTTCAATAAAGACTGCTAGATCAAGAAAGTGGATGGAGTCCTGGCTGATTTCAAAGGTGAGTTTGATGTTCCTACTGTTGTCATTCAGATGTTCACAAAATAAGGTCAGAGTAGAGGAGTCGCCTTTCCAAATGAAGAAAATGTCTTTGATGTATCGTTTCCACAGCACCAGGTTCGCTCCGAATTCATGACCACCATATACTGAAGTATCTTCCCAGTGTGCCATGAACAAGTTGGCATAGCTCGGAGCGAACCTGCTGCTCATGGCTGTGCCGTGTAATTGCAAATAATAGGTGTCATCAAACCAGAAAAAGTTATTTGAAAGAATAAATCGGATGCTTTCAATGATGAATGACATAATCTTCATTCATGTCCTCCTTCTCCAGAAAATATTGTGTGGCCTCTAAACCATGCTGATGATCTATTGCTGTATATAAGGAGGTCACGTCTGCTGTTATTAAGGTATATTCGGATTGCCATTCAATTGACTCTAGGGCTAAAATGACTTCAGTGGAATCCCTTAAATAAGATCTGTTTTTTTGAGCGAGTGGTTGCAACACATGGTCGACATACATGGATAGGTTTGATGTTATCGACTCTGTACCTGCCACAATGGGCCTTCCCGGTGGGTGTTCCTGATTTTTATGTATTTTTGGCAGAGTATAAATCACTGGTATAGAAGGATGTGAAATAATGAGAATTTTTTTCTGATTCTGTAATGACCTTTTACGTAAATATTTATCTATAAGATCGGTCATGCTCTTGCTGATACCTTCGGAGGGGTTACTTCGTAATTTCTTATAGGTATTAACATCCTCCAGTTGTCTTACAATCTCCATTTTATAATCTACCATGTTCTGTATGACCACTGCACCCTCCTTCTCAGCGGGTTTCATAACAATCTGGTCATTCTCCTTCAGTGTATTCAATGCTTCCCTTTCTTTCTTGGGCAGGTTAGGTTTGGGTATATTCCTGAATGTGGTGTTCTCCAAATCTTCCTTCACCATCTTCTCAAAACTCTCGATGAAGCATCCCTTCTTGAAAGAAGGAAAAAAGATTGATTTGGGTCCTTCCTGTTTTAATTTTTTCCACGTTTTCGTTTGTGAAATAAATGTGAAAGACTGTTTTTATTGAAACGGACTATTGGTATAGTCACTTACAAATATACCATTAAAGTGTTCCCAGCAACAAGTGAAGAAAAAGATACCTTGATATGAGTAACATCACGCGGTTAATGTAAGCATACAAGTGAGCATTTGCTATTCCATTTGTCTGCGGTGTTGAACGATCTGGGATTGGTAAAAGATACCTTTATGTGCAGTTTACTGTTCCTTTTTTTTGTAAGCACACTTGTGAGTGTCGTCAGCTTTGTGTCCACTTTTTGGGTGATCCCATAAAAGTAGAAAATTCTTCACTGACCCCATATGTTTAAGGTATTATCCAGGAGTCACTATTAAAATAATCTATGCAGAATTAACACACTCCTTTCTACTCTGTGTTTTATAACAACATCACGGAGGGAAGTGTGTGTAACCATTAAGGATCAGACCAGAAAAGAAATCGCTACGTGCTTAGAAATTACTTTTTCCAAGTAAGCTTACATGTGAGCATTCTATGGTTTATCTTTTTGGTGACAGAATAGACGAAATCCCACCCACATAAATATAAAGAAACCTTTATGAGTTTGACATTCATAAATCCCATGTAAGAATATTGCGAGCACACATTTAACATCTTATACAGAGGTGAACCCATAGAAGTGTTCATGGAACAACCACCCCCCATACGGGAAAAGGAATAGAACTCCTACCGAAATATTCAATCTGTTCGTTACCCAGAGTACTTGAGGAACTGAACTCTTTCCCTTTGTGTTTTCCTTTTCTTACATATTCTCGTTTGGATGCATGGAGATTCAAAGAATACACTACCATCAGAGGAAAAAAAGATCCATCTTATAGACTGAGTGAAGATCCCCCATTGGGTATAATCAACCCCTTTTTTATTACAAAAACTTTACTTGTGGTTATTTTTTACTATTTGTACAATGGTTTTCATCACTTTCAGCAGTGCGCAATTGAGGAAATACTCACTTTGTTTGGTTGTGTATCTTGGATAGGGTTCTAGAGTGACACCCAGAGTCAACCTCGATTGCTGCCGCATAGGGTGCAATAGTTCTCTTTTTTTTGTCCTGTTATGGTCACACAGAGAACCAGGAAGGCCATGCACAGTGCAGCTTCTGGCTCTCTGTTTTGCCCAACCCCCGCCAAATGACTCTGAAATTGATAAGAGATTCCAATGCTTCTAGAGTTATGGCCTTGAAGAAGAGAACCACTGATACTGAGAAACCTATCCACTAATCACAAACAAGGACAGCTGTGCAGTAACAAACTTATAAAACTTGAGCATGTAGAAAATAGGAATCGTAGCAAGAACTTATGCTTCTGTCAGATACCCTCAAATTATTTGACTGTGGAACTTGGTTGCAGCACAGAAGACTGCAGTGGACATCATCTAACTGAAGATGCCTTCTGCTGCTTTTACATATGATAGCAAATCTGCTGCCTCCAAAGCAGTGGCGGTGCTAATTGTGTCCATCTCTGAATCAGGACCTAAATACAAATATTGCTTCCCAAAGCATTGGGTACACATTATAAATCATTTCCCAAATACATAGAGCCTTTAGGTTTGGCCCAGTGAGGCAGAGTGAAGCCAATAAACAAAAATCTGTTTTTAACCACTTGCCTAGTGTGATCGCATCAGATGCAGCCATACCAGGCTGGGCTTTCACCGACGTGTTCGCATCTGATGTCGACCGTTTGTACCTGTCAACCATAAGCACTGTTGACCTATTGTCCATGTCCACCTACTGCATTTTGACCATTACATGGTCGACCTAGAGCCCGGATACCTATTTGGGCCATTTGTTGTTGGTACAGCAGCTCTGTAAAATATAAAACAGTTGTTATATAATGTATGCACTTCTATTTCTTTGGTTTTTAGCTGCTTCTATTTCCGTCATATATGGTTTTGTGGGGATCCTTCTGTCGGGGACTCTCTCAGCTTATTGAAATGATGCAAGTCTTCTTCCTGAGTGTACTGTGTACAGTATATATACACACATCCCCTTTCCACTCAAGGGATGGCACACTCTACCCAAAACCCAAGCAGACCTATCTTGGCACTTTAACATTAATTCTTTGACTTTCTTGGAATTTTGGTGATCTTAGTTCCCACAATAAATAAGAAAACAAGTAGTGACTCACGTTAAGAAACTTCACCCAGATACTGTATATCATCTTTGTGGGAAACATACTGACTGGGGGGAGGCTGCTCTGGGCATTAAGCTGGGTGGTTAAATTAACGTGTATTAGATCTTATTGACCAAAGTTACATGAAGTAGCATGTTTCTTTAGCTGAAACTTACAATATACTATTTTACATACAGAGGGCTGCTGGTTATAGATGTGGACATATGGCATATACTCTCTCTGACCAATCGGAGCATTCCTAGTCATTCTCATGTCAGTGCCCACAAAGGACCTGCAATTACTGCTGGGGGGATGCAGTCAATATACCGGCTGTCAGGATCCCGGCATTCAGTAGACCGATGCCTCATAAAAGGCTGTCATGCATCATACATTACGTTTTTTTTATTTTGACAAGTTTGTAGCATGCCTGCATGGACCAAAGAGAACCCTTCCCAATGGATTTAAGTGAGTCATTTTAGATTAGGTGTTTTTTCTACAACAGAGTCTGTGTACTGTTTATTGCAATATTTTCTTTCACAGGTGCACTACAGATGCCAGCAGACCCTGTGCTATAAGAAGTTTACTGACACAAATGCATTATCAGATATCTCACTTACAGAGCCCCATCTACTGTATTGTTTTTTATTCTTATTTGTTTAGGTGCATTTTTGGCGACTTACTTCTTTTTTCCTATTGCATTTTGCGATTTTGTTCCCCCTGTTCATGTATTTGTTACAATTACATCCCAATCTGGTGTCATTTAAAGATATAAAGTTTATAAACTCTCTTTTTAGCACGTATATTTGGAGAGGGACGTGCCCACATATTAGTTAAATATAATTACAAAAACAAACTCAAATGTATTGAGGCGCCAACTTCCCGACATTAATCTCCTATATATTAGCCCTGTGACTCTGTGCCTGCATTTCTTTCGCTGGGTGGAGTCACAGGCACAGATCTGGGTGGCTGGATGCAGGCCAGGAACAGTCCCCTCCCTCGGTCCGCCCATCCCCACCCAGTCCCCTCCCCATTTCCGCCCACTCCCCTCTCTCCCCCCTCCCCGTACACTCCCTGCACCCTGGTGACACTGCAGCCGGTGACTGCTCAGCTGCCGCACAGTCCTGAGGAAAATGCCGTGGACGACCTCTGCCTGCCGCACCGGTCCCCCTCCCACCTGCGGCACCCACAGCCTCCACAATATACGCCCCCCACCCGCGGCACATGCCCTGCGCCACCTCGCACCCTCCCACCCGCGGCACCCACACCTGCAGCACCCCCTGCCCCTCCCCCACCCACGGCACTCCCACCCCAACCCCACTTGCGGCAGACGCCCCTCCCCCACCTGCGGCACTCCCGTCCCCTCCCCCACCCGTTGCACCCACACCTGCAGCACCCCCCACCCCTCCCCCACCCGCGGCACTCCCGCCCCTCCCCCACCCACGGCAGACGCCCCTCCCCCACTCGCGGCACTCCCGCCCCCTCCCCCACCCATTGCACGCACACCTGAAGCACCCCCCTCCCCCACCCGCGGCACTCCCGCCCCTCCAGCACCCGCGGTACATGCCCCTCCCCCACCCACACCACTCCCGCCCCCTCCCCCACCCGTAGCACCCACACCTGCAGCACCCCCCTCCCCTCCACCACCCGCAGCACTCCCGCCCCCTCCCCCACCCGCGGCACCCACACCACCCACCACATCTGTCCTCCACCCACGGTACACGCCCCTCCCCCACCCGCACCACTCCCGCCCCCTCCCCCACCCATAGCACCCACAAACCCTGGTACCCCCGCCCCTCCCCCACCGCGGTGCCCCTGCCCCTCCCCCGCCCCCATACCCACCTCTCTTCCCCGCTACACCCCCACATACCCACCACCCCACCTGCGGCTCGCCCACCCGCGGCACCCACAGTATCCACCACATCCGCCCCCCACGGGTGGCACTCCCACCCCCTCCCCCACCCTTACCACCCACACCCACAGCACCCCCCACCCGCGGAAATTGCACCCCCACCCGTAGCACCCCCCGCCCCTTCCCTACCTGCCGCACCCACCACATCTATCCCCCACCCCGGCACACGCTCCTCCCCCACCCGAGGCACTCCCACCCTCTCCCCCACCCGTATAACCCACAACCCGCAAAACCCCTGCCCGTCCCCCACCAGCAGCACCCCCGCACCTCCCCCATACCCATCTCTCCCCCCCACTACACCCCTGCACCCTCCACCCCACCCGCCCCTCCCCCACCCCCATACCCACCTCTCCCCTCCACCCACAGCATCCACCACATCTGTCCCTCGCACTCGCACCACACGCCCCTCCCCCGCCCAATGCACTCCCTCCCCCACCCGTAGCACCCCCTACCCCACCCGCACCTCCCTCACCCCACCCCCATACCCAACTCTCCCCCCTCCGCTCCTCCCCAACCCGCGCACCCACAGCATCCACCACATCCGCATCCCACCACATCCGCACCCCACCCACGGCACATGCCCCTCCCCCACCCGTAGCACCCACCACCCCTCCCCCACCCGCAGCACTCCCATACCCAACTCTCCCCCCGCTACACCCCCGCACCCTCAACCCCACCCACCCCTCCCCCACCCGCGGCACCCATAGCATCCACCACATCTGCCCCCCACCCGCGCCACATGCCCCTCCCGCCTCCTCCCCCACCCATAGCACCCACACCCGCAGCACCACCTCCCCTGCCCGCAGCGCATCCAGACCCCCACCACACCCCTGCAGCCGCACCTCCCCCACCCCCATACCCACCTCCCCCCTCCCCCGCACCCTCCACCCCACCTGCACCTCCCTCACCCGCGGCACCCACAGCATCCACCACATCCGGCCCCCACCCGCGGCAAACGCCCCTTCCCCGTGCGCTGAACTCCTGCTCACCCCTAGCACCCGCCGCCCCTCCCCCACCCACAGTACCCCCACACCTCCCTCACCCCCATACCCACCTCCCCCCCGCGCTACACCCCTGCACCCTCCACCCCACCCGCAGCACCCACCACATCCGTCCCCCACCCACGGCACACGCCCCTCCCCCACCCGCAGCACTCCATCCCCCTCCCCCACCCATAGCACCCACAACCCGCGGCACCACCCGCCCCTTCCCCACCCTACTCCCATACACACCACTCCCCCCATCTACACCCTCCACCCCACCCGCTCCGCGCCATCCCACACCCTCCCACCCGCGGCACCCACACCTGCAGCACCCTCCGCCCCTCCCCCACCCGCGGCACTCCCGCCCCTCCCCCACCCGCGGCAAATGCCCCTCACCGACCCGCGGCACTCCCGCCCCCTCCCCCACCCGTTGCACCCCCACAGTATCCACCACATCCGCTGCCCACCCGTGCCATCCACCACATCCGCCTCGCGCCCCCTACCCCACCCGTAGCACCCACACCCGCAGCACCCCCTGTCCCTCCCCCATCTACGGCACTCCCGCCCCCACCCGCAGCACCCCCCGCCCCTCTCCCACCCGCGGCACTCACCACATCCAGCCCCCACCACTGGCACATGCCCCTCCCCCACCCATGGCACTCCTGCCCCCTCCCCCACCTGTATCACCCACAACCCGCATAACCCCCGCCCCTCCCCCACCTGCGGCACCCCCATACCTCCCCCACCCCATACCCACTTCTCCCCCCGCTACACCCCCGCACCCTCCGCCCCACCCTCCCCCAACCCACCCCCATACCCACCTCTCCCCCCCCTCACCCTCCACCCCACCCGCACCTCCCCCACCCACGGCACCCACAGCATCAACCACATCCGCCCCCCACCCGCGGAACAAGTCCCTCCGCCACCCGTAGCACCCACACCCGCAGCACCCACCACCCCTCCCCCACCCGCGGCAACCCCATACCCACCTCTCCCCCCCTGCTACACCCCCGCACCCTCCACCCCACCCACCCCACCCGTGGCACCAACAGCATCCACCAAATCTGCCCCCCACCCGCGGCACACGCCCCCCCTCCCACCCACAGCATCCACCACATCCCCCTCCCACCCGCTGCACTCCCGCACCCTCCCCCACCCATAGCACCCACATCCGCAGCACCCCCCCGCCCCTTCCCCTGCCCGCTGCACATCCGGACCCCCACCACACCCCCGCAGCCGCCACTCCCCCAACCACAGCACCTCCGGCCCCCTCCCCCACCCACATCATCTATAGACACCGTCCCCCATTCGTGGACCTACCACACCTCCCCCACCCGCGCACCTCTGGACCACATCCCACAGCACCTCCGGACCCCATCCACGGCTCCCCTGCAGCCACCCCTCCTCCACCCGCAGAACTTCTAGAACCTATCACCCAACCTCACCCCCCCTGCAACCCCACCTCCCCAAACACCCCCCCACTACATTGCCCCTCCCCCACGCACACCACCCCCAGACTCCCTCCTTCATCCACAGCCCCCCGCACCCACCCCTCCCTCACCAACAGCATCTACACTCCCCTTCCACACCCACACCTCCCCCACCCGCACCCCCTCCCCCATCTGCGCCCCCTCCACACCTACCCCTCCCCCACCCACAGCACCTCTGCACCCTTTCCGCCATCTGTGCCACTGCACCCACCCCTCCACTACCCGCAACACCTCTGGACCCCCTCCCGCACCCACCCCTCCACCACACGTAGCACCTCGGACACCATCCGCAGCCGCTACAAGTGATTCCCTGAATCGGGGTGATCAGCGGCATGGATAGGCACCTCCACCTCACTGAACCCACCCCCTTTCCAAACACCCCACACACACACTGAACTTCTGTGAGTATAGTTGCCACCAGTGGACATTGGATTAATTAAAAAAAGTAATACGGTGGCCATTATGTGTCTAAACGACACTGCTACCTGTGGCCATTGTGTATAAGTGGCGCTGCTACCTGTGGGCACTGTGTGTATACGCGGCTCTGCTACCAGTGGCCATTGTGTGTATAAATGACACTGCTACCTGTGGCCATTATGTGTATAAGCGCCACTGCTACCTGTGGCCATTGTGTGTATAAGTGACACTGCTACCAGTGGCCATTGTGTGTATAAGCGGTGCTGCTAAAAGTAGCCATTGTGTGTATAAGCGGTGCTGCTAAAAGTGGCCATTGTGTGTATAAGTGGTGCTGCTATCTGTGGTCATTGTATGTATAAGCGGCACAGCTACCTGTGGCCACTGTGTGTATAAGCGCCTCTGTTACCTATGGGAATTGTGTGTAGAAGTGGCACTGCTACCAGGGGCCATTGTGTGTATAAGCACCACTGCTACCTGTGGTCATTGTGTATATAAACTGCTTTGCTACCTGTGGGCACGTTGTGTATAAACGTCTCTGCTACCTGTGGGCACTGTGTGTATAAGCGGCTCTGCTACCTGTGGGCACTGTGTGTATAAGCGTCTCTGCTACCTGTGGGCACTGTGTGTTTAAGCGGCTCTGCTACCTGTGGGCACTGTGTGTATAAGCGGCTCTGCTACCTGTGGGCACTGTGTGTATAAGCGGCTCTGCTATCTGTGGGTATTGTGTGTATAAGCTGCCCTGCTACCTCTGGTCACTGTGTGGATACGTGGCTCTGATACCTGTGGCCACTGTGTGTATAAGCTGTGCTGCTACCTGTGGGCACTGTGTGTATAAGCGGCTCTGCTACCTGTGGGTATTGTGTGTATAAGCGGCTCTGCTACATGTGGGTATTGTGTGTATAAGCGGCTCTGCCACCTGTGGGTATTGTGTGTATAAGCTTCCCTGCTACCTCTGGCCACTGTGTGGATACGCGGCTCCGTTACCTGTGGCCATTGTGTGTATAAGCGGCTCAGCTACCTGTGTCCATTGTGTGTATACGCGGCTCTGTGGCTACTGTGTGTATAAGCTGCGCTACATACACTAGCAGTATATACTACACTATGGCCCTCATTCCGAGTTGTTCGCTCGGTAAAAATCTTCGCATCGCAGCGATTTTCCGCTTAATGCGCATGCGCAATGTCCGCACTGCGACTGCGCCAAGTAAATTTGCTATGCACTTAGGAATTTTACTCACGGCTTTTTCATCGGTCTGGCGATCGTAATGTGATTGACAGGAAATGGGTGTTACTGGGCGGAAACAGGCCGTTTTATGGGCGTGTGGGTAAAAACGCTACAGTTTCCGGAAAAAACGCAGGAGTGGCCGGAGGAACGGAGGAGTGTCTGGGCGAACGCTGGGTGTGTTTGTGACCTCAAACCAGGAAAGACAAGCACTGAACTGATCGCAGATGCCGAGTAAGTCTGGAGCTACTCAGAAACTGCTACGAGGTGTGTAATCGCAATATTGCGAATACATCGTTCGCAATTTTAAGATGCTAAGATTCACTCCCAGTAGGCGGCGGCTTAGCATGAGCAAATCTGCTAAAATCCGCTTGCGAGCGAACAACTCGGAATGAGGGCCTATGTTATTCATTGTGCCCTGCAGCCACTCTTCACGCCCTCACAAAGGGCTACGCCGCCTTGACAATTGCACGCCCTTCACCCTTGCAATATTTACCCAATAGCATAAACTTTTTTGAAGGTAATACTCCATATAATAACAATTATAGCACAGCTGAAGCCCGTGCAGGGGTTAACGGGTCGTAGCCTCTTGCAACGGTATTTTCTAACACCTTCCCTCTCTTTATCCTCTCCCTACCACCCTGCCTCTCCCTATGCTTTACCCATCGCACAGCGTTTCTGTACATTCCCTTTCTCCCCCCCCTACACCTGTCTATCTTTTCTCAACCGGAACCCATTCTGTATGCCCTCTATACTGCCCTGCATTTCTGGTTCTGTTATCTACCGGCCTGTGTATGTTCAAAGGCATGCAGGGGTTAACGGGGCGTAGCCCCTAACGACGGTGTGAAGAGCGCCCGTAGGGCGCGATGAATCACCTAGTACATTATAATATATTATCATTATGCTGCCACCCTTCTAAATCTGAGGGGTTTGCTCCGTGACCACAAATCATGTGCTCACACCTCCAATGAAAACTATTTTCTTACCATTCTTGACTTGGTTGTTCCCTCACAAGAGCTTTGAGATAATCCTTATTATGATCAGCTCTAAAGTGTGACACATGTTTTGATATTAATATGGCTTTAATGAGCACAAATCCGTTTTCTTGCCATTGCTTCACAGCCCGGATTTCCAAAATAGCACTGGTGACATGACGTCAGTTGTCTCTCATGTTAATGGGCCCTATTATTATTATCATCAGGATTTTTGCCTGATAATTATAATTTCTAATTGCTGCTGCTCCCGGCAATACGAAATTAAGTACTGCTGGCATGTATATATGCAGCTATGCAAGAATCTATTACATATTACACATTTGAAACTCTACATGTTGTATAGGAGCATGCAAAAACTCACACTGGTATGCAGGAATGGCTTCAACATATCCTGACATGGTTCAGTAACTCTTTACTTCGTGCACTGAATAATAGTGATGTGCACCGGACATTTTTCGGGTTTTGTGTTTTGGTTTTGGATTCGGTTCCGCGGCCGTGATTTGGATTTGGACGCGTTTTGGCAAAACCTCACCGAAAATTTTTTGTCGGATTCGGGTGTGTTTTGGATTCGGGTGCTTTTTTCAAAATACCCTAAAAAACAGCTTAAATCATAGAATTTGGGGGTCATTTTGATCCCATAGTATTATTAACCTCAATAACCATAATTTCCACTCATTTCTATTCTGAACACCTCACACCTCACAATATTATTTTTAGTCCTAAAATTTGCACCGAGGTCGCTGGATGGCTAAGCTAAGCGACACAAGTGGCCGACACAAACACCTGGCCCATCTAGGAGTGGCACTGCAGTGTCAGGCAGGATGGCACTTCAAAAAAATAGTCCCCAAACAGCACATGATGCAAAGAAAAAAAGAGGCGCACCAAGGTCGCTGTGTGACTAAGATAAGCGACACAAGTGGCCGACACAAACACCTGGCCCATCTAGGAGTGGCACTGCAGTGTCAGACAGGATGGCACTTCAAAAAAATTGTCCCCAAACAGCACATGATGCAAAGAAAAAAAGAGGCGCACCAAGGTCGCTGTGTGACTAAGCTAAGCGACACAAGTGGCCGACACAAACATCTGGCCCATCTAGGAGTGGCACTGCAGTGTCAGACAGGATGGCACTTCAAAAAAATTGTCCCCAAACAGCACATGATGCAAAGAAAAAAAGAGGCGCACCAAGGTCGCTGTGTGACTAAGCTAAGCGACACAAGTGGCCGACACAAACACCTGGCCCATCTAGGAGTGGCACTGCAGTGTCAGACAGGATGGCACTTCAAAAAAATTGTCCCCAAACAGCACATGATGCAAAGAAAAAAAGAGGCGCACCACAGGTATAGAATGTAGATGGATAGTATACTTAATGACGACACAGAGGTAGGTACAGCAGTGGCCTTCCGTACCGTACTGCTATATATAGTATACTGGTGGTCACTGTGTCAGCAAACTGCAAAACTAAAATGCACCACAGGTATAGAATGTAGATGGATAGTATACTTAATGACGACACAGAGGTAGGTACAGCAGTGGCCTTCCGTACTGCTATATATAGTCTACTGGTGGTCACTGTGTCAGCAAACTGCAAAACTAAAATGCACCACAGGTATAGAATGTAGATGGATAGTATACTTAATGACAACACAGAGGTAGGTACAGCAGTGGCCTTCCGTACTGCTATATATAGTATACTGGTAATCACTGTGTCAGCAAACTGCAAAACTAAAATGCACCACAGGTATAGAATGTAGATAGATAGTATACTTAATGACGACACAGAGGTAGGTACAGCAGTGGCCTTCCGTACCGTACTGCTATATATAGTATACTGGTGGTCACTGTGTCAGCAAACTGCAAAACTGAAATGCACCACAGGTATAGAATGTAGATGGATAGTATACTTAATGACGACACAGAGGTAGGTACAGCAGTGGCCTTCCGTACTGCTATATATAGTATACTGGTGGTCACTGTGTCAGCAAACTGCAAAACTAAAATGCACCACAGGTATAAAATGTAGATGGATAGTATACTTAATGATGACACAGAGGTAGGTACAGCAGTGGCCTTCCGTACTGCTATATATAGTATACTGGTGGTCACTGTGTCAGCAAACTGCAAAACTAAAATGCACCACAGGTATAGAATGTAGATGGATAGTATACTTAATGACGACACAGAGGTAGGTACAGCAGTGGCCTTCCGTACTGCTATATATAGTATACTGGTGGTCACTGTGTCAGCAAACTGCAAAACTAAAATGCACCACAGGTATAGAATGTAGATGGATAGTATACTTAATGACGACACAGAGGTAGGTACAGCAGTGGCCTTCCGTACTGCTATATATAGTATACTGGTGGTCACTGTGTCAGCAAACTGCAAAACTAAAATGCACCACAGGTATAGAATGTAGATGGATAGTATACTTAATGACGACACAGAGGTAGGTACAGCAGTGGCCTTCCGTACTGCTATATATAGTATACTGGTGGTCACTGTGTCAGCAAACTGCAAAACTAAAATGCACCACAGGTATAGAATGTAGATGGATAGTATACTTAATGACGACACAGAGGTAGGTACAGCAGTGGCCTTCCGTACTGCTATATATAGTATACTGGTGGTCACTGTGTCAGCAAACTGCAAAACTAAAATGCACCACAGGTATAGAATGTAGATGGATAGTATACTTAATGACGACACAGAGGTAGGTACAGCAGTGGCCTTCCGTACTGCTATATATAGTATACTGGTGGTCACTGTGTCAGCAAACTGCAAAACTAAAATGCACCACAGGTATAGAATGTAGATGGATAGTATACTTAATGACGACACAGAGGTAGGTACAGCAGTGGCCTATGTACCGTAATGCTATATATTATATACTGGTGGTCACTGGTCAGCAAAACTCTGCACTGTACTCCTCCTATATAATATTATACTGGTGGTCCCCAGTCCCCACAATAAAGCAGCACACTGAGCACAGATATGGAGTGTTTTTCAGGCAGACAACGTATACTGGTGGTCACTGTCAGCAAAACTCTGCACTGTACTCCTGCTATATAATACAGCTGCTCCCCAGTCCCCACAATTAAGCACTGTGAGCACAGATATGGAGCATTTTTTTTCAGGCAGAGAACGGATAACTGGTGGTCACTGATCAGCAAAACTCTGCACTGTACTCCTCCTATATTATACAGCTGCTCCCCAGCCCTCCCCACAATTAAGCAATAGTGCACAATCAAGTTCAACAATAATGGAGAGGACGCCAGCCACGTCCTCTCCCTAACATTTCCAATGCACGAGTGAAAATGGCGGCGACGCGCGGCTGCTTATATAGAATCCGAATCTCGCGAGAATCAGACAGCGAGATGATGACGTTCGGGCGCGCTCGGGTTAACCGAGCCATACGGGAGAATCCGAGTATGCCTCGGACCCGTGTAAAATGGGTGAAGTTCGGGGGGGGTTCGGTTTCCGAGAAACCGAACCCGCTCATCACTACTGAATAATTTACGAAGAGTGTTACCTTCCTGTCAATGGTGGTCATTCTGAGTTGATCGCTCGCTAGCAGTTTTTAGCAGCCGTGCAAACGTTATGCCGCCTCCCACTGGGAGTGTATTTTAGCTTAGCAGAAGTGCGAACGAAAGGATTGCAGAGCAGCTGCACAATTTTATTGTGCAGTTTCTGAGTAGCTCAAAACCTACTCAGCGCTTGTGATCACTTCAGACTGTTCAGTACCTGTCTTGACATCACAAACACGCCCTGCGTTCGCCCAGCCACGCCAGCGTTTTTCCTGGCACGCCTGCGTTTTTTCCAACACTCCCTGAAAACGGTCAGTTGACACCCAGAAACGCCCTCTTCCTGTCAATCACTCTGCCGCCAGCAGTGCGACTGAAAAGCTTCGTTAGACCCTGTGTGAAACTGCATAGTTCGCTGTAATAGTACGTTGCGCGTGCGCATTGCGTCGTATACGCATGCGTAGATGTGCCTTTTTTTCCTCATTGCTGCACAGCGAACTAATGCAGCTAGCGATCAACTCGGAATGACCACCAATATCAGGATGTAAATGTTTTTAAACATATTTCATAAGGTTTACTTTTCTCACATAGGCAACTCCTAGCAGACCTTTCTAATTCTCGCAGTGTTCTTAAATGTAATTTAGGGGAAGCAGATTTGTATCACTGTCTGAAGCTGTCACTTGGTCATCAGATTCTGGTTGCAGATTAGGGATTATGCAGAGACTCACTTGTAGCACTATATTCCATTAACACCAGAATAAGGGCTATTTGTATTATTCCTTTGGGTCAAAGAACTAGCAAGGGCAGAAGAAAACTTCTGTTAATTATTACTTCAACAGCAAGGTCATCTGTATAGAAAACATGGATACACCCCATTATGTAACCTGAACTAGTGTGTGATATGTGGTATAAGCTTCTATAGAAACCTCTCAGTTTGTGATTGATATGTTATACATACTTGTCTACTTTTTAGGAAGTTGCAGGCAACTTCAGTAGGCAGGACTGGGCTATAACATCATTAGTCCTCACCAGAAGCAGAACTCTGGGAGGCAACGGAGTCATCTGCCGCCGGGCTCCTGCTCTGAAGGGGGGCACCTCTCCTCCTATTCTGTGACATCATTGAATTAAGTTCATTGATAGCTGCCGCTGTCTTTTCAGTGGCCGACTTCCTCACTGGTCCCAGCACCTTACAAATCACACCCTCTTTATTATACACATTTTACAAGTGTCACACCCAGGATTAGAAACCACAACCTATTACACTGGAAGGAGACACCTTACTGATGAAGCTGTTTGCTCCTGTATAGGAAATATGAGAATTTTAACTATATGAAGATACTTCTCTGACAATTACATGTAACTTCATATAGTTAGAATTCTCATGCTTCCTCTACAGGAGCAAATAACTCCATCAGTAAAGTGCCTGCTGTTAGTGTAACAGGTCATGGGTTCTAATCCTGGGTATGACTACTAAGAAATGTGTGATTTAAAATAAAAGACAATTAAATGTATAAATACAATATATAATTTTTTTTCAGAACACTCCATAGTCCACACACACACACACACACACACACACACACACACACACACACACACACACACACACACACACACACACACACACACACATTTATCTTGATATAGGAAATAGGGGGGCACCAATATTTATCTTGCCTCCGGGCAACTGGGACGAACTTACGCCACTGGTCCTCACCATCATATCTGGAAAAATGCCACGATTTGCAGGTCAGTGAAGAAGGAGCGGGGCTAAATGACACAATTTAGTGCTATTTCGCTCCGTCCCCTCAAAATGGTGCAGCGATTCACTGTGTTTTCTCTACATCCTGCTGATTATTACATTTGGCGCTTCAAGTTTTCCCATATTATTACGGATTGACATAATTCTATGGTTCTATCTCTGATCAAATTGTACTCTTGTTTCCTTCGATTGTTACATAATGTAAAACAATGTTTTGATCTCTAATTGCAATGCTTGAATAAAAATGAGAGATTTGCACTGGACCGATTTTGCTGGTTTTGTTTTTAATTTGTCATCCGGTTTAGTTTTTGATTCGGTTTTGGATTTCGGCCGTGGTTTGGTTTTGTATTTTTCCCAGAAATTGGCAAACAACTCAAACCTCAATAACATTAATTTCCAGCCAATTCCGGTCAATTTTGACTACCTAACCTCACAATATTGTTCACCAACAAAACTAAGCAAAAGAGCAGCAGCACAAACACACAACAGTTATTTCTATTTAAAAATGTTTTTGCAAATTAGTCACGTACTGTATTAACAATAATCAATCATACCATCTTGAAGGTACTTTCAACAGAAAACAATCCAACACATAAATTTACTAAGAATCGTGTGTGGAATACCATAACTCATAACAACAGTAGTAGTGTCAGATCTGTGCGGTCTTGTGTTCCCGGCTGTGACCTCAGTGGGCCAGTGGTGGATACAGAGAAAAGAAACTTCTGAGGCTTCAGGTAACTCTTGTGCATGAGCAGGAGAGCAAGGAACTGAAATAGGTAGGTTACAGAGTGGTACCAATGCTGGATGATGAGGTCATAGGTGAGTCCACTGGAATTGGTGAATACCCAGAACAGAGGCATGGAGTCTAACCTGCTGGTGGTCTTCTCCAGGGACCCCCGCAAGGTGATTTGGATTTTGGTGTACCTGACGAGCAGGTCTCGGCCCTCTGTTTGAGTTTCCTTGTACGGACACCTGAGAACCTCTGGTGACTTGAGTATTGAGGATACCGGGTGAGAGCAGAACCGATGGTAGAAGCTTAGGACAGAAGCCAATGGCACCGTTAGATGCATTGGAACCGATGGTCAGGTTATTGGACTGTAACTGATGGTCAGACAGAGTACTTCCACAAGCTGCAGGAGTCAGAGTCTAGAACCCAGAGATGAAGCTCAGTGTAGCAATGTTGTTCAAGGCACCTGCAGTCTGTCTTTGCAATCCTTATATCCTCCCTGGAGAGCGGTGATAGGTCAGATGGCTGCTGCTAGGTCAGGGATTATTAAAGCAGAGAACAGATTTGTGTTCAGAGTCAGGTGACAGCTGCAGAGCCTGTGGTTGGGGAATCAGTGGTCAGCTGGTTATAAGTGTTTAGGAGAGAACTCTGGTGTAGAAGAAGTATGCCCGAATGCTGGGGAAATGGAGACTGAGTACTGTGTAGAGCTGGAACTGGAATTAGCATGCCATGCTGGGTTTGCTGTGCAGTGACAGCATGGAAGTACACATTACCGCTGCAGCAAAATACACCAGCGTGCAGGTAAGCAGCCCTGCATCTAGTGGCGATTCCTGACAAGCAGTAGTTAACAAGCAGTAAAGAAAACACCCTAAACCATGTGTAAAATAGCAATGTGGATGCCCCCTACACAAATGCACATGCCTCCAGCACATGCCTACTCTCAGTGCCCAATCTGTACCTACTTCCTGAGGGTCCTGGGCCACTGATCACTGGCATTCTGTGCATGATCAATAGTTCTTTTTGTTGACCCGTTTGCCAAAATCTCCCCAACCATAAAAACAGCGCTCCATACCTGCGGGTTGGCTACAGTGCAGGTTGGATACAATGTGGGTTGGATAGCGCATGGTTGGATACAGTGCTGGTCAGATACAGTGTGGTTTGGATACTGCGGCGGGTCTCCTTTGAGTAGGAGGGGGACCTTCCATGGGCTGGCAGAAGATGAAGCCGCTGCCACCAGCCAGCTCCCGGGACTGCTGGTCACAAGCCCACAGCATCTGTGGACTACTGTATATTGGTTACAGTCTATGGAAGTCGGGGTTTGCACATGCGCAATCAAGCCGCCACTTGACTGCGCATGCAACGATCGCTATCAGAGGATCGCAGCCCGGTCTGGCAGTACCAGAGGGAGGAAACACCTCCCAATGGGGCTGTGTGTACTGGAGTTGACTGACAGGTAAGACTTCTAATAGAAGTCATCACTGCCAGTCACTGTGTAGCCAGTGGAGTCACACTCTGTGCAGTGGAAGATTTTACTGGTGGGGTGCTGCAGTCCTGCACTCGTCTCGTAACTAGAATGCCCCTTTCATCCGATATACCTGCCTCTCCGTGCACGCCAATGCCAGAGTCATGCAAGCCTACATAGGCACAGATATTTGTGTCTGCTTTTTGGGCATAAGCAGAGTGATTTTACACAAGATTAACAACGCACACAGGGCCCGATTCAGCTGTGGTTGGAGTTGCTTTCGATGCTGCTTACATAGATGCAACAGTGATAGCTCTAATACGGTATTGCAGCAGGAGATGTCACACCTCCTGCATGCATTACTGATATGAGGTGCATCCTAGGACGCAGTATCTGATCAACTCAGACACCATAGGCTGGCTACGTGACCCATGAGTTAGCACAAGTCCGCCTCTTCCCAAGAGGTCAAGAAATCTCTGCCCTCTGATGGAGATCCTGGCCATGTCCCTCTCCCACAATGGCAGTAACACACCTCCGTCAGGAGAAATGGGGACAGTCGCCTCCCCAAAATGGCATCAGACTGTCAGTCACTGACAGTCTAATAGCCTAGTGCGACTGGTGTCACAGGCCCGTACTGCACATGTGGAAAGTACTGAACATTTGTACTTTGCGGCATGCACTGCACTTTCAACAGGACCTGAATCAGGCCCACTGGTTTTACTTACTCTATATCAGTGGTTCTCAAACTGTAAGTGCCGTGGCACGCGTTAGGACACTTGCAGGGGTGCCCTGGGTTGGTGGTCCAGGACCAATTCACATTATATATGGTTAATATAATAGAGAAAACCCGTGCTGGTGGCTGCCAGTCATAAAAAATATAGTCATACAGAAGTAAATCTTGTCCCTCATTACATAATTGAACCTAAGAATGACATATAAACACAATTTACTTAATCTAGGATTTTTTTTACTTAATTTCTCAATACCAAACTTTTGGCCTGTCATACGCCAGGGGCAGCGGCCGCCGCACTTACCCCTACATGTCCACTGGTCCTCCTGGCGTTCCCTGCCTCCGGTGGTCGCCGGGTCCCGGCGTCTGGCTGGCGCTGCTCCCGGCTGCTCCCGGCGGTTCCCCGGAGTGTGGGCGCTGCTATTACACCCAGCGTTCACGTGGGTGTAGTGGGCGGGTGACGTCATCGGCTCCCCTCCGCCAATCAGAGGAATGCGGGGAATTCAAGGGCTGACGCCGGACAGAGCTTGGCGCCTGAGTATCGTCTCTTTATCAAAAGTGAACTCCAGTGCTCCTGTTGCAGTGTACCTCTCTGCTGTTTGGAATCCTGTGCTCCCAGCATTCAGTGTGCCTTTCTGCTGTACAGTCTCCTGTGCTTCCAGCATTCAGCGTGCCTTTCTGCTGTACAGTCTCCAGTGTTCCCAGCATCCAGTGTATCTCCCTGCATACAGACTCCAGTGCTCTCAGCGTTCAGCGTGACATACAGCTGAACAACCCCTAGTGCTTTCAGTGTTCAGCGTGTCTCCCAGCTGAACAAACTCCAGTGTCTTTCACAAGCCTCTCACCACTCAGTGTGTTTCAGCATCGCTCACAAATCCTTTGTCTCACAGTGCTCTTCAGCATTGCTCACAGTGTTCTTCAGCATCGCTCTCAAGTCCTTGTCACTCTGTGAATCTCCGGCATCAATCACGAACTTTGGTTGCTGCTAAGTTCTGCATGAGGAAGACCTATATTCGGCCATCTCTACTCCAGCCCAGCTGTGGTTCCTCTTCCCGATCACCGGAAGAACCCCCGAGTTCTCAACACTCCCAACCCAGGTCAGTGACAGTATACTCAGGCCAAATGGACCCTGGGGATCGGAACACAGAGTCAATGGCCATCCAAAATTTGGCTTCCCGAGTTCAGAGTCAGGAGGTGGCACAGGGCCAGGTGATGCAGTATCTCCAGGAATTGTCCGGCCGTCTGGATTAAATTCAAGCATCTCTGGCTTCAGTAGTTCCGGCTCCTGCTCCGGTATCTGCTCCAGTAGCCGTTTCCAGTAATGTCCAACCCTCGGCTGGAATCAGGTCATGCCTTCAGCTTCCTACTCCCTCTCGCTATAATGGGAATCCAAAGAATTGCCGCAGTTTTCTAAACCAGTACGAGGTGCACTTTGAACTTCTCTCACACAATTTCCCCACGGATCGGTCCAAAGTGGCATACATTATTTCTTTGCTCTAAGGTTCAGTATTGGATTGGGTGTCTCTGTTATGGGAACGATCTGACCCATTGGTTTCCAATTACACCAATTTCATTGCGTCCTTCCGAAGAATCTTCGATGAGCTCGGCAGGGCGACCGCCGCTTCTTCAGATTTGCACCGTGTTCGTCAAGGCTCCCGTCCCATGGGACAGCACGTTGTTCATTTCCAGACCATTGCCTCAGAACTACGCTGGACTAATGACGCCCTCAGGGCCGCCTTCTGGAACGGGCTCTCTGATCGTCTGAAGGATGAGCTGGTTTCTAGGTATCTGCCGGATCCACTAGAAGAGTTGATCTCACTCTGCGTCAAGGTGGACCTTCGCATGCAGGAGTGCGGTGGCGAACGTAGTCGGTCGGATCGATCCAGGTTTCCGGCTTCCTTCTCCTAGGCAAGCGGCTGTACTGAGTCCGGACGAACCCATGCAAATTAACCGATCCCGACTGTCTCCGGAGGAACGACAGTGCCGTCGTGAGGGTAAACTCTGCCTCTACAGTGGAGCCGTGGATCACTTTATCAAGTTCTGTAAATCCCATCCGGGAAACTGACAGGCATAGCTTGTTCTGGAGGAGTCAAGATGGGGGTCACGTCCAAATCTTCTCCGACTGTGGATTGTCTACTCTCCGTGTCTCTGTTTTCCGAATGAATTGCCAAACCTTTTAATGCCCTACTGGACTCTGGGGCTGCAGGGAATTTTGTTTCTCTTTCTTGTGTTCAGAGTCTGGGTTTAAAGCTGCAGTCTATCAAATGACCTATTACGTTGACTGCTATCAATGGTACCAAAATATCCTATGGTCTTATTACAAGTCGCACAGAGCCAATCAAGCTGCAGGTCGGAGCTCTACATCAAGAACATTTGGAGTTCCTAGTGATTCCGGAGATGCCTCACGATCTTGTTCTCGGGTTGCCTTGGCTCAAAACTCATAACCCCCACATCGACTGGAAGTCGTCACAAATATTGTCCTGGAGTTCGTTTTGTCACTCTAGTTGCCTCACACCCGTTTACCCGCTCCGTGCATCTCCCAGTTCGGACGAAGAGCTTATTCCGGAGGCCTATTGGGAGTTCTTAGATGTGTTCTCTGAACAGGCGGCTGATCAGTTACCACCCCATAGACCCTGGGACTGTCCCATTGAGCTTATCCCATGGAAGATGCTACCCTGTGGTTGCACGTATTCCCTGTCATTACCTGAGACCCAAGCTATGTCGGATTATATTAAATCTAATCTTCTTAAAGGGTTCATCCATCCCTCTACCTCCCCGGCTGGAGCAGGTTGCTTTTTCGTGAAGAAGAAGGATGGGGGGTTAAGACCATGTATCGATTATCGTGGCTTAAATGATATCACCATCAAGAATAAATACCCCTTGCCGCTAATCACGGAGCTATTTGATAGGGTTCATGGAGCCCACGTTTTTACGAAGCTCGACTTGAGAGGGGCCTATAATCTTATACGCATCCGACAGGGGGACGAATGGAAGACTGCCTTTAATACCAGAGACAGGCATTACGAATATCTGGTAATGCCGTTTGGCCTCAGCAATCCTAGTGCTGTTTTCCAGGGATTCGTAAACAAAATCTTCCGAGACATGTTATACCAAAGCGTAGTGGTGTATTTGGATGACATTCTGATATTTTCCAAGAATCTTGTGGAGCACAGAGTACAGGTCAAAGAGGTACTTCTCCGTCTATGAAGGAATCGTCTCTACGGCAAGATTTCCAAATGTACCTTTGAGGTACCTTCAATTCCGTTCCTCGGTTATGTCATCTCGGGTACGGAGCTACGCATGGATCTGGAAAAACTCACTGCCATTCGGGATTGGACTCAGCCTCTCTCTTTGAAAGCAGTACAAAGATTCCTGGGCTTTGCGAATTACTAAAGGAAATTCATTAAGGGATTCTCCACCATTGTTGCACCCATTACTGCATTGACCAAAAAAGGTTCCGATCCAAGTTTGTGGTCTTCCGTAGCCGTAGTAGCGTTTGCCCGGTTGAAATCAGTTTTATGTCAGCTCCGGTACTCCAACAGCCAAATTTCAAAGAACCGTTCTTCTTGGAAGTCGATGCCTCCTCTGTCGGCGTCGGAGCCGTTCTTTCACAGTACTCTTCTGATGGGAAATTGCATCCATGTGGTTTCCATTCTCGTAAGTACTCCCCTGCTGAACGGAACTACACTATTGGAGATCAGGAACTTTTGGCAATAAAATCCGCCTTGGAAGACTGGAGATATTTATTGGAAGGTGCTAAACATCTAATAACTATTTACACCGATCACAAGAACTTGTTGTACATCAAAACTGCCCAATGCTTGAACCCCCGTCAAGCTAGATGGGTGCTCTTCTTCACTCGGTTCTTGTTTGTTATTAAGTACCGGGCCGGGACTCTCAATGCTAAAGCTGACGCTCTCTCCCGTTCCCTAACTGTTTCGGATGAGGAGAATTCCTTTGAGAAGAGTTTAATTCTAAGTCCACTCTCCATTTCCGCAGCTCCCACTTCTCTAGGTCCTCCACCTGGGAGAATGTCTGTACCAGTTGAATTTCGAACAAAAATACTGCAGTGGGCCCATATCTCCAAGTTCTCTGGTCACCCGGGAGTTCAAAAAAAATTTGAATTCCTGCGAAGGTCTTATTGGTGGAACACCATGAGGAGGGACATACAAGATTATGTTCACTCTTGTCCTCAATGTACCCAATACAAAACTCCTCGTCTGCCTCCTGCCGGATTGCTTCGTCCTCTGTCCATTCCTAGGAAACCCTGGACCCATATTTCTATGGACTTAATTACTGAGTTACCCCTCTCCAAGGGTTGCAATACCATCTGGGTGATTGTTGATCGCTTTTCAAAAATGGCACATTTTGTTCCATTGACAGGTCTACCAACGGCTCACAAATTGGCTCTACTATTTATCCGAGAACACTTTCGCTTGCACGGGTTACCTCAGGAAGTGGTCTCTGATCGAGGGGTACAGTTCACTGCGAGGTTTTGGAGGGCTCTCTGTTCGGCCTTACAAATAAAACTCAAGTTCTCGTCTGCTTACCATCCACAAACCAATGGACAAACCAAACGTGTCAACCAGGATTTAGAGACTTTTCTCCGTGTTTATCTCTCTCCTTCACAGGACGACTGGGTGGAGCTGTTACCCTGGGATGAGTTTGCCCATAATCATCTGTATCACTCTTTCACTGGTGAGTCCCCATTCTTCAACAACTATGGATTCCACCCACGAGTTCCGGAGTTACCACTCCTTCCTTCTGGATGTTCCTACTGTAACTTCTACTCTACGGCACTTCAGTCAAGTCTGATGTAAGGTTCATGCTAATCTCAAGAAAATCTCCGTCCGTTACAAATTCTTTGCGGACAAAAGATGGGCAGCTCCTCAATACAAGGTTGGCGACAGGGTGTGGCTCTCCACCCGCAATCTTCGTCTAAAAGTACCTGCTATGAAATTTTCTCCAAGGTTCATCGGTCCTTACCCTGTTTTGCAAGTCCTGAATCCTGTCGTCTGCAAATTGGGTCTGCCCTCTCACTTTCGTGTACCAAATGCTTTCCATGTTTCACTCCTTCGGCCCCTCATTCTCAATCGTTTTCATTCAGAATCCCCTGGCCCAGTCTCGGTGGAGACCGAAGTTGGAACTGAATTTGAGATTAAAACGATTCTCAACTCTCGTTACTACCACAAGAATCTTCAATATCTGGTAGAGTGGAAAGGTTATGGTCCTGAGGAGAGAAGTTGGGTAAAGGCTTCCGAAGTCACTGCTCCTCGACTAGTTCGGATTTTCCATTCCAGGCATCCAACGAAGCCAGGGAAGTGTCCGGGGGCCACTACTGGAGGAGGGGGTACTGTCATACACCAGGGTCAGCGGCCGCCGCGCTTACCCCTGCGTGTCCACTGGTCCTCCTGGCGGTCCCTGCCTCCAGTGGTCACCGGGCCCCGGCATCTGGCTGGCCCTGCTCCCGGTGGTTCCCCGGAGTGTGGGTGCCTCCATTACACCCAGCGTTCACGTGGGTGTAGTGTGCGTGTGACATCACCGGCTCCCCTCCACCAATCAGAGGAAGGCGGGGAATTCAAAGGCAGACGCCGGACAGAGCCCGGCACCTGAGTATCGTGTCTCTATCAGAAGTGAACTCCAGTGCTCCTGTTGCAGTGTACCTCTCTGCTGTTTGGAATCCTGTGCTCCCAGCATTCAGTGTGCCTTTCTGCTGTACAGTCTCCTGTGCTTCCAGCATTCAGCGTGCCTTTCTGCTGTACAGTCTCCAGTGTTCCCAGCATCTAGTGTATCTCCCTACATACAGACTTCAGTGCTCTCAGCGTTCAGCGTGACTTACAGCTGAACAACCCCCAGTGCTTTCAGTGTTCAGCGTGTCTCCCAGCTGAACAAACTCCAGTGCCTTTCACAAGCCTCTCACCACTCAGTGTGTTTCAGCATCGCTCACAAGTCCTTTGTCTCACAGTGCTCTTCAGCATCGCTCACAAGTCCTTGTCTCACAGTGCCCTTGAGCAACGCTCACAAGTCCTTGTCACTCAGTGCTCTTCAGCATCGCTCACAAGTCCTTTGTCTCACAGTGCTCTTCAGCATCGCTCACAGTGTTCTTCAGCATCGCTCTCAAGTCCTTGTCACTCTGTGAATCTCCAGCATCAATCATGAACTTTGGTTGCTGCTAAGTTCTGCATGAGGAAGACCTATATTCGACCATCTCTACTCCGGCCCAACTGTGGTTCCTTTTCCCGATCACCGGAAGAATCCCTGAGTTCTCAACACTCCCAACCCAGGTCAGTGACATGGCCTAGGGGTGCTGTGAATAAAATCTCATAGTCTAGGGCGCTGTGATTCAAAAAAGTTTGGGAACCACTGTATATATTGTTTTTTATAGTGAGTTTAAAATTGTTGGTAGTTATTAAACAACTATCCCCTAAAATAAGCATGCAATATACAACCAAACCTTTAAAATGTCCAAACTATGCAGTACAACTAAATATTTAAGTCAATTATTTATTGCAACTATTATTTGAATTTTTTTTTAATATTTACCCAAATTAAAGGTTCATTTACTTTACTAATTGATTAAAAAATATATAACAAAATATGTTAACTTAAAAACCAAAAAAGTGTACAAGTCAAAATCATTTTGGGAACAGTAGAAACTATTGAAAAAAAAAGGTTTAGGGGCTAATTCAGTAAGGATCGTAAAAAGTACAAAAACTGCGACCAATCGCAAAATTGCGAAAGTACGTCCAAACGGAAAATCTACAACACTAATTTAATGTTACAAAAAAAGGTGGACTTGTGCGTAAAGGTTTCTGATGTCACAATTTAACATCAGCCACACATAACATTGCGCCAACCATGCCTACTGACAGGATGCGAAGAACAACAAGATGAGCTACTTCCGCTGGTGAATCCACAAACGTAGATAGAAAAAGGGAGAAAAAAAAGTTTTTTTTATGTCATACATGACATATTAATGTTTCTTTGTTATTATTAACATTCCTTATGTTATTGTTTAATGTGAAAATTAATTTTTTTTTTTATAAAAAGTGGTGCATATTTAAAATGTCCACAAAGATCACAATTATTGTGGTGCTGTTATTGAACATGTTTCTTCGTCAAGGGGGGAAAAAACAACAAAAAACGTTACATATGTATATGGGTATGAATTTTGAAGATAATAATTGACAATTGTTTGTTGCTTTAAATCAGGGATGGGGAACCTTCGGTCCGCCAGCTGTTGTTGAACTACACATACCAGCATGCCTTGCTACAGTTTTGCTATTTGGCCATGCTAAAACTGTTGCAAGGCATGCTGGGATGTGTAGTTCAACAGCAGCTGGAGGGCCGAAGGTTCCCCATCTCTGCTTTAAATCATAAAAAAACTCAGCTTTTATAAAAAAAAAAGCCATTAACCAAACAAAAAAAGAAAAAAAAACTTGCTTGTAAATGTTATTGTACATGTTTGTAGGAAAACAAGTGTGTTCTTGACAATCCTGCATTGTTATTAACTTCAAGAATTATTAGGTTACTAACATATATTTTAGAGTAATACATGTAAAGCTCCCTTACATGTTGTGAAGTTTCAATGCAGCTGAATAAACTGAATTGTGGTCAGCAGTGTGAGCTGCTTCAGCTGGGTGTAATGAAGCAATGATTGCAGTATACATCGAACATTCTACAACTGAGGTCAGCTTGTGCAGATTTTAAGGTAGATTTTAATGTGCGTTCAGTTGCAAAAAATGCGTATGCCCCGCCTATCTAAAATCTGCAATAAGCCCACAACACGACCCTGCTCATAGTTTTTGTGAGTCCAGCCCTTCAGTACACCCCCTACATGCCTAGTTTTCGTAGTGTATACACAGTTTTTGCTATGTTTCAGAAGTTGTATTTTTTGTCTCAGATTTTACTTCATGCATGACTGTTGTGTGTGTATTTTCGCATTTTTTTTTGCGATTTTTGCAGTTTTGCATTCCTTGTTGAATTAGCCCCTTAACCAACAATGGGGGTAATTCTGAGTTGATCGCAGCAGGATTTTTGATAGCAATTGGGCAAAACCATGTGCACTGCAGGGGAGGCAGATATAACATGTGCAGAAAGAGTTAGATTTGGGTGGGTTATTTTATTTCTGTGCAGGGTAAATACTGGCTGCTTTATTGTTACATTGCAAATTAGATTGCAGATTGAACACACCCCACCCAAATCTAACTCTCTCTGCACATGTTATATCTGCCTCCCCTGCAGTGCCCCCAATATTGGTTACATGTAATTTATGTTACAAAGTTAAAATTAATTTTAAAGCAGAAAAGCTTTGTTCCACATCATAATAAGTCAAAGATGCCAATTTCAACATTCTTGCTTCTCTGCTGCACTGTTGCTACTTATTCAGGTGCGTGAATCTGCATTTAGCCACATCTACTCTAGAGACAAAGAAGAGCAGCATGCAGGCCGCCGGAGTCTTACAGGTAAATGTAACAGGGTCTGAGTTGCCGGAGTATGGGATTTTGTCTGATAATGGCCATATTTTTAAAGTGGCAATCATTTACAAGGAAAAACCAGGTTAGTTTTGTCTTGTACTGTACATGGCAGCCGCCTTAAAAATACGGCTACTCTCGGACAAAACCCCGGACCTCCGGCAACTCAGACCCTGTTACATTTTCCCGACGGACGGAATTCAGTTTATTTAACATGGAGTTATATATACAGAGAAGCAATCATAGGGCTTACTTGCCTACCTGACCCTTTGGTGAAACACCTTTCTTATCAATTAACTAGCTCACCACAGGTGATGGCAATCATACATTACCAGGAAAGTCCAGGAACAGAGCATTAGCTCCCTCATGGAGAGGGTCAGGTAGGCAAGTATGTCATAGGGCGGAATTCAATTATTTTCTCCCCCTTCCACAACCATTGTTTCTGTTGACGTGTGTGGTATAATCATTTCAGCTCGCTACCTCCGAAGTAGCGAGGGCGCCCAACCTCAAACGCAGCTACACCTGATTACTATGTGTGCGATATGCGCAATAACGGGGATCAGTTTAGAAAGGAGATTGGGCATAATATATCATTTAAATACCACCCATTGGGCGGGATTCAAATCTTGCATCTGCCCTCCCGCCCCCATCGCGCCCGCCGGCAGTGTTCAAATGTTACTGCCGATGGGCGCAATATCAGCATTTCAGCTCGCCACCCCCTGGGGTGGTGAGCTAAAATGCACGAAAAGTGACCCGTTTGGACGTCCAAATGGGACTTTTCGCGATCGCGCCATGACTTTAGTCGGGTTTAGCCGCTTTACGTGGCTAAACCCGTGTCTTATAGGCACTATCGGCGCGATAACATAGAATATCGCCCCGCGATCTCCCGTCACTTTAGACGGGAGATCAGGGGCAATAAAAGATTTGAATCCCGCCCATTGATTTTTTTATTTATATCTGTACTTAGCTTATTTGTCTACAATGCCATCTAACATCATACACCAGTAATACACTATATGTAGCTACTTTCTTACTTGCAGATATGGGCCAGGATGTAATGAAGTCCGAGTTTAGTGGCCGTGTGGGATGCCAGCCGAACTCAGACTTTTTTTTTAAAGTGGCAGTCATTTCCAAGGAATGGTTTAGCCTTGTAAATGATTGCCCCTTTAAAAAAGTCAGAGTTTGGCCAGCATCCTGCACACCGCTAAACTGGGACTTCATTACATCCCGCCCGTTATGTCAAAATTGCCTTGCTTTCATTGGGAAAACTGCGCTCAGCAAAAGATGAAAAAGGTGGCTCTTTTTATTACATGCAAATCAGTCCATGGTATGTCAAAATCATTCAAAATATGAAACTCTGCAAATTGAAGTACAGTATGCCTATATCATCTTAATTTCATATGAAACAGATAGATCCAGGCAGGTCGATGCTCAAACATGACTTTCCTTAAAAAAAACTAAAACATAAAACTGCATAAACTTCCGAAGTCTTTTAATATTTTTTTTAGACAGACTAGATGCTGTATTAATTTAAAATAGCACAGCCTCCGTGTCAGAGTAGAAGTAATTAGGGGTGTGTCCAGTCTCCAGAGGGGGTGTGGCCAGCTGCCACAGAGGCCTGGCTAACCATTAGAGCACAGGTTCTCAAACTCGGTCCTAGGGACCCCAAACAGTCCATATTTTCCAGGTCACCTGTGGATTTTTAAAATGTGACAGTTGGGGATACACAGTGAACCTGGCAGATGACCTGGAAAATGTGAACTGTGTGGGGTCCTGGGGACAGAGTTTGAGAATCACTGTATTAGAGAGTTCATGGTCTGGGCCCCTTGATAAATATATATAGTAAATACTGCTAGTGAATGCATGATAATGTATCAGAGTAATAACAGCAAATGCACTGTAGAGAATACCGCGTATTCCTGTGCAGTATAAGGTAACTTATGTATAATGTATAATTCAACTGCACAGTTTGGAACCTGATGCCTAATTGAGGAGGTAGGGCCACCGGCAGAGAGCCCATCAGAGGTTTCCCATGTACCCCTGTAGGCCATTCCAACCCTGCACAGCCACACATATAATGCATGCTCAGGAGGGTCTTTTTATGGCAAGAGGATTGTACCCTTTATTGTTCTGCACAGTCCTAATATTAAAATTCTGCTTATCTAAGCTTGTTATCAGATAACCATGCTTTGCTACTGCTGTATCTTCCATGTGCTGAGATACCAGGGACAGTGAGGAAATGGTCAGTTTACACTTAAACTAATAACTTATGTGGCTGTTCCTTAGTTGTCAGTTTTGCTTCCAGTAGCTTATCACTGTCAGCAAGTATATTTTGCTGAAATTGATAAATTAGAGGCTCCAGCCTGGCAAGAGTGGAAAATACCCTCTGTGCAATTCCATATTCATTACAAAAGAATTCTCAGCAATGGCAGTTCTGTACTTTCATAAATAAGTGCTGATTGACGCAGTTTATATGTGTAACATCCAGAAGTCTGGCGCTCTCAGTAGCCTGGAAGAGTGGGCAAGTCACCTGTAACCAGCCGCTGGGGCCATGATGATGCAATCATTCCTGCACACACACCCAGGGGCTGGCTGGCAACTTTCGGCCCTGGGGGGCAGACACAAGCAAGCGGCCCAGATTTTCACAGGGAATCTGCAGTCAGGCGGCCCTGGAACACTTAAATTGCACTGGCCCGGGGGGCACATGGCACCCTGCCCCCCTGCCAAGACAGCCCCTGCACACTCCCCCCCCCCCCCCCCCCTCCCAGTGCCAACCTGGCTCCCCTCTGCACCAGGGATGTCTCCTCTCACCATTGGTCTTCCCCTTCTGTATGAAGGCCTTATCGAGGACATTTAGAGCAAATCCGAACATCTCGGGATAAATGGTTGACTCCGTGGACTTCCATCTTTCCCTCTTTGCAGATAACTTATTGGCTGTGGTCACGAACCCTGTCACATCCCTCACTTGCTACAGAACTTCAAGCATTTTAGTCATTTGTCTAATGTTATTGATGCCAGACTTTGGAGGAGACAGTGCATCTCCCAACCTATTTTCCTTGAAATGGCAACCTTCATATAATAAATAGTTAGGTATTCTTCTGCCTTGTGCTTTTAGTCAATTATTCTCTCTGAACAACATCACCATGTTACATATGCTCCATGGGGAATTGGATAAGTGGGCCTTACAAAGCTTTACATTGCTGGCTATATAAATATTGTTAGAAAGAATGTTCTTCCCCATTACAGATGACCCTGCTGGAACTCCCTACTCCCTTTTCTCCCTTTTCTATTAGAAGTTCACAATCTTATATGTAACTTTGTGGGGAAAGGTGAGGGTTAGGAAACCGAGGTTTAAGCATGCAGTACTCTGCCATCTGGAACTCCAGGGCGGAAAGCAGCTGCCTATGGTCTCGGCCTATTATAAAGCAATTATCTTGAAGCTGGTCTTAGATTGGTCCAGAATTGTGCACTCTATCCACCCTCCCCTTCCCTCATCTGGTTCTTCTTTTTCTACTCTGACTCCTCACTTCTCTCTCCTGCATGTTTAACATGCATGTGTTTTCCGGTAATTATGCCGAGCTATGTTATGCGTCTGTTTTGGTTGTGAGAAATCACTTGCCTTTCTTTGCCTGTTGCACTGTTGTGAAAATGTATTAACATTTTTTTATTTTTTTTAAGATCCGGTCCATTAAAGAATGTACACACTGAGCAAGAGATAGCTGAGTATGTACAGGGTGTATACTGACCTGACAATTGCTCCAAGGATGGTAGCGGTTATCTGATCTGCCAAGTCATCAGCATGGTGTGTACCAGGCCTAAGAATACAGAACGACTGAATGTGTTACTGTATCCTTATTAATCATTGTTAAATGCCATTTAACGAGTAAGGGGTTTATTCTGAGTCGCACACAAAGGGTTTGTGGTTGCGGGCAGCCGCGGAAGCCTGTGTTACTTACTACCCTATGCTAATGTGAGCATGTGTAGGTATAATGCAAGGGTCTGTGTGTCTGCAGGCAGAAAGCTGTGCCACCCAATGGTTGTAAGGCAGCCACTGCAACAGCCATCATTAGTATAGGCACTGACACAAGCCCAATTACTGATAACTGCAGCGGCACAGGTAGCGGTTAGAGCAGGGATGGAGTCCAGTACAGCTGTGTCCCTAGTCCTCCTGGTCATACACATATAATAGAATAGTGTCAGAATAGTGCTTTTAATTACAAATAAAAACAGACATAAACACAACATATAAGTAGATATTGAACTGAATTACATACAAATATCTGTTATCTTCCCCTTTAAATGGTAATATTCTTAGTGCTCAATTCCATTAGGAGTAACTATATGTGGCTATATGCCAGACTCGTGGATTTTTACTGCCAGATTTCTGGATAACTGTTCGCAGCTCCATAGTCCCTCTGTTATGCCCCATAGTAGTGCCCTAGTTTATTGACTTAGTTAATGTTATGCCCCATAGTAGTGCCCTAGTTTATTGACTTAGTTAATGTTATGCCCCATAGTAGTGCCCTAGTTTATTGACTTAGTTAATGGTATGCCCCATAGTAGTGCCCTAGTTTATTGACCTAGTTAATGGTATGCCCCATAGTAGTGCCCTAGTTTATTGACTTATTTAATGGTATGCCCCATAGTAGTGTCCTAGTTTATTGACTTAGTTAATGTTATGCCCCATAGTAGTGCCCTAGTTTATTGACTTAGTTAATGGTATGCCCCACAGTAGTGCCCTAGTTTATTGACTTAGTTAATGTTATGCCCCATAGTAGTGCCCTAGTTTATTGACTTAGTTAATGGTATGCCCCATAGTAGTGCCCTAGTTTATTGACTTAGTTAATGGTATGCCCAATAGTAGTGCCCTAGTTTATTGACTTAGTTAATGGTATGCCCCATAGTAGTGTCCTAGTTTATTGACTTAGTTAATGTTATGCCACATAGTAGTGCCCTAGTTTATTGACTTAGTTAATGGTATGCCCCATAGTAGTGCCCTAGTTTATTGACTTAGTTAATGTTATGCCCCACAGTACGGCCCTAGTTTATTTTATGAGCCATAGTAGGACCCTAGGTCACAAAATGTCACATTGTAGGGCTGCCAGTACACATTAGGCTACATAGTATCCCCAATTCACATTATGACATACAGTGCCTCCACTTTATATTATGCCACATTACAGTGCCCCAGTTCTTATTATGTAACATTATAATGCACTCCAGTTCATTTTATACCACATTACAATGAACAGGTCCATGGGTATAACTAGATATATTGTAGACCCCAAGGCAAACGTTTGTACGGGCTCCTATGTACCACCCAGTGTTGAAAAATGTATATAACACATGTAGCTCTGACAGGGAAGGTGGGCCCTTCTCAACTCTGGGCCCCAGAGCAGCTGCACTGCCAACACCTATAGTAGCTACGCCCTTGCTCTCAGTGCCTCTGTCTGAAGGCACTATAGACACAATCATAATAAATATCTGCTACTTTCTGAATTCTTCCGTAGAAAATGCTTATATTTGTTTTCTCAAAAAATAGTTTCTGTAGACTTATGTTCCCTTTAATTGTGTACAGCACTATGTCTTCACACTTGTGCAGGAAGCTGTGACACATTTGTGGGTTGGTCATAGTGGTTTCAGTCGGAAATCTTAACTAGCTGAGAAGCTCAATGCTCATATTTATATAGAAGCTGTGAAGGGCAACTCCTGAAGCCAGGGAACTTCTCTTTCTGCACGGCAAGAAAATGTTGGTACTATTGCTGTTCCTAGTTGCTGGCAGCCTTGTGGAAGGTATTGTAATGCAATGTCACTGCTTTTCTAATTAGATAATATGATGAATGTTAACATAAACGAAGTCTAAATATTTGAGAAGTAGTCACCAGTTATATCATTAGCACTATGCACTATACTAGCGCAAGACTCAAGTGAAGTATCAGTACAACCATGTGTGTGTGTGTGTGTGTGTGTGTATATATATATATATATAATTTATATATACATAATGTATACATGTGTGTGTGTATATGTGTGTATGTATATATATATATATATATATATATACACATACATATACAAATCAGCCTTAATATTGGAGAGTGGCATTTATTATATTGGATATGTGGTTACACACACACACACACACACACACACACACAAACAAACACACTCACATAGTGATTAGAACAATTTCAGCAAGCATCCTATGGGTGATGTGAGTAATATTCTGTACATAATAATCGTTATATAAGTACCGAATATAAGAACCATTTGACTTTATAGATTGTTCATCATGAATACCAACCCATTTTAGTCCACCAGCCACTTCCTCCTGCAGCCATTTATCCTATCACAAAATTGCCTTAGATTATATTGATTCTATTATCTGCGACCCTCACCACTTTGTCCTGTGCTGTAAACTGCAGAATTAAAATGAGTGAACTCATATACTGCTCAGGGGGGACTGAATACAATTCATTTCATTTACTTTTTGGGGGTAATACAAATCTCTAGTAGTACTACTTGACCATCCACATTTATTTTCAGTACAATTTATGGAGAAGAGGGTACTGAAGAAAGAAACATGAACATGTGAGGTGCACAACAAGTAATATGGAGCATAAACAGTGGCAATGCATAGGGCAGTGTTAGCTTTAAGAATAGTCCTGAATAGTTGCAGACAGAGTAAAAGAATGGATGTTACAAGAAAAGAGTCTGGACAATGGTCCTTACTGTTTCTTGTTATATCATTTTCCAAATCTTCAATAATTTCAAAACATTTTATTTACATCTGTTTAATTTCAAAATAACCAGTGATCCTAAAAGGAGGTCAGGGGATCATTCTAAATAACATGCACACAAAAAAAATAACCATCCGAAGTCAAAATAGCGATATAATGGAAAGGTATGATAAACCAGAGGAACAAAAAGGATTAATTTTTCAGTTATTGGGGAACTTACACATATGAAAGGAGGGAGGGGGGAGCTGGGAAGAGGGTAGGAAAACCAGATGGATTCTTGTAGGAATAGGGCAAATTGGAAAACAATACGAAGAGTCTAAAAATACATTTTAAATATATAAAATGTTATTGCTACAAACAAATGAAAATGTGCTCATGAATAATAAACATGTTCTTATGATGTATGCATAGCGGATACACTCTACACACAATTTCCTTTAAAATGGCAAAAAAGGTTAATGCGGGGAGTTAAACGGAAAGCTGATTCATGTGATGACGCAGTTCAAAGTTTGTGTCTCTAGAAAGTGTCATGGAAATATTTAGTAGTAGTCACAGATGGGTTAGCCTTATTCTCCCATTCTCTCACGTATTTTCAGTTAATGTGAGGCTATTCTGGATTTATATAAAAACTCTCTATTCTAAACATTTGTTTAACATCTAGTTGGACTGATCAATAGGAACAGCAATACATATTTAAGCGGTAATAAATACAGATGTTTGGAAACGGTGTCATTAAGTTTTGGGTTTAGTCTTGTTTGTGTATAGGTTATGGATATAAGCAGTATGCAAAGATATACCAGGGTATTATTAGTACATAAATGAATGCAAATGTACTTGCTCTAAAAGTTAGTTATATGCGTGGGTCTCTGGAATATTCTATTATTATTATTATTATTATTATTATTTATTTATTTATTTGCCGCCACATGGGATCCGAAGTGCGATTAAAGCTACACATTTTTATAGTAACTATAAACCACAAAGTTACAGTTTAGAGGCATATTCAATTGGCCGAAAGATTTTAGTGGCAGATATGAACATGGCTATCTCCCCAAATATCTGATTATCGCTGCTATGCGTACTCCCTATACATGCGATATCCAGTTGAAATAAGGTGGGCGCGATAAATCTTACTTCAGAAACTCACTGGAATTTTTTTTAAGAAGTGGAAATTAGCCTGTACCCTGAAAAAAAGGCAAATTAATATTGGTCAACATTATTAATATGATATCTACAACTATCCTAAAGAAAAACAGTTGGAGCTTCTGTTTTTAAATAGCTGATTTCTCTGTTTTTTTAACAACAATTCAAATGTGATAGATTTTTTTATAATGCAAATAACTGATCAACTTAATTTTGGGGGGTGCTTAAAATTTTTATTAAGTGTACTCCCCTCTCCCTCCCCCTTCCTTTTTTTTTTATGTACCCTCTTCCTTTTCTCTGTTTAATTTAAAAATGTCAATAAAAAATTTATATAACAAAATGTTCCTTTTTTTTACTCATTTTAAGCCATTTTAAATTTGAAAAAAAAAAAACTACATTTCACAGAGTCGGAACCAATTGCAAAAAAAAAAAATCTATGTATTGAACCTCAGATTTTAACTTCTGTATGGGGGAGATTTCAACAGGAAATGGATAAAAGTGACCAATAGGGAAGGTGGTGTTGGATGGAAAAGTATGAGCATGCAAGATGTTGTGTACACCTCCCCCACCCCTTGGTATCGGCAAATCAGCAATGGGGCACATCCATCTGTATACAACTATTGTATCATTGTATAGTACTGAATATATTTTATAATATGTTTTAATAAGATGCATAGCAATAGATTCTTGTTTTCTATGTTTTTAATAAAATGTTAGAGCAGCAATCCCACATTTCATTTTTTTTCTTTTTTTATTTATTTATAAGCATCAGATATTCATTTATCTTAACTATCCTCCTATAATATAGAATGTTGCTGTGATCTAGAATAAAAACAAAGGGCTGTTTCACACACGCCGGTTTTTGCCGGACGGGAAAAAGCTGCATGGCTTTTTGCCGTGCCGGTATTCTAATTAATAATGTATGTTGTAGGGGCCTTTCACACGGCACGGCTCCGGCACAGCTGCTGGGTTGCAGCCGGAAATATCCACTGAAAAGTACAGCTGCCATTCTTATAGGCAGTGAACCGAGTGTGTGAATGGGAGTTTTCACACACAACAGGTTTTTTTCAAGCCGCTCCTGCTGCTGCACATCCGCACAGCATTAAACATGGCTCAAAGTCGTTGTGTGTGAAAGACACTGCCGGTTGGCAAAAAGCCAGACGAAGTTTGTCTGGCTTTTTTGCCATCCGGGCAAAACCGCTGCGTGTGAAACAGCTGTTACATTACCATAACCCATGAATACTGTATTTGCCCTCTTATTTGCCAGTTCATTTGTCAGCAAATGAGGTGCATGTCTGAATCTTTCCAATATGAAGTCTGTCCCTTTCTCTCTCTTGAAGCTTAAAATTAAAAAGGGATTTTATGAGGAACAGAGGATTCTCTACCTTGTCCCAATGAACTGGGCTGTAATTAGCAGTGTTCAAGCGGTGCCATCACATGTTACGCAGTGACATTGCTGCCCCGCGGCACCTGCATTTGGTCTGCTGGATGCCTGTAACAGCACCATGCAGCCAATAGCGATACTGCAGAGCCACACTGAGTGTCCAAGGGCAGGCACTCGACAGTCCATGGAATTGCCCAAAGCGTCCTTAGGATGCTCTGGGTAGTGCTCTACTTCCCAGGTCTGTCGTCCCTGCTCCATACGAGTGACAGGTTTACTGGTAGGTGCCAGCACAGGGAGCACTGCCGCCCTGTTCCGGCACTGTAGGAGAATTGTCATTTGAGGGAGCTCCCCGTTTTATCAGTTATATGTATCTGAGCATTGTTCATACATTTGTCTAGGTTTACCTGTGAGGAGAGAAAGATACCAAAGGATCAGATGCATACCAGATGACAACTCAATAGACTGCGTTCACGAACAACCCATTTTTGATCAAGACGAACAAAGCAATACAATTGATTCCAATCCAGTGTAAGTATATAATTTCATTATTTTCACTGAGTTATGTCATAACTAGGATTTATCTAAATTTCTGTGAAATAAACCGGTTTCATGTAAAATATTATGTGATTGATCAAAGTTAGGATCAAAGAAAAGGAGTAACTTTACACCTCAGCAAAACGATGTAGCACTGCAGGTGTGGCGGATGGAAGCAGTGGTGCCACTTACCGCCAATGTCTGATGGAGGGGCCCAAGTCATCCCCCCCCCCCCAGTATTTGTGGGCTACATGTAATGCAGACAGTATTTGGTAGACAGTACATCGATAGACAGTCAACTGTTCAACAGGATTAAAAGGCAGGCAGGTTTAAAAGGTTCACATAAAAATGGTCAATACAGAAAAGGTTGACACATTGTTTTTCATGATTTTTCGGGTTAGGGTTAGGCACTTGGGGGAGGGTTAGGATTAGGCCTCCTGAGAGGACGGTTTGGTTTAGGCACTTTGCGGAGGGGTAGGGTTAGGCTGCAGAAGGGAACGGTTAGGGTTAGGCACTAAGGGTGTTATGAAACCTCTGGAGTGCAGCAGAATCACAAAGTCACAGAGGGGCTAATTCAGACCTGATCGCTGCTGTGCGTTTTCACACAGCGGGCGATCAGGTCTGAACTGCACATGCACCGGCGCCGCAGTGCGCCGGCGCATGTCAGAGATGCTATCGGCATCTCAGCCCAGCGATCGCCTCTGCCTGATTGACAGGCAGAGGCGTTCGAAGAGTGGGAGGGGGTGGGCCGGTGGTGTTTGGCCTCCATTTGGGGGGCGCGGTCCAGGCAACGCAGGTGTGCTCGGACCGTACGGGGGTGGGCCGCCGCAGCTGTGTGACATCACACACAGCCGCTGCGACCCGGGATGCAACAAGTAGCTCCCTGCCAGCGCGCAGGAGCTGCGCTGGCAGGGAGCTACTTGTCAAGTACAAAAGCATCGCCGCCGTGTGATGCTTTTGTACTTGTGCGGGGGAAGTGGGGCCTGACATGCGGGGCGGACTAGCCCCGTACTGGCTGCCCCCCGCATGTCAGAGTAAATGGTCGTAGGTGAGCTAAATTTAGCACATCTATGATCAACTCTGAATTAGCCCCAGAATGTAGTAGTGAAATAGAAATGATGTTTATTAGTGATTGAAATAATAGCAGAGTAGAGGAGATAAACTTGAAATGCAGATAACTGAAAACTGGAACCCATAGCAGGATGATAATGTGGTGAATGGCAGAAATAACAGGGATCAGGAACAAACAGCAAACTGGTAAACTGTAAATTAACAAGTTCCTTTAGCTTGACTGATACTGTGATTCACATGTACACAGAGGTTAAAGTGAGCTGGAATGGGACGGAACTGCATCAGTTCTGTCAGTTCCAATTGGAGTCTCCTCTGGCTCAGCTAACCCAGAATGCGAGCGTGGAGCCGCATGGGGATGCCGGGCGCCCGCTGAGATTGTGTTACCAGCGGGCACTGGCACCTTCCCCTCAGCAGCAGACGGAGCTCACTGCTGATCTCCGGCTTCCGCTGTGTATGGCTGTGCAGCGCTATGGGAGAGATGTCATGACGTCTCTCTCATAGATCTGAGGAGCGGGCGCCAGGCGGAGGTCAGCAGTTCAGAAGCAGGAGCTGGGCTGGTGAGTATTGTGTGTGTGTTTTTTTTTTATTGTGTGTGTGAAGCGGCGCTACTTGGGGGCATCTATACTGGTGGCATCTGTACTGGGGGCATAACTGTAGGGGGCATCTGTACTGGGGGCAGCTTCTGCTGGGGGCATAACTACAGGGGGCATCTGTACTGGGGGCAGCTTCTACTGGGAGGCAGCTTCTACTGGGGGGCATAACTACAGGGGGCATCTGTACTGGGGGCAGCTTCTACTGGGGCATAACTACAGGGGGCATAACTACAGGGGGCAGCTTCTACTGGGGGCAGCTGTACTGGGGGCATAACTACAGGGGGCATCTGTACTGGGGCAGCTTCTACTGGGGGCATAACTAAAGGGGGCATCTGTATTGGGGCAGCTTCTACTGGTGGCAGCTGTACTGGGGGCATAACTATAGGGGGCATAACTAGAGGGGGCATCTGTACTGGGGGCAGCTTCTACTGGGGCATAACTACAGGGGCATAACTACAGGGGGAAGCTTCTACTGGGGGCAGCTGTACTGGGGGCATAACTACAGGGGGCATCTGTACTGGGGGCATAACTACAGGGGCATCTGAACTGGGGCAGCATCTACTGGGGGCAGCTTCTACTGGGGGCATAACTACAGGGGGCATCTGTACTGGCGGCATAACAACAGGGGGCAGCTTCTACTGGGGCAGCTTCTACTGGGGGCATAACTACAGGTGGCATCTGTACTGGGGGCAGCTTCTACTGGGTGCATAAGTACAGGGGGCATCTGTACTGGAGGAAGCTTCTACTGGGGTCATAACTACAGGGGGCATCATTACTGGGAGCAGCTTCTACTGGGGGCATAACTACAGGGGGCATCTGTATTGGGATCTGTACTGGGGGCAGCTTCTACTGGGGGCATAAGTACAGGGGGCATCTGTACTGGGGGCAGCTTCTACTGGGGTCATAACTACAGGGGGCATCATTACTGGGAGCAGCTTCTACTGGGGGCATCTGTACTGGGGGCATAACTACAGGGGGCATCTGTATTGGGATCTGTACTGGGGACAGCTTCTACTGGGGGTATAAGTACTGGGGGCATAAGTAAAGGGGGCATCTGTACTGGGGGCAGCTTCTACTGGGGTCATAACTACAGGGGCCATCATTACTGGGAGCAGCTTCTACTGGGGGCATCTGTACTGGGGGCATAACTACAGCGGGCATCTGTACTGGGGGCATAACTACAGGGGGCAGCTTCTACTGGGGGCATAACTACAGGGGGCATTTGTACTGGGGACATCTGAACTGGGGGCATAACTACAGGGGGCAGCTCTACAGGGGGCAGCTCTTCATAGTTTAAATTGGGAATACTATTGGGTGACCACGCCCATTTCTTGTTTGAAACCACGCCCCTTTTTTGCGGCACACACAATCTCTTTAGAGCTGGGGCGGGGGGTGAGTTCCACCACCTCTCCAGGACCACTTTAAGCACTGCATGTACATAAGTCCAGAACAGGGGCTTTTTAACAGAGGAGCGCGCCCTTGTGTACCTTTGGATGGGCCCCTCCTCTGTACGGCGCAGTAGTCTCTGGCATTGTTCCATTGTGAGCTGGAACCTAGAAGTGTCTGCAGTAAAAACAATCAATGACCAGCAAGGTGCATGGTGAGGGACAGAACTATATAGCAGTGAGGCAGGTACAGGTGATTAACAGGGTAACAGATTAACTCCTGCAGTAAGGAGGCAATATCCAAATGTCACCGCAGCACCTCCGGAGCACAGAGGTAATCCAGGCCAGAATCAAAATCTATATGTGTATGTATCACATATATACAGTACTGTGCAAAAGTTTTAGGCAAGTATGGAAAAAATGCTGCAAAGTAAGAATGCTTTAAAAAATAGAAGTGTTAATAGTTTATTTTTATTAATTAACAAAATGCAAAGTTAATGAACAGAAGAGAAACCTAAATGACCATCTTTTGCCTTCAAAATAGCATCAGTTCTTCTAGGTACACTTGCATACAGTTTTTGAAGGAACTCAGATGTAGGATTGCTCAAATCCTTCTGTCCCTTCACATAAACCCAGACAGACTTGATGATGTTGAGATCAGGGCTCTGTGGGGCCAATATCATCACTTCCAGGACTCCTTGTTCTTCATTACACTGAAGATAGTTCACAAAGGCATTGGCTGCATGTTTGTGGTCATTGTCCTGCTGCAGAATAAATGGTATTGCATGATCAGGGCTGAAACTAGGAATTTTGGGGTGAGCCATTACCTTAGCGCCCATCACCCGCACCCCCCCCCCCGCTAAACATTCGCACCCATACATATATACATATAATCACACACCTGTATAAATACATATATAGTGACACATATACATAATGAGCACACATACAGATGTGATGTAGTTATGTTATCGGGTCACTATACCTCCCCCTACATCCCGCCACCTTGCAATCCCAACGGTCGGCATGCCGACCAACAGGGACTATTGCCACTCGTGAGTGTCCACGACACCCATAGAGTGGGAATAAAACCCGTGGTGAGCACAGCACAGGTCGGGCCCCCCCCCGTCCCCCGTCCCGATGGCATTCCGCTGCTGGGACACCGGCGTCGGTATACTGATTGGCGGTCTCCAGAACGCCAGTCACGCATACCACACCCATACAGATATATAGTCACTCACCTATTCACATACAGTCACACACATGCACACATTCATACACACATATAGCAGTCACACACACATACAGTACCCTTCCCTGAGTCATACTCACTATTTAGGCTGTGCTGCTGTTCTCCTCACCTTCTCTCTCCAATGATGCTTCTGGCTGGCACAGTGCCGTTTAGCCCCGCCTCCTTTTCGGACCTCAAGAAGCTTCTTTTCCAGTGCAGCAGTGGCTGCGATGATTAAAGGCACTGGCAGTGGTGGTGGGCGGGGGACTAGTAACTTGTCCTCTGTGCCCCCTCTTAATCCAGCTCGGCCGATCAGCACGCTGCAAAGATGAAACTGAAGTAAAGTACAGCTCCCTGGCAGCAAGGGCTGCTGGGAGATGTAGTTTTTTTTCAGTTTTATCTTAGTGATGCAGTGTGCCCGGCTACTTCACAGGCGGTGGCTAGCAGAGCCTGGAGCTTGAGCTCCGCTGGCTCTAAGCGACCGCTGCCGCATAGGGAGGGAGCATTAGGGTGTATTAAAGTGACAGTCTCTGCGCCCTCTCCAGTCCGGCACCCAGGTCACATGCCTCCCCCCCCCTCCTCCTCCCCCCCACAGTTTTGGCCATGGAATGATTGATAAGTACCTGCCTGTTATTCTCAGCATTGAAGACACCATTAATCCTGACCAAATCCTCAACTCCATTTGCTGAAATGCAGCCCCAAACTTGCAAGGAACCTCCACCATGCTTCACTTATGTCTGCAGACACTCATTATTGTACCGCTCTCCAGACCTTCAGCGAAGAAACAGCTAAATATTTCACATTTTGACTCATCAGTCCAGAACACCTGCTGCCATTTTCCTGCCCCCAGTTCCTATGTTTCATGCATAGTTGAGTCACTTGACCTTGTTTCCATGTTGAAGGTGTGGCTTTTTGCCGCAATTCTGCCATGAAGACCACTTCTGGACAGACTTCACCGAACAGTAGATGGATGTACCTAGGTCCCACTGGTTTCTGCCAGTTATGAGCTGATGGCACTGATGGACATCTTCTGATTTTGAATGGATGCACTACGTTTTCTTGGTCGACCACTGCTTCTACGGTCCTCAACGTTGCCCGATTCTTTGTGCTTTTTTAAAAGAGCTTGAACAGAACGTCTTGAAACCCCAGTCTGCTTTTAAATCTTCCTGGGAGAGACTTAGCTGATGCAGTATAACTTACTTATATCTTGTTGCTGTGCTTAGTCTTGCCATTGTTTATGACCCGTGACATGAAACTGTCTTCCACAACCTCAACTTTATTGCAGAGTTTTGCTGTTCGTCACCCAGTTTTAAGTCTCCTACACAGCTGTTTCTGTTTCAGTTAATGACTGTGTTTCAAGCTACTTATTAAGAAAATTATCATTATCACCTGTTTGGTATGATTGGTTAATCATTTACCTGACTATGGGGCCGATTCAGACCTGACTGCTAGATTGCGTTTTCTCACAGCCTGTGATCAGATCTGAACTGCGCATACGTGTGCACCACAATGCGCAGGCATTACGGTCTGCAGCAACGGGGATTGCCAGTTAGCGACGGGATGGTGCGGAAAAATTCAAACGTATCGGCGATTCCAAGGTGATTGACAGGAAGAGGGCGTTTGTGGGTGGCAACTGACCGTTTTAAAGGAGTGTCCAGGAAAACGCAGAAGGGACCAGGCGTTTGGAGGGAGGGATTCTGACATCAGCTCCGGCCCCGATCATCGCAGCGGCTAAGTAAGTCCTGGGCTGAGCAGAAACTGCACAAACTTATGTTTGTGCAGTTCTGCTACACATACGATCGCACACCTGCCCACAACTATACCCTCCCCCTGTAGGCGGCGACTACCTGATCGCTGGGATGCAAAAAATGCACCCTAGTGATCAGGTCGGAATTACCCCCTATAATCCTACAAAATCTCTGACTTTGTGCAAGTGTAACTACAGATGAAACAGCACTCATCTAGTGCGGCTCCGTCACAGGTGTGCACTCCTGGTGGGACTAGGTGATCCAGTGCCTATCCCCGCTACGGGAGTGCACAGAGACGCTCCTATTAAAGTGAATGGGGCGCGTGCGTATCAAGGACGCGTGCGTGCCCCAGATGCTGCGATGGGCGTACCTAGGCATGCACGCCCAGGCACAGACGGAGCCACGATTTTTTAGAGTGGCTCCATCTGTAGAAGAATTGATGCTGTTTTGAAGGCAATGGGTGGTCACACCAAATATTGATTTGATTTAGATTTCTCTACTGTTCCTTCACTTTCCTTTTTGTTAATTTATAAAAATAAACTATTAACACTTCTATTTTTGAAAGCATTCTTACTTTGCAGCATTTTTTGCACACCTGACTAAAACTTTTGCACAGTACTGTATATAAAAGAAATACACCAGACCGGCACTCCAAACAACATGAATACTTACGCTAGTGCCCTCGTAAACATGCAATTAGTTCTCCCAAGGTACAGCAATCACGTTCAATAAACAGTTGAGACACCTGTGTCTAGTTATCAATGCTTCAGTCCCTTTATTGATAATAGTGCAGTAACGGCACTGAAATGATGATAACCAGACACAGTCATCACGTCTGTTGTATATGGGATGCAGTCAAAAGCCCGTCAGACAGGAGACTGACAATGGAATTTCAACAGATCCCGAAAGCAAGTACGGGGGATTAGGGTTAGGCTGTGGAGGCGGGAGAGGTTAGTGTTGTGGTGCAGAGGAGGATGGGGGGGGGGGGTTAGCGTTAGGCTGCAGAAGAGAGAGGTTGTGGTAGAATTGGAGGTAGGGTCAAAATACTTGCCCGGGAATCATCAGGATTACGTAAATCGGGATTCCGCTGTCTGTGATATATGTTGGACACTAATGCTATCTGTATTACACAGTGATCACTAACGCTGTCCGTAGCATATAGAGGCTACTAACACTGTAGTATATGGGGGTCACTAATGCTGCCTGTAGCATATGGTGGTCACTAATGCAATCTGTATTACATGGTAGTCACTAATGCTGTCTGTAGTATATAGTGGTCACTAAAGCTGTGTAAATGTAGTAAATAGCGGTCACTAACAATGTATGTAGTATATGGTGGTCACTAACCACGGGCGTATTTACAGAGGAGGAGGCCTGTATTCATCCTCCTCCATGTGGGTTCCCTCCTCTGCAGCACTAGAGGGGCACAGACTCTATTGCACATGCACATATCTCCAGAGAAATGGCGCAGCAACCATTTTCCCAAAGATTTCCTTACTGCACATACTCAAACATCCGGAAAAATGGCTGCTGCACCACTTACCGGAGATTTGTTGAGAGATGCTGCCGCCGGCAGGGGACTCTGGAGAGGTGCGTATTAAAAAAGGCTTGCAGGGTGTGTGATGTGGGCGCTCCTGGACCCTGTGGGTTCAAGTGCACTGCACACACTGCACCCATTAGATACGCCACTGTCACTAATGCTCTCTGTAGTATATAGTGGTCACTAACACCGTCTGTAGTATATGGTGGTCACTAATACTATCTGTTTTACACAGTGATCGCTGACACTGTCTGTAGTATATAGCGGTCAGTTGTCACTAGCACATAGTATATGGTGGTCACTAATGCTGTCGGTATTACACGGTAGTCACTAACACTGTCTGTAGTATATGATGGTCGCTAAGCCTCTCAGTATTATATTGCAGTCACTAATGTTGTCTGTAGTATATGGCAGTCACTAACACTGTCTGTATTATATTGCAGTCACTAACGTTGCCTGTAGTATGTATATCACTAATTCTATCTGCAGTACATTGCTATAATTGATACTGCCTGTATTACAGTATATAAAGTAGTGATGAGCGGATTCGGTTTTACTCGGTTTTACTCGGTTTTACTCGGTTCTCAAAACGGCATCTTATTGGCTCACGGATGTCACGTGTTTTGGATAGCCAATAAGATGCCGTTTTGAGAACCGAGTAAAACCGAGTAAAACCGAGTAAAACCGAACCTCGCTCATCACTAATATAAAGGTCATATAGATGAGGGATGACTGCTATCCACAGGGATAGGGGGAGCAGGTACAAGTTGGGGCCTGGCGGGGGGAGGTGTAGGGTGGCCAAAAGCATATTGTTGCACCTGGGCCCACCGCTTACTAGTTCCGCCATTGTACAGATGATTATGTGTAGATCATCACTAGGGAGGGTTTTTATCCATGTTATCCATGTTCTTGGCAGCCAGAAGTTTGAATAAAAATATAAGATTTACTTCATGCCAATAATCAACAGATTCACTTGGGCAAGATCAAATAATGAAGACCATAATTACAGTGCAAGTGCTACCATGGTACAATGAAAATGTAATTAATCTAGAAAAAATACTGATAAAGGACATTCAAGCACTAGTTTCTCAGCACTGACTTAATCAATGTTTAAGGAATAAGGAAGACAAAGACTTCGGAGGGGAGGGCTAGATGCTGGGGTAAGTATGAAAGGCGGGGGAGAAAAGTGTGTAGGGGGTGTTGTAAGAATCAGTGGGGAGAGGGGGGGTTGGAATGTAGCCACTGGAGGAGGAAAATACCTAGAAGAGAGTAGATGCAGCTAGCTAGAGCAGGGGCAATTACCTTTCAATATTTCCCTAAGATACAATTTCAGGACCATAATTACAGGTTCAATTATTTCTGGTATGATTTTTTCAATTTGCTGTAATTCTATTGCCTTTGTACAATGTACCATGGTTTTGATGTATTTGAAGCGACTTTGAGTCTTGCGGGAGAAAAGCACTATATAAATAAAATTATTATTATTAATAATAATGTTGATTATTGTTTGATACTATTGTTGCTTTTGAATATTTTTAGGATTAAGAGAGTCCCAAGCTACCCAGCACAAGTCCCATTTTCTTCTGAAGATTCTAGCTCAGGAAATGGAGTTTTTTCAGGAGAGGAACCCGGCTCTGCAACATCTTCTGAACCAGAATCAAATGAGATAAGGGATTACAATATGAAATATAATATGTTTGAGGACAATCTTATTGTGTAAAAGCATATGCACTGATATTAAAGCAGATTGGATATAGAACTCTCAGCCAATTGTTTTCTGCCTATATTTTATCAGTAGCTTCTGCAAGAATGTTCTATATTGTTGTAAGAAATTTCTAAGACTTCCTGTTGGCTTTTCTTTGTTGTTACTGATATTAATACATTAAACTTTAGCTTTTTCCCTTATCTCTATTATTCATGCATATTTAACATTGTTTAAAAGTAGCATTTTTAACAGTTACAGGAGTCAGCCATCCTAACATTACATTTATCGCTACCCCTGGTGATGGCATCATACACTACTGTTAGAATTCTAATAAGGGGCATTTATTAAATGGCTATTTGCTGAAAAAGTATTTAAATTAGAGATGAGCGGGTTCGGATTTAACGCCAGAATTAACGCCACTTCAGTTTTATTCGGAGCTTTCCTATTGGCTATCAGGGCCGGAGCTTCCACTAGGCAGCTTTAGGCAGCTGCCTAGGGGCGCCGGGACCTGAGGGGGCGGCCTGTTACAGCTGCATGAAAAAGGTAGCGTGGTCCTACCTCTCACAACCGCCGCAATCCCCCCAGCACTCGTATCTACAGTAGCCATGACTGCCAAGCTCCTGTATTGCAGGGTGACATGCGGTGCTGCTCATCATTCCAGGCTCTTTCACAGACTTCTCAGTCCCATCTCTGCATCGCAACCTGCAGGTGAGGTGGCTACACAGTGCACTGTCCGCATTTGATAAGGAAAGAGGGGGAGAGCAGCAGTCTTTGGGGGCGGGTGCTGAGATGAGCAGCAGGCATGCACACTATCTGGGGTGGATGAGCAGCAGCATGCAAACAGATGGTAGAGGGCACAGAACAGAAGACATTTAAAAGAGTATGGAAAAGGGGGTGAGAGCAGCAGGAATCCACACAGACTATGGAGATGGGGAGAAGAGAGCAGCCATGCAACAGACTGGGGTTGGGGGAGGGCAGCAGTATGATTTTCACCTGAAGGCCGATTAGGGGGAAGGGGCAGTAGGCAGAACTTTTGCCTAGGGTGCCGAGAAACCTTGCACCGGCCCTGTTGGCTATCCAAAACACATGACATCCGTGAGCCAATAAGATGCCGTTTTGAGAACCGAATAAATCTGTGTAAAACTGAGTAAAACCGAACCCGCTCATCTCTAATTTAAATCAACTGAATTGAATGGATCAGCTGAAATATATTAAATAATGGCCTAGTTAAGGCAATGCTGACTCTGGCCACTGTGGGCCTGATTCTGAGTCAGGGAAATGTGGATGGAAATTGCGGATATCAGCATACAGTATATGCGCTGTGCATAGAAATTGCTGACTGTACATGGACCAGACAAGACATACACACATGAAATGAGCATTTCTGAGCAGTAACTGGGCAATGTCCATGTGAACACATGGAATTGATCCATCTCATGGGAACATTATGGGCAGGCTAGCTCAATCATAGTGTATAGAAAGAGCTGGGATGCCTGTTATAGACAGATTTTTTTTTTGCACCCAGCATGGGGTGGTATGAGCAGTTGCATATATCTTTGGCATACACAGGTGGACTCTCGCAATGGCATAAAAGTAAGTAGACTGTTGTCGCCATTCGGAAATTCATCGGTGAAACTCACAAGTAGCAGTCATTCATTTTCTTTCTTTTGTTTTTAATGCCACAGAGATTCAGATGCCCAGATTTCTTTTTAGGATTTTCAACGATCTCACTACTATCACCACAATAAAAAAAAAAAAATTCAATTGGTAAAGTTTTTTATGTGGATAACAAAAAGAATGCTGCTGCAGAGTTCAAGTCACCTGTAAACACAAAAGAAGGATAACGTAAGCCCCGTACACACGGGGGGAGATGTGTGCTAAGCAGGGGGCGGTGGGGGGGACGGGGACGTGGGGGCGCTCATTTCACCCAGCAGTGAAATGAGTAATCTTGCTAGATTTGGCATGCATGGACGCGCGGGACCGCGCATCGCTTTCGCCGGCACCCTACACACGGAAAAATCTATGCTTAATTTCTAAGCAGTCTAGTCAGATTGCTTGGTATCTAAGCATGGATCTCTCCGTGTGTACCCCCCTTTAGAGCCGTGGGTCTCAACCTCAACCCTCAGGTCATTTTGAGGGTTTCTGTCTGTGGAAGTAGGTGGGGTAATTACTAACCCAGTAAAATAAATGATAATTTGTGCATGAGCAAATAAATCGACAAATCTAGAGCCGGCAATAGTGACGCGCGGGACCGCGCATCGCTTTCGCCGGCACCCTACACACGGAAAAATCTATGCTTAATTTCTAAGCAGTCTAGTCAGATTGCTTGGTATCTAAGCATGGATCTCTCCGTGTGTACCCCCCTTTAGAGCCGTGGGTCTCAACCTCAACCCTCAGGTCATTTTGAGGGTTTCTGTCTGTGGAAGTAGGTGGGGTAATTACTAACCCAGTAAAATAAATGATAATTTGTGCATGAGCAAATAAATCGCCAAAACATAACATCTTGGTGGTACTTGAGACCCTGAGTTGAGAACCTCTGATTTAGACTGACACCTACAGCAGGGTGTTCATATGTAAACTTGTTTGGCTAGTAATGCAACATCCCCAGTGGTTCCCGGGGCCAGATTAAGCCTTAGGGTGGCCTGGGCTCATCTCTCTCGTCAGCAACGCACCCTGGCTGTGCCCACTGTGTGCGTGTCTCTTCCTCCCATACCTCCATGAGGAAGCAGTAGCATAGGTCCCACATGTACTTCTGCAGGGCCATTGAGAGCCAACAAGAGCAGGGAACTCTTGGGAAATATCAGCTCATTTTCTCAGTGGCTCATGGCTTACTGTCTCCCGTGTGTCTTCCAAGATCAACGCCCCTTTGTCTCTTAGACTCATTCAGTACCGTGTGTCTCTCAGTCTACCATGTGTCTATTTTTACCCCCCCCCCTTCCTCCTGTCTCTTAGCGTCACCCCCCTCTTTTGGTGTCTCTCAATTTCTCCCCTATATCTTTTGGTCTCACTCCCTCCCCCCTTTAATCTCCCAAACTCATTTTCCACCCTGTGTCCCTCAGCCTCCCCCTTCCCAATGTGTATCTCAGCCCCTCAGCCCCTAATCTCTCAGTCTCACTTTCCCCACCAATGTGTCTCTCAGTCTCACCCCACTTTTCTGTGTCTCTCAACCTCCCCCCATTTCTCTGAGCCTTCCCCCCTTCCCCTGAGCCTTACCCCTTTCCCAAGTGTCTCTCAACCTCACCCGCCTTTCTGAATCTCTTAGCCTGTTTCTCTCCGCCCCTGCATATTTCTCTCAGCCACACCCTCCCTGTGTCCCGTAGCTTCATTCCCCTTTGACCCCCCCAGCCCCCCAGGTCTTTGAGCATAATTCCCCACAGTGTCTGTCAGTCCCATTATCCTGTGTCTCTCCAGATCTGTCTGCAGCGTGTCCTAGGTAGCATAGACCCTGTTGCGTCTATGTATGACTGTGTACACACCTCTCTGCTCCTCAGCCCGGTGATGCGGGAGTCAGTGAGCTGCTTCTGGCGGCGGAAAATGAGTATCCCCGGACCCCCATCTCTCATGGGCGGAGGGCCCATGAAGGATGGGGGTCCGGGGATACTCATCACCTGCCCCCCTCCCTTAATCTGGTTCTGGTGGTTCCCCAACTCGGTACTCAAGGCACCCTAACAGTCCAGGTTTTAAGGATATACATGCTTGAGCACAGGTCACTTAATTAGTACCTCATGCATTTTGAATAAACCTTCTGTGCAAACAATGGATAGCCTTACAATCTATATATATAGTGAGCAGATTGGGGTAAGGATTCCGTCTCCTGGGTTTAGACGGATGCACTTACAGCAGCCCAGATAGTGACACTCCAGAGTGATGGTGCAAATAGCCTCAGTTATTTTTATATGCAGCAAAAGTCAAACAAAACATAAACAGAAATCTTAGCCTATCTGTGCACTAACTATACACAAGGTTTTCTTCTCTATGGGGGTCATTCTGAGTTGACCGCTCGCTGACGATTTTCTCAGCACAGCAATCAGATGAAAAAATGCCATTTATGCGCATGCGTATGGCCCGCAATGCGCACATACGACGTACGGGTACAAAGCTCTTTGTGGTTGTGCTCACGTTCTAGCAAAGTTTTCCTTCGCACTGACGTCTGCAAGAAGATTGACAGGAAGGGGGCGTTTCTGGGTGTCAACTGACCGTTTTCAGGGAGTGTTTGCAAAAGCACAGGCGTGTCTGAAAAACGCAGGCGTGGCTGGGCGTTTGCTGGGTGGGTGTATGATGTCAAATCCGGACACGAATAGGCTGAAGTGATCGCAAGCGCTGAGTAGGTTCAGAGCTACTCAGAAACTGCACAAACTGTTTTTGCAGAGCTCGGCTGCACATGCGTTCGCACTTCTGCTAAGCTAAAATAAACTCACAGTGGGCGGCGGCATAGCGTTTGCACGGCTGCTAAAAACTGCTAACGAGCGATCAATTCGGAATGACCCCCTATGTGTGAGAAGGACCACGGCCATAACTAGGTGTGTGCAGAGGGGGCACCGCACATGTTGGCGGCACTTGTCAATTATGTTTTCATTATTTTCACTTGTATGTGATTTCTTAGTAGTTGGGTTTTTTTCTTTATAAATTAGCCAAAATCTCAAAAAAACTTTTTTCACGTTGTCATTATGGGGTATTGTGTGTAGAATTTTGAGGTGAAAATTGAATTTATTCCATTTTGGAATAAGGCTGTAACATAACAAAATGTGGAAAAAGTGAAGTGCTGTGAATACTTTCCGGATGCACTGTATTTAGTGTGTGGCTGCAAGAGATAAGAGATTGGATGTGTGGCTGCTCACTACATAGATCTGCTCAATTGCAATGCTGATTATTTTTTTTACAAAGTACCAGTAGCTTCATAAACAGTGGCGCACCCAGGGGGGGGGGGTTCCGAGTACCCAGAAACCCCCCTCCACTAAAAAAAAAAAATGTTTTTTTTTTTTTTTTTTTTTAGCTGCATGAGTATTATTAATGACTGTCTAGCGTCCTCTGCAGCCTGCTGTCTTCCTGGTGGCACTTGTAAGTGCAATAAAAGTTTACTTTATTTTAATTATAGTACATATATATCCATGTGCCTACATATATACACATGTATATACATACATACATATAAACACACACACACACACACATATGATATATATATATATATACATGTGTATATATATGTGTACTGTATGTGTGTGTATATATATATATATATATATATATGTATGCATGTTTAATATGCTATGTATATGTGTATATGGGTTCACTACGATCTCCCGGCGGCCGGCCTCCCGGCGACCAGCATACCAGTGCCGGGAGGCCGGCCGCCGGCTTACCAACAGTGTGGCGAGCGCAAATGAGCCCCTTGCGGGCTCGCTGCGCTCGCCACGCTACGCGCGCCACACTATTCTATTCTCCCTCCAGGGGGGTCGTGGACCCCCACGAGGGAGAATAAGTGTTGGTATGCCGGTGGTCAGGCTCCCACCGCCGGCATACTGAAGACCACCCGTGTATATGTATGTGTGTGTGTGTGTATGTATATATATATATATATGTGTGTAGATATATATATGTGTGTGTGTAGATATATATATATATATATATATGTGTAGATATATATATATATATATATATATACACACACACACACACAAACACACTAGTTTTACGGACCCAGCATATACTGGTTCACCTCAGTCCCCACCCCCGTGATTGGCTCCGCCCAGTTCTGGAAAAAAAACCCCATGCAAATCCTGCGTTTGCCACTGATATAGGGGGTCATTCCGAGTTGTTCGCTCGCAAGCTGCTTTTAGCACCTTTGCACACGCTAAGCCGCCGCCTACTGGGAGTGAATCTTAGCTTAGCAAAATTGCGAACGAAAGATTATCAAAATAGCGAATAGACACCTCTTAGCAGTTTCTGAGTAGCTCCACACTTATTCGCCATCTGCGATCAGTTCAGTGCTTGTCGTTCCTGGTTTGACGTCACAAACACACCCAGCGTTCGCCCAGACACTCCTCCGTTTCTCCAGCCACTCCCGCGTTTTTCCCAGAAACGGTAGCGTTTTTTCGCACACACCCATAAAACGGCCTGTTTCCGCCCAGAAACACCCACTTCCTGTCAATCACATTACGATCACCAGAACGAAGAAAAAACCTCGTAATGCCGTGAGTAAAATACCTAACTGCATAGCAAATTTACTTGGCGCAGTCGCACTGCGGACATTGCGCATGCGCATTAGCGACTAATCGCTCCTTTGCGAGAAAAAAATACAGAGCGAACAACTCGGAATGACCCCCATAGTGTTTATCGCTTTTATGCAGGATCAAATAGCTCAATGAGCAGGGTGTTTGATTAGAACTCAACAGGTTTGAATCCTGGGTATGGCAGTATAATCAAATGCGTTATTAATAAAGGGTATTGTAACTGAATAACAACAAGCTCTCAAGTTAAGTGTATGAATGTGGTATAAAGAGGATATGTGTCCAAATCCATTTTCTTGCAGTTGTCTATAAATGTGTGTATAATATATATATATATATATATATATATATATATATATATATATATACACACTGCTCAATAAAATAAAGGGAACACTAAAATAACACATAATAGATCTGAATGAATGAAATATTCTTATTAAATACTTTGTTCTTTACATAGTTGAATGTGCTAACAAAAAAATCACACAAAAATTATCAATGGAAATCAAATTTAATAACCCATGGTGGTCTGGATTTGGAGTCACACTTAAAATTAAAGTGGAAAAACACACTACAGGCTGATCCAACTTTGATGTAATGTCCTTAAAACAAGTCAAAATGAGGCTCAGTAGTGTGTGTGGCCTCCACGTGCCTGTATGACCTCCCTACAACGCCTGGGCATGCTCCCGATGAGGTGGCGGATGGTTTCCTGAGGGATCTCCTCCCAGACCTGGACTAAAGCATCCGCCAACTCCTGGACAGTCTGTGGTGCAATGTGGCGTTGGTGGATGGAGCGAGACATGATGTCCCAGATGTGCTCAATTGGATTCAGGTCTGGGGAACGGGCGGGCCAGTCCACAGCATCAATGCCTTTTTCTTGCAGGAACTGCTGACACACTCTAGCCACATGAGGTCTAGCATTGTCTTGCATTAGGAGGAACCCAGGGCCAACTGCATCAGCATATGGTCTAACAAGAGGTCTGAGAATCTCATCTCGGTACCTAATGGCAGTCAGGCTACCTCTGCCGAGCACATGGAGGGCTGTGCGGCCCCCCAAAGAAACGCCACCCCACACCATTACTGACCCACTGCCAAACCGGTCATTCTGGAGGATGTTGCAGGCAGCAGAACGTTCTCCTTGGCGTCTCCAGACTCTGTCACGTCTGTCACATGTGCTCAGTGAGAACCTGCTTTCATCTGTGAAGTGCACAGGGCGCCAGTGGCGAATTTGCCAATCTTGGTGTTCTCTGGCAAATGCCAAACGTCCTGCACGGTGTTGGGCTGTAAGCACAACCCCCACCTGTGGACGTCGGGCCCTCATACCACCCTCATGGAGTCTGTTTCTGATCGTTTGAGTAGACACATGCACATTTGTGGCTTGCTGGAAGTCATTTTGCAGGGCTCTGGCAGTGCTCCTCCTGTTCCTCCTTGCACAAAGGCGGAGGTAGCGGTCCTGCTGCTGGGTTATTGCCCTCCTACGGCCTCCTCCACGTCTCCTGATGTACTGGCCTGTCTCCTGGTAGCGCCTCCATGCTCTGGACACTACGCTGACAGACACAGCAAACCTTCTAGCCACAGCTCGCATTGATTTGCCATCCTGGATGAGCTGCACTACCTGAGCCACTTGTTAGGGTTGTAGACTCCGTCTCATGCTACCACTAGAGTGAAAGCACCACCAGCTTTCAAAAGTGACCAAAACATCAGCCAGAAAGCATAGGAGCTGAGAAGTGGTCTGTGGTCACCACCTGCAGAACAACTCCTTTATTGGGGGTGTCTTGCTAATTGCCTATAATTCCCACCTGTTGTCTATTCCATTTGCACAACAGCATGTGAAATTGATTGTCAATCAGTGTTGCTTCCTAAGTGGCCAGTTTGATTTCACAGAAGTGTGACTGACTTGGAGTTACATTGTGTTGTTTAAGTGTTCCCTTTCTTTTTTTGAGCAGTGTATATATATATATATATATATATATATAAAACCCAGTCTTGTCATGCCCCTTCCCTACGGGGCATGCGCCTTATGTCCCTATTAAAAAAAATGGGGGGGGGGGGGGGGGGGCAATTCTCTCTCTGGTACAGGGAACCAAAAAGTCTAGTTACGGCTCTGAGAAGGACCTACTGTACAGCTGGCCAAAACAGCAATTCAACACAGCGCTCACTTCAGGCAGTAAAGGTGCCTCTCTCTGCAAGCTAGCAGCTTTTCCTGTTGTTGTTTTTTTTCCCAATATTCCATTTTTATTTGAAGTTGATCATGTAAATGGGGTTGGGGAATAGGGCGCAGAAATAAAAAAGGGAAGGAGGGAATAAGTAGGGGAGGAGCGGGTAAACAAGTAAGAAACATAAGTACACATAGAGAGTACAATCCAAAATGTACAGTAAGTCAAGTTGACATGCTACACTCAAGAGAAGACTCAAAAGAGAGCTGAGAGAAAGCAACATAATGACTGAACAACCGAACAAGAGGAGATTGCAATGAGTACAGATAAACTGGAAAGTAAAAGTGAGCTAATTTTCCTGGGGTTTTAATAGTTTTTTTTTTGTGCTATACTATTATTTTTTGGCGACACTGCCGGTCATACTGCAGTGTAATAAGCATACACGTATTGTGATACTGTAGGTGGTACCCCAATTTCATACAAGCATTGTGACGCTGTAGGCCAGACCACAGTGTAATACTCATGGTTGATGAATATTTTAGTGATAGCGGCATGTCAGACTGTCCGTTTCACTACTGGCAGGAAAAGAAGGCAATTTGGAGGCCCTTGCACAAAGTGGCTTTACTTTACTTAAGTCTCCCACCCTCCAGTGTGTACTCAGAAAGAGTTTTCAGCGCAGGCGGGAACCTTGTCAGCTATTGGCATAAAAGGTTACTTTCCCAAAATGTGGAAAAGATGATGTTCATCAAAATGAATTACAAATTCCATGATGAAGACCTTTACCGGTAATTACGTCCAAAAAATACAGAGGCATCTGTAATGGTGGATTCCAGTGGTGACAAATTAATAGTGTGCAGTGTCCGACTGGGGCATGTAGGGCCAACCGGGGGATTGCAGTGGTAGAGGCCCATGTTTAGGGTTGTGGCCAGTCTGCAGAGGGGGTGTGGCCTGCCACTACATTGGTTTGATTAACCATTAGAGAGTGCAACATCTGGGCCCTTCATTAAATTAAGTAAATTCAGCTGCTGCGTGCATGATAATGTACAAGATTAATCAATGCACTGTAGAAAGTACACAATAGTCCAGTATAAGGTAACATATGTATAATGTATAATTCAAGTGCAGTCTGGAACCTGATCCTTAGAGCAGGAGGTGGGCCCCACCGCTGGTTTCCCCTGTACCCCTGTGGGCCAGTCCAAGCCTCATAGTGTGTGAAGAGGATGTACACACTGATGGGGGTGAGCAGAGGCGTTACTAGTGTTGGTGTCACCCGGTATGGTAACTCATGGTGTCACCCCCATGGACCTCCTTCCGTATCACACCACACGGAACCCTTAGTAATGTTTTTGTACTAGTTTTAGAGCATTTGTGTACGATATTGTGCATCCAGGGCTGCCGGGGAGCTTCTGGGGAGTTCAAGGGAAATCACATGCAATGACCACATGCGATTCATCTTTCTGATGTATGGCCACCTTCAGGTATGCACATTCATGAGGAAGTCTGTTTCATTACAAAAAAACGCATTTGCAGACTCACACTTACAGATGTGTCCTCTAACACTCTTGCTGCGGGAGGCAGATTATCCTGATGCTGCCGCATCGCAGCATGCCGTAGCCTCCAGCAGCTAACAAAGGGCCTAATTCAGACCTGATCGCAACAGCAAATTTTTTCTCTAATGGGAAAAACCATGTGCACTGCAGGTGGGGCAGATATAACATGTGCAGAGAGTTAGATTTGGGTGGGGTGTAATCAAAATGAATCTAGTGTAAAAATAAAGCAGCCAGTATTTACCCTGCACAGAAACAATATAACCCACCCAAATCTAACTCTACCTGCAAATGTTACATCTGCCACACCTGCAGTGCACATGGTTTTGCCCATTAGAGAAAGCTTTTCCTTTTGTGATCAGGTCTGAATTAGGCCCAAAATCCATTGATATGCTAATAGTCACAGGTGTGTGTATATGAACGCACTCGCTAGCAGCCTGAACATTACTGCAATAACCACGGGTATCAGGAGCATTGCCCCTCCTTCATTCTGTATCTCTCAGCCTGCGTCCCCCTGTCCTTCATTCTGTGTCTCTCAGCCTGCGTCCCTCCCCTCCTTTATTCTGTGTCTCTCAGCCTGCGTTCCCCCCTCCTTCATTCTGTGTCTATCAGCCTGCGTTCCCACTCTCCTTCATTCCATACTCTCCAACATTGTACACTCAAAAACCAGTATGAATTAGGAAAAGGGTCGTGACCACAGGTAAAAGCCCCCTATCCTATACTTTTTATGGAGATTTAGTGAGTAAAAAATCAGTATAAAGCCCTTTTTGTCTGTTACAGACCATAAAAAAACTGTACTGTACCGGCCAAAAAAGGAGATGTATGGTAGACTTACCATGGTTAAATCTCTTTCTGCGAGGTACATTGGTTCCACAGGGAAACATCGGGGTGTAGAGATGGATCTTGATCCAGGCACCAACAGGCTAAAGCTTTAGACTGTCCCAGGATACATTGGGGCCTTCTCTATAACCTCGCCTCCAGGCACTGTGAGCTCAGTTTCGTTAACCAGTCCAATGCAGGAGCGGGTAAAAGAGAAGGTAGATGTTAGTCACATAGAACGACGTTCTCACGACAGGAGAAGGGATTAGCGGCTAATGCCATACAAACCCATAGAAGCTAGGTGCATCAGGGTGGGCGCCCTGTGGAACCAATGTACCTTGCAGAAAGAGATTTAACCATGGTAAGTCTACCATAAATCTCTTTTTCTGCAGTGGGATACATTGGTTTCCACAGGGAAACATCGGGGATGACCTAAAGCAGTTCCTCATGGGAGGGGACGCGCCGTAGCGGGCATGAGAACCCAGCGTCCAAAGGAAGCCTCCTGGGAGCCGTAAGTATCGAAGGCATAGAACCTAATGAACGTGTTAACTGAGGACCACGTAGCCGCCTTGTACAATTGTTCGGCGGACGCGCCTCAGCGGGCCGCCCAAGAAGGTCCAACAGAACGAGTAGAATGGGCTTTTATAGCAGCAGGAGCTGGAAGTCCAGCCTGCGCATAGGCTTGTGCAATCACAATTCTAATCCATCTGGCCAAGGTTTGCTTAGTCGCAGGCCAGCCACATTTGTGAAAACCAAAAAGTACAAAAAGGGTATCTGACATCCTTATAGAAGCAGTCCTCTCCACATAAATACAGAGAGCACCTACCACATCCAAAGACCGCTCTTTGGAGGACAAATCAGAAGAAATTTAGGCCGGAACCACAATCTCTTGGTTAAGGTGGAAAGATGACACCACCTTAGGCAAATAACCAGGGGGAGTTCTAAGAACCGCTCGGTCATGGTGAAATATCAGAAAGGGTGGATGACAGGACAGAGCGCCTAGGCCTGACACCCTCCTATCAGAGGCAATAGCCAGTAGGAACAGGACCTTGACCGTGAGCCATTTAAGGTCCACTGGCTCAAGAGGTTCAAATGGAGACTCTTGCAGGGCATTCAGGAAAACAGACAGATCCTATGGAGCCACAGTAGGGACATAGGGAGGCTGAATCCATAAAACACCCTGAGTGAAAGTATGAAAATCAGGAATAGACGCAATAAATCTCTGAAACCACATCGACAAGGCAGAGATATGAACCTTGAAGGAGGCCAGACGAAGGCCTAAGTCCAGGTCTTGTTGCAGAAAAGCCAGAAGCCTGGAAGTTCTGAATTTGTATGCGTCGTAATTCTTAGCAGCACACCAGGTGAAGTAAGAATTCCAAACCCTGTAATAAATCCGTGAAAAAGCCAGTTTGCGGGCCTTCAGCATAGGTTGCATAACCGCCTCAGAGAATCCTTTGGCTTTCAGGAGTGATGCTTCAAGAGCCATGCCATCAAAGCCAGTCTGGCCAGGTCCGGGTAGACACAAGGACCCTGAACGATGAGGGGTATACGTTTGGATGGTCGACATTCATTATGTCGACCACTATTGGTCGACATTGACATGGACACATGGTTGACACATGACAATGGTCGACACATGAAAAGGTCGACATGAGCTTTTCACATTTTTTCTTTTGGGGAAATTTTCCATACTTTACGATCCACGTGGACTACGATTGGGAACGGTAATCTGTGCCGAGCGCAGCAGTGGCGGAGCGAGGCACCTTGCCCGAAGCATGGTGAGCGAAGCGAGCCATGCAAGGGGACACGGTGCACTAATTGGGGTTCCCCGTCACTTTACGCAGAAAACGACACCAAAAAAGTTTAATACACTCATGTTGACATTTTCACGTGTTGACCATTTTCATGTGTCGGCCATTTGTCCATGTCGACCATGCCAATGTCGACCAATAGTCAACCTAATGACTGTCGACCATAACATGGTCGACCATTCATACCGGAACCACGATGAGGTCTTGGCGTTGAGGAAGTAGAAGAGGACGCTCTATCGATAGACCCTGCAGGTCTGAGAACCAATGCCGTCTGGGCCACGCTGGAGTGACTAGAAGTAGTATTCCTCCTTCTTGTTTGAACTTCCGGAGCATCCTGGGCAGGAGAGACACTGGAGGGAACACATAGGGCAGCCGAAAGTTCCATGAAATTGCCAGTGCGTCCACGAACGCTGCTTGAGGATCCCTGGTCCTTGATCCGAAGACTGGAACTTTGTGATTGTGTCGAGACGCCATCAGGTCTACATCTGGTAGGCCCCACTTGTCCACTAGGAGTTGAAAGACTTCCTGATGAAGACTCCACTCTCCGGTGTGTACGTCCTGACGACTGAGGAAATCCGCTTCCCAGTTGAGGACCCCCGAAATGAACACTGACGATATTGCTGGCAGATGGCGTTCCGCCCAACAAAGGATTTTTGACACTTCCATCATTGCCATGCGGCTTCAAGTGCCGCCTTGATGGTTTATATATGCCACCGTGGTGGCATTGTCTGACCGTACTTGAACAGGCCTGTTCTGTAGCAGAGGCAGGGTGAGAGACAAAGCATTGAACACTGCCCGCAATTCCAGAATGTTTATCGGGAGGAGTGATTCCTCCTTGGTCCACCGACCCTGGAAAGAGTACTGCCCCAACACCGCGCCCCAACCCCTCAGACTGGCATCCGTAGTCAGTAGGACCCAGTAGGGGATCAAGAAGGGACGGCCTCTGCTCAACTGCTGGTCCTGTAGCCACCAGGTCAGCGACAGGCGAACCTCCGGAGTCAAGGAGATCATGTGAGACCTGATACGATGAAGTAGGCCGTCCCACTTGGAAAGTATTAAACTCTGCAGGGAATGAAATTGAGCATACTCTACCATGTCGAAAGCCGACACCATTAGGCCTAGTACTTGCATCGCCGAGTGTATCAACACTCTTGGGCGAGAGAGGAAGTATCTGATCCTGTCCTGAAGCTTCAGGACCTTCTCTAGAGACAGAAACAGCCGTTGACTGTGTGTGTCCAGCAGTGCACCCAGGAGCACCATGCGTTGAGCTGGGACCAGCGAGGACTTCTTCCAGTTGATGAGCCACCCGTGGGCTTGTAGGAAGTTTACCGTCAGTTGCAGATAACTGAGGAGTACATTGTGGGAGTTTGCCAGAATCAGCAAGTTGTCCAGATACGGCAGGATCCTGACTCCCTGGCGAAGGAGATGAGCTGTCATCACGGCCATAACCTTGGTGAAGATCCGAGAAGCCGTGGCAAGTCCAAATGGCAGAGCCTGGAAATGATAGTGGAAGTTGCCAATAGCAAACCGCAAATATTGCTGATGCAATATGGCAATAGGTATATGCAGGTAAGCATTTCTTATATCCAGGGATACCTTATAGACTCCGGGTTTCATGGCCTGTACATTTGAACGCAATGTTTCCATACGGAACTTGGACACTCTCACAAACTAGTTCAGTGATTTGAGGTTGAGTATGGGCCGGATAGACCCACTGGGTTTCGGTACTAGAAACAGGGTCGAGTAGTATCCTCTGCCTCTCTGGGACAGAGGTACCGGCACCACCACTCCTGTATCCAGGAGGGAACGCAAATGAAGAGCTTGCACTTTTAACGGATCCGAAGGGATAACTATGATGCAAAACTGGCGAGGGAGAGGTCTCTTGAAAGAGACTGCGTACCCGTGAGAGACAACTTCTCGCACCTACGCATCTGAAGTGGTCTTTAACCAGACCTGGGTGAATTGCAGTAGTCGACCTCCCACCCTGGGGTCATCCAAGGGAAGGCCCGCCCTGTCATGCAGCAGGCTTGTCATGTTTAGAAGCAGGCTGACGGGCTGCCCAGGATTGTTTAGCCTTAGGCTTTGTGGTTTTGGAAGCACGAGATTGTCTCGGCTATGTCTGACCTTTTGCTTTCCCTTGAGGTTGAAAGGAGCGAAAAGTGGTACCTTTTGCCTTCTGTACAGAAGGAGTAGTATAATTGAGAAAGGTGGTCTTAGCAGCCGGCAAGTCAGCCACAATTTTATTGAGGTCTTCCCCAAATAAGATGTCTTAAAAGGGAGAACCTCCAAGGTCTTTTTGGAGTCCACGTTCACCTTCCAAGACCTCCACCACAGAATACAGCGAGCCAGGATGGACATAGTAGCTGCCTTTGCTGCCAATACACCTGCCTCAGAGGACGCCTCCTGTACATAATAGACGGCGGTGGTAATATGAGACAGGAATTGTCTGGCATTGTCAGATATATCCGGGGGCAACTCATCCTCTAATGCCTGAACCCATGCTTCAATACCTTTTGCAGCCCAGGAAGCTGCTATAGTGGGTCTATGTACAACACTTGTAAGGGAGTAAATAGACTTCAGGCATCCCTCCCCACGCTTATCTGTCGGTTCCTTCAGTGAGGTGACAGTGGTGACAGGCAGAGTGGATGACACCACCAGACGGGTGACATGGGAATCCACCGGCGGTGAATGTTACACAACTCTGCAGGGAGAGGATAGCGAGCTACCATCCGTTTAGACAGGGAGAATTTCTTCCCTGGAGTCATCCAGGGTTCTTGTCGTATGTCCATTAAATGGTCAGAATGCGGTTATAATGTTTTAGTTACCTTTGACGTTTAAACTTATCAGGTTTCTTAGACACCGTAGTGGAATCCTCCTCATCATCTGATATTTGCAGGATCTGCTTAATAGCAACCACTAGGTCAGGGACATCAACCTGTGTTGTAGATTTCTCGTCAGAAGCAGCTGTGTCAGTGTCTGACGGGACAGTATGCTCCCCATCATCATCAGAAGAATCTTCAGAGAGATTAGTGGATTGTGAGGAGGAAGTAGCCCGCTTAGATGATCCCGTGACACAAGAGTTACTTGGGGCAGTTTTATGTCTAACCAAGGATTGATTCAATTGCTGCAACTGAGTAGACAAATTATCCACCCAAGGTGGATTTACCATAGGGACAATATGTGACTGTAATGGCACTGGAGGTCCCATAGGAAGCGCAAGGCGTGTCACAAGCATATTTAGCATAGATGAGAACGGTTACAGGAGCTGCGGACTGACTGGGAGATGTATGGCACGTAGTACACATGCCGTCATACAAAACTTCCCCCTAAGGCAAATCCTTGGTGCATGCACTGCATGATGCAGGAGCGTCCCCGGATTTCCCGCCCTTTTTGTTATACATTTTCAGAGATGCAACAGCAAAGCGTATTAGTATGATACAGCCAGACAGAGTACAATACCTACGAATAAATCCCCTAGTATGTGACAGCGTACACAGGGGGTCATTCCGAGTTGATCGTAGCTGTGCCCCCTCCTGCCCAGAGACCACCTCTGCCTGTCAATCAGGCAGAGGCGATCGCTAGGCAACGACGGCCTTCGGTCATTCGGCATGCGCCGGTGCACTGCGGCACCAGCGCACTGCGGCACCGGCACATCCGCAGTTCCGACCCGATCGCTATGCTGCAATAAGCTACAGCGTGCGATCGGATCAGAATGACCCCCACAGTACACAACACCAGCGAATAAATCCGGTACTATGTGACTGTGTACACGGTACACAATACCAGCGAATGAATCTGGTATTATGTGACTGAGTACACAGTAGAATACACTTAACGGTAAATACTGTGAAGCACTATATATGTGACCCAGACGCACCTAGTCCCTTAGGGTACAGAATACATTGATAGATAAAGCTGGGATACACTGAAAGTGAAATCCACACAGCAGATACAGGCACACACAGTCACAGTGACAATGCAGATCACTATTTTAGCAAGACAATAAAAATGCACTGGACTAGTATATGTATATTATATATAACAATGCACGGTCTGAGACCGGATGTATATATCAGAATACTCGTACAATATATTCTGGCACAGGTACACTTGTTCTTAACTAACGCTGTCTTAATATCCACATGTAGAATACTTATGTGTCTGTAAAATCACAGCACTGATGTACAGGCGGATTTACAGGGGAGACCTTGCCCTGCAGTCCCGGAGACCAGTCGCAGCTATGCTTAGAAGATGGCGCCCAGCATCTCAGTTAGGGAGTGAGGGAGAGTGTGAGAAAGCTCCAGGGCGGGAACACCAGCAGTAGATGGCGCCCTGGGCCAGGGGAGGGGCTACAGGTCAAGCGCTGTCTCCCCTATGCTGGTCCTCACCACCTTTTACTATGGAGTCTTATTAAAGTGGGTATTAGTACACCCGACCTGTACTCCTAAGCTCTGGTGGATATAGTGGGGTCCCTGCTCGGTGACAGTGTCCACGTCAACGTCGCAGTCCGTCTCCCTAGACTGCGATCGGAATGCAATTTAGGACCTTCTTACCTCACCCCTTCGTAGCAGCCACACGAACCAGGAGAGCGCTGCGACTGTGTGCCCAATGCCGGAGTGTCCCTGCTGCAAGTACCCGGGAACTGAGCCAGCGGGAGTATGCAACGCCGCTGGGGAGGTGACGGAGCCGCAGCACACAATGTCACCCTGACATAAAAGTGCTGCAGCCCTTGACGTCTTCTAATAAATCTTTTTCAGGGCAGTGCAACCCCCCCCCTGTTAGGTGACCTGCTCTGCAGGGCACAAACTCAAAAACTGAGCTCACGGTGCCTGGAGGCGGGGTTATAGAGGAGACCCCAATGCATCCTGGGACAGTCTAAAGCTTTAGCCTGTTGGTGCCTGAATCAAGATCCATCTCTACACCCCGATGTTTCCCTGTGGAAACCAATGTACCCCGCTGCAGAAAGTTACAGTTGGAGGGTATGTCATTCTGTCCCTCAGACTGCGCCCCCCCTTCATTCTGTCCATCAGTTTGCATACCCTCCCCCCTTCATTCTGTCTCTCAGCCTGCATTCCCCCCCTTCATTCTGTCTCTCATCCTGCATCCCCCCCTTCATTCTGTCTCTCAGCCTGCATCCCCCCCTTCATTCTGTCTCTCAGCCTGCATTCCCCCCCTTCATTCTGTCTCTCAGCCTGCATCCCCCCCTTCATTCTGTCTCTCATCCTGCATCCCCCCCTTCATTCTGTCTCTCAGCCTGCATCCCCCCCTTCATTCTGTCTCTCAGCCTGCATTCCCCCAACCCTTCATTCAGTCTCTCAGCCTGCACTCCCCCCCCCTCATTCTGTCTCTCAGCCTGCATCCCCCCCCCCTTCATTCTGTCTCTCAGCCTGCATCCCCCCTTCATTCTGTCTCTCAGCCTGCACTCCCCCCCCCTCATTCTGTCTCTCAGCCTGCATCCCCCCCCTTCATTATGTCTCAGCTTGCATTCCCCCCTCTCCCCCTTCATTTGGTCCGTCAGCCTGCAATCCCCCCCCCCTTCATTCTGTCTCTCATCCTGCATCCCCCACTTCATTCTGTCTCTCAGCCTGCATCCCCCCTTCATTCTGTCTCTCAGCCTACATCCCCCCCCCTTCATTCTGTCTCTCATCTCTCAGCCTGCATTACCCCCCCCCTTTATTCAGTCTCTCCCAGCCTGCATTAACCCCACTCCTTATCTCTGTCTCTCCCATGTCAAAGTCGAAAAATATCGTTATTCTCATGCCTTGTACTAACCCCATGCGCTTGCCCGCTGCACGTGCACATTCTCTCCCGTGCGTGCGCATATTTGCAGTTGCGTGACGGCGCCTCCACGGACATGCGATCAAGCGCGTGGTATGTGCATTTACGGTAGAGTTTGTGTGCGTCTGGCGGGCGACTCGATTGTCACATAGTTAATCCAAATAGTGCATTTTATAGGTTATGGTCTCCTTAATAATATCAGTAAGTTTGTTTAGTGTAACTGGTTCATGGACAGAGAGATCCCTCTTTACATGATACGAAGGGTCAGACAAGTTTTGAGCAGTGGTGTTTAGTATGCAACGGTAGAGTATATTGTTAGTAACATTCCGGTGTTGGTTTGAAAGAGATTAATCGCTCCTGCGAATAGTTATGGTTATAAGAAGTTTATGGACATTTACTGTATTTGCAATTCATTATCCATGCGGCGGGAATCCTGAGATTCCCTCCCACCTGAGCAGTATGAAATAGTCACAGCCCACCTGTTTGAATCAACCTATGACCTTTTCTTATAATGTGAAGACAGATTCCTGTGTCCAATGAACAATGAGATTGTAGGCCCCTTTGTAGTGTACTGTATGTAATGTATATAAAGGCAGCCAGTCTGGGCCAGCTCAGTCTACTCTCCACAACGGTTTTCATCATTGACTAACTAGAGAGCTGGTACCAGGACTGCGCAGCGATCATTCCCCAGTGTGTACGTTTTTCTCTGTAACCAACTTATTCTCTGTTTGTATTTGCCATACTCTCTCTCTCTCTCTCTGTTATTGTTAAACTGTTGTATATTGTATAATTTCTGTTATTTCTGTTTAGGTGTTTATGTTAGTGCTGTAGTGTATAAGCTGTAACTGTTTACCCCTTTTACATACTAAAATCTCGTTAGTAAAGGTTTTGGAACCTTACAAGGTATTGTCAGTTTATCATTACATTGCTAAGGGTATTCGGAGTGTCTCAATCGCTCAAGCAGCTTTTACACAATTGAGGTTAATCAGCGTTACACTGTGTTGCATACAAGGTTTACTGTGTGTCATTCTATGAGCGTCTGCGCCGCTCGTGTTCCTCTTGTGGGCACAGCGTCCGCTACACTAGTAGCGTAGCATTACGGTACTCGGACCGCCTATAGCGTGCTCGATACCCAGCGTAAGCCGTGAGTGAACGTGCCGCTCGTGCGTCTCAACCACGGCCTAGCGTCTGCTACGCTAAGTGCGTACCCTTACGGTACCCCATACGCCCATTGCGTACTAAGTCTCTTACCAATATATAGTAAATGTTATAAGATAAATAATTAGCTTTATCACCCACTTTCCCTCCACTCCATGCGCCGGCGGAGGGAAAGCAAGGCAGGCGTGCAGCAGGAGGAAGCAGTGGCTCTTCCTTCCTGCTATGACGCTGCGCTCCCAGCACGCAGCACTGAAGCAGGAAGAGCTGCTGCTTTTGGCTATGTCCTCATCAGATGGACCCGGGTGCGGTGGCGATGTGCGGGTGGGTGGTAAGCTAGTTTTGAAACTAGCTACAATTGGCAGGGGTGCAGGCGTGATTGCGCCGCCGCCGTGGACGTGTCCCAGGTCAGTGAATGTGATGGGGGTGCGGGTGTGAGTGCGCTGCACGGCCCTATTTGGTGTCACCCCATGGAAGGGTGACACCCGGGTGTGGGCCGCACCCACCGCACCCCCCTCATGACACCACTGGGGGGGGGGGTGAGAGGAATTGGATGATGATGGCAATGGCAATATCTTGCCTGTGTAGAGTTTGTGTATATAGAGGCCATTGGCAGCTTGTTTTGTTGGGGCCAAAATAAACCAATCATTTTAGCCACAAGTGACAGTCCCTGTTGCTGAAGTGATTGGTTTGTTAAACTGTGTATATCTTGTTTAATATATACAGCATTATGTGCTATTTAGAGCATTGCTGACTATCTTCTTGTGTAGACGACATTTTCAGAGTTTATTAAACTGCCACCCTGTCCTCCACTGCAGTGCCATTCTGTTTCCTAGATGTGCAATGTTGAAAGTTTAAGTGCCACATGTTTGTGCTGCCCACTGCTGTCGCTTAGCTTAGTCATCCAGCTACCTCGGTGTAAAGAGGATTAAAACAATATTTTAAGCTGTGGGGTGGTCAAAATTGACTGTAATGAGTGGAAATGAATGTTATTGAGGTTAATAATACTGTAGGAACAAAAATAGGCCAAAATTCCGTGATTTTAACTGTTTTCATAATCTTTGTAAAACAATACAAATCCAAAAACCACAAGGGCTGTTTTGGCCAAACCAAATACATATCCAAAACCAAAACCCATGACGGGGGCCATCGCACATCAGTAATATGCTGGTACTCCTGTCTCCATCCAAAGTTTACTGGATGCGGTGCCTTCCTTATACCCATTGGGATATCAAATAACCAACATACTAGGCAGCACTCAACAGGCTTTAAAGTAGGTAAAAGGTTTTTGTCCTTTATTGCATACTACATTTCAGGGTCTGGACCCATTGTGAGTCATAACAATTGTCCCTGATGACGGGGCCAGACCTCGAAACATAGGATACAATAAAGTACAAAGAACCTTTTATCTACTTACCTACTTTAAAGCGTGTTAAGTGCTGCCTGGTATATATAAAAGTCTTCCTCTGAAAATAATGTATGCACACAGGATGCAAACCCTCTCAGCCAGAGGCTAGTCAAACTAGCAGTAGCAGACGTTTCCCAATTGGAGAAGGCCCATAAAGTGAATCCTTCTGACAAAATGTTATTCCAACGTCTTCTTTTATCTCAGGAGAATGTAAAAGAGTTCTTACTGAATGAAGTACAGCATAATTTGGCACATCTTTAACAAAAATGTTATGTTTTGGCAATCGAGTTAATCGTATGCTAGTATGTAAACTGAGGGGGCGGAAAGCTGGGGCTGGCGTACATCATGTCACGAGGGTCTAAGGTCTAAGACCCCCATGATATCGCCAATGCAATTGCCGAATATTATTTGTGTCTATATAACCTCAAGGGTGATCTTAGCACTCCTCAACCAACTATTGCCACTATAGATACTTTCTGACAAACATTGGCCCTCATTCCGAGTTGATCGCTCACTAGATGCTTTTAGCAGCAGTGCAAATGCTAAGCCGCCGCCCTCTGGGAGTGTATCTTAGCTTAGCAGAATTGCGAACGAAAGATTAGCAGAATTGCTACTAAAAAATGTCATGCCGTTTCTGAGTAGCTCCAGACCTACTCCTATCTTGCGATGAATGTAGTCTGGTTAGTTCCTGGTTTGACGTCACAAACACTCTCTGCGTTCGGCCAGCCACTCCCCCGTTTCTCCAGCCACTCCTGTGTTTTTGCTTGGCATGCCTGCGTCTTTTAGCACACTCCCTGAAAACGCAGAGTTGCCGCCCAGAAACACCCACTTCCTGTCAATCACACCACGATCACTCGAGCGACTGAAAAACGTCGCTCGAGTTTGGGTAAAACTACAAAAGTTTTGTGTGAAAGTACTTAGCGCATGCACGCTGCGTACCATGCGCATGCGCAGAATTGCCGTTTTTTTCACTTGAACACTGCGCTGCGAAAATCGGCAGCGACCGAACAACTCGGAATGACCACCATTATCTCTTCCCTCTTTGGACTCTGAAGCCTGTCTGTCTTTAAGCTCCTCCTGGTCATTAACTGAAGACAGAGGCTGCTATCCAGAGGCGGATTGGACATAGGGTTTACAGGGAAGATTCCCGGTGGGCCGACGCACCCGTGGGGCCTGTTTTGTTTGAAGACATGTGGTCCTTTTTATAGACATAATGAATAAGATGCAAAATACTTTGCCACTTAGCCTGTGATTGCAGATGATCTAGTGTATGCTCTGTCTGCCTGCTTGGCTAACATATAAGATTGAGTGAATATAGTTCCCTAAATTCTGAAGATGTATCGTATAATGTGCTCATAATATTTAATTTTATTTATTTTTAACTTGTCCCTTGATGCTGGACAAGCCCACTATCTGGAAAGTCTTGGGGGGAGGTGCTGCTGTCATGGCCCATGGCTAGACCTTACACCTCTGGTGCTGCCCATGTGGGGCCACTAGTACAAATTTTTCCAGGGCCGCTTTTTGTTCCCAATCCGCCCCTGCTGCTATCGATTCATTACCTTCTGACAAAGCCCCTGGGCCGGACGGCTTTCCTTCAAGTTTTTATAAGGTATATAATATTGATTTGGCTCCAGTCTTGGTACCTGTGTTTAATGAAGCGTCAGAGGTTAAATGTTTCCGAAGGAAATGTTGAAAGCGCAGATTGTTACTATCCCTAAACCGGGTAAACCTCCTGCTGTACAAAATTATCGACCCGTTGCCTTATTAAACACGGATGTCAAGCTTTTTGCTAAGTTAGTTGCAAATCGTATATATGTCCGCTCTTCCCCTCCCTTATTAAACCGGACTAGGTGGGGTTCGTACCGGGCAGGAAGGCTCCAGACCGCAGTCAAAACTCTGGAACAAAAGTTAGTATGACAGGAAAGGCTCTGCCTCACCTGCCTCACCCCACCGCACGTCACTGCTCCAGACAACACAGAGAGTTATCAACGTTATAGAGTATTGTGACTCTCGTAACTCCCTTTTACTAGTTTTGTCTTTAGATGCCGAAAAGGCGTTTGACAGGCTTCATTGGGGGTTTTTGCATGCCACATTACATTGCTATGGTTTCCACGATCGAATACTTGATTCTATTCTGGCACTCTACTCTTCTCCATTTGCTAAGGTGTATGTTAATGGCTGTATCTCCTTGGGGTTTGATATTAGTAATGGTACGCAACAAGGCTGTCCGTTATCGCCTATTATTTTTGCTCTGGCAATCGAGCCTCTGACTGAGAGAATAAGGTCACTGGATGCTATCCATGGTCCGATAATTGGGAATACATCCCATAAGATAAGTTTGTTTGCGGACGATGTCCTCTTATGCCTGCTGAAACCTGAGACTTCACTCCCTCAGTTACATTCTATACTGGAGCAGTACTCAGCACTCTCTTATTCTAAAATAAAGAGGCCCTTCCTTTTAACATGCCTGAGGAACTATAAAAATAAAATAAAAGAGAACTTTAGACATTCATGGCAAAAGAGATCGCTCAGATACCTAGGAGTTAATTTAGCCAGTGACTGTGATCTGATTGATTGCAATTTTGCACCTTTAGTGAAAGCATTTGAGGAATTGACTAAAGAATTGATGTATCCTGGTTGGGGCGTATAGCAGCTGCTAAAATGGTGCTCTTGCCTAAACTGATGTACCTTTACCGAACTATTCCCAGACCACTGTCCAGACCCCTTTACAATAAATTTTATCAAATTATTACTAAGTATATTTGGAGAGGAGCTAAACCTAAGATTTCTAGGAACACCATTGCTCTCCCAAAAGCTAGATGTGGAGCTGCCCTCCAAGACTTTGAATTGTATAACTGCTTGTATATGGTGTGGATCATAGGGTCGACACCTGCAACAGGTTGACATGGTCATTAGGTCGACATGAACAAGTTCGTCATTGAAAAAGGTCGACATGCATTTAAAAAAAAAAATTGTGTCGTTTTCTTCGTAAAGTGACGTGGAACCCCAATTAGTGCACTGTATGCCCTCGCATGGCTTGCTTCTCTTACCATGCTTTGGACAAGGTTACTATTTCCAATTGTATTCCACGTGGATCGTAAAGTATGAAAAAGTTCAAAAACTGAAAAAGAAACAATGTAAACCCCCCTCAAAAATCAATTCCTGCAAAGCACTGCATACTACAGTTTAAGTCTGGCACAAATTCATACTTTATAGTGAAGAGATCTACTTACCAACCCCGGAACTATCTCTTAAAACTATAGCTGCCCTAATTCTAACTTTACAATTTGATTCCTGGATTGCAACTGCCTTATCCTCTCTGAAAGGTGTATTTTGGGAGGAAGCCTTAGTCACTTTCTCATCTCTTCAAAGAGATTTTAATTTATTGCCTCGGGACTTTGATAAATACTTGCATCTTAAGCAGGGGTGTATCTAGGGGTCTGAGCGCCTCTGGCAAAGTAAGGAACTGGCGCACCCCACCTCCCCCACCCAGGGACACAGAACGGGGAGTTACAAATAGGCTGAGGTCAGGGACACTGAGAGGGAATTACGGGGAGGGTGTGGGCAAGGGACACTGAGAGGGAATTACAGGAGTGTATGGGGAGGGTCACTGAGGGGGCAGTTACAGGGATGGTGTGGGCAGGAACACTGAGGGGGAATTACAAGAAGGATGCGGACAGGGACACCGAGGGGATATATACACACATACATACAGTTAAAGAAAACCCTCTTTAGGTGTGATGGCACTACATGTCTCAGCAAATCAAGTTGACAAGGTGTGCTGGAACTTGTAGTCTCAACACAGCTGGACAGGCAGTCACTGGTCTAGATACCCCTCCATACAGAGCTCTTTGTAACCTGTGATCCAGATTGCCAGGATAGACTATGCAGTGCAGCTACGGTACCGCAGAAAATGTACAGGTATGCTCATGCTGCACTGCTGACTGGTGCTGATTGTAGTGGCTGGTGTTTAGTAACAGACCGCGTGGGACCAATGAGAAGGGGAGCGGATGAGGAAGAGGAAGTGCCTCTCCCCTCCCCATACCTGGAAGTGCCCCGCTCCCCGGCTATATTCATCATCATTGTGACTGTAGTCACAGAGAGTGTCAGAGTGCAATACGCTTCTGAGAGTCCGGCAGTCGATGAGGACTGCTAAGGGATGTACTTAGTGAGAACTACTATGTCATTCTACCCCCTGGCACGGATGGCACTGCCGGGCAGCGCCCCCCTCTTGGCTGGCACCCCTGGCAAGTGCCATCCTGGCCAATAGGAAGATACACCCCTGATCTTAAGGCCCATATTCACGGGCAGATCTAGGGAGAGATGTGTGCTGAGCAAACCGCTCAGCACACATCTCTCCCCCCACTCAGCACAGCGCGATGTGTGCTGAGCATGCGGGGGGAGCGGGGGGGGGGGGGGGGGGCGCTCATTTCACCCAGCGGGGGAATGAGCGACCTTCTAGATTGAGCCTGCATGCAGGCCAATCTAGCACCAGCGAAAGCAATGCGCGGGGCTGCGCATCGCTGTCGGGGGTACACACGGAGCGATCATGCTTAAAATCTAAGCAATCTAGTCAGATTGCTTAGATTATCGCTCCGTGAGTACCCCCCTTTAGACATTGGCTGCAGTCTTATTTGCCTCTCCCCCTGAAGAAATTGTCTTTACCCCGGGTATTAGTATCACGGTACCAATCTCCATCGTTGAAGGGAAATATTTCTTGGTGGTACCAATATCAGCTTTTAGACCCTTACTGAAGAGGATTGGGACTTGATCTTTAACTCTATGGGCAATATTCAATTAGTGGCAACATTTTTGATAGGGGGTGGAAAGACGGCACTTTCCGCCAATAATTGGCACTTTTCGACACTTCACTATTCAATCGAAGTGCCAGTTTTCCGGCCAGTCGAAAATGTAGAAATGTAGAAAAACGCATGCATGAGCGGGATCTTAGCTCATCATGCGTTCTCAACCCCGTTGCAGTCGAAAAACATGTCTGATTTCGACCATTCATTATCACCCATAAGAGAGGATGAAGATAAATGGTCGGAATCAGCCAAGAAACGGGCAGAAATGGCCCGCAATAGAATAGTGATGTGTCGAATCCTTAGTATCGGAGAGGATCCGACACTAATTGAATATTGTCCTAAATGTATCAGCCACTCTGAAATGTATTATAAACTGTTTCATAGGGCCTCCTTCACTCCAGAGAGGCAACATCAGATATGGCATACGGTATCTCAGTATTGCTGGAGGAATCGTGGTCTTGTTGGAGATATTTATCATATTTTTGGTTGTGCCTTGTGCTAAGGTCACTCTGGAAGGAGTATTTGATATGATTAGAGAATTGCTGGGTATGGTAATTCCCTGAGGAGCTTTTAATTGCTTTATTTCCCTTATATCCAGGACAGATGTCTCACGGTGATAGGTACCTTATGGGACATATACTGATAGTTGCCAAGGCTTCCAGTGCTCAGATGTGGAAATCCCCTTTAATACCCAATATTACAACTATTATGAATAAAATTCATAAACATTACTTAGTTGAGACGGCAAAGTGCAACTCTTCCTCCTCCGCTTCATTTATCCACCTGAAATGGTTTTGATGGAGAGAGTTCTGGGAAAGAATGGTACACTCAATTATGTGTAGTGCCCCGATAGATCTTGAGGGGTCTATTTACTTAGCCTTGAAAGGAGATAAAGTGGATGGAGATAAAATTCCAGCCAATCAGCTCCTAACTACCATGTCACAAGCTGGGTTTGAAAAATAACAGTTAGGAGCTGGTTGGCTGGTATTTTATCTCCGCCATCCAAGGATTAGTAAATAGACCCCTTGGTGTCTTAAATTCTCCTACTTCTGCACATTAGAAGGTTTACAGTGAGATTAAGTTAATGTGTTACATTTTGTTATCTAATTTATTTATTTATTTATTAGCAGTTTCTTATATAGCGCAGCATATTCCGTTGCGCTTTACAATTAGAACAACAATTATAGAACAAAACTGGGCAAAGACAGACAGACAGACAGAGGTAGGAAGGCCCTGCTCGCAAGCTTACAATATATAGGGAAATAGGCATTGATACACAAGGATAGATGCTACCTGTCACATAATGGTTCCCCAGGTTGCTAGGTTCTTATATGATATGATCACCCAGCAATGTTGGAAGACAAAATGTGAGTTTATGTGGACTGTACAGAGGGGATGTAACTTGATAGGGAAGCTGTGAAGGTTATGTGTGTGGGTCTGAAATTTGGTAGGCTTGTCTGAAGAGATGAGTTTTCAGAGAACGTTTAAAGGTTTGGAGACTAGAGGAGAGTCTTATTGTGCGTGGGAGTGCATTCCACAGAGTGGGTGAAGCCCGGGTAAAGTCCTGTAATTTTGAGTGGGAACAGGTAATACATGTGGATGAGAGACGCAGATCTTGTGCAGAGCGGAGAGGTCTGGTAGGGAGATATTTTGAGATGAGTGAGGAGATGTATGATGGTGCAGTTTGGTTAATAGCCTTGTATGTAAGTAAAAGTATTTTATATTTGACACGGTAGAATACCGGTAACCAATGGAGGGACTGACAGAGCGGATCAGCAGATGAAGAACGTCTGGCGAGGAAGATTAGCCTCGCAGCTGCATTTAAAATGGATTGAAGTGGTGATAGCCTATGTTTGGGAAGACCAGTAAGGAGACTATTACAATAATCAATGCGGGAGATGATGAGTGCATGGATTAGAGTTTTTGCAGTGTCTTGTGTAAGATAAGGGCGTATTTTGGATATGTTTTTAAGGTGCATGTAACATGATTTAGAGACAGATTGAATGTGTGGAACAAAGGACAGTTCAGAGTCAAGGGTGACACCTAGGCAACGAACTTGTGGGGTGGGGTGGATAGTTGCATTGTCAACAGTTATAGAGATATCAGGTTGGTAACTACTCTTAGCTGGTGGGAAAATAATTAATTCGGTTTTGGAAATGTTGAGTTTGAGGTGGCGAGATGACATCCAAGATGAAATGGCAGACAGGCATCCAGTGACACGAGCCAATACTGGTGGTGACAAATCTGGGGAGGATAGGTAGATTTGAGTATCATCAGCATACAAATGATACTGAAATCCAAAGGAGCTGATTAGTTTACCAAGAGAGGAGGTATAGATTGAGAAAAGCAGAGGACCTATAATATATAATTATAGGTCCTCTATGTTTTCATATATGAATTTCAGTGTTTACAGGTGGTTTCATCCCTCTGTTGTACAATGTTTCTGGCTGCCCCCTTGTGTTATTTGTTACCCCTTTTGTTTTGTTTTTTCCAATGTACCCTTTATCTCTGTTGGAAATAAAACTTAATAATTACTATTGTAAAAATAGAATGAAAGAATATATACAGAGGCCCCACACTCCCCTGCTGGACTGTGGATTTAAACTTAACTTCAAAGTTCATATCAGTATTATTTTATGATGAACCCTTTCATCAATTCCAGTTCTTCTCCTAAAATACTACTCAGTGTAGCCCCATATATGTGTTTTTTTATTCTCTTTATTTCTGACAGCAGTAAACATACAAGTGGCATAGTGCTTTTCTCCAATAGAACTCACATTAGTAAATTACAATTATTATAGCATGTGTATTTGGATCAAAAAGGAAGTGTATGGTCACATGAATGCTACTTTTTCCTCTGTAATGTGGCAACTTCACTTGTGACATATCACACATGCAGTAGTGGGCACATAACCACAGTATGACACCATACTGTAATACAGTAAAACATTATTGTATGTGAGTAAAGAGGAGAAGAGAAATAATGCTGCATAGTACCGATTTTGGCAGGTCTGTTACAATCTTTGCACCTCTAAAATTGTATGATCTGTGTGTAAGTAAGTGTGGCTTCACAATAGTAGGGGTCTGATATGTGTGGCCTTTTTTCATATATAAAGCAAAAATAAAAAAAACATACATTAAGTATAGTCTACTCACGGTACGGATTCAGAAATTCTGTGACCTCATAAACAAATGATAGTAATGTCATACACACAACTACTCAGACTGTAAATGGGCAGTGATTTATGCCAGCCAATAAACACGTACCACTGATTAATCAAATGCAGTTTGGACAATTAAAAAAATATCTGGTTGACACTGGTCTCTGCACTTTTGTGATCAGCACATTAGGAGCTAGTGCAGCCCTGTAACTGGATGACAGTGCGCTCTGTACAGCCACCAACCACAGCCCTGAGTGCATGCCATCAACTCGATAGCCATCAGCAAGACAATTTCTTGCTCGGGGTGTACTTTCTTGTGATTTCTAAAATGGGATCAGAAGGTCAGGAATAATATAGCATGCACATATTATATCATTCACCCAATCACAAGCATTTTCAGTGTTTATCAGTTAAAAACGCTCTAACGTTCCTGCATACACACTGTCCTCATCATCGGACCAATCAGCCAATTATCAGCTGATTGCCCCAATAATTGGATAGTGTGTACCTAGCTTTACGTAATGAACTTCACACTGTTTGACACTAACACGGCTTTGGTTTCTGGTTTTTAGACACTTACATCCGTTAAATGGAAAACATTAAATGGAAATGTAACCATAGATTCTGTCATTTCCTATACAATGATCACCAAGATAAGTTTGTTTAGTGGCTGCCTTCCTGTGCTTATCTTTATCTAGACCAGGCATGTCAAATTCATGGTTTTCCAGCTGTTGTGAAACTACAAGTCCCAGCATGCTTTACCAGATGACCAGTGGAAGGTATGCTGGCAAAGCATGCTGGGATAGGGAGGACCTTTAATGCAGTGTGCAGTTATTGAACTTGACGTCTCCTGCTGGCTGCTGCTGTCACTCCCTGGCTGGCTGTCAGTCATTTCAGCTGCCAGTTTGGAAAGTTTGATGAAAAGTTGGTATTTCCATAAAAATACACTGTCACTTAAATATATATTTTTTTCCACTGAAGTAAATGTGGATTGTATTGAAATTAGTACCATTTGTATGTACCAAAATAATGGTTAATTTCAATATAATCCAGTATTATTTCTGAAGAAAATACAAATACAGATGTGTCCTAGAACGTTGCCTGCGATGCATATGCATCACAGACTGTTTATCCCAGCAGTGCGTACCGTAGCACGCTACCACTACATAGCACGCTACCACTACACAGACAGAAACAGAACGCCTCAAATGCGGACGCAGACAGTGGGAGAGCGATGCTCCCAATGCCATGAGCAGTAAGGGGGAGCCAGTGTTGAGGAATAATCAGGGGTAGTGAGAGGCAGTGCTCCCACTACCCATAGTTTTTACAATAATGTTTGGGCCGCTAGAGGGTGACTGTTTGCATATCAATGGATTTTGGGGGTCATTCCGAGTTGTTCGCTCGTTGCCGATTTTCGCTATATTGCGATTAGTCGCTTACTGCGCATGCGCAAGGTTCGCAGAGCGCATGCGCTTAGTTATTTTACACAAAAGTTAGGTATTTTACTCACGGCATAACGAGGATTTTTCATCGTTCTGGTGATCGTAGTATGATTGACAGGAAGTGGGTGTTTCTGGGCGGAAACTGGCCGTTTTCTGGGCGTGTGCGAAAAAACGCTGGCGGTTCTGGGAAACGGGGGAGTGTCTGGGCGAACGCTGGGTGTGTTTGTGACGTCAAATCAGGAACAAAACTGACTGAACTGATCGCAATGGCTGAGTAAGTCTGGAGCTACTCAGAAACTGCTAAGAAATTTCTATTCGCAATTCTGCTAATCTTTAGTTCGCAATTCTGCTAAGCTAAGATACACTCCCAGAGGGCGGCGGCTTAGCGTGTGCAATGCTGCTAAAAGCAGCTTGCGAGCGAACAACTCGGAATGAGGGCCTTTGGGCCTAATTCAGCATCAGTAGTACTTTTGCTAAAAGTAGCAAAACTACAACTGCTTTCTATAGCACTAGGGGGGCCGCCCAGCACAGGGCAAGGCCACCCCGCATGCCGGGTCCACACCCCATTGATATGCGAGCGCATTGCGCTCGCATTGTAAGGGTAGCCCTCTGTCTTCGCAGCCTAGCTGTGAAGGCGCGACTACAAACAGCGTCCCTGCAGCTCCGGACTCTGCTACCCGGCCTCTGTCCTGCTTAACGGCCACATGTGATTCCCAACAGCCCACAACACTGCCCTTCAGCCCAGGCTATCGGCACGTATGGAAGCCGCTGCAGTGCGGCACTTTGACTGTTATTGGCAAGTGAGTGGGGATCCATAGTATTCACACCAACGGCTGGCAAACTCAGTGTGGACCTTCCTACTTATTAGGACCTGCATTGCCATCAAACAGCAGGACACTTTACATCAGGTGCACATCAGGACACTCCCAAAGTGGTGAAGTATAAAACTTACATTACTAAAGCAGAGACTGCTATAACGCTTATACTAACGAAACTGAGCTTTGCTGCTTTATTATCTGTGGCCATTAACAGCCGGCTTGTCCATGCATTTCAAATAATATTACATTATCATTTTGTACTAAAACCAGCAAGTCCGAAGCTATTAGGACATGTGTCCAGTATTTTTAATGTTTCCATGCTGTATTGTATGAATTATTTTTAAAGTGATATCGCATTTATTTTGATTTTTTTTTAAATAAATAATGTACTTATAAAACCAGCAGCTGCTTTTATATCCTCATCTATTGAGCGCCCACATTGTTCTATTTTATTTTCTATTAAATATATCGGAGGATATCCAGATCCTCCTTGTGTGGGCTGCCATAAGAAGAGTTATCATATTTATATCAATACAATTAGCGCCCACTGTTTGTTACTATTATCCTACAATATTTCCCTGAGCTCCTGATCAAACCAAATAGTGCATACACACGGTAAGATATAGCAGATGATTTAGCACAATAGGATATAAGATATAGCATAGATGTGGCTTCTCACTACTGTGATGACACAAATTGGATACAATATCGTACGTTAACATACAGTACAATGGGCCTAATTCAGACCTGATCGGTGCAGTGCGTTTTCGCAGAGCAGCCGATCAGGTCTGAACTGCGCATGCACCGGCGCTGCAGTGCGCCGGTGCATGCCAGACAGCCAACGTCCGTCTCAGCCCTGCGATCACCTCTGCCTGATTGACAGGCAGAGGCATTCGCTGGGCAGGAGGGGGCGGGCCTCACAGCCGATGCGACCCTCACAGCAATGCGTAGCTCCCTGCCAGCGCTGAAGTACAAAAGTACTCCTAAAGTACTCCTAAAGTACAAAAGCATCGCCGTTGTGCGCTGCTTTTGTACTTGTGCGAGGGGGTCGGGCCTGAAATGCGGGGTGGACTAGTGCTGTGCTGGGTGTTCCCCCGCATGTCTGTGTGACTGATCGTAGACATCTACGATCGGGCCTGTATGCACTAGATAGTGTACTATCTAGCCAAAATTAAGCTGCATGTTCATCCAATATAGAACATCGGATCCGAACCGTGGGAGCGCGTACCGCACTATATTGCATACACTATAGTGCATACACACGGTAAGATATAGGGGGTCATTCCGAGTTGATCGCACGCTGACGATTTTCACAGCCCAGCGATCAGGTTACTACTGCGCATGCGTATGCACCGCAATGCACACGTGCATCATATTGGTACAAACAGCATTGTTGCTGTGCAATGCTTCTAGCGACGATTCCATTCGCACAGCCGTTCGCAAGGAGACTGACAGAAAGAGGACGTTTATGGGTGTCTGGGAGTGGTAGGGAAAACGCAGGCGTGTCTAGGCCTTTGCAGGGCGGGTGTCTGACGTCAATTCCGGGACCTAACAGGCTGAAGTGATCGCAAGGGCTGATTAAGTTCAGACCTACTCAGATACTGCAAAAAAACTTTTTCATCCCGCTCGGCTGCACATGCAATTGCACACTTGCAAAGCGAAAATACACTCCCCCGTGGGCGGCGACTACGCGTTTGCACGGCTGCAAAAAGTAGCTAGCAAGCAATCAACTCGGAATAAGGGCCCTAGTGCACTATATCGCAATCTAGCCAGATAGTTTACAATATAGTGCAAAAAATCTTACCACGTGTACCCAGCTTATCTTATATCTGTCTATCTCACAACTATCTGTCTATATCTCTTCATAAAATAAGATTTTACTTACCGATAAATCTATTTCTCATAGTCCGTAGTGGATGCTGGGGACTCCGTCAGGACCATGGGGAATAGCGGCTCCGCAGGAGACAGGGCACAAAAGCAAGCTTTTAGGATCACATGGTGTGTACTGGCTCCTCCCCCTATGACCCTCCTCCAAGCCTCAGTTAGGTACTGTGCCCGGACGAGCGTACACAATAAGGAAGGATCTTGAATCCCGGGTAAGACTCATACCAGCCACACCAATCACACCGTACAACTTGTGATTTGAACCCAGTTAACAGTATGATAACAATGAAGTAGCCTCTAAAAAAGATGGCTCACAACAATAATAACCCGATTTTTTTGTAACAATAACTATGTACAAGTAATGCAGACAATCCGCACTTGGGATGGGCGCCCAGCATCCACTACGGACTATGAGAAATAGATTTATCGGTAAGTAAAATCTTATTTTCTCTAACGTCCTAGTGGATGCTGGGGACTCCGTCAGGACCATGGGGATTATACCAAAGCTCCCAAACGGGCGGGAGAGTGCGGATGACTCTGCAGCACCGAATGAGAGAACTCCAGGTCCTCCTCAGCCAGGGTATCAAATTTGTAGAATTTAGCAAACGTGTTTGCCCCTGACCAAGTAGCTGCTCGGCAAAGTTGTAAAGCCGAGACCCCTCGGGCAGCCGCCCAAGATGAGCCCACCTTCCTTGTGGAATGGGCATTTACAGATTTTGGCTGTGGCAGGCCTGCCACAGAATGTGCAAGCTGAATTGTACTACAAATCCAACGAGCAATAGTCTGCTTAGAAGCAGGAGCACCCAGCTTTTTGGGTGCCTACAATATAAACAGCAAGTCAGACTTTCTGACTCCAGCCGTCCTGGAATTATATATATATATATTTTCAGGGCCCTGACAACGTCTAGCAACTTGGAGTCTTCCAAGTCCCTAGTAGCCGCAGGCACCACAATAGGTTGTTTCAGGTGAAACGCTGACACCACCTTAGGAAGAAACTGGGGACGAGTCCGCAGTTCTGCCCTGTCCGAATGGAAAATCAAATATGGGCTTTTGTAAGACAAAGCCGCCAATTTTGACAATCGCCTGGCCGAGGCCAGGGCCAACAGCATGGTCACTTTCCATGTGAGATATTTCAAATCCACAGATTTGAGTGGTTCAAACCAATATGATTTGAGGAATCCCAACACTACGTTGAGATCCCACGGTGCCACTGGAGGCACACAAGGGCTGTATATGCAATACTCCCTTGACAAACGTCTGGACTTCAGGAACTGAAGCCAATTCTTTCTGGAAGAAAATCTATAGGGCCGAAACTTGAACCTTAATGGACCCCAATTTGAGGCTCCTAGACACTCCTGTTTGCAGGAAGTGCAGAAATCGACCTAGTTGAAATTTTTTCGTGGGGCCTTCCTGGCCTCACCCACGCAACATATTTTTACCACATGTGGTGATAACATTGTGCGGTCACTTCCTTCCTGGCTTTGACCAGGGTAGGTATGACCTCTTCCGGAATGCCTTTTTCCTTAGGATCCGGCGTTCAACCGCCATGCCGTCAAACGCAGTCGCGGTAAGTCTTGGAACAGACAAGGTCCCTGCTGGAGCAGGTCCTTTCTTAAAGGCCGATGCCACGGTTCCTCTTGGAACAGACATGGTACTTGCTGAAAGCAAATCCCTTCTTAGCTCCCGAGGCCATTAGTCCTCTGTGAGCATCTCTTGAAGTTCCGGTTACCAAGTCCCTCTTGGCCAATCCGGAGCCACGAGTATAGTTCTTACTCCTCTATGTCTTATAATTCTCAATACCTTGGTTATGAGAAGCAGAGGAGGGAATACATACACCGACTGTTACACCCACGGTGTTACCAGGACGTCCACAGCTATCGCCTGAAGGTCTCGTGACCTGGCGCAATACCTGTCCCATTTTTTGTTCGGGCGGGACGCCATCATGTCCACCTTTGGTCTTTCCCAACGGTTCACAATCATGCGGAAAACTTCCCGATGAAGTTCCCACTCTCCCGGGTGGAGGTCGTGCCTGCTGCGGAAGTCTGCTTCCCAGTCGTCCACTCCCGGAATGAACACTGCTGACAGCGCTATCACATGATTTTCCGCCTAGCGAAAAATCCTTGCAGTTTTGCCACTGCCCTCCTGCTTCTTGTGCCGCCCTTTCTGTTTACGTGGGCGACTGCCGTGATGTTATCCCACTGGATCAATACCGGCTGACCTTGAAGCAGAGGTCTTGCTAAGCTTAGAGCATTATAAATTTGCTCTTAGCTCCAGTATATTTATGTGGAGAGAATTCTCCAGACTTGATCACACTCCTTGTGTGACTGCTCCCCAGCCTCTCAGGCTGGCCTCCGTGGTCACGAGCATCCAATCCTGAATGCCGAATCTGCGGCCCTCTAGAAGATGAGCACTCTGTAATCACCACAGGAGAGACACCCTTGTCCTTGGATATAGGGTTATCCGCTGATGCATCTGAAGATGCGATCCGGACCATTTGTCCAGCAGATCCCACTGAAGAGTTCTTGCGTGAAATCTGCCGAATGGAAGCGCTTCGTAATAAGCCACCATTTTTACCAGGACTCTTGTGCAATGATGCACTGACACTTTTCCTGGTTTTAGGAGGATCCCGATTAGCTCGGATAACTCCCTGGCTTTCTCCTCTGGGAGAAACACCTTTTCCTGGACTGTGTCCAGAATCATCCCTAGGACCAGCAGACGTGTCGTCGGAACAACTGCGGTTTTGGAATATTTAGAATCCACCCGTGCTGTCGTAGAACTACTTGAGATAGTGCTACTCCGACCTCCAACTGTTCTCTGGACCTTGTTCTTATCAGGAGGTCGTCCATTTTCTTTGAAGACGAATCCTCCTTTCGGTCATTACCTTGGTAAGGACCTTGGTTGCCTTGGACAATCCAACGGCATCGTCTTGAAACTGATAGTGACAGTTCTGTACCACGAACCTGAGGTACCCTTGGTGAGAAAAGGCAAATTTTGGGACATGGAGGTAAGCATTCCTGATGTCCCGGGACACCATATAGTCCCCTTGTTCTTTGCTATCACTGCTCTGAGTGACTCCATCTGGATTTGAACCCTTGTAAGTGTTCAAATTTTTCAGATTTAGAATAGGTCTCACCTAGCCTTCAGTACCACCATATAGTGTGGAGTAATACCCCTTTCCTTGTTGTCGGAGGGGTAATTTTATTATCACCTGCTGGGAATACAGCTTGTGAATTGTTTTCAATACTGCCTCCCTGTCGGAGGGAGACATTGGTACAGCAGACTACAGGAACCTGCGAGGGGGGAAACCTCTCGACATTCCAATCTGTACCCCTTGGATACTACTTGTAGGATCCAGGGGTCCTGTACGGTCCCAGCGTCATGCTGAGAACTTGGTAGAAGCGGTGGAGGGCTTCTGTTCCTGGGAATGGGCTGCCTGCTGCAGTCTTCTTCCCTTTCCTCTATCCCTGGGCAGATATGACTCTTATAGGGACGAAAGGACTGAGGCTGAAAAGACGGTGTCTTTTTCTGCAGAGATGTGACTTAGGGTAAAAAACGGTGGATTTTCCAGCAGTTGCCCTGGCCACCAGGTCCCATGGACCGACCCCAAATAACTCCTCCCCTTTATACGGCAATACATCTTTGTGCCGTTTGGAATCTGCATCACCTGACCACTGTCGTGTCCATAAACATCTTCTTGCAGATATGGACATCGCATTTACTCTTGATGCCAGAGTGCAAATATCCCTCTGCGCATCTCGCATATATAGAAATGCATCCTTTAAATGCTCTATAGTCAATAAAATACTGTCCCTGTCAAAGGTATCAATATTTTTAGTCAGGGAATCCGACCAAGCCACCTCAGCTCTGCACATCCAGGCTGAGGCGATCGCTGGTCGCAGTATAACACCAGCATGTGTGTGTATACTTTTTAGGATATTTTTCAGCCTCCTATCAGCTGGCTCCTTAAGTACGGCCCTATCCGTAGATGGTACCGCCACTTGTTCTGATAAGCGTGTGAGCGCCTTATCCACCCTGAGGGGTGTTTCCCACCGCGCCTTAACTTCTGGCGGGAAAGGGTATACCGCCAATAATTTTCTATCGGGGGAAACCCACGCATCATCACACACTTCATTTAATTTATCTGATTCAGGAAAAACTACAGGTAGTTTTTTCACCTCACACATAATACCCTTTTTTGTGGTACTTGGAGTATCAGAAATATGTAACACCTCCTTCATTGCCCTTAACGTGTGGCCCTAAAAGAAAATACGTTTGTTTCTTCACCGTCGACACTGAAATCAGTGTCCGTGTCTGGGTCTGTGTCGACCGACTGAGGTAAATGGGCATTTTACAGCCCCTGACGGTGTTTGAGACGCCTGGACAGATACTAATTTGTTCGCCGGCCCGCTCATGTCGTCAACCGGCTTGCAGCGTGTTGACATTGTCACGTAATTTCCATAAATAAGCCATCCATTCCGGTGTCGACTCCCTAGAGAGTGACATCACCATTACAGGCAATTTGCTCCGCCTCCTCACCAATATTTTCCTCATACATGTCGACACACACGTACCGACATACAGCACACACATAGGGAATGCTCTGATAGAGGACAGGACCCACTAGCCCTTTGGGGAGACAGAGGGAGAGTTTGCCAGCACACACCAAAACGCTATAATTATCCAGGGACAACCTTTATATAAGTGTTCCTCCCTTATAGCATTTCAATATATATACATATCGCCAAATCAGTGCCCCCCCTCTCTGTTTTAACCCTGTTTCTGTAGTGCAGTGCAGGGGAGAGCATGGGAGCCTTCCCACCAGCCTTTCTGTGAGGGAAAATGGCGCTGTGTGCTGAGGAGAATAGGCCCCGCCCCCTTTTCGGCGGGCTTCTTCTCCGGAGTTTTAGATATCTGGCAGGGGTTAAATACATCCATATAGCCTCAAGGGCTATATGTGATGTATTTTTCGCCATACAGGTATTATACATTGCTGCCCAGGGCGCCCCCCCCCAGCGCCCTGCACCCTCCGTGACCGCTGTGTGAAGTGTGCTGACAACAATGGCGCACAGCTGCAGTGCTGTGCGCTACCTGATGAAGACTGAGAGTCTTCTGCCGCCTGGTTCCGGACCTCTTCATCTTCAGCGTCTGCAAGGGGGGTCGGCGGCGCGGCTCCGGGACGAACCCCAGGGCGAGCCCTGTGTTCCGACTCCCTCTGGAGCTATGTCCAGTAGCCTAAGAATCCAATCCATCCTGCACGCAGGTGAGTTGAAAATCTCTCCCCTAAGTCCCTCGATGCAGTGAGCCTGTTGCCAGCAGGACTCACTGAAAATAAAGAACCTAAAAACTTTTTCTAAGTAACTCTTTAAGAGAGCCACCTAGATTGCACCCTTCTCGGCCGGGCACAAAAACCTAACTGAGGCTTGGAGGAGGGTCATAGGGGGAGGAGCCAGTACACACCATGTGATCCTAAAAGCTTGCTTTTGTGCCCTGTCTCCTGCGGAGCCGCTATTCCCCATGGTCCTGACGGAGTCCCCAGCATCCACTAGGACGTTAGAGAAATATAAGCCATGCATGACAATTTACCAGATTAAAATTAGAGATGAGCGGGTTCGGTTCCTCGGAATCCGAACCCCCCCGAACTTCACCCATTTTACACGGGTCCGAGGCAGACTCGGATCCTCCCGCCTTGCTCGGTTAACCCAAGCGCGCCCGAACGTCATCATCCCGCTGTCATATTCTCGCGAGATTCGTATTCTATATAAGGAGCCGCGCGTCGCTGCCATTTTAACTCGTGCATTGGAGATGATAGGGAGAGGACGTGTGCAGCGTTCTCTCAGTTGTGTTCAGTGTGCTGCAAATATCTGTGCTCAGTGTGCTTGCAAATATCTGTGCTCAGTGTGCTGAAAATATCTACGTTCTCTGCCTGAAAAACGCTCCATATCTGTGCTCAGTGTGCTTTATTGTGGGGACTGGGGACCACCAGTATTATATAGTAGGAGGACAGTGCAGAGTTTTGCTGACCAGTGACCACCAGTATTATACGTTCTCTGCCTGAAAAACGCTCCATATCTGTGCTGCATTGTAGTATATAGTAGGAGGACAGTGCAGAATTTTGCTGACCAGTGACCACCAGTATTATATCAGTACGGTACAGTAGTCCACTGCTCTACCTACCTCTGTGTCGTCAAGTATACTATCCATCCATACCTGTGGTGCATTTTAGTTGTTGTGCGCAGTAGTAGGAGGACAGTGCATAATTTTGCTGACCACCAGTATATAATGTATAGCAGTATGGTACAGTAGTCCACTGCTCTACCTACCTCTGTGTCGTCAAGAATACTATCCATCCATACCTGTGGTGCATTTTAGTTGTTGTGTGCAGTAGTAGGAGGACAGTGCATAATTTTGCTGACCACCAGTATATAATATATAGCAGTACGGTACAGTAGTCCACTGCTCTACCTACCTCTGTGTCGTCAAGTATACTATCCATCCATACCTGTGGTGCTTTTAGTTGTTGTGCGCAGTAGTAGGAGGAAAGTGCATAATTTTGCTGACCACCAGTATATAATATATAGCAGTACGGTACAGTAGTCCACTGCTCTACCTACCTCTGTGTCGTCAAGTATACTATCCATCCATACCTGTGGTGCATTTTAGTTGTTGTGCGCAGTAGTAGGAGGACAGTGCATCATTTTGCTGACCACCAGTATATAATATATAGCAGTACGGTACAGTAGTCCACTGCTCTACCTACCTCTGTGTCGTCAAGTATACTATCCATCCATACCTGTGGTGCATTTTAGTTGTTGTGCGCAGTAGTAGGAGGACAGTGCATAATTTTGCTGACCACCAGTATATAATATATAGCAGTACGGTACAGTAGTCCACTGCTCTACCTACCTCTGTGTCGTCAAGTATACTATCCATCCATACCAGTGTTGCATTTTAGTTGTTGTGCGCAGTAGTAGGAGGACAGTGCATCATTTTGCTGTCCACCAGTATATAATATATAGCAGTACGGTACAGTAGGCCATTACTATTGATATATTACTGGCATATAATTCCACACATTAAAAAATTGAGAAAAATAGGGAAAGATCAAGATCCACTTCCACCTCGTGCTGAAGCTGCTGCCACTAGTCATGGCCGAGACGATGAAATGCCATCAACGTCGTCTGCAAAGGCCGATGCCCAATGTCATAGTAGAGTATGTAAAATCCAAAAAACAAAAGCTCAGTAAAATGACCAAAAATCTAAATTAAAAGTGTCTGAGGAGAAGCGTAAACTTGCCAATATGCCATTTACGACACGGAGTGGCAAGGAACGGCTAAGGCCCTCTCCTATGTTCCCCATGACTAGTGGGTCAGCTTCACATGAGGATGGAAGCACTCATCCTCCCACTAGAAAAATGAAAAGACTTAAGCTGGCAAAAGCACAGCAAAGAACTGTGCGTTCTTCTAAATCACAAATCCCCAAGGAGAGTCCAATTGTGTCGGTTGCAATGCCTGACCTTCCCAACACTGGACGGGAAGAGGTGGCACCTTCCATCATTTGCACGCCCCCTGCAAGTGCTGGAAGGAGCACCCGCAGTCCAGTTCCTGGTTGTCAAATTGAAGATGTCACTGTTGAAGTACACCAGGATGAGGATATGGGTGTTGCTAGCGCTGAGGAGGAAATTGACAAGGAGGATTCTGATGGTGAGGTGGTTTGTTTAAGTCAGGCACCCGGGGAGACACCTGTTGTCCGTTGGACGAATATGGCCATTGACATGCCTGGTCAAATTACAAAAAAAAATCACCTCGTCGGTGTGGAATTATTTTAACAGAAATGCGGACAACATTTGTCAAGCTGTGTGTTGCCTTTGTCAAGCTGTAGTAAGTAGGGGTAAGGACGTTAACCACCTAGGAACATCCTCCCATATACGTCACCTGGAGCGCATTCATCAGAAGTCATTGACAAGTTCAAAAACTTTGGGTGACAGCGGAAGCAGTCCACTGACAACTAAATCCCTTCCTCTTGTAACCAAGCTCCTGCAAACCACACCACCAACTCCCTCAGTGTCAATTTCATCCTTAGACAGGAATGCCAATAGTCCTGCAGGCCATGTCACCGTCAAGTCTGACGAGTCCTCTCCAGCCTGGGATTCCTCCGATGCATCCTTGAGTGTAATGCCTACTGCTGCTGGTGCTGCTGTTGTTGCTGCTGGGAGTCGATCGTCATCCCTGAGGGGAAGTCGGAAGACCACTTGTACTACTTCCAGTAAGCAATTGACTGTCCAACAGTCCTTTGCGAGGAAGATGAAATATCACAGCAGTCATCCTGCTGCAAAGCGGATAACTCAGGCCTTGGCAGCCTGGGCGATGTTAAATGTGTTTCCGGTATCCACCGTTAATTCACAGGAAACTAGAGATTTGCTTGAGGTACTGTGTCCCCGGTACCAAATACCATCTAGGTTCCATTTCTCTAGGAAGGCGATACCGAGAATGTACACAGACCTCAGAAAAAGACTCACCAGTGTCCTAAAAAATGCAGTTGTACCCAATGTCCACTTAACCACGGACATGTGGACATGTGGAGCAGGGCAGACTAAGGACTATATGACTGTGACAGCCCACTGGGTAGATGTATTGCCTCCCGCAGCAACAACAGCAGCGGCGGCACCAGTAGCAGCATCTCGCAAACGCCAACTCATTCCTAGGCAGGCTACGCTTTGTATCACCGCTTTCCAGAAGAGGCACACAGCTGACAACCTCTTACGGAAACTGAGGAACATCATCGCAGAATGGCTTACCCCAATTGGACTCTCCTGGGGATTTGTGACATCGGACAACCCCACCAATATTGTGCGTGCATTACATGTGGGCAAATTCCAGCACGTCCCATGTTTTGCACATACATTGAATTTGGTGGTGCAGAATTATTTAAAAAATGACAGGGGCGTGCAAGAGATGCTGTCGGTGGCCCGAAGAATTGTGGGCCACTTTCGGCATTCAGCCACCGCGTGCCGAAGACTGGAGCACCAGCAAACACTCCTGAACCTGCCCCGCCATCATCTGAAGCAAGAGGTGGTAACGAGGTGGAATTCAACCCTCTATATGCTTCAGAGGATGGAGGAGCAGCAAAAGGCCATTCAAGCCTATACAGCTACCTACGATATAGGCAAAGAAGGGGGAATGCACCTGACTCAAGCGCAGTCGAGAATGATTTCAACATTGTGCAAGGTTCTGCAACCCTTTGAACTTGCCACACGTGAAGTCAGTTCAGACACTGCCAGCCTGAGTCAGGTCATTCCCCTCATCAGGCTTTTGCAGAAGAAGCTGGAGAGATTGAAGGAGGAGCTAAAATAGAGCGATTCCGCTAGGCATGTGGGACTTGTGGATTTAGCCCTTCATTCGCTTAACCAGGATTCACGGGTGGTCAATCTGTTGAAATCAGAGCACTACATTTTGGCCACCGTGCTCGATCCTAGATTTAAAACCTACGTTGGATCTCTCTTTCCGCAGAGGTTCAATTGTCAAGTCAAGCGGAACGTGACCCGTCAATAGCTCCTCCTTCACATTCTCCCGCAACTGGGGCTGCAAGGAAAAGGCTAAGAATTCCTAGCCCACCCGCTGGCGGTGATGCAGGGCAGTCTGGAGCGAGTGCTGACATCTGGTGCGGACTGAAGGACCTGCCAACAATTACTGACATGTCGTCTACTGTCACTGCATATGATTCTGTCACCATTGAAAGAATGGTGGAGGATTATATGAGTGACCGCATCCAAGTAAGCACGTCAGACAGTCAGTACGTATACTGGCAGGAAAAAGAGGCAATTTGGAGGCCCTTGCACAAACTGGCTTTATTTTACCTAAGTTGCCCCCCCTCCAGTGTGTACTCCGAAAGAGTGTTTAGTGCAGCCACTCACCTTGTCAGCAATCGGCGTACGAGATTACTTCCAGAAAATGTGGAGAAGATGATGTTCATCAAAATGAATTATAATCAATTCCTCCATGGAGACATTTACCAGCAATTGCCTCCAGAAAGTACACAGGGACCTGAGATGGTGGATTCCAGTGGGGACGAATTAATAATCTGTGAGAAGGGGGATGTACACAGTGGAAGGGGTGAGGAATCGGACGATGAGGAGGAGGTGGACATCTTGCCTCTGTAGAGCCAGTTTGTGCAAGGAGAGATTGATTGCTTCTTTTTTGGTGGGGGCCCAAACCAACCAGTCATTTCAGTCACAGTCGTGTGGCAGACCCGGTCGCTGAAATGATGGGTTTGTTAAAGTGTGCATGTCCTGTTTATAAAACATAAGGGTGGGTGGGAGGGCCCAAGGACAATTCCATCTTGCACCTCTTCTTTTCTTTAATTTATCTTTGCATCATGTGCTGTTTGGAGACTATTTTTTAAATCTGCCATCCTGTCTGACACTGCAGTGCCACTCCTAGATGGGCCAGGTGTTTGTATCGGCCACTTGGGTCGCTTAGCTTAGCCACACAGCTACCGCATTGCACCTCTTTTTTTCTTTGCATCATGTGCTGTTTGGGGACTATTTTTTAAATCTGCCATCCTGTCTGACACTGCAGTGACATTCCTAGATGGGCCAGGTGTTTGTGTCGGCCACTTGGGTCGCTTAGCTTAGTCACACAGCGACCTTGGTGCACCTCTTTTTTTCTTTGCATCATGTGCTGTTTGGGGACTATTTTTTGAAGTGCCATCCTGTCTGACACTGCAGTGCCACTCCTAGATGGGCCAGGTGTTTGTGTCGGCCACTTGGGTCGCTTAGCTTAGTCATTCAGCGACCTCGGTGCAAATTTTAGGACTAAAAATAATATTGTGAGGTGTGAGGTGTTCAGAATAGACTGGAAATGAGTGGAAATTATGGTTATTGAGGTTAATAATACTATGGGATCAAAATGACCCCCAAATTCTATGATTTAAGCTGTTTTTGAGGGTTTTTTGTAAAAAAACACCCGAATCCAAAACACACCCGAATCTGACAAAAAATTTTCAGCGAGGTTTTGCCAAAACGCGTCCGAATCCAAAACACGGCCGCGGAACCGAATCCAAAACCAAAACACAAAACCCGAAAAATGTCCGGGGCACATAACTAATTAAAATCTCTCTCTCTTTCTGCAGCGAGGTACACTGTGGTTCCACAGGGAATTACATCGGGGTGTAGAGTTGGATCTTGATCCGAGGCACCAACAGGCTAAAAGCTTTGACTGTTCCCAGGATGCATAGCGCCGCCTCCTCTATATCCCCGCCTCCAGGCACTGGAGCTCAGTTTGTAAGTTGGTGCCTGCAGTGCAGGCAGCTAACAGGGAGGGCTGCGCTAGGCAGCGCTGATAAGAGTTTTTATTGAAGAAAAGATCTCAACAAGATTGTTGCTGACTTAGCATCCACTAAAATATATAGTTGCTCTGCGCTTAATACCATATGGTCCATAGGATGATTAAAAACACATGCAATATTGTTAATAATTTATTTAATATAATACACTTTAAAACACAAAATATCAACCACAATAAAAAGTGCAAAAGGCATATATATAGATATGCATAAATTACATAGCAGAAATAACTTTCAATCTTAATTGGCAATTTTCACTATTCCTAATAAGAGGTAGATCAACCTAAAATGAATCAGTGCACTAATAAAATTCAATAAGGGGTCTCAATTAGCAGCAGTCCCGCAAATAGTCTGGGTTATTGTCCCTGGAGGTGCTAGTCCCGAGCACTGTAAATATTGTTTTACTAGATTTGATGATAAATTAGTAATGCAGTAGACCGATATATATATTCAAATCGTAAATGGATCACATCAAGCTCACCACCAAGACGCACTTGTACAATGTTCAGAAAAAGGGTCAGCAATAGTTGAATTGAAAGGAGCCGGCTGGGAGGCACCGGACGTCTCCATTCTCCCCAGTGCTTATGCCGCTACCACTTCCAATAGCCGCCCAAAGCCGTCTAGCCGTGCAGGTGGATTGATGTCCAAATAACGGAGTGTCCCCGGAATGAGACAAGCAGTCACCAGTGGCCGCTGACGCGTTTCGCTCTTACCATGTCTTACTGCATGTCTGCCTAGTACGACCCCCCTGGAGGGAGAATAGATAGCGTGGCGCGCCACCGTGACCGCAGCGTGGCGAGCACAGCGAGCCCGCAAGGGGCTCATCTGCGCTCGCCCAGCTGTCGGTATGCCGGCGGTCGGGATTCCGGCGCCGGTATGCTGGTCGCCGGGAGCCCCGGCCACCGGCATACCCTACTACACCCGTCACAACTGCTTATGCAGCAAGGTTTGTATACCATGCTGCATGGCATGCCAGGCTGCGACTATTACGACTATTTGCAGCCGGCTACATCAGTACTTGTCCCGCTTTGTCTTGTACTGTACGTCACTGTTTTCTTGTTTTGCTCATTTGTTTATGTACTTTGTTAGGCACTGCCCCATGAAGAATAGGAAGAGAAGGAAGAGGAGGAGTAGGAGGAGGAAAATTAGAAGAAGAAGAAGAAGACGACGACGACAACAACACTATAACAGGGAAACCATGAGCATGGTCTTTTGTGGGGGGAGAATTTCTGGGCACATGCCTCTAAAAAGTCACCTTAGTACAATACTCATGCCCACAAGTATAATTAAATATAATTTCTGCACAGCTCCCCATAAACAAAGCACCTCTTCCAAACTGCACTACTCTCCTCTGCCTGTGCAAACATATGTTCCTCCATAAATACAGCCATTTGCTCTGCAAATCTATGTACCCTGGCAGAGATCTAGGCACTTCTGAGCATATTAAGGAGATTAGTGATTCCAAAGCAATGTTTTTGCTGTAGAGTGGCAGACTTGCTCTTCGTAGCTGACAGATGGCGTGGACATCCTGTGTGTGAGTCTGAATCTCCCACCAATACTCGTAATATCAGAAAGTGCAAGCTATGACAGGGCCTTCTTAACAGCAGTGTAGGCCCCTGTGCAAAGTAATGCACTGGGGCCCCTACGGTAGGGGCTTAAGAAGTGAGCCAGTGGAGAAGTGGCCCCATCAGCCAATCAGCAGCTCTGTATCATTTTATAGTATGCAAATTATAGATGTTACTTCAGTGCTGATTGGTTGCCATGGGCAAATTCTCCATTGCAACTAGGCAGATCTATGTAGTGTGCAGCAACACACTATATAGATCTGCTCAGTCACTCACAATGCTGCTTATTTCTCTGGCAATTATTTTACAAGTGTCATACCCAGTATTAGAACCCACAACCTATTACACTGGAAATAGTACCTCACACTTTCCATACTGCTGGGCTGCCTGGCAGTGAGTGTCATGTAGTCCCACACCTGTGCTTCCACTCCATCCACGGCCCTAGCCCAATGCAGGGCAGTGCAGTCCTGTGCCTTGACCCCCACCCTCTCCGTAATCCGGCTCTGACTGTACCTGGTGACTGTCTGTCACTGTCGACGTCAGTGTCCAGCAGCACAGCTCAGCACTAGTGATCAATCAGACTCAAAGTAAACTACAGCTCCTAGCAGCCTTTGGCGCCAGGAGCTCTCAGCAACAAGGGCTGCTGGGAGCTGTAGTTTATGTTGAGTCTGATTACAAGCGAGGTGTAGTGCGCTGCTGCCCCCTGCCATGGATGGCACAGCCGGATGGCGCCCCCTTCTTGCCTGGCGCCCCTGGCGAGTGCCATCCTGGCCAATAGGTAGATACACCCCTGCCCCTACCCATCCTTCAGCAGTAGGGGTGGGGGGTGCTATCCGAGGCAGCATTGATGGCCAGCGGGCAGTAGGGGGTGTACTATCTTCTGCTTAGCATGTAGGACCTGGAGCTGTAATTTCCAGTCCCAGCTTTTGGAGTATAACCTCAAAAAACTCTTTTATCAACTGCAAAAAAATCCTTATATCAAATTTCTGCAGTATGTATTTGTATAATGAAAGCCAATGACCATCCTTATTTTATTAATATTTGTGGAATCCTTTCTGGCTGGGTTCTGTTTTCCTTCACGAGTTGTCTCATTCTGTATTATATAATTGGCACACACAGACATCATATCCTAGCAACTGCTTTTTAGTTTTGTAATGATGTTTTTGTTTTATCGGGTTTGAATAATGTAAACCATTGGCGTAACTGTAATTCCCACCCCCCATTGCCATATGAAAAGTGAAGAATTTGCGCGCGTCAGGAGTGAGGCCTCACTGCAAGAGGCGTGGCATTGCAGGAAAAGACTACCTTATTCGCCAGTTTTGCATCCTGCATGCCCAGACACTGGCCACCACAGTTAAAAAAAAAAACCTGCCCCTAACATTGTCATTTTTCCTCCTTATAGAAATGCCCTTTACACATTATGCTACACCGTCATACCCATTACACATTATGCCATATAACGTAATGTCCCTTACACATTATGCCACACACTGCAATGTCTCTGACACATTATTTCACACACCATAAAGCCTTTGATACATTATGCCACACAGCACAATGCCCATGATACCTGATGACACACACTGTAATGCACATGATACAATAGGGGTTTCATGCTCTGGGTGTCATGCTCATTGCCAGGGGTGTAATGCTCTTTGCCAGGGGTTTCATGCTTTGGGTGTCTTGCTCATTACCAGGGGTGTAATGCTCGTTGGCTCCAGCGATAAGAGCTCCCAGCACTTCTGGGTAACGCTATAGTGCTGTGCTCCCTGTAAGACACTAGAGGTCAAGTATGACATTTTAAGTAGATTTATATGGCTCCTCCCTCTATGCCCCTACTACCAGACTCAGTTTAGAAAATGTGCCCGGAGGAGCCGGTTACACTTTGGAGAGCTCCTGAAGAGTTTTCTACTTTTATTTTAAATGTTTGTTATTTTCAGTCAGGGCTGTTTGGCAACAGCCTAACTGCTTCGTGGGTGGGACTTAGTGGGAAGAATGGCCCAACTTCCTTAGAGTTAATGGTCCAGTTTCTCTGCTGACAGGACACTGAGCTCCTGAGGGAGCCATTTGCAAGCCACACCACGGCGCAGCGTATCCCCTCCTGCAGCACGCCGCCTCCCCCTAACAGAGCCAGAAGATGAAGAGTGGTGAGTACAATGCCGGCGACCCGGTTAGTGGGTCGCCAGCGGGAATGGTGGCACAAGGGCTGGAGCGCAGCTCTGACTGCAGGCTGCGCTTCAGGGGGCTCAGACAGACACACGCTGATGGTGTGTCCCACTGTGTGGGGCACGCTGAACCTCCGCTGATGCCCACACTGGCCACAACGTACTAACAGGGGTTTTAACTCTTGGTTAGACATTTTTTTACCTCAGGGAGTGTATAAAAAATGCGGGAAGCCGCGCACCATTACAGGGGGCAGGGCTTCACTCAGAGCGGATCCTACAGCTCTCCAGCGCCATTTCCCTCTGCAGCTCATACAGGCAGCATTCCCAGGGATGCGCAGCTCCTCCACAAGGACTCCAAGTCTCCTCAGTGATACCAGGGGTCTTAGTAAAGGGGCGGAGCAAGTTTAAGATTACAACCACTACTAAGGTGCTTATTTCTGTGCATAGCAGCTAGGTTTTACCTTGCTAAAAGGGGCGTTGTGTGGCTGGCTCTGATTTCTGTGTCTCTCTGAGGACCCTGCCTACATATACTGAGTTTTCACTAGTGTGTGTGTGTAGGTGTCCCTTTACAATCATGTCCAGGGACTGTGTGTCTTGTACAGTGGAATGTCTCTCATCCCCTGGGGACTCAATACCCTGTATTCAGGATAGTGTTCACTCCCAGTCCAGTGGGGCTGAACCCCCATGGTTTGCCTCCATTGAAGGGATGATTTCAAATATTTCTACTAAGCTGTCTCATACTGAGAATGAGACAAAAGTCTTACGGCAGTCTATGGATGACCTGATAAATAGAGATTCAGTCCCATGCCTGCGCCCCACACTTTCACCATTTGCCCACAAAAGCGTACTGTGGCCCAAATCATGCAGGGTGATACTGATTCTGACACGTCGGATCCAGAGGAGAGTGAAGTGGATGCGAGTGGGGGGATGCTTTCCTGTCACAGGGTATACAGGCCCTCATTGAGGCTATCAGATCTGTCCTACATATTCCTGACAAGACTGAAGATGTAGAAGAGGAATCTTATTTTAACACTAAAAAGAAGTCATCAGCTACTTTCCCCACTTCAAAGGAATTAAATGCCCTGTTTGAAGAGATGTGGGTGAACCCTGACAAAAAGTTTCAGATACCTAAAATGCTGATTTCTTCCTTTCCCTTTCCTGTGGAAGATAGGAAGAAATGGGAAAACCCGCCGATTGTGGACACATCAGTGTCCACATTGTCGTGTAAGATAGTCTTACCGGTTTCCGGGCCGCGTCCTTAAGGGACGCAGCTGACCGCAAGATTGAGACCACTCTCAAATCTTTATACACTGCGGCTGGAGTGGCCCAGAGTCCCACTATTGCTTGAGCATGGATGACTAGGGCCATTGCTAAGTGGTCAGGTAACCTAATTGACGGCTTAGATTCCTTACCCAGGGAGAGATTATTTTACTGCTACAGCATATTAAGGATTCTGCTAACTTTATGGTGGAGGCCTTAAAGGAAATTGGTTTGCTCAACGCACGCACCACTGCCATGGCAGTGTCAGCACGCAGAGGCTTGTGGCTATGCCACTGGACTGCAGATGCGGATTCCAGGAAAGGTGTGGAAAGCCTACCATTCACGGGTGAGGCTCTTTTTGGAGATGAACTGGATAGATGGATATCCAAAGCTACGGTGGGTAAGTCTACATACCTTCCTTCCTTCCGCAGCAACCCCAGCTAGGAAAACCTACTCTGCTCCAACTCTGCAGTCCTTTCGAACTGCAAAATGTAAAGGAAAATCCAAGGGTTCTTCTACAACCTTCTGAGGCTGTAAAAGTAAACCCAGAAAACCCGCTGCTGCAGGTTCTCATGAACAGACCTCCGGATCTGCTTTCTCAAAGCCTACAGCATGACAGTGGACCGCACTGCCTGGAAGACAGTCAGGTGGGAGCCCGGTTACGTTATTTCAGTCACATGGGCGATATCGTGTCAAGATCCCTGGGTCAAAGAGCTTATCGCACAGGGATACAGACTGGAATTTCAGGAACTCCCACCTCACAGATTCTTCAAATCCGGCTTACCAGCTTCTCCAGAAGCAGGTTTGACTTTGCATCAGCGATTCAAAAACTGGTACAGACTCAGGTCATTGTTCCAGTTCAACTACACCTACAAAACAAGGGTTAACCTGTTTGTAGTCCCGAAACCAGATGGTTCGGTAAGGCCCATTTTAAACCACAAATCACTGAACCTGTACTTACGGGTGTTCAAATTCAAGATGGAGTCTCTGAGAATGGTGATCTCAAGTCTGGAGGAGGGGGAATTCCTGGTGTCTCTCGACATCAAGGATGCGTACCTTCACATTCCGATTTGGCCGCCTCACCACACATATCTAAGGTTTGAAGTAGGGATGTGCACTGGGCATTTTTCGGGTTTTGTGTTTTGGTTTTGGATTCGGTTCCGCGGTCGTGTTTTGGATTCGGACGCGTTTCGGCAAAACCTCCCTTAAGAATTTTTGTCGGATTCGGGTGTGTTTTGGATTCGGGTGTTTTTTTCCAAAACCCCTCAAAAACAGCTTAAATTATAGAATTTGGGGGTAATTTTGATCCTATAGTATTATTAACCTCAATAACCATAATTTCCACTCATTTCCAGTCTATTCTGAACACCACATACCTCACAATATTATTTTTAGTCCTAAAATTTGCATCAAGGTCGCTGGATGACTAAGCTAAGCGACCCAAGTGGGCGGCACAAACACCTGGCCCATCTAGGAGTGGCACTGCAGTGTCAGACAGGATGGCACTTAAAAAAATAGTCCCCAAACAGCACATGATGCAAAGATAAATAAAATAAAAAAAAGAGGTGCAAGATGGAATTGTCCTTGGGCCATCCCACCCACCCTTATGTTGTATAAACAGGACATGCACACTTTAACAAACCCATCATTTCAGCGACAGGGTCTGCCACACGACTGGCTGAAATGACAGGTTGGTTTGGGCCACCACCAAAACAGAAGCAATCAATCTCTCCTTGCACAAACTGGCTCTACAGAGGCAAGATGTCCACCTCCTCCTCATCGTCCGATTCCTCACCCCTTTCACTGTGTACATCCCCCTCCTCACAGAGTATTAATTCGTCCCCACTGGAATCCACCATCACAGGTCCCTGTGTACTTTCTGGAGGCAATTGCTGGTAAATGTCTCCATGGAGGAATTGATTATAATTCATTTTGATGAATATCATCTTCTCCACACTTTCTGGAAGTAACCTCCTACGCCGATCGCTGACAAGGTTTCCGGCTGCACTAAACACTCTTTCGGAGTACACACTGGAGGGGGGGCAACCTAGGTAAAATAAAGCCAGTATGTGCAAGGGCCTCCAAATTGCCTCTTTTTCCTGCCAGTATACATATGGACTGTCTGACATGCCTACTTGGATGCTGTTACTCATATAATCCTCCACCATTCTTTCAATGGTGACAAAATCATATGCAGTGACAGTAGACATGTCAGTAATCGTTGGCAGGTCCTTCAGTCCGGACTAGATGTCAGCTATCACTCCTGACTGCCCTGCATCACCACCAGCGGGTGGTTTTGGAAATTTTATCCTTTTCCTGGCAGCTCCAGTGGCGGTAGAAAATGAAGGAGGAGCTGTTGGCGGGTCACGTTCCGCTTGACTTGACAATTGTCTCACCAGCAGGTCTTTGAACATCTGCAGACTTGTGTCTGCCGGAAAGAGAGATACAACGTAGCCTTTAAACCTAGGATCGAGCACGGTAGCCAAAATGTAGTGCTCTGATTTCAACAGATTGACCACCCGTGAATCCTGATTAAGCGAATAAAGGGCTCCATCCACAAGTCCCACATGCCTAGCGGAATCACTCCGTTTTAGCTCCTCCTTCAATCTCTCCAGCTGCTTCTGCAAAAACCTGATGAGGGGAATGACCTGACTCAGGCTGGCAGTGTCTGAACTGACTTCACGTGTAGCAAGTTCGAAGGGTTGGAGAACCTTCCACAAGACGGAAATCATTCTCCACTGCACTTGAGTCAGGTGCATTCCCCCTCCTTTGCCTATATCGTAGGTAGCTGTATAGGCTTGAATGGCCTTTTGCTGCTCCTTCATCCTCTGAAGCATATAGAGGGTTGAATTCCACCTCGTTACCACCTCTTGCTTCAGCTGATGGCAGGGCATGTTCAGGAGTGTTTGCTGGTGCTCCAGTCTTCGGAACGCGGTGGCTGAAGGCCGAAAGTGGCCCGCAATTCTTCGGGCCACCGCCAGCATCTTTTGCACGCCCCTGTAGTTTTTAAAAAAATTCTGCACCACCAAATTCATTGTATGTACAAAACATGGGACGTGCTGGAATTTGCCCACATGTAATGCACGCACAATATTGGTGGCGTTGTCCGATGTCACAAATCCCCAGGAGAGTCCAATTGGGGTAAGCCAATCTGTGATGATGTTCCTCAGTTTCCGTAAGAGGTTGGCAGCTGTGTGCCTCTTATGGAAAGCGGTGATACAAAGCGTAGCCTGCCTAGGAACGAGTTGGCGTTTGTGAGATGCTGCTACTGGTGCCGCCGCTGCTGTTGTTGCTGCGGGAGGCAATACATCTACCCAGTGGGTTGTCACAGTCTGCCCTGCTCCACTTGTCCACATGTCCGTGGTTAAGTGGACATTGGGTACAACTGCATTTTTTAGGACACTGGTGACTCTTTTTCTGACGTCTGCGTACATTCTCGGTATCGCCTGCCTAGAGAAGTGGAACCTAGATGGTATTTGGTACCAGGGACACACTACCTCAAGCAATTATCTAAGTCCCTGTGAACTAACGGCGGATACCAGACGCACGTCTAACACCAACATAGTTGTCAAGGCCTGAGTTATCCGCTTTGCAACAGGATGACTGCTGTAATATTTAATCTTCCTTGCAAAGGACTGTTGGACAGTCAATTGCTTACTGGAAGTAGTACAAGTGGTCTTCCGACTTCCCCTCTGGGATGACAATCGACTCCCAGCAGCAACAACAGCAGCGCCAGCAGCAGTAGGTGTTACACTCAAGGATCCATCGGAGGAATCCCAGTTAGGAGAGGACTCGTCTGACTTGACAGTGACATGGCCTGCAGGACTATTGGCGTTCCTGTCTAAGGAGGAAATTGACATTGAGGGAGTTGTCGGTGTGGTTTGCAGGAGCTTGGGTACAAGAGGAAGAAGGGATTTAGTTGTCAGTGGACTGATTCCGCTGTAACCCAAAGTTTTTGAACTTGTCAATGACTTCTGATGAATGTGCTCCAGGTGACGTATAAGGGAGGATGTTCCTAGGTGGTTAACGTCCTTACCCCTACTTATTACAGCTTGACAAAGACAACACACGGCTTGACCTCAGTTGTCCGCATTTCTGTTGAAATAATTCCACACGAAGAGGTGTTTTTTTTTGTATTTTGACCAGGCATGTCAATGGCCTTATTCATCCCACGGACAACAGGTGTTTCCCCGGGTGCCTGACTTAAACAAACCACCTCTCCATCAAAATACTCCTCGTCAATTTCCTCCTCACCGCCAGCAACACCCATATCCTCATCCTGGTGTACTTCAACAGTGACATCTTCAATTTGAATATCAGGAACTGGACTGTGGGTGCGCCTTCCAGCACTTGCAGGGGGCGTGCAAATGGTGGAAGGAGCCACCTCTTCCCGTCCAGTGTTGGGAAGGTCAGGCATCGCAACTGACACAATTGGACTCTCCTTGGGGATTTGTGATTTAGAAGAACACACAGTTCTTTGCTGTGCTTTTGCCAGCTTAACTCTTTTCATTTTTCTAGCGGGAGGATGAGTGCTTCCATCCTCATGTGAAACTGACCCACTAGTCATGAGGAACATAGGAGAGGGCCTTAGCCGTTCCTTGCCACTCCGTGTCGTAAATGGCATATTGGCAAGTTTACGCTTCTCTTCAGACGATTTTACTTTAGATTTTTGGGTCATTTTACTGAACTTTTGTTTTTTGGATTTTACATGCTCTCTACTATGACATTGGGCATGGGCCTTGGCAGACGACGTTGATGGCATTTCATCGTCTCTGCCATGACTAGTGGCAGCAGCTTAGGCACTAGGTGGAAGTGGATCTTGATCTTTCCCTATTTTACCCTCCACATTTTTGATCTCCATTTTTTAATGTGTGGTTTTATATGCCAGTAATATATCTGGAATCAGACGGCAGTAATGTCTGGAATTAGATACCACTAGATAGATACCAGATACCACTGTGACTGGAATGATGATGATGACCTATGCACAGTGACAGGACACTACCACAGCACCCTACAGCAGCATGATGCAGCACAAGACACTGGACTTTTAGTCACCACAATGCAGCACTGATACTGAGCACAGATATTGAGCACTGTTCAGGATACTAGAACTGACACTGGGCAGCGAGAACAGCACTGGACTACTGTACTGTACTACTATACTGGTCACCACAATGCAGCAATGATAATAATGAGCACAGATATTGAGCACTGTTCAGCATACTAGAACTGACATGGAGCAGCAAAATACAGCAATGGACTACTGTACTGTATTACTATATACTGGTCACCACAATGCAGCAATGATAATAATGAGCACATATATTGAGCACTGTTCAGGATAATAGAACTGACACTGGGCAGCGAGAACAGCACTGGACTACTGTACTGTACTACTATATACTGGTCAGTGGTCGCCACAATGCAGCAATGATAATAATGAGCACAGATATTGAGCACTGTTCAGGATAATAGAACTGACACTGAGCAGCAAAATATAGCAATGACTACTGTACTGTACTACTATATACTGGTCACCACAATGCAGCAATGATAATAATGAGCACAGATATTGAGCACTGTTCAGGATACTAGAACTGACACGGAGCAGCAAAATACAGCAAAGGACTACTGTACTGTACTGTACTACTATATACTGGTTACCACAATGCAGCAATGATAATAATGAGCACAGATATTGAGCACTGTTCAGGATAATAGAACTGACACTGGGCAGCGAGAACAGCACTGGACTACTGTACTGTACTACTATATACTGGTCACCACAATGCAGCAATGATAATAATGAGCACAGATATTGAGCACTGTTCAGGATAATAGAACTGACACGGAGCAGCAAAATACAGCAATGGACTACTGTACTGTACTACTATATACTGGTCACCACAATGCAGCACTGATACTGAGCACAGATATTGAGCTGATATTGGGCTATTCAGGCAGAGAACGTAGCCACATCCTCTCCGCTCAATCTACAATGCACGAGTGAAAATGGCGGCAATGCGCGGCTCTTTATCTGTAATCCGAATCTCGCGAGAATCCGACAGCGGGATGATGACGTTTTCCCCCGTTCGGATTTTGCGAGTAAGGCTCGGACCCGTGTAAACCACGTGAAGTTCGGGGGGGGGGGTTCGGATCTCGACGAAACGAACCCGCTCACCTCTAGTTTGAAGCAGAAAAAACAGGGTGGGTTTTACCACACAGGATCACTCCTAGCCCTGTTAACCCTCTAGGGTGAGTAGGAATGCTTAAAATTGCATAAGGAGATAGAAAAGAAATACAAGTGAATAACCAAATTCCTTTAATTTGATGGCTGCTGTTACGTCAGCAAAATCAATAATACAGGGATTGGTGGTGATACCCAGAGTCAGAAAAAAATTATTTTGGTGTAAGGGAAAAAGAAGACTCTATACTGGGGTCACTCTTAACTATAATAGGAAAACGAATCCAGAATGGTATCAATGTTGATCAATCTAAAATCTACTGTTTATTAGATATGCATTAAAATAAACTGAACAACACAGACACACATACACATAAAAAAGGGGAAAACTATGTTCCTGGACAGCGAATAAATGCCGTATAGGTTTCAATAATTTATTGATGAAACCTATGCAGATACATTATAAATAATTTGTGGATTTCTCTTACGTCCTAGAGGATGCTGGGGTCCACATTAGTACCATGGGGTATAGACGAGTCCACTAGGAGCCACTGGCACTTGAAGAGTTTGAGTGTGTGCTGGCTCCTCCCTCTATGCCCCTCCTACTAGACTCAGTTTAGAAAATGTGCCCGGAGGAGCTGGTCACAGCTAGGGGAGCTCTCCAGAGTTTCTCTAGTAAAGTTATTTTTTAGAGTTTATTATTTTACAGGGAGGCTGCTGGCAACAGCCTCCCTGCTTCGAGGGACTAAGGGGGGGAGTAGTGTCCGTCCTGCGGGGTCTGAGCCACTATCTCCGAAAACAGGACACTGAGCTCCTGAGGGGATCGAACTTTCCACGCCACAGGGGATCACTCACTCCGGGGCTTTGAAGGGCGTCCTGAGCCAGCGACTTAATAACCTACACTGGTCACAGACGCTAACCGGAGACTGAATCCCTAGGCTAGCGACAGAATCCACAGTACACAGACGCTAACCGGTCCCGGCTAGCGACGGAATCCTCAGGCCAGTATAAAGAATTGTGCAGGAAGACGCACCATCTTCAGGAGGTGGAGCTTCTCCTCAGAGCGGACCCTGCAGCGTTCAGCGCCATTTTCCTGCCTGCAGTTCCTGTACAAGGGAGCTGTCCCTCCAATCAACTCCAGCAATCCTGAGCGGTACCAAGGGGTTGTGGAAAGGGGGGGAGGGAGGCTGTGTAAAATCTGTGTAGTCTATTAAGGTACACAGATAGCGCTGGTAGTTTTATTTGTTCTACCTCAGAGAGCGCTGTGTGTGGGTTGGCTCCAATCTCTGTGTCTCCCTCTGCCATACTTGGGGGGGGGGGAGCTGTGACTGACAATTCCCTGTGTGTATGTATGTGGGTGTTCAATACCTTTCATAGCCATGTCTAGGGACTCGGTGTCATATGCTGCTGAAGTGGTTTCCTCCCAGGAGGAATCCATTTCATGTACACAGAAATGTAATCACGTTGCTGAACCAGCGTCTAAATACCCTAAACTGGTCACAGTTGCTACTAGCCGGAGACCGAATCCCCAGACTAGCGACTGAATCCTCAGTACACGGGCGCTAGCCGGGGACTGAATCTCCAGGCAAGGGATGGAATTCTCAGTACACAGACGCTGGCCGGGGGCCGAATCCCCTGGCTAGTGACGGAATCCTCAGGCCAGTACATAGAAGTTGCGCGGGAAAGATGCGCCTTCTTCGGTGGGCGGAGCTTCTTCTCAGTGCGAACCCAGCAGAGTTCAGCTCCATTTTCTGTCTGCAGCTCCACATTGCCAGACTGCGAACGGTGATGGGAACGTGCTGATAGGGGGACGGCACCCATTGCTGGGGGTGCAGCTCATGTGGGAGGCCATTAGCTATTTATGTTAAATATTGCTGAGGGGGCTTACTTCACTAACAATAAGAAAGCCTCACTAACCTTCCCTGCGTCTAATGTATTAAACGCTGTTTGTAATATCCTGAGAGGAGGATAGAATGTATTGGGACATCTGTGTCCACACTGTCAAGGATGGTGGTTTTACCAGTCCTGGGCTCTGCCACGCTGAAAGAACCGGCTGATCGCGGTATTGACGCTATGCTCAAATCCATATACACGGCTTCGGGGGCGATATTACGACCTACCATTGTTCGTGTATAGATTTTTAAAGCTATATTAAAGCTGACACGTTACTTGAGAAATTGATTACAATGGATGAAAGTGACGTTGAATTGTTCTTACGTAACATACAGGATTCTGCGAGATTTACGGTGGAATCCATGAAAGACCTGGGTGCAGGAGTTTCTTTCATGTCCGTCTCAGCTCATCGAGGACTGTGGCTGCGCCAGTGGTCTACCTACGCGGAATTCAGGAGAGTTGTAGAGACCCTACCCTACACAGGTCAGGCTCTCTTTGGGGAAGCATTGGATGTGTGGATAGCCACGGTTACAGCAGATAAGTCCCCTTTTCTTCCATCAGCAGTTCCTGCTACGAAGAAACCTTTTTCTTCACCTGCATCTCAGTCCTTTCGGGTTTCTAAACCATGAAAGACCAAACCGGCCTACACCTTCTTTAGAGGTGGCCGACCAAAATCCAAGAAACCTGTTGCGGCAGGTTCCCAAGAACAGAAGCCTGCTTCAGGTGCACCTAAGTCCTCCGCATGACGGTGGACAGCGCAGCCTGGAAGTAGGGCTGGTGTGGGCGAGATACATATGTATCTACAAAGAGAAAAAGTATGACACTAGTTTGGGCGCACTCTTATTATTGTTTTCTTTTAAATTATGATCATATGAGAAATATATATAACTGTGTAATTCTTTTTCTTCATTCTCACTTTTCTTCCTTCTGTGAACTCTCATCCACGATTCAGGCGGACTAGTCCACCACGGGACACGTCCCGCCAGTCTAACGGGGACAGCAGATTCACGTCTTTTTCTTACAATAATTCTCCTCCCGAGAAGGAACCCATCCTTCCGTTTCGGTGCACTCTCATTGGCGATGTAGGGCAATTTCTCTCTACGACCATACCCCTCCGTTCACGCCCAATCTCGTCCGATCTTGGAAGCTAAACGGAGGCGGGCTGGGTCAGTACCTAGACGGGTGACTACTAGGGAATACCCGGTGAAGTAGGAAGATCTACCTAGGGCAAGAACGCCAACAGCAGTATCACTACTTTACTGATTCCAACTATTTTCCTAATAAGTTCACCAATTTAAGACAGTGGGTAACTACTAGATATCAGCATATAGTGTGTGGGCTCTCTCATTCACTAACCCTACCCTATCCAGGGTTGCATTAATACAAACCAAGTTTGTACAGATCCTTGGCAGACGGAGGTTGCTTGTGATGTAGCCACCCTCCATTATGCAATTATCCAGGCATAATTAAGGATCTGAACATTCCACACATTATCTTGTATACATTCAGTGGTGTTCCTTTCTGATATCATTTTCATACATGGTGATACGTGCAGTATATATTTAGTCTTTAGTTTTCTAATGAGGTGTAGAGTACAAGCTTAAGATGTCATTATCATTTCTCATATGATCATAATTTAAAAGAAAACAATAATAAGAGTGCGCCCAAACTAGTGTCATACTTTTTCTCTTTGTAGATACATATGTACTTCGTTTTTATGACCCTGGGCGCACCGCCATACGGACAGATAGGGATTTCCAATATATGATCGTCCATTTCTGGCTCCTATATAATTCCCTGTATTTCTGAATCTAGTTCGGTGCAAGATCAACAACCTGTGTTTTTTTTTTGGTGTGGGCGAGACTCAGACATTTCAGTCATGTCTGGGTGTCATCCGGCCTGGACCCCTGGGTACACGATATTGTGTCCCCGGGGTAACGGCAGGAATTTCAAGATCTCCCTCCTCATCGTTTCTTCACATCGGGCTTGCCTGCTTTGCCGGCAGACAGGGCCACCCTGCAGGGAGCCATCCAGAAGTTGGTGGAGGCAGAACACAGGTTACTATTCAAACCTTTTCGTGGTACCGAAACCGGATGGTTCGGTCAGGCTCATTCTGAACTTAAAATCACTAAACCCCTTTCTGAGGGAGTTCAAGTTCAAAATGGAGTCTCTAAGGGCAGTGATATCAGGTCTGGAACAGGGGGAATTCCTGGTATTCCTGCATATCAAGGATGCGTACCTCCACATTCCGATTTGGCTGCCGCATCAGGCTTATCTCCGATTCGCTCTGTTGGACTGTCATTTTCACTTCCAGGCCGTACCATTCGGCCTCTCCACAGCACCAAGAGTCTTTACCAAGGTGATGGCGGAAATTATGGTTCTCCTCCGCAGGCAGGGGGTGAACATAATTCCGTATCTGGACGATCTGCTGATAAAGGCATCGCCCAAGGTGAAGCTTTTTCAGTTAATAGCTCTCACGACCCTGCTTCTCAAGGAACAGAGTTGGATCCTGAATATCCCAAAATCTCATTGGGAACCAACCAGGAGGTTGTCCTTTCTGGGAATGATCCTCGACATGGAGGTGCAGAGGGTGTTTCTTCCAGAGGAAAAAGCGTTGATGATGCAAACAATGGTCCGGGATGTCCTGAAGCCAGCCCGGGTGTCGGTTCATCAGTGCATTCGCCTTCTGGGGAAGAAGGTGGCCTCTTACGAGGCTCTGCAGTATGGGAGGTTTCACGCTTGGTCCTTCCAACTGGATCTCCTGGACAAGTGGTTGGGATCCCATCTACATATGCACCAGAGAATACGTCTGTCGCCAAAGGCCAGGATTTCACTCCTCTGGTGGCTACAATTACCTCACCTTCTGGAGGGCCGCAGGTTCAGGATTCAGGACTGGATCCTTCTAACCACGGATGCAAGTCTCCGGGGCTGGGGAGCAGTCACTCAAGGGGAAACCTTCCAAGGAAGGTGGTCAAGTCTAGAAGCCGGCCTGCCGATAAACATTCTGGAACTAAGAGCCATCTACAACAGTCTTCTCCAAGCGGCCCATCTTCTGAGAAATTGGACCATTCAAGTACAGTCGGACAACGTAACGTCAGTAGCTTACATAAACCGACAAGGCGGAACGAAGAGCAGAGCTGCAATGTCAGAGTTAACAAGAATCATCCTCTGGGCAGAAAAACACGCATTGGCGCTGTCAGCAATCTTCATTCCGGGAGTAGTCAACTGGGAAGCAGACTTCCTCAGCAGACGCTATCTCCATCCAGGGGAGTGGGGCCTCCATCCGGAGGTGTTCAAGGAGGTAACAGATCTTTAGAGCGTACCCCAAATCAATATGATGGCCTCTCGTGGGTGTTCCAGTCGGTGTACGTGTTTCTTCCACCTCCCCTCATTCCAAGAGTTCTCAAACTAATAAGGAGAACAGGAGTTCAGGCAATCCTAAATGCTCCAGACTGGCCAAGAAGGGCTTGGTATGTGGACCTTCTAAATCTACTGCAAGAAGAGCCGAGGCCTTTTCCTTTTCGGGAGGACCTGCTGCAGCAGGGGCCGTTCACCTATCAAGACTTGCACGGCTACGTTTGACGGCATAGAGGTTGAACGCCAGATACTAGCTCGGAAGGGCATTCTGAACAAGGTTATTCCTACCCTGATAGAGGCTAGTAAAGGAGTAACGTCTAAACATTACCATCGTATTTGGAAAATATGTGTCTTGGTGTGAGTCCAAGAAATTTCCTGCGGTGGAGTTTCAACTGGGATGGTTTCTCCTCTTCCTGCAAGCAGGTGTGGATATGGGCCTGAGGTTGGGATCCATAAAGATCCAGATTTCGGCCATATCCATTTTCTTCCAGAAACAGTTGGCTGCCCTCCCTGAGGTTCAGACTTTTTTGAAGGGAGTTCTGCACATCCAACCTCCCTTTGTACCGCCTACAATGCCCTGGGATCTTAATGTGGTATTGTAGTTCCTCCAGTCGGACTGGTTTGAACCTCTACAGGAGGTTGAGGTCAAGTTTCTCACATGGAAGGCTGTCACTTTGTTGGTCTTAGCTTCTGCTAGATGTGTGTCGGAGTAGGGGGCTTTGTCATGTATCAGCCCATACTTGATCTTCCATGAAGATAGAGCTGAGCTTCGGACACGTCAGCAGTTTCTTCCGAAGGTTGGGTCGGCATTTCATATCATCCAACCTATTGTGGTTCCAGTTGCGACTGACTCCTCAATTTCATCAAAGTCCTTAGATGTTGTAAGGGCTCTCAAAATCTATGTAAGGAGAACTGCTCGTCACAGAAAATTGGACTCTCTGTTTGTCCTGTATGATCCCAAGGAAATTGGGTGTCCTGCTTCTAAGCAGATGATCTCTCGCTGGATCAGGTTCACTATCCCGCATGCGTATTCTACGGCAGGCTTGCCGTGTCCTACGTCTGTTAAGGCCCACTCTACTCATAAGGTGGGTTCTTCCTGGGTGGCTGCCCGGGGTGTCTCGGCATTACAACTCTGCCGAGCAGCTACTTGGTCAGGGTCGAACATGTTCGACATCAAGAGGGTGAGAAAGCAGATATCAGCAGGGACAAGATTTGTTGGACTATTCTCTACTCAACCTCTCTTTGATACCATTTGCATCAAGGTCGTTAAGCTTATATTGCTGGTGATATTATTTGCTGGATGCTCACGCGATATTATTTGGACTATAAGCAATGCTATGAGAATTTTTTGAATTGATTAATATATGTGATACAGTGGTATTCATTTTCTACACAACCACCAGGTTTGCAAATGATTTCTGTGCCCTTTTATGCTCTATCATTCCAATTACTATTTGAGATTGCACTGGGCCCAAATAAGTACAGTGTCAGTTAAAGATTTTGTGTTTTATACTGTTCTGCTGTATCTTACTGTTGAATTAGGAGTAGCGATTGCACCGGATAAGTGCCTTAAGAGGTACAGTGTCAGTTAAAGATTTTGTACTTTATACTGTTTTGCTGTACCTTACAACTTGAAGGTATACTTGATACATTGCTGTCTGATACAGGAACAGCGATTCTGCTACTAAAGGGCATTTTTCTCTGGCATTAAAGGAGTGAGACAATTTTATCTCTGTGTTACTTATAGGGGATTGGACACTTTGTTTCTAAGCTGAATGTTGTTCTAGATGGAACCATAACAATACTCATCACCTGTGTCTGAAACTGGTAACATTTCCATACCTTATTTGTAAAATAGCATTTTCAGGGACTTCTTTATCTGTGGTGTATATTGAACAAGCCCAATGGGCGCTCTAGTGATTATTACATAATATTGGAGTGTCCTCTCTAAGCGCATGCAATTAATCTAACAATCAGGACTCATTACAATCTGAATAATATTTTGGGCCATAAAATCCACAAATTATTTATAATGTATCTGCATAGGTTTCATCAATAAATTATTGAAACCTATACGGCAGAGGTTCCCAAACTGTGTGCCGTGGCTCCCTGGGGTGCCTCGGGACACTTGCAGGGGTGCCCTAGGTTGGTGGTCCAGGACCAATTCAAATTATTCATGGTCAATATAAAAGGCAAAACCAGTGCTGGTGGCTGCCAGTCATAAAATATGTGGCCAAACAGAAGCAAATCCTGTCCCTCACCACACAACTGACCCGAAGGATGACATATAAACGCCATCTACTTAATGTAATATTTCTTTCTAAATTTCTCAATAAGAAATTTTTGGCCTAGGGGTGCCGTGAAAAAAATTCTGATATTCTAGGGTGCCGTGATTCAAAAAAGTTTGGAAACCACTGCTATACGGCATTTATTCGCTGTCCAGGAACATAGTTTTCCCTTTTCTTATGTGTATGTGTGTCTGTGTTGTTCCCTTTATTTTAATGCATATCTAATAAATAGTAGATTTTAGACTGATCAACATTGATACCATTCTGGATTCTTTTTCCTATTACAGTTAAGAGTGACCCCAGTATAGAGTCTTCTTTTTCCCTCACACCAAAATATCTAAGGTTTGCCCTGCAGAACTGTCACTACCAGTTTCAGTCCCTGCCATTTGGCCTCTCCACGGCACTGAGGGTTTTCGCCAAGGTGATGGCAGAGATGATGTTGCTCCTCCGCAAACAGGGAGTGAACATCATACCATACCTGGACGACCTGCTGATAAAAGCGCCTTCCAGGGAGAGTTTGTTGGACAGCACTGCCCTCTCAACCAGACTTCTCCAGGATCATGGGTGGATTCTGAACCTACCAAAATCCCACCTGGAACCAACACGGAGGCTTCCGCTCTTAGGAATGATCCTGGATACGGAGGAACAAAAGGTGTTCCTTCCCTTAGAAAAGGCATTGGTAATCCAGTCAATGGTGCAGGATGTCCTAAAACCAACCCGGATATCGGTGCATCTGTGCATTCGCCTTCTGAGGAAGGAAGGTTTCATGCCAGGCCATTCCAGCTGGATCTGTTGGACAAATGGTCCAGATCACATCTTCACTTGCACCAGAGGATATGTCCGTCACCAGAAGCCAGGATTTCCCTTCTATGGTGGCTCCAGACTTCTCACATGACCGAGGGTCAACGGTTCGGGATCCAAAATTGGATTCTGCTAACTACGGACGCAAGCCTCAAAGGTTGGGGAGTAGTCACCCAAGGGGAACAGTTCCAAGGAAAATGGTCAAGACAGGAAGCCATTCTTCCGATCAACATTCTGGAATTAAGGGCCATATACAACGCCCTTCTACAGGCATCGCATCTTCTTCAAGATCAAGCCATGCAGGTTCAGTCAGCCGTAACGTACATTAACCTACAGGGCGGAATGAAGAGCAGAGCTGCAATGTCAGGTAACAAAAATACTCCTCTGGGCAGAAAGACACATGGTGGCGCTGTCGGCAATCTTAATTCCGGGAAGAGACAACTGGGAAGTGGACTTCCTACACAGACATGACCTCCATCCATGAGAGTGGGGCCTTCACCCGCAGGTGTTCGAGTCCTTGACAAGTCAGTGGGGATTTCCACAGATAGACATGATGGCCTCTCGTCTCAACAAGAAGCTAAATCGCTATTGTTCCAGGTCGAGGGACAAGCTGCACAAGCACAAGCAGTGGTGGTGGACGCTCTGGTGACTCCATGGGTTTACGTGTTCCCACCTCTTCCACTGATCCCAAGCATTCTCAAAAGAATAAAAAGGGAAAAAGTTCAAGCGATTCTCATTGCTTCAGATTGGCTGAGAAGGGCCTGGTACGCAGATCTACTGGAGTTGCTCCTGGAGGATCCGTGGCCTCTACCACTGGAGAGGATCTTCTGCAACAGGGGCCGTTCGTCTATCAAGACTTACCGCAGCTACGTTTGACGGCATGGAAGTTGAACGTCAGATTTTAGACCGGAAAGGCATTTTTCTAAAGTCAGGTGTGGATGTGGGCCTACATTTGGGCTCCTTGAAAGTACAGATTTCGGCCTTGTCCATTTTCTTCCAGAAACAATTGGCTTCCCTCCCTGAGGTTCAGACGTTCTTGAAGGGAATTCTGCACATCCAACCGCCCTTTGTGCCTCCCACGGCACCTTGGGATCTTAACGTGGTGTTGCGGTTTCTGCAATCGGACTGGTTTGAAACTTTACAGGAGGTTGACGTTAAGTTTCTTATGTGGAAGACTGTTACACTGTTGGCCTTGGCTTCCACAAGGCATGTGTCCGAACTGGGGGTGTTGTCTCACAAAAGCCCCTTTTTGGTTTTTCATGAGGATAGAGCTGAACTCAGAACTCATCAGCAATTTCTTCCTAAGGTGGTGTCTGCGTTTCATATCGACCAACCTATTGTGGTTCTGGTGCTTACTGATACCTCTGCTACCTCAAAGTCCCTGGATGTTGTGAGGGCTTTGATGATCTACGTGAAGAGGACAGCTCGTCACAGAATATCTGACTCGCTGTTTGTTCTCTATGATCCCAATAAAATTGGGTGTCCTGCTTCAAAGAAATCTATTGCTCACTGGATCAGGCTTACTATCCAGCAGGCTTATTCATCGGCATGATTGCCGGTTCCAAAAGTACAGGCCCATTCTACTAGGTCGGTGGGTTCTTCCTGGGAGGCTGTCCGGGGTGTCTCGGCTTTACAGCTCTGCCGAGCAGCTACTTGGTCAGGATCGAACACGTTTGCTAAGTTCTACAAGTTTGATACTTTGGCCTTTGAGGACCTTCAGTTTGGTCAATCAGTTCTGCAGGAACCTCAGCACTCTCCCACCCAGTTTGGGAGCTTTGGTACATCCCCATGGTACTAATGTAGACCCCAGTATCCTCTAGGACGTCAGAGAAAATAGGATTTTAATTACCTACCAGTAAATCCTTTTATCGTAGTCCGAAGAGGATACTGGGCGCCCGCCCAGTGCTTCGTGTTTCCTGACCTGTTACTTTGTTAAGTATTGTTGTTGGTTCAGCTGTTGCTGTTCCTGTTCAAGTTTGGTTAGCATGGCTTTCCTCTTATTTGTGTGTGCTGGTTCGAATCTCACCACTGTTCTTTTAAATCCTTCTCTCAAAGTATGTCCGTCTCCTCGGGCACAGTTTACTAAACTGAGTCTGGTAGGGGGGGCACAGAGGGAGGAGCCAGCACACACTATTGATTTCGTAAAGTGCCCAAGGCTCCTAGTGGACCCGTCTATATCCCATGGTACTAATGGGGACCCCAGTATCCTCTACGGATTACGAGAAAAAGATTCACCGGTAGGAAATTAAAATCCTTTTATTATGTTATCAAATTATAAATATATATATATATCTCCTATATAATAGCCTTGTGACTCTGTGCCTGGCGTTCTAATGCTGGGCGGAGTCACAGCGATGGGCGGAGTCACAGATCTGGCCAAATAGGAGAGGGAAAACACCCAGTCCAGTATTCACTTTCTCTAGCGGCCCAGTCCCAGAATGGCTGCAGCCACGGGACACTGAGGCACAGTGCTCTCCCTGTCCGGCGGTCTGCCCCGGGGCACAGCTCTCCAAGCGCATCCCCTCTCTACAAAATGCTGCAAGGAGGGAGGACTGCGCAGCTGTGTGATCCGGGGATCATGTCCGGCGGTGGCGGTGGAACAGAGCACGCTGCGGCTGGCTGGGCAAGTGACGGGCTCGGCAGATGCCGGCCCACTGTTTCTCCAGACGTACATGCCGGGGCGCAGCGGAGGCGTGGCGGACTGCCCCGAGGCACAGCTCTCCAGGCGCAGCCCCTCTCTGCACAATGCTGCAAGGGAGACTGCTCAGCTATGTGCCCTGGGTATCAGGGGTGGCGGTGGAACAGAGCACGCTGCGGCTGCCTGGCCAAGTAACGGCTTCGGCGGATGCCGGCCCACTGTTTCTCCACACGGAGATGCCGGGGAGCAGAGGAGGTGCGGCGGTCTGCCCCGGGGCACAGCTCTCCAGACGCAGCCCCTCTCTGCACAATGCTGCACGGGGGACTGCTCAGCTGTGTGCCCCGGGAATCAGGGTCGGTGGTGGAGCAGAGCATGCTGCGGCTGGCTGGGGAAGTGACGGGCTCGGGGATGCCGGCCCACTGTTTCTCCTGATCCGCAGCAACCCCCGCAACTGCCCCACCACCACCCACAGCACCTCTTGACCACCCCCATCCGTCACACCACCCATGCTCCCCCCAACACGGCAACTCCCTACCCCACCTGCAACACCCCCTCTCCCCCACGCCCAACCGTGGCATCCATGCACCCCAACACTTGCCCCTCCACCACCTCCAGACCCCCTCCCCCATCCTCCGCACCCTCGCAACCAACCTCTTCTCCACCTGCAACGCTTTTGGAACCCCTCCCCCATCCCCAACAGCCCTGCACCTGCCCCTCCCCCACCACCACCCCTCCCCTCCACTATTCGCACTGCCTCTGGACCCCCTCCCAATTCGCGGCCCCCCAGCACCTCCACACCCCCTCACCCATCCGTGCACCTCACCTTCCTATCAACCCCCCTCCACCCGAAGCATCTACAGACACCCTCCACCACACCGCAGTAACCCCTGTGCCCCCCCCCCACCTGCGCCAACCCCTGCAACTGCCCCTCCAGCACCCGCCACACCTCTTCACCCCCTCCCCCATCCGGCACACAACTGCACCTACCGCTCTCCCACCCGCACCACACACGGCACCTCCCAACCCCCTACCCCACCTGCAGCACCCCCACCCGTGTCATAAACCCACTCCTGCACCTGCCCCTCCATCACCTGCCGCACCTCCGGGTTCCCTCCCCATCCACTGCACCCCCGCAACCAGCCCCTTCTTCACCCACATCGCCTTTGAAACCCCTCCCCCATCCCCAACAGCCCTGCCCCTCCCCCAGCCGCCACACCCCTTCCACTGTTCGCACCACCTCCAGACCCCCTCCCCCATTCGCGGCCCCCCCCAGCACCTCCCAACACCCTCACCCATCCATCTCCAATATCAACCCATCTCCACCCGTAGCATCTACAGACACCCTCCCCCACACCGCAGCAACCCCCGCACCCGTCCCTTCCCCACCCGCGACACCCACCCCTCCCCCACCCTCCGCACCCCCACAACCACCCCTCCCCTACCGCCCTCGGACCCCGTCCCCCACCCGCGGCAACCCCTGCAATCACCCCTCCACCACCCACGGCGCCTCCGGACCCCATCCGCAACACCTTCGCACCTGCCCCTCTCCCACCCGCGGCACCCATTCTCCTCCCCCACACATGGTACCTCCCAACCCTTTACCCCACCCCCGCCTCCCTTGACATCCACCCACTCCCCCTTCCACCACCCACAGCACCTCTGGGCCCCCTCACCCTTCCCCCACAACCAGGCCCTTCCCTACCCGCAGCGCCTTTGGAACCCCTACCCCCATCCCCAACAGCCACACTCCTGTCTCTCCCCCACCCGCACCACCTCTGGACCCCCTCCCCCATCCACTGCTCCATGCCACCTCCCCCATCCACGGTCCCCCCACCACACCCGCTACATTCTCTACATCGTGCCCCGCAGGCGCTGTTCACGCTGTCGCAAGAGGCAACGTCCCCTTCACCATCTGCTGCCCTTACATTGCGCAATATTTTACCACTAACAACAGTAGGAATGCAGGGAATACTCCATATAATCATATATTCAACCACACAAAGGTGTGCAGGGGTTAAAAGGGCGTAGCCCCGAACAACGGTGTGAAGAGCGCCCGTGGGGCGTGATGAAGCACCTAGTATATATATATTATCACACCGTTATTGAATTATGGAATCTTATTTATGAATATTAATATTCAATATAACATATATGGTTATTAATATATGGATATATTTAAATTAATATGCGTTATCATATATATCTGCAAATATATTATGTCAGGCTTACAAATTAATTGGCTGATAAATATATGCAGTCCTTATATATATATGACTTATGAAGTTATTAAGTTAAGATTCCTTAAAGAGAGTTCAAGCTTGAATATTACCGCTCTTTTTATATGATTCTTTATTTACAGGCAGATCAAATCGTACAGAATAAGATATACACAGTAGTGATATATATACTAATTATAATTATATATGCTTCCTTCGTTACATAACATAAAACAACATGACATAAGTTTCACAAACAGTTTCAATTGCTAACATAAAATGTATACTTGCAAGTTAAAGATTGCCATCCCAAGAATCATTCCTTCTGCATGTTCTCCATGACTTCTCCTCCTGACTGACTTCCTTCCTTCTGTCCTTCTCCTCCTTCCTTCTCCCTCCTCTCCTTACTAACTCCTAACTACAAGTCTGGTCCTTTTATCTCATATTTTACCAATTCAAACTATCATATTCTCATAGTTTCCAATGGAATAGGTAATTATAGGTTTGTCAGATTCCAAGGTGTAATAAAACAAACATTGAACTGGGCTGTCGTGTCCTGTTCACGGAGGCATGGTGTCATAAAAGTGTGGTGTCCACACTGCCTTAAGCAAGTATAGTATTGTAAAATCTGGAATGTCTTTTCATCCAAAGTTCTGTTGTATTGACAAGTTTTCCTGGGGTCGGTTACACAATGTTTTATCAATGGATGTGATCTCTTTTCATAGTAGTTAATTTATGCTCCCTAGCTTTTAACCTTCACTGGACAATAGACAAACCAGTAGATTCTGATCTACTGTAAGCACACCTGTGAATTCCAATGACCAACAGAGCTCTGTCACATACCTATTATCATTTATGGCCTAATACCTTTTCTCTACAATGACTCTTGATCTTACTGTAACCTCTCTGGCCTTATTTATGACTAGAGCAGAATAAACCTGTTCCCTACACTATTTTTTTTACCATCTTGCTGTAAAACACAAATATACAGTTAAATATATAAACACATACACAAACCTAATCTCTTAAATCAGCTAAACATTACCTCATACATTCAAACTTATTTCATATCTATTCCTTACTATATATATCCAGTATACTGTCCACTATGGTAACATCGCCTATTTATAATGAATTATATTTTGATTCAGACAATATCCATTGCCCTAATATTATACTAAGTGCAGACAATTACCTATAAGGCAACAGTCGCCCCCTTGTGGCCATGAGAAATTCTTTTGATTGGCCACACATTAAACTAGCGTAATTGCTTCCAAATACATTTCAAAATATTCCTTCAAACATAACTTTCGTTGTAACCATAATATATACCATAAGTGTAATAATAATAACCATTATGATTTAAAAAATCTCTAAAAATTCTTAGCTTACCTAACCTTATTCTACTTTTTAACTAAAGCAGACAAAACTGAGGTTTTTATTCAGTATTCATGAGGAAAACTAATTTCTACAGACATTTGGAATACCATAGCCCAATTGTAGACCTTTTTTCTGTATCTGGATCAGTACGTTTGGACATTTTTGCTGTTCTTGTATGTAGCAATTTACTGGGATAAGACTGTCATCTGCGTGGTTTGCTTGCAATTGGAGATGCCTTGCGTTTGCATTATGGCCTTGCGTTTGCAACATTTGCACCATTACTAGAAGTAGAATTCTTCGTAGCAGCTGCTCCTTTGCTTGCCATTTCGCTGTTTGAGGCAGAGGGCTGTGTACGTCGAGTGCTGTGTCTTGAACATTCAGTACTTGTGACGACCCTCAGTAATAGTAATAGTCTTTATACAGTCTTTAGCAGTTCTGTTTCCTTTGCGTTTATCCAATGCCGCAGTTGTGACCAGTGTCCATATTGCTTTGCACAAAACAGGTTGTGATTTTGAATAGAACAGTCATATATGAAAGTCTTTTTTTTTTTTTTCTTTCTTTCTTTCTTTCTTTCCTTGCTTGTTAATAGTAGGTCTTAATTGTCTTCGGGCAATAGTACCACAAATGGCTGTGAGTAGTACACCTACTCTGTTCTGTATTTCCTCACTGAATAAATTACCATGCAGTCTTAAATCTCCTTATTCTACCTTGTACCTATTTATACATCTCAATCTTACATAAACTTATACCAGTTTAACCCATATAAAGGCGTTTTCTATCCTACCTATATTTTGACTAATAATTATTTAAAATGCTTTTGATGTGTATATAGTAACATCCTATCAATACAATAAATGAATATAATTTTGCTTCAAACAGATATTAAATATCATTTAGGAATGGCTTTAAATATATCTAATTCCATCCAATATTATTTTATATGCAGCCATGTGCATATACAGTGACCCTGTTATGCTACAAATAATTATCTTAGACTTGTGACAGTCTTTATTAAGAGAATTATTCATCCCACTTAATAATCTCGGCCCAATTTGTTATAACGTGGTATACCATCCTGTATTAGATATTTAATTACTTTTGAAGCTTTTACGAAGGAAGCATAGGTAGTATCTATTGTGTAATATATAAAAAAAACATAAAATATTTACAAGGTATATATGCAATGATATAAAATATATCTCAGACAAATGTTTACATATATGTGATTAAGGTATATGAAGGGATGAGACAGTTCTGTATAATCACAGTGATGAGATGTGCTGTACACTGTTGTGGGAGTGTACATGTAGTTTGAAAGACAAGTAATGATTACTTGTGATGAAAGGGTTAATGAAAACCTTCCCCTTTCTTGTGAAACTGGAAAACTCCTTGAGGATTTGTCCATATATCAGTCTTTAGGGATGCTATGTAGATTTTGCTGGATAGCAGCGATGAAAGGGTTAATGAAGACCTTTTCCCTTGTAAATTGGAGTCTTTTTGGAGTCTTGCACCATTCTGTATACAGGTTGCCAGGATTACTATGAATCAAACAAAAATACATACAATGACTATCACAGATATTTATACAGTGATTTAACATAGCTTGCTATGCATTCTGTCCTATCTGCTGCATGTTATCAGGTACAGAATTTACAAATGTGTCTTTTAACGATTGAATAACAAACAAACAATTGTTTCTGGCCTGTGCCAATCTTTCCTGTCACATTGTGTGTCAATGACAGCACAATTGTCGCTGCAGATATGATGCAGGTTTAATTTGGAAACTGTGGCTGTTTGAACATCAAAGCAAACAATGGCTTCATTGGATCTAACAAGTAAAGGAATGATACTACCGTATTCACTTGTGACCATACTCCCTTGTGATGCAGCCTGGTCCCAGACTGTCTTTAACCATAGCGTTTGCTGCTTGGTGTGGCTCCTTAGTTTGGAAGAATCTTGGAGCTTCTGAAAAAACCTACTTTTGTGGGGAGAGAAACTTGTTAAACTTTGCCAAATATGTATTGCAGGTCCCAGGGCTTTCTGTCTTTCCACACCTGTAATAAAATGGTTATGGCACCAGGGCATAAAAACATTTTCATCCTGGTGATCCTTTTTGTCATTGTTAATTGGTGTGTGGTTTGCAGAATGACACTCTGCATGTGGTCTCTCTGAGAGCATGCAAACATTTGCACCATCACTAGAAGTCTCTGAGTGCTCTGTGGGGGTTACATAAGTTTGGGAACTTTGTTTGTAAACATGCATTCCTGAATTAATTTCATGGATTTTCCCTTTAAACATGTTTCCAGGTGAATACATTTCAAGGTTTGCAACTCTGGTTGCCATGGGAGTTTTCACCATGGGGAACTTCCCCACCCCTGTGTGCACTGTACTGCTGCTATCAGTGTTTAAATCTGCTGACAATTCACCTTTGCCTAAGGGCATAACAAATTCTTCATTTACATTGGGAACTCTGAGAGTGTATTCAGCAGAATACTCATAATCTGAGTTACAATGATCTTCCCCCTTACTAGACACAGTATAGGGGACATCTCCTATTGCTGCTACCTCCTTTACATTAATGTGCTGTCTGATGATAGACACATCCGGCACATTGCTACTTTCTTCCTTTACCACAGAGGCTGTTCTGCTGGTGGTCTGTGTGACCATAGCAGACTCCATGCGCTGCACATTGATGCAGTCCTGCAACATGTAACTTTCCTTAATTTTAGGATCTTGACTGATTAAGTCATTTCTGACTCCTGTAGACTCTGTGTACAGAGTTTCACATACCTCAACACTATTCCTGTTTGGTGTTTCTATCTCAGCTTGCTTGCTGGATGTTATCTCTTCATCAGAGATCTTGACAATTTGATTACAAACTGTCAGGCTTTTCGCTTCTGCCCCAAACTTTTTCTGTTTATTTTTCTGTTTAAGGGACTTAAATAACGAATGCATTTTTGCATTAATGGTCAGGCACGCCTTACGAAGACGTGAACCTGATTCTTCTTTACATTTCTGTTTGGCTTCTAGAGCCGCAGTTCTGCGCATTTTTCTAAATGCTACAGAAAACTTTTGCATTTTTAACATTTCAATGCTAAATTTATATATTCTTTGTTTTTAGTACTGAAGGTATCCTCTCCTTAAGATTGACCGGTGTCTTAAGGTTAAACTCTAATACCTGGTACATTTATACATTTATTTGGAAATACTCTTTTCCACTGTGCACATTTTCTATTCTAGGCCTTTAAATTCTTTATTCTCATTTGTAACCTATTCCACTGTGATCTTGTATTTTGCCAGCAGGCTTATAGCCTTTGGTGCTGCTTCCTAATAGATATTATGTTAGTTAAAATAACGTATATTGCACTAACACATTTATCCTAGGTTATACAGAATACAAAATTGACATTACACAATGGTAATAAATTTTCATAGATACATCCCCACCGTGATTCTGCAGATTTGGTAGCCAGCTTATAGCATTTGCTACTCCTCATAAATATTATAAATCAGATAATCAGATTCAGTAATAACAAGTCCCTTCGTGGTCGCCAATATTGATTTATGGAATCATATTTATGAATATTAATATTTAATATATCATATATGGTATTTAATATATGGATATATTTCAATTAATATGCATTTATCATATATATCTGCAAATATATTATGTCAGGCTTACAAACTAATTGGCTGATACATATATGCAGTCCTTATACATATGACTTATGAAGTTATTAAGTTAAGATTCCTTAAAGAGAGTTCAAGCTTGAATATTACCGCTCTTTTTATATGATTCTTTATTTACAGGCAGATCAAATCGTACAGAATAAGATATACACAGTAGTGATATATATACTAATTATAATTATATATGCTTCCTTCGTTACATAACATAAAACAACATGACATAAGTTTCACAAACAGTTTCAATTGCTAACATAAAATGTATACTTGCAAGTTAAAGATTGCCATCCCAAGAATCATTCCTTCTGCATGTTCTCCATGACTTCTCCTCCTGACTGACTTCCTTCCTTCTCCTTCTTCTTCTCCCTCTCCCTCTTCCTTCTAACTCCTAACTACAAGTCTGGTCCTTTTATCTCATATTTTACCAATTCAAACTATCATATTCTCATAGTTTCCAATGGAATAGGTAATTATAGGTTTGTCAGATTCCAAGGTGTAATAAAACAAACATTGAACTGGGCTGTCGTGTCCTGTTCACGGAGGCATGGTGTCATAAAAGTGTGGTGTCCACACTGCCTTAAGCAAGTATAGTATTGTAAAATCTGGAATGTCTTTTCATCCAAAGTTCTGTTGTATTGACAAGTTTTCCTGGGGTCGGTTACACAATGTTTTATCAATGGATGTGATCTCTTTTCATAGTAGTTAATTTATGCTCCCTAGCTTTTAACCTTCACTGGACAATAGACAAACCAGTAGATTCTGATCTACTGTAAGCACACCTGTGAATTCCAATGACCAACAGAGCTCTGTCACATACCTATTATCATTTATGGCCTAATACCTTTTCTCTACAATGACTCTTGATCTTACTGTAACCTCTCTGGCCTTATTTATGACTAGAGCAGAATAAACCTGTTCCCTACACTATTTTTTTTACCATCTTGCTGTAAAACACAAATATACAGTTAAATATATAAACACATACACAAACCTAATCTCTTAAATCAGCTAAACATTACCTCATACATTCAAACTTATTTCATATCTATTCCTTACTATATATATCCAGTATACTGTCCACTATGGTAACATCGCCTATTTATAATGAATTATATTTTGATTCAGACAATATCCATTGCCCTAATATTATACTAAGTGCAGACAATTACCTATAAGGCAACACCGTCCTCTACACACACACAATTAGCAGCTTTATACATAATGCCCACAGTAGTGCTCCTTACACATAATGCCCACAGTAATAGCTGCTTACACATACTGCCCCTAGTAATGTCCCTTACACATAATACCCACCGTAGTGCCAGATACACATAATGTCCACAGTTAGTGGCAGTTACACATAATGTCTCTAGTATAGAGTCATATACACATAATGCCACAGTATAGTGCCAGGTACACATAATGTTCCAGTATAGTGCCATATACACAATACCCCCAGTATAGTGCTAGATACACATAATGTCCTCAGTATAGTGCCAGGTACACATAATGCCCCCAGTATAGTGCCATATACACATAATACCCCCAGTATAGTGCCAGTTACACATATTACCCCAATATAGAGTCACATACACATAATGTCCTCAGTATAGTGCCAGATACACATAATGCCTCCAGTAGTGCCAGTTACACATAATGTGCCCAGCATGCTATTGGCTGGTGATGCAGAGGAAGAATGCAGATGACGGGCATTGTTATCAGGACAGGCAACACCCCCTCCTCCCTATGGGGGCTGCTCGGCGCATGTGTAGCAACTTTGGGCAGAGTTGTTACTGAGTATTTCACAGGGAAGCAGGCACAGGCAGGCAGGGGGCAGCTACCAGCGCAGCATCCTCCTTTCCTCCACAAGTCTACCTCTTCCCTCACTCAGTGGCTATGAGTCCCCCCTCCCATTGTCCCTGCCACAGGCAGTACCAAGTGACAGCCTCCTCTCACCCCCATATTTACCTGGAGAAGGAGCCCAGCAGATTGTTGCCTCCTTGTCACATTGTGTTACTTGTCACTGCCAGCACAGGAGAGTTGAAGGGAGAAGAGCAGACCCTGGATCCAGCACCTGGTCCTGGAAGATGACGTGGGAGCACCACAGCTGGCACCTCAACTTTATCCCATTGTTTCCCAGGCTGCCCCCTTACCCCAGCCAGTGTCCCCCCTATCTTAGCTGCTGCTGGGTTTTTGTTATCATCCAGGGTACCTGGACCCCCAGCAGTCTCTGATCCTTCTCCCTCATCTACAGTATGATCCATCTCCTGCCAGAAAATAGCAGAGGGCAGAGACTGTCGCGCACAAATAGTCTGCACTGCCCCGGCCGGGGTGTTCCTGCAGTGGATCCAATAGTGCAGGATCTCATTAAGGTCAGCCGGGGAGAGGAGAGCACACAGAGGCATGGGAGCAGCATTAAGGAGGAGCCCCTTAGTATGAACGCTGTCTGAGTGTCTGGACATGGATGCAGGGAGCCAGGGGATGGGTGATGGGCGCAACAGCGGGCATCTCAGATAATGGCACTGGTTCGTGAGCCAATCAAAGCTCGTGTTCCGGCAGCCAATCAGGATCTGCCACTGTCAGTCCGCAAGCTCTGATGGGCTGAGGACTCGACGCCACTTAGGAGATTTTCACAGATCGTGTGTTTGCTCGGGTCCCCCCACATATGAGAGACCCCACACAAAGTGTTAGACAAAGCACTAAACTCCCCTGCCCCCCCAAAAAAAACCCAACCTCTTAATTGTATTAGATGCTGGTGGCAGTGGTGGCATGCTTAAGTTACTTCTAATATCACTGGCCACTGCATAGCTTGTTCATTACCTGCACTCAACTTCTGCATCAACACTTACTGTAGCAGCAGCACTCTTTCTTCCCCTGGTTTCATACAAGCACCGCCCTTGATGACATCCAGTCTGAGAGCTGTGTCTAAGTATAAACATGGTAGTGGAATGAGTAGAGCAGTTGAGTTACATTAAAAAATGTATGTTGTCTACAGGCGGTGCCACATCAAAGGTTATCAAAGCATCAAAAACAGCAATACAATCATCTTCAGTATAGCATGTCACATTTGCATGTAAGAATCCCAGAAAATGTTGTGTCAAGCACTATAGGAGGATCCCCCAATAACAATCTAGGGGTCTAGTCAGTGCCTGTCAGAAGCAGCACCGTTTCCGACAGGTTTCCTTTCCGACAGGACTTGACATTCGGATTCCCCATCTCCCGTCCCGTCTATTTAATGCTTTTCGATTCCTCCACTTCCCTTGTCGGAAAGGGACCAATCAGTCGGCTTGTGGGCGGAATGGACTCAGCTTCCCACTCTTGTGGATCTGATATAAGGGCTGTTTGCTACATGGTCCAGGTGCCATTTTAGTAACCTGTAGAGCGGAGAGAGTTGCTGCAGAGTGATGAATTGGTTTCTTTTGCTGTAGAAAAGTGCTCTACGGTGAACTAAACACCCAGCAAGCCTTTCATCCAGCCAGGACAGACAGACAGTGTTGGACAGAGGAGAGGTACTTTTAGGACTGTTTTCTACACTTTTAGGTAAGTACCAACTCTGGGATATGTGTGTATGGTGTTGCATGTGGGTGCATGTGTACTGCAGGGGTGCTTTTGTGAGGTCATTTAGCGTGATTTTTATGATGTTCGTGTGCAGCATGTAATGTATGGGTGGGGGAGGGGTGCATCATACCTCCCAACATGACCCTCTCCAGGAGGGACAAAATGCTCTGTTTCTGTACTTTTCTCTTAATGTATGATTGTTTGCACCTGTTTCGAGCAGGTTAATAGATAAAAATAGGTGTTTCACCACAGGTGATGGCAATCACAAGTTAAGAGGAAAGTCCAGGAGCAGAGCATTCTGTCCCTCCTGGAGAGGGTCATGTTGGGAGGTATGGTGCATGTAGTGTACTTTGGGCCAGCTTGGATGTGTTTGGGGTATGTTTAAAATGTGTGCAGCTGAGCTTTTCAATGGTTTTATGCTGTTTGGGGTTTTGCTTTATGCAGTGCTGGGTTGCAGGGGTGACTTTGGTGTACTTTGGGCTGTTTGGGTGGGGTCTGTGTATTTTTAAAATGTGTGCAGGGGTGCTTTTAAAAATGTTTTATTGAGCTGGTTTCCCTGCATCTTGCATGTAGGGGTGCATGGATTGGAGAGGGGTGCCTGTGGTGTACCCTCAACCTGCTTTGGTTGTTTTGTTTTTTACATGTGCAGGTGTGCTTTACTGCTGGGTTTATTGCATCATGCAATGTTAGGTGCAGGGGTGGGGTCAGAGCAGGATTAAGAGGTGGGATCTGGGGGTAAGTACCCCAGGCCCCCCCTGTCTGAAAGGGCCCATGCCACCTGCCGCAGATCGGATCTCTAATCCGATCTGATGCATTACACTGCCCTGCCCTCCACACTAACAGCCCAGCCACACTCATCACAGCCGCCGGCGCTGCAGAGCTAGCTGGGCTGCTTGCTGAGCGACGGTTCAGCCGCCCAATATGTCAAGCTGAAGCCTGCAGCTCTGTGACTGGCTGAGCAAGCAGGCTGCAGGGAAGAAGGAAGTTCCCTGGCAGCGTGTGGACTGAGTATTTATGCTTGCTGGTTGGAGAGACAGAGAGGAATATCCAGGCTCTCACTCTGTAAGTTAGGATGTATTGATTTTTTTTTTAAAGTTATGCATAAAATATATGAAGTTAGGCTCTGGGTTGGGTGTGTGTGTGTGTGTGTGTGTGTGTGTGTGTGTGTGTGTGTGTGTGTGTGTATATATATATATATATATATATATACAGAATCCCGACACTGCTTGGAACCACCCACTGCCCATGGAATCCCGAACGAGTGTTTGCCGGGCCACCGGAGAGGTAAGCCATGGAGGGGGGATGTCGAGCATAGGGGGTTAGGGTTAGGCTGCGGGGAGGCAGGTTACAATTAGGCTGCAGGGAAGAGGGATTAGGTTTAGGCACCCCCTGGGGAGGGTTATGGCTAGGCTGCCGGGGGGGGGGGGGGGGGGGGGTTGGGTTACTTTTAGGCTGTGGGAAGGGGAGGTTAGGTTTAGGCCCCGCCGAGGAGTATTAGGGTTAGGCTGGTGGGGGTGGGTGAGGGTAAGCTTTAGTCTGTTGGAAGGGAGGGTTAGGGGGGCATTGAAGAAAGGTAAGTATACTTACCATGCCTCTGTTGGGATTCTCACCATTGGGATGTCATGGTCGGTATTCTGACCGCCAGCATATCAGACCCAATCCATATGTATATATGTGTATTTAATTATATATGTATATATATATATATATATATATATGCATGTGTGTGTATATATATATATATATATATATGTGTGTGTATATATATGGCCAAAGTCCTGCACTCACATCCAATTAGCCAGATGACTGTGGGGTGCTCCTAAATGGACCCTCAATCAGGGTCCACCAAAATGTACAGATGTTTCCACCAGTGTGGAATAGTGAACTCTCTCATAAACAAATCAGTTTAAAAAGTTATTTTTATTCATTTGGTTCATATGTTGCCATAGATGTCGACGTTTCTACCCCTCAACTAAATCTTTCTCAAGACAAGGCATACATGTCGATACTATTGACAAAAATAACAAATAAATCCATAAAGTAAACCTCTATCAAAAATAAAAAATACATCAACAATAACATAGACCATGCCTGACGGGTTCCCGGGTGCACCGAAAAATAAAACTAACATACTGCATTCAAAGTACTGTAGTCTCAATTCCCTTAGACATTGTGCTCGGAAGGAAGATTTAATACAAATACACCATTAGTGCTGTGTGTTATCTATAAAATCACAGTATACAACACTTACGGTCAAACAAATGACGACTCAATATAGGATATATACAATAAGCAAAGAGCTGTCAGAATCCTCACTGAAGGGGACAAAAGTGTATAGTATCCATAAGAAAAAATCTGAAACATTGTGAGTCCCCACTAAATAAACACATAGATACCAATGTAAAGTATATGTGGCACTTACTATTGCTGAATCCAACAGGTCAAATATCAATTCCTCAATAAATCCACAAAATGTAAAAGAATTTAACCTATAAGTAGCACATTCAGTAATAAAGGTATCAATAATAACAATAAAGCACTAGTATTAACAGCAAGATCAAGTGCATAATACTTACAGGGACATCACAGGGTCAGAATACACAATGCTGACAGCTCACAACCATGATCCTCATTCCGAGTTGTTCGCTCGCTAGCTGCTTTTAGCAGCATTGCAAACGCTAGGCCACCGCCCTCTGGGAGTGTATCTTAGCTTAGCAGAATTGCGAACGAAAGATTAGCAGAATGGCGAATAGAAATTTCTTAGCAGTTTCTGAGTAGCTCGAGACTTTCTCCTACATTGCGATCAGCTCAGCCCGTTTCATTCCTGGTTTGACGTCACAAACACGCCCTGCGTTCGGTCAGCCACTCCCCCGTTTCTCCAGACACTCCCGCATTTTATCCTGGCACGCCTGCGTTTTTCCGCACACTCCCAGAAAACGGTCAGTTTCCGCCCTGAACACCCACTTCCTGTCAATCACACTCCGATCACTTCAACGATGAAAATTCTTAGTTCGGCCGTGAGTTAATACTACCAATATTTTGAGCTAAAATACTTAGCGCATGCGCACTGCGTACCATGCGCATGCGCATTTTCGCCTTAATCGCTCCGTTGCGAAAATCGGCAACGAGCGAACAACTCGGAATGGCAGGGGCTGGAAACAACAGCAGGCTGAGGAATCCAACTCTGGAGTTTGTAAATAAACTTTACCAGCGACTCACCAAATTGGCCCAAATGTCTGCAAAAACCTCATAAAAGCTCAAGCCAGACAAAAGCGATCCTATGATGCCACGGCAGAAGTTCGAGAATTACAACCAGGGGACAAAGTGTTAGTCCTTGTCCCCACTTACAGTAAGCGGTTTGCTCACTGGAGAGGTCTATATGAAGTCATGGAGGCTGTAGGCCCAGTGTGCTATCGAGTTAGACAACCAGGAAGATGTCATACTGAAAAGATATATCATGTTAATCTGCTGAAACTTTGGCAGAAGGAACCTACTCCAACCCTCCTCGCCAGTGCATTAGGGAGTTCTGACGTCCTATTAGCCCAGACCTTGTCGTCTACTCAGAGGCAGGAGGCTGAAGCCCTAGTCCGAAAGAATCAAAATGTCTTCTCAGCCATTCCTGGGCGGACCACCTTAGTGGAGCATGAAATTCACACCCCCTGAAGGGGTATTGGTAAAGCAAAGGCCCTACTGCATCCCTGAGGCTCAGAGACAGGCAATAAAAGCTGAAGTGCAAGAAATGTTGAAGTTGGGTATAATTGAGGAATTGAAAAGTAACTGGTCTAGTACCCAAACCCAATGGGACATTGAGGTTCTGCAATGACTTCAGACGCCTTAATCAAGTCTCTAGGTTTGATGCCTGAGTGGATGAATTGGTAGAAAACCTAGCTGGTAGCAAGTATCTCACAACGCTAGACTTAACTAAAGGATACCCTTAAGTAAAGCAGCAAAAGAGAAAACTGCCTTCTCTACACCTGATGGTCTCTACCAGTATCTGGTACTGCCATTTGGACTACACGGTGTCACGTCTCGGAGCCTTACCGGGCAATCGGTGCCGCGACGTTTACCGTTCAGGTGTCTGGCGGGCAGCGGCAGTGCTGGGCTGCTGTGACGGGTCCGTGTGCGGCGGTGAGGGGATGTTGTGGTGGGTCCGCTCGTAGTAGCCGAAGGCTGCTGCGGTGGACTTGCTGACACTGGGAGCAGCTTCCGGAGAGGCCAGGGGGAGTTCTGGTGTAGCACTAAAATGTGTCTGCTGCACAGGGGCCACCATGTTGGAGACCAAAGCTCTGAACCTATTGCACAGGCTCATTCTGTCCAGCCAATCCAGGGAGATCTCTCCTCTTAAAAGGGAGCTGGTTCAGGTTATGGGTGCCAGTGCTTCAAGTTACTACTTAGGTGTAGGATCTCCAGCCCTGTGCTCCCAGGTTACTTCGTTACCTTGGTTATTCTCCAGCTTTGCTCTGCCTCGGCCTTTCTGGTTGCAGCAGTCCCGCCATCCCTAACCTGATACCATCTGAGAGGGGCGCTCTCGGTAATCTTGATTCTTCAAGAATCTTGGTCATCGACAGTTACCGTGCTCTTCAGCCTTGTTATCCAAGCCACAGCTCACCGTTCACAGTCCTTCATCTTCAGTGTTCTTCAACCTCGTCTTTCAAGCCACAGTTCATTATCTTAAAGTGTTCTTCAGCCTCGTTATCCATGACACAGCTCACCGTTCACAGTCCTTCATCTTCACTGTTCTTCAACCTCGTCTTTCAAGCCACAGTTCATTATCTTCAAGTGTTCTTCAGCCTTGTTATCCAAGCCACAGCTCACCGTTCACAGTCCTTCATCTTCAGTGTTCTTCAACCTCATCTTTCAAGCCACAGTTCACAACCAACAGTTCATTATCTTCAGTGCTCTTCAGCCTCGTTATTCAAGCCACAGCTCACAGTCTTCAGTTTTCCAAGTCACAGGTTACCACCCGCAGTTCATCATTTACAGTGATCATCCTGTCTCGGTAGTCTCCACTTCTTTTGCTCCTGACCCATGAGTAGGAATTACATCCAGCCACCTCGTCTTCTTCCCTCGCAAGTGTTCGCTTCCTCAGGCAGACCTCAGTCGCCGGATCCTCATTCCAAGCCGAGCTTGAAACACGGAGCACCGGCAACGTTTCAGCGGGCTATGAACCACCTTCTGAGACCTCATGTGGGGTATGCCGTCACGTGTCTCGACAATATTGTCACTTACAGTACCGACTGGGAGAGTCATCTAGATAAACTACAAAAGGTGCTAAAGTCCCTCGGGCAATACGGCTTTACTGCTAATCCTGCAAAATGCCATATTGGTCTGTCAGAAGCCAATTACTAGAAGTATGTCATTGATGGAGGTGTAGTAAAACCCCAATTGAAAAAAGTAGTGGCAATTAGGTCCTGGCCAAAACCCACCACTAAGAAAAAGATGCAGACCTTCTTGGGGTTATTGTGATACTACAGGAGGTTTATCCAGAACTTTGCTGCAAGAGCCCTGCCCTTGACTGACTCCCTAAAAAAAGGCTTGTCCTGAGAAGATAGTATGGACTGTTCTGTTTGAGAGGGCCTGGGAGGACATGAGGATGGCCCTGTGTACTCATCCAGTTCTTCAGGCACCAGACTTCACTCGGCCGTTCCTCCTACAAACAGATGCTTTGACCACTGGACTCTGTGCCGTCCTATCACAAATAATAGACAAAGAAGAAAAGCCTGTTTTTTTCCTCAGCAGAAAGCTCTTGCCAAGGGAGACTCGTTATGCTATAGTCGAGCTGGAGTGCCTTGCCATAAAATGGGCCATTGAGACCTTTAAAATATTACTTATTGGGACAAGAATTCGTCCTGGTCACCGATCATGCACCATTGAGATGGCTGCACCTCAACAAAGAAGTTAATCCCCAGGGTCACTAGGTGGTTTTTAACCCTTCAGCAATATAAATTCAGAGTGGAGTACCATCTCGGGGCTCAACATAAAAATGCCAATGCCCTGTCTAAGAAACTTGAAAGACCACAAGGACATCTGGCTCCTCGAGGGGAGCAAGGCGAGCAGTGGGACCCAACACAGGAAGAAGATATGGCAAGCCAACAGAAGACATCAAAAGAATGTGGAGACCAACACAAGAAAAAGACAAGACAGGTAATTTCGAGGTCACTTTGCGCATTGATAGGTACACTCCCATACCGGTAGGCACACCCATATGTCACTTTGCGCACTGCCAGGTACACTCACATACTGGTAGGCACACCCACATGTCACTTTGCACACTGCCAGGTACACTCAAATACCGGTAGGCACACCCAAATGTCAGTTTGCACACTGGCAGGTACATTCACATACCAGTAGGTATGCCCACAGTTCACTTTGCACACTGGCAGATACACTCACATACCGGTAGGCACACCCACATGTCAGTTTGCACATGGCCAGTGGCCAGTTACATTCACATACCAGTAGGCACGCCCACATGTCACTTTGCGCACTGCCGGGTACACTCACATACTGGTAGGCACACCCAAATGTCAGTTTGCAACTGGCAGGTACATTCACATACCAATAGGCACGCCCACAGTTCACTTTGCACACTGGCAGATACACTCACATGCCGGTAGGCACGCCCACATGTCAGTTTGCACACACGGCCAGTTACAGTCACATACCATAGGCACGACCACATGTCACTTTGCGCACTGCCAGGTACACTCACATACTGGTAGGCACACCCACAATTCACTGTGTGAATTTGATTTATTTATTTTTATCTAAAAGCCAACAAGTCATCCAGAAGACCCTTACGACGAGGAAGACTCAGCAGATGAATTAGGAAAGAAGAATCCGCGAGGACCACGTTACGAGCAGTGCCTTGGTTGAAGGTGTTGACAGATCATATGATGTTCTGTATGGACCAAGGGCACAGAAAAGGAAGATCTGGGATGACATCGCCGACAAAGTGACTGCAGTTGCCGGAAACCGTCGGGACTACACAAACTGCATGAAGACGTACAGTGACTGCAGAAGACAAGTGAAGAAGAAGATGGGGATGCAGTGTCGACATAAGATGGGAACCGGAGGACACGAATTAAACAGCCAAAAACAAACAGCGGCAAGCCCCTGCCTCATCTCTACTCCTCTGAAGTTAATCGCAGAAAAACTCCTGGGGACACCACAACCAACTACTAGACAACCACCACCGGCTGCATAGACTCTGTATGCCCTTGCTCCACCAGTACCCTGGTATGGACAGTCGCAGCAATACCAAGGGATGTACCCTGTCTTTCAGCAGCCACCATTATCAGCACCAAGACCACCATGAAGACGTCAAGCACTACCAAGGACACCACCACTTCCGGATCCGGAGGAAGAGGAACAGGATACAGGAGACTGATGCAGCTGTATATTTTCATTATTTAGAAATTATACGTTTATGTTTCCCTTTTTCTCCCTCCCATTAGTTTTTTTTTTCTTGAATTGTTTTAAATTAACATGTTCTTTACTCTAGAGCAGGTTTTAATTAAAAAGGATTTGGGCGTTCGAGTTTAGGTATACATGCGCGTGCATGTATAAATGTGGGAAAGGATGACAGCTCCTTTAAATTGTGGCTACAATTTATTTACATGGGCCAATAAAGAGCATATTCTGATCCCACATTTCTATTTTAAAAAAATGTATTTTTGTACCATGATGTGCTACTTGATTATTCACCTGTTGTTTTCTTCATGGGGATGCTCCTCAAGACGTCGTCTGGAAAACTTTGACCGTGTAGAGGCGACAAGGGTGAGTAACATGTCTCACGCTGCACACAACCACACAAACCTTGTCCCACTAGGCCAGTGGTTCCCAACATCGGTCCTCAAGTACCCTCAACAGTTAATGTTTTCCAGGTCATCTAGCAGTTGAACAGGTGTATTCATTACTCACTGACACATTTTAAGACCCACCGGTGGAGTAAATTATTTCACTTGAAAATCCTGTGAGGAAACCTGGAAACCATGAACTGTTGGGGGTACTTGAGGACCACTGCACTAGGCCATGGGTCTGCAAACTACGGCTCTCCTGCTGCTGTGGAACTACACATCCCAGCACGCCTTTCCACATTTTAGCATGTCTTAATAGCAAAACTGTCAGGGCATGCTGGGATGTGCAGTTCCACAGCAGTGAGAGGGCCGGAGGTTGAAGACCCATGGTCTAGTGCAGGGATGGGTAACCTTCGGCCCTCCAGCTGATGTGGAACTACACATACCAGCAGGGGTGCCACCCCCCAGGAGGCGTAGCTAAAAAAAAATTTGGTGCTCCCCCAGATCATGCAGAGAATCTGACTTCAAAACTCTGGTGCCGCAGTGTGCTGCCCCATGTTCTGTCCTAGCCGACTCTCACAGATGCATTACTGGGAGGAGGCATTGTCATGCTGAGCCTGCTGGGACATCCCCGCCTCCTCCCTGTAATGCCTCTGAGTCTGTGAAGAGCCAGCTGGACATTATTCAGGCAGCACGCTGTGGCACCAGAGTTTTGAAGCCAGAGTCTCCGCAGTGATCTGGGGAGTAAACGCTCCTCCTTCCAGCGCCTCTGACATTTTTTGGGGGGCATTCTGCCCTCTTGCCCCCCCCCCCCTTCTGACACCTGTGCATACCAGCATGCCCTTCAACAGTTTTACCATGGTCAAGTAGCAAAAACAGGATTTTAATACCTACCGGTAAATCCTTTTCTCCTAGTCCGTAGAGGATGCTGGGGTCCACTTCAGTACTATGGGGTATAGGCGGTTCCACAGGAGCCATGGGCACTTTAAGACTTTTCCAGAGTGTGAACTGGCTCCTCCCTCTATGCCCCTCCTCCAGACCTCAGTATAGGAACTGTGCCCAGGGAGACGGACATTTCGAGAAAAAGATTTACTTTTAAGTTAATGGTGAGAGTCATACCAGCTCACACTTCAACCATGCCGCACAACATGGCATTCAACAAAACACATGCCAACGAGCATGAACATTACAGCAAATGTGCTGAAAACATTTTTAACAAACTAACAACTGCAGGTAAAGTATACACTGGGCTGGGTGCCTAGCATCCTCTAAGGACTAGGAGAAAAGGATTTACCGGTAGGTATTAAAATCCTGTTTTCTCATATGTCCTAGAGGATGCTGGGGTCCACTTCAGTACCATGGGGTTATACCAAAGCTCCAGTACGGGCGGGAGAGTGCGGATAACCCTGCAGCACCGATTGACCAAACTTTAGGTCCTCATCAGCCAAGGTGTCAAACTTGTAAAACTTAGCAAACGTGTTTGTCCCTGACCAAGTAGCTGCTCGGCAAAGTTGTAATGCCGAGACCCCCCGGGCAGCAGCCCAGAATGAGCCCACCTTTCTAGTAGAATGGGCATGCACCGAATTTGGTATCGGCAATCCTGCCGTGGAATGAGCGTGCTGAATCGTACCTCTGATCCAGCGCGCAATGGTCTGCTTAGAAGCAGGACACCCAATCTTGTTGGGAACATACAGGATAAACAGAGCCTCTGTTTTCCGTATCCGAGCTGTTCTTGCAACATAAATTCTCAAAGCTCTGACCACATCCAGAGACTTTGAAGCAGCAAAGGTGTCAGTAGCCACTGGCACCACAATAGGTTGGTTTATATGGATAGAAGAAACCACCTTTGGAAGAAATTGCTGACGAGTTTATAACTCAGCCCTATCTTCATGAAAAATCAAGCAAGGGCTCTTGTGAGACAAGGCCCCTAACTCAGACACCCGCCTTGCGGATGCCAAGACCAAAAGCATCACCACTTTCCAAGTGAGAAACTTTAACTCTATCTCCTGGAGAGGTTCAAACCAATCCGATTGAAGGAACTGCAACACCACGTTAAGATCCCATGGTGCCACAGGAGGCACAAATGGAGGTTGGATGTGCAGAACCCCTTTCACGAACGTCTGAACTTCTGGAAAGGAGGCCAAATGTTTCTGAAAGAAAACTGATAAGGCCAAAATCTGGACCATGATTGAACCCAATTGTAGGCCCGCATCCACAACCGCCTGAAGAAAATGGAGAAAACGTCCTAACTGAAACTCTTCCGTTGGAGCTTTCTTGGTTTCACACCAAGACATATATTTTCTCCATATATGATGGTAATGTTTAGACGTTACTCCTTTCCTGGCCTGAATAAGAGTGGGAATGACTTCTTTGGGAATATCCTTTTGGGCTAGGATCCGGCGCTCAACAGCCATGCCGTCAAATGTAGCCACGGTAAGTCTTGATACACGCATGGCCCCTGCTGCAGCAGGTCCTCGCGAAGATGAAGAGGCCGAGGATCTTCTATGAGCAACTCATGAAGATATGGATAACAAGCCCTCCTTGGCCAGTCTGGGGCAATGAGGATCGCTCGAACCTCAGTTCTTCTTATGATCTTGAGAGCTTTCGGTATGAGTGGAAGTGGAGGAAAGACATACACTGACCGAAAACACCCACTGGGTCACTAGTGCATCCACTGCTATTGCTTGAGGGTCTCTCAACCTGGAACAATATCTCTGAAGCTTCTTGTTGAGACGAGATGCCATCATGTCTACTTGAGGAACTCCCCAAAGATCTGTCACCTCTGCGAAGACTTCTTGGTGGAGGCCCCATTCTCCTGGATGGAGATCGTGTCTGCTGAGGAAGTCTGCTTCCCAGTTGTCCACTCCCGGAATGAAAATTGCAAACAGAGCTCTTGCATGTCTTTCTGCCCAGAAGAGGATCTTTGTCACCTCTGCCATCGCTGCTCTGCTTTTTGTTCCGCCCTGACGGTTTATGTACGCGACTGCTGTTACATTATCTGACTGGATCTGTACGGGTTGATCTTGAAGAAGATGCACCGCTTGTAGAAGGCTGTTGTAAATGGCTCTCAACTCCAGAATGTTTATGTGAAGACAAGTTTCTTTACTTGACCATCTTCCTTGGAAGCTTTCCCCCTGTGTGACTGCTCCCCAGCCTCGGAGACTTGCATCCGTGGTTACTAGGACCCAGTCCTGAATCCCGAACCTGCGTCCCTCTATGAGGTGAGAACTGTGTAGCCACCACAGGAGCGAAATTCTGGCTTTGGATGACAGGATTATCCTCTGATGCATGTGTAGATGGGATCCGGACCACTTGTCCAACAGGTCCCACTGGAATACTCTGGCATGGAATCGGCCAAACTGTATGGCCTCATAGGCCGCTACCAACTTTCCCAACAACCGAATGCATTGATGAATCGACACTTTTGCTGGTTTCAGAATTTGTTTGACCATTCTCTGGATTTCCAGAGCCTTCGCTACTGGAAGAAATACCCTCTGTAGTTCTGTGTCCAGTATCATCCCCAGAAAAGACAATCTTGTCATTGGTTCCAACTGTGATTTTGGAAAATTTATGATCCAACTGTGTTGTCAGTGAGAGTGCAATGTTTTGCACCAACCTTTCCCTGGACCTCACTTTCATCAGGAGATCGTCCAGGTAAGGAATTATATTGACTCCTTGCTGTCGAAGGAGGACCATCATCTCTGCCATCACCTTGGTGAACACCCTCGGTGCCGTGGAGATTCCAAATGGCAACGTCTGAAATTGGTAATGACAATCCTGTATCGCGAATCTCAGATAAGCTTGATGTGGAGGATAAATGGGAACATGTAAGTAGGCATCTTTTATGTCCACTGACACCATGAAGTCCCCTTCCTCCAGACTGGAAATCACTGCCCTCAGAGATTCCATCTTGAACTTGAACCGTTGCAGGTAGAGATTCAGAGTTTTCAGGTTTAGAATCGGTCTGACCGAGCCACCCGGCTTCGGAACTACGTATAGGCTTGAATAAAACCCTTCTCCTTGTTGTAACAAGGGAACCAGGACAATGACTTGATCCTGGCACAATTTTTGTATTGTTGCTGCTACCACTTCCCTGTCTGGGATAGAAGCTGGTAAGGTCGATTTGAAAAATCGGGATGGGGGAATGTGTTGAAACTCCATTTTGTACCCGTGGGACACTATTTGTAAGACCCACAGGTCCAGGCAAGATTGAACCCAGAACTGACTGAAGAGTTTCAGACGTGCCCCCACCTGAGCGGACTCCCGGAAGGGAGCCCCAGCATCATGCTGAAGATTTGGCAGAAGCAGAGGCTGATTTCTGCTCCTGTGATCCTGGAGACGCTGTGGACTTTTTTCCTTTTCCCCTTCCTTTACCCGCAAAGAAAGGGGAACCTTTACCCTTTTTGTATTTATTGGGCCGAAAGGGCTGCATCTGAGAGTGATGTGTCTTTTTCGCCGGCGCAGGAGCATTAGGCAAGAATGTTGACTTACCTGCGGTAGCTATACTCACCCACGCACAGGCAATGGTAGGCTTGAGTAGTGTTCCATTGGCCACATAAATAGATTTCAACGTAGTCTCTAACAGCTCCTTAAGTGAAGCCGTCCCAGGTGCAGGGAGAATCACCTTTTTTGTTAACCGCGACAGGGCACTGTCTAAAACGGGGGGTGACTCCCACCTTTTCCTGTCCTCTGCAGGGAAAGGGTAAGCTACCTGAATTCTTTTGGGAACTTGAAATTTATTTTCAGGATTTGTCCAGACTCCCTCAAAGAGACTGTTCGGCTCATGAGATGGAGGAAAAGTTACATTAATTTTCTTCTCTTTACAAAAGTAAGCCTTCTCCTGTGGTAAAGGAGGGGCCTCCGTAACTTCTAACACCTACTTTATAGCAACAATCATGTATTGAATGTTTTTCGCTAACTTTGGATCTATTCCCCTGGAATCACTAGTGTCGACACAGGAATCAGAGTTCGTGTCGGTATCAGTTTGTACTATTTGTGCAAATGACCTTTTATGTGACCCAGAGGGGTCCCCTGTGGATGAAAAGGCAGAATTATTAAAAATCACATCTTCAACAGATTTTCTCCAGTTTTCTGGATGAGACTCAGACTTATCCAATCTCTTACTGATATGATTCACACTATCACGTAATTCTTTCACCCATTCAGGCTCGTGGTGTGCCGGCAGCACCACCACATTACAACTCTGTGTCCCTAAAATGGCTCCCTCAGGGGAAGAGCTCCCTGCCTCAGACATGTCACACACATGCACAATCACACCACAGACACTCCGGGGCTTAATGGGGACAGACCCACAGTAAAGTCTGTCAGAAGGACACAGAAGGAATTGCCAGCCCACAACTCAGCGCCAACAGAAAAAATCCCTGTGCCGCGTACTTTGTACACAGAGACATAAAATCCCTGTGTCGCGTACTTTGTACACAGACATCTTCAAGCGCTTTATATTATGAATAATAGGTTATAGCACCGAATATTACACTCCCCTCCCTTTTTTGCACCCCGATACTTGATTCAGAAGTGGAGAGGAGGATCAGCGTTTCTTGCTCTGCAGCTGCTGGGAGAAAATGGCGCTGAGCAGTGTGCTGGCTGCCTGAGGAAGAAGCCCCGCCCCTGTAATGGCGCGTTTTTCCTCAGCTTTTAGAATAGATATTTACACTGGCGGGGGTGTAGGACAGTGTAAACACAAAGCATGCTACCTTTTGCCAGTGAGAGTAGGTTTCATGCTGCCCAGGGCGCCCCCCCCCCCACGCGCCCTGCACCCTGCTGTACACTGTGTTATGGATAGCATGTTCACGCAGCGTTCCCGCTCGCTGCGCGGTACCTTAAGCCATCACGATGACCAGAGATCCCTCTCTGCAGATCTCCGGTGATACAACTCACCAGTCTTCTGACTTCTGGCTCTGTTAGGGGGGTTATGGCATGCTGTGGGAGTGAGCGTGTAGCCGCAGCTAGTGTTCAGTACCCTTCAGGAGCTAATGGTGTCCTGTCAGCATGAAGCAGAGCCATGAAACTCTTTAGGAAGTTGGTTCCTACTTCTTCCCCATAAGTCCCACGAAGCAGGGAGACTGTTGCCAGCAGTCTCCCTGAAAATAAAAAACCTAACATAAAGTCTTTTAGTGAAACTCAGCAGAGATCCACTAGAGTGCGACCAGTCTGCCTGGGCACATTTTCTAAACTGAGGTCTGGAGGAGGGGCATAGAGGGAGGAGCCAGTTCACACTCTGGAAAAGTCTTTAAGTGCCCATGGCTCCTGCGGAACCGTCTATACCCCATGGTACTGAAGTGGACCCTAGCATCCTCTAGGACGTATAAGAAACTGTAGCAAAGCATGCTGGGTTGTGTAGTTCCACAAAAGCTTGAGGGCCATGGGTTCCCCATCCCTGCACTAGGCTCTTGTAGAACTTCAGCTTCTAGCATTCTCTGCCACCAGGTGGCAGGGCATGCTGGGCTGTGTAGTTCCACAACAGTTGAGGGAAATGTTTTAAGAACCGTGACAATAACATTCAAGTATATATGTGTTTTTTCTGTTTGTTTCAGGTATTCTACAAAAGAAAAAAAAACTAATAGTTTAACAAGAACAAGAAACACACCTAGGGGTTCATTTACTAATATTCGTGTTTGAGTCGGTTTGTGTAGTGTTTAAACTCATTTTTTATCGGGTGTATTTTCATGCAACTTTTTGAATCTATGGCCCTCATTCCGAGTTGTTCGCTCGGTATTTTTCATCGCATCGCAGTAAAAATCCGCTTAGTACGCATGCGCAATGTTCGCACTGCGACTGCGCCAAGTAACTTTACTTTGAAGAAAGTATTTTTACTCACGGCTTTTTCTTCGCTCCGGCGATCGTAATGTGATTGACAGGAAATGGGTGTTACTGGGCGGAAACACGGCGTTTCAGGGGCGTGTGGCTGAAAACGCTACCGTTTCCGGAAAAAACGCAGGAGTGGCCGGAGAAACGGTGGGAGTGCCTGGGCGAACGCTGGGTGTGTTTGTGACGTCAACCAGGAACGACAAGCACTGAAATGATCGCACAGGCAGAGTAAGTCTGAAGCTACTCTGAAACTGCTAAGTAGTTAGTAATCGCAATATTGCGAATACATCGGTCGCAATTTTAAGAAGCTAAGATTCACTCCCAGTAGGCGGCGGCTTAGCGTGTGTAACTCTGCTAAATTCGCCTTGCGACCGATCAACTCGGAATGAGGGCCAATATACGTTAATTTACGAAGGTGTCGAGTTTTTGGTTTTCGTGTTTTCCGATGTCGATGGCAGTCGTTTTTTTTTGCCCCATTTACGGCCGTCATTGTCATTTGCGTTCATGTTTTTGTTGTTTTTACTGTTGTTTTTTTTCTATGTTAAACGCGGCAGGGTTATTTACCAACCACGGCCGCATTTTAACTTTTAGTTTCGTTTTTCATCCCCGTTCGTATTGGTTGTGTTTCAGATGTAGGAGTGTCTGTGCGCAACCATATAAATACGCCCCAAACCGTCCGCATCTCGTGGGTTTAGTTAGTGGTAAGGAGTGAGGTTGTGCTGTGGAGGTTGGTGAGTAGTTGGTTTGGTGAGGAGTTTTTTGGGCGATTTCTGAGTGTAGTATTGTGTTTGAAAGTAGTCTTGTCATTCTTGTAGTCTTGTTTTTTTGGTTTTGTCTCATTTTTTGTCCAAGTTTTTTGCTTTATAGTCCCTTGTCAGTGTTTGTGTGTGTGTGTGTGTGTGTGTGTGTGTGTGTGTGTGTGTGTGTGTGTGTGTGTGTGAGTTGTGCAGTGGTAGTGGAGGAGTGTGTTGTTTGTCTTATTTCTCTTACGTCCTAGAGGATGCTGGGGACTCCAAAAGGACCATGGGGTATAGACGGGATCCGCAGGAGCTTGGGCACACTGAAAAGACTTAAACTGGGTGTGAACTGGCACCTCCCTCTATGCCCCTCCTCCAGACCTCAGTTAGACTTTGTGCCCATGACTAACTGGACACTCACTAGGGGAGCTCTCCTGAGTTTCTCTGGAAAAGACTTTGTTAGGTTTTTTATTTTTTATTTTCAGGGAGACCTGCTGGCTACAGGCTCCCTGCATCGTGGGACTGAGTGGAGAGAAGCAGGACCTACTTCTTCTTAGTTTAAAGGCTCTGCTTCTCGGCTACTGGACACCATTAGCGATCACTTGGTGCGCCTAGCTGCTCGTTCCCGGAGCCACGCCGTCACCCCCCTCACAGAAGCCAGAAGTCGGGTGAGTATGAGAAGACCAGAAGACTTCAGGACGGCAGAAGACTTCAGTAAAGGTACAGCTCACACACATTTACTCCAGCACTCACAGGGTGCAGGGCGCTGGGGGGGGGGGGGGGGGGTGCCCTGGGCAGCATGTTACTGAGTCTTCTGGGGTTGGCGATGTTTGTTCGGTGCATCTGCACTGTTTTCGGGACCCCCGCCGGCATTTTCGTAAGTTTGAATTTGGCGGGCTGAAGCGCGCCGGGAGGGGGCGGAACTTAGCCGCGCGGCTCACAGGCGCCATTTTCTCCGCGTGTGCAGGCAGGAGATGCTGGTCCGGGACCTCACGAGCTCCATCAGAGTAACGGGGAGCTTATCGGGAGGGGGGGACACAGTAGCTGGTGCATATTTGGTTAATTGGGCAGCGCTGGTACATATGTTTTTCCTTGGTGGGATATATGGGCACTGGGGTGTGAGCTGGCATACTCCCTCTGTGTTTCTCTGTCCGTGTTTCCTTGTGGACCTGTCCCCTACTGAGGCATTGTATGTGTGTGTCGGTGGGTCGATACTAGGTGTCGACATGTCTGAGGCTGAATGTTATTCACCGGAAGAGGTTTTGGGGGGGCAGATGCGGGTATGGAGTTGGCTCTGTCGACGCAGCTGACACCTGACTTACTTGCACTGTTGAATACAATTAATTCTAATGTCACTTCTTTATCGAAGAGATTAGATAAATCTGAATCACAGACACAGGTGTGGAAAAAATCCATGGAGGATGCTTTATCACAGGTACAGACCCCATCGGGGTCGATAAAGAGGCCGTTCACTCAAGTGGTAGATACGGATACCGACACGGATTCTGAATCCGATGTCGACTTCACTGAGGCTCCTTTACACCCTAGATTAGTTAAGAGTATTCAGTACATGATTGTGGCTATAAAAGATGTGTTACGCATTTCTGAGGAACCTGCAGTACAGGAAACAAGGATTTGCTTGTTTAAGGAGAAAAAACCTGAGGTACATTTTCCCCCCTCTCATGAGATGAATGCTCGTTGTGAAAAGGCTTGGGAGTCGCCAGACAAGAGGTGGCAGATTCCCAAGAGAATTTACATGGCGTAATCCTTTTCCATCAGTTGATAGGGGAAAATGGGAGGTGTCTCCTAATGTTGATAAAGCTTTATCTCGTTTGTCTAAAAAGGTGGCGCTTCCGTCTCCTGACACGGCAGCTCTCAAGGATCCGGCGTATGGCAAGCTGGAGACGTCTCTAAAGTCCATTTTCGCTAATACGGGTGCATTGCTCAGGCCTGCTGTGGCGTCGGTATGGGTGAGTAGTGCTATTGCTAAATGGGCTGAGAATTTAGCTTCTGATATGGATACCCCTGATAAAGATACTGTTCTTTTAACTCTTGGTTATATCAAGGACGCTGCAGATTACCTGAAGGATGCGGCGAGGGATGTTGGTCTCTTGGGATCAAGAGCCAATGCCATGTCGATTTCGGAAAGAAGGGTGATGTGGATACATCAATGGAATGCTGACGCGGATTCCAAGAGAGCTATGGAAGCGTTACCCTTCAAAGGTAATGTCCTGTTTGGGGAAGGCTTGGCGGACCTGGTGTCTACCACGACGGCGGGTAAGTCCTCGTTTCTTCCCTATGTTCCCACACAACACAAAAAGCCACAACATCAGCAGATGCAGTCCTTTCGTCCAAATAAATACTGGCGAGGAAAGGGTTCGTCCTTTCTCGCTTCAAAAGGTAGAGGAAGGGGAAAGAAGTCGCCTGCGGTGTCAGGTGCCCAGGACCAGAAGTCCACCCCTGCCGCTACCAAGTCCACCGCATGATGCTGGGGCTTCCCTGGGGGAGTCCGTCCCGGTGGGGGGCTGTCTGCAGTTCTTCAGTCGGGTCTGGGTCCAATCGGACTTGGATCCGTGGGTTCTAGAGATTGTATCTCAGGGCTACAGGCTGGAGTTTCAGGAGATGCCCCCTCACCGGTTTTTCATGTCGACCCTGCCAGTGTCTCTTCCCGACAGGGAGGTCGTGCTGGCAGCAATACAAAAGTTGTGTCTTCAGAGGGTCATTGTTCCCATTCCCCCGTCTCAACGGGGGGAGGGGTTCTACTCGAGCCTCTTTGTGGTGCCGAAACCGGACGGTTCGGTCAGACCGATTCTGAACCTAAAATCCCTCAATCCATACTTGAAAGTTTTCAAGTTCAAGATGGAATCTCTTCGAGCGGTGATTGCCAGCCTAGAAGGGGGGGATTTTATGGCGTCAGTGGACATAAAGGATGCCTACTTACACGTCCCAATTTATCCTCTGCATCAGGCTTTCCTAAGGTTTGCGATACAGGATTCTCATTACCAATTTCAGACGTTGCCGTTTGGGCTTTCCACGGCCCCGAGGATTTTCACCAAGGTCATGGCGGAGATGATGGTTCTCATTCGCAGGCAAGGGGTTACAATTATCCCGTACTTGGACGATCTCCTGATAAAAGCGAGGTCCAAGGAACGTTTGCTGAGGAGTGTGAGTTTGGTACTGTTGGTGCTCCGGCAGCACGGTTGGGTGCTGAATTTGCCGAAATCTCAGTTGATTCTGGCCACTCGGCTGTCGTTTCTGGGCATGATTCTGGACGCGGAGTTACGAAGAGTATTTCTTCCAGAAGAAAAAGCTCTAGAACTGCAGTCAATGGTCAGGGAACTTCTGCGGCCGAAGTCTGTGTCCATCCATCAATGTACTCGGGTTCTGGGGAAAATGGTTGCGGCGTACGAAGATATTCCGTTTGACAGGTTTCATGCCCGGGTGTTTCAGTGGGATTTGCTGAGCAAATGGTCCGGGTCTCACCTGCACATGCACCGGAAGATAAGTCTATCTCCCAGAGCCAGAATTTCTCTCCTGTGGTGGATGCAAATTTCTCACCTCCTGGAAGGTCGCCGGTTCGGTATCCTGGACTGGGTGCTTCTGACAACAGACGCAAGTCTCCGGGGCTGGGGCACAGTCACCCAAGGAAGGAACTTCCAGGGGAAATGGTCGCTCCAGGAAGCTTGTCTTCACATCAATGTTCTCGAGTTAAGGGCCATTTACAACGGCCTGCAACAAGCAAGAAGCCTTCTTCAGGGTCGACCTGTCCTGGTACAGTCAGACAACATCACAGCGGTAGCACATATAAACCGTCAAGGCGGAACAAAGAGCAGAGCGGCAATGGCGGAGGCCACAAGAATCCTTCGCTGGGCGGAACAACACGTGAGTGCTCTGTCAGCAGTCTTCCTACCGAGAGTGGACAACTGGGAAGCAGATTTCCTCAGCAGACACGGTCTCCATCCGGGAGAGTGGGCTCTTCACCAAGAGGTATTTGCAGAGATGACAAAGCGTTGGGGAATTCCGTTAATCGACATGATGGCGTCTTGTCTCAACAAGAAGCTTCCGAGGTATTGTTCCAGGTCCAGAGACCCCCAGGCAAGTGCAGTGGATGCCCTGGTGTCTCCGTGGGTGTTCAGGCCGGTGTATGTGTTCCCTCCGCTTCCTCTCATTCCAAAGGTACCGGGGATCATTCGACGAGCAAGGGTTCAGGCGATTCTCGTCGTTCCAGATTGGCCAAGAAGGGCCTGGTACCCGGATCTTCAGGAGCTACTGGTGGAAGATCCTTGGCCACTTCCTCTAAGAGAGGACCTGTTGTTGCAGGGTCCATGCGTGTTTCCAGACTTACCGCGGCTGCGTTTGATGGCATGGAAGTTGAGCGCCAGATCTTAGCTCGTAAGGGTATTCCTGGGGAAGTCATTCCCACTCTCATTAAGGCTAGGAAGGAGGTTACGGCGAAACATTATCACCGTATTTGGAGAAAGTATGTTTCCTGGTGTGAGATCAAAATGGCTCCTGCGGAAGAGTTTCACTTGGGTCGCTTTCTCCATTTTTTGCAGGCAGGTGTAGATGCGGGCCTAAAATTGGGCTCCATCAAGGTACAGATCTCGGCTTTGTCTATTTTCTTTCAAAAGGAATTAGCTGTCCTCGCAGAGGTTCAGACTTTTGTGAAAGGAGTAATGCATATCAATCCTCCGTTTGTGCCTCCTGTGGCTCCATGGGATCTTGACGTGGTCTTACAGTTTCTCATGTCTTCCTGGTTTGAGCCTTTGCGTAAGGTTGAGTTGAAGTTTCTCACTTGGAAGGTAGTCATGCTGTTGGCGCTGGCGTCTGCCAGGAGGGTGTCAGAATTGGCGGCTTTATCTCATAAGAGCCCGTATTTGATTTTTCATTCTGATAGGGCAGAATTGCGGACTCGTCAACAATTTTTGTCGAAGGTGGACCCTTCGTTTCACATTAACCAACCTATTGTGGTGCCGGTGGCAACGGAGGCTGGGGCGGTTCCAAAGTCTCTGGATGTGGTGAGAGCTTTGAGGATCTACGTCGCCAGAACAGCTGTTGCCAGGAAAACTGAGGCGCTGTTTGTCCTGTATGCTTCTAAAAAGATTGGTCATCCTGCTTCAAAACAGACTATTGCACGCTGGATATGTAGTACGATCCAGCAGGCTCATTCTTCGGCCGGGCTACCCGTGCCGAAGTCAGTAAAAGCTCATTCTACCAGAAAGGTGGGCTCATCTTGGGCGGCTGCCCGAGGCGTATCGGCTTTACAGCTTTGCCGTGCAGCCACCTGGTCAGGGGAAAACACTTTTGCCAAGTTCTATAAGTTTGATACCCTGGCTGATGAGGACCTTACGTTTGCTCAGTCGGTGCTGCAGAGTCGTCCGCACTCTCCCGCCCGGTCTGGAGCTTTGGTATAGACCCCATGGTCCTTTTGGAGCCCCCAGCATCCTCTAGGACGTAAGAGAAAATAGAATTTTGGTACTTACCGATAAATCCTTTTCTCCTAGTCCGTAGAGGATGCTGGGTGCCCATCCCAGTGCGGACTGTTACTGGCAATGTTTTCGTGTTGGTTAACTTGGTTTGTACAATTGTAGTGTATTTCTGGTTTTCAGCTTGTTGCTGTTGTTATTTCATATGGTTATCTGGTTTACTATTACTCCGGTGATACGGTATGTTTGTGGTGTGGGCTGGTATGTTTCTAGCCCTTAGTTTACACAAAAATCCTTTCCTCGAAATGTCTATCTCTCCTGAGCACAGTTCCTATAACTGAGGTCTGGAGGAGGGGCATAGAGGGAGGAGCCAGTTCACACCCAGTTTAAGTCTTTTCAGTGTGCCCAAGCTCCTGCGGATCCCGTCTATACCCCATGGTCCTTTTGGAGTCCCCAGCATCCTCTACGGACTAGGAGAAAAGGATTTATCGGTAAGTACCAAAATCCTATTTTTTTTCTGTGTTAATTGTTCAACCACACAATTATGTCTGACTCAGAGGTGGGTGAGGTGGCTGAGGTGAGTGAGGTGGAGGGTGTGAGTGAGGGGGAGGAGGTTGGTCAGGTGGAGGAGGTGAGTGAGAGTGAGGAGAGTGAGGTTAGTGAGATGGAGGAGGTGGGTGAGGTTGCTGCAGCAGCCTCAAGTGACAGTGATAGTGACAGTCAGACAGCTCCGCAGCCACGCACCACTACTAAGACTGGGCGGAATGTAAAGTTTAGTTATGCAGAAAATGTGGCATTTGTGCGGGAGCTGATGAAGTATCAGCGGCAGCTATTTGGGCCTGAGTCCGCCAAGGTGCCAACACGAAAGAAGACGGTGTTGTGGGCGAAAGTTGTTGCTGCTGTAAATAGTGAGGAGATGGTCAAGCGGACGGAGGACACGTGCCGCAAACGGTACTATGACATAAAGCGACGTGTCAAGTCCAAAATGGCCAAGGAGGCAAAGTCGGCTCGCAAAACCGGTGGTGGACAGCCCTATATTGCCAGATATCTGGACTATGAGGAGCCCATGCGGAGTTTAATACCTCCTGAAGTAGTGTCTGCAACCCATGTCCGTGATTCCGATCGGCCCAGGAAGGATGGTGAGCATGTGTATTTGTCTTAACATTCTATTACATTACTTCTGTCTTAATTTTTTTTTGTAAATGTGTGTCATGTGACGTTGCATATTAGTCCCATCTTCAAGTGTGCGTCAGCAAAGACATTGTTTTGGGTAATGTTTTCTACAAAAGCCAATGTAACATAGTACTTTATTGTATGTCATGTGGTTTTTTAACAGTACATTTTCCATGTGTAGTTTGGACTTGGTGTGTCATTGAATTGTCCAGCAATAATGTTTTCCTTTTGCACATTTTACAGTTTGAAAGTTGGACTATGTTTTTTATTTCAGTTATCCATGTGCAATGTTTCAAAAACAGTGGTTGACATGTTAGAGGCTGGAGTAGTGCAAAGTGGCTTTGAAGCCAGTTACATGTGTAATTTCATTAGTACTGAGTGTAATCTTGTTTAAGACAAACCCACTATTTGTTGGTTCATTTTGAGTCTGTATTTGTACCCTGACACAACACTGCAGACTTAGTTACCTTACTATTATGATTGTTTTTTTTGGCTCATATTGTGCTAATGTGTGTTTGTAGTGCCACATCACAGAGCATTTTCTATATTGCATCTTTCATTAATTACATTACATTTTAAAATGAAGATGTGTGTGTTTTGGCTTGTTAGTGTATGTATTTGTATTTGTGTCCTATGTCTGTGTCCTGTACATTATTTTCAGTGTTGCACTTTCCATAGTGCATATGGCTATTGGCCAATGTGTGTGTTTTTCAGAATTTTTTTTCTTTTTGGTCCGAAATTTTACCCACATAAATAAACAACCATTTTTGTAAAATGTAATGTTTATAAACATAATGGGTGGATGTGTCAACAATAGCATTAATAAATGAGTTCTTTTATTTGTTTCATTATTTACAGTGTTGAAAAAAAGCAGTACTGGTCGTCCTACAGTCACTCCCATGACATCTGATGATGATGACGATGTGGAAGCAGGTAAAGTGTCCATTGTAGTATAGGTTATGTTTGTAAAGGAATGGCCATAACAAAATTACACTTTAAATATTAGGTCCATCAAAAGAAGTCTTGAGCAGCAGAAGGCGGACTCCTGTACCACACCAAACAATAATACATGTGGCAACAAAGAAAGCAAGGTCTGATGTCCAGTCCCAACCACAGCAGTCTACCCCGCCACGAAGATTGTCTACAGTGTCTTCGGTCCCACCACTCCAAATTTTGGACACACCTCCAAGACGCCAACCACACTCCCCTCATCTTGATTGTGAGTAAGAAACTGTAAATAATAAAAAAATTACTCATCTCATAATAATCCATTTAATTAGACTAACTCAAAATCCAACAAAATCTGCTATACTTACCGAAAACACTAAAACATCAAATGGAATCTGAGCAAAATGGCCCTGTCCACATCCAGTTGAGATATGTATGTCCACTTCAGCCATACAGTAGCAGATTGTGTGGAAGATGCTGCAACATAAACACATGTGTAAGCTTGGCAAATAGTAAGGTTTTTTACCTCAATTTCACTTATGTGTTTATCCTAACATTGGCACCAACATGCAAAAACATTACTATGTTTTTGTTTTAAACACTATAAGGCAACACATTATGGTTTAAAGTGTGTTTTTATGGTGGAGTATGTCTGATCTACCATACAACTCATGTGCTTGCTTTAAGAATGAAGTAACCAGACACATTTGCCACAAACAGGAATATGTCTGTATTTAAGTTCTGAGTGATGATGTTGCTATGCTGGATATCTGAAAGCACCATTCAAATACATGTGTTCCATGTTTATTGCTTTGTATTAATTTCTCAAACATATGGCTAACTAATGCCATAATGATTCTAATTCCAGATTCTAGTACTGGTACCAGCATCCCGACGCAACAGCAGCAACACAGTGACATGGATGAGACAATAATTTTACAAATGCAGCCAGTAATCGAAGGAATCAGCCACCTAGCACCTGTGAGTACACCACCACAGCAAAGCACACCACCACCACCACCACCACAACAACACAGCCCAACAACACCAGTAGCACAAGGCCCTGATCAAGTGTTTTGGGACAGTTGGGCTACACAGCAGGCCACTAATCAAGATTGCCTGCATAGGCAGACCCACATTTTTTCTAGCCTACCATCTCACCTCAGAAGAATCAGCAGAAATATCAGTCGCCAAAATGAACCAACCACCAGAATTGCCAGTACCATGGAAATCATGCATGCAGACATTACACATGTCATGGGCAACTTACAACGCATAATGGAAGAACAGCACAGACAACAGCAAAGCTATATCAACATCTTAGAAAACAATCAAATGATCAATGAATCTATCACCAGAATTTTAAAAAATAAAAATGCTGCAACACGTGAACTCAATGCCACCCTCACTAACCTCAATGAAACACTCAGATCCCAGCACCAACAGCAACCAAGCAGCAGTTCTGGTACGACTACTCCTATTCTATCGCCATTGTCCTCACCACCAAGGCGCTCCACCAGAGCACGCCAACACGACAGTGGTAAAGGCAAAGGCCAGTCCAAGCAGCCAACCAAAAAAAAAAAAAAAAAAAATATAGACACCGATTTCTGTATAGAGAAGAAAATAAACACAGTTAGTAAGTGTAGGATTGTCAGAATATATATAACACTTAGCACCTTGTCAATTTTTACAACATCATTAATTATAACTGTTACAAACAACAACAGGATTTTTGCTGCACATTTATTCTTTAACATCTTTGTATTTTTTGGGAGGAGGAAAATGTTCTTTAAGCTGCACATTGATCTTAGCATGCAGTAACAATACCACTTGATTTTATTAAATAAATACTATTTCTTGATTCCATGCACTCTCATATCCTGCAGACAGACTAATTGGCAGCCATGCAGAATGCCTTCCGCATGCAGAAACCAGACCACTTGATTTTTTTAGAATAATTACTCTTTCTTGATTCCAATCACTCTTATATCCTGCAGACATACTAATTGGTAGCCATGCAGAATGTCTTTAGCATGCAGAAACCAGACCACTTGATTTTTTTAGAATAATTACTCTTTCTTGATTCCAATCACTCTCATATCCTGCATACATACTAATTGGTAGCCATGCAGAATGCCTTTAGCATGCAGAAACCAGACCACTTGATTTTTTTAGAATAATTACTCTTTCTTGATTCCAATCACTCTCATATCCAGCAGACAGACTAATTGGCAGCCATGCAGATTCATCCATGACCAATACACTTACAATGTAAATTTTAACTCTTTTATACTTCTTCTCTAGACGACATTACAAGAATAACACAATTGAGTTGGCTAAAAATGTCCTAATATGTTGGCAACAAATTTAGATAATTCAGTCCCAAAATGAATGACATTATTGTTGTGCCATGTTTGTGTGTGTTAAAAATGAGTAATCAGATTCTAAAACATGATGCAGAAACAAAGAAATTGGAAATATTTGAATTTTAAAAAATAATGTGTGTAATAATGGATATATGTTGCAAACTGTGTATTGACTTACAAATCTGCAAGTTAACTCCAGCAAACATCACAAAATAAATGATTTTGGATGAGACTAAGTTTGTGTCCCTTAAATACGATGGAGCATCACACATAGGGACACATGTATTCCTCAAGGCTAACATATTATATGTGGAGAAGTGTTACATTAGGACGTTACACACATTCATAAAGTAAAAAACATACTCAATTACTATGTGGATTATGTGTGTGTTAAAGAAATTATCAGTAAAAGTTTATTAACACTTATCCAGACTTCATGCATGTCACTCATAATCTGTTGTTTAGAAAATGTAAATAAACACAATATACATGCTGCATTTGTTTTGCATAAAGTGAGGGTATGTTTGTATGTGTCAAGGAGACAGACACATTCTGAGTAATGGTTTTTAAACGAAAAATGGGGCAACATATATTTAGGCTTACACAACAAATGAAAAAGCAAAAAATACTTACCTTAAAAATAACTATTTATGAGGTCTTGCCTAACCTGCCTCCCTACAGCTGTACTCCAAGTGTCACCAGATGTCTCTAATTCTTCTGCTTGCTGGCTGCTTTCTTCATCCTCCTCGTCATCATCAACATGTGGCAGATGTTGTTGCAAACACATGTTATGAAGAAAGCAGCAGCAGAACACAATTTGAGTCACCTTCAAGGGACTATACAACAAAAGGCCACCAGACTTATCCAGACACCGAAACCTAGATTTCAGCACACCAAAACATCTTTCCATCACATTCCGCATGGACTTATGTGCATTATTGTAATTGTGTTCAGCAGGGGTATCAGGTCGGGACAATGGAGTTAGAAGCCAAGAGAAACAGCCATATCCTCCATCACCTGAAAGACAGATATAGTAACGTGATTCATGTTAAGATACAGCAACACATAAGTAACACACTGTATTTGGCCAAAGTATACACAGTCCTACACATATCAAATTACATACCCAGCAGCCATCCATCTGGCATTTGTCCGTCCTCAAACTCATCAAAGAGGGATGACTGACTGAGGATGAAGTAGTCATGGCAGCCCCCAGGGTAACCAGCAACAACACTCATTATTTTGAGTTTTGCATCACAAACCACCTGCACATTTGTGGAGTGGTCTAGATGACGATTAGTATAGATGTGCTGCCTGCCCCTAGGTGGTCTCAGCTGAATGTGTGTGCAATCTATGGCTCCCAACACATTGGGCATGCCAGCAAGCTCATAGAAATCTACCCTGACGGCATGCCACTGAGACTCCTGGGTAGGGAAGCAGATTGAGGCATCGATGTGGGGCTGCAAAACAGCCAACACCTTTGTGTATATTTGATAGAAAATAAAACATGAGATTTTAGGACAGAACATCATCACTGGCCACTGAGAGTAATTAAAACCAACCAAAAACAGAGGAGGTAGTTAGGTATACATCACCTGTGTTAGTATTCTTGAAAATGAGGGATGTGAGATTCCAATGACATCCCCAGACGCAGCCTGAAAGCTCCCAGTAGCCATAAAGTGCAACACAGCCAGGAGTTTGTGCAGGCCTGAGACAGGGCGAGAGCGTGCTGTCTCAGGGTCTAGGCCCAGTTTGACAAGGTCATACAGACGGAAAATGTTACGATTTAGACGGAACATCTGTATGACCCTGTCATCGGACAATGCGTTCAAGTTTAAATGCCCCCTAAAAAAACGAGGCCTGCGCAGCCTCCGCGGAACCTGTACAACCTGCTGACCATGTTCAGTTTCTTGGCCCTGGTTACTTACAGGCTGATGTCTGAGTCTGAGGAATCCCACAGCACACAAAAGATCACTGGTCCACAGTCCTGCAGCCATTTCTGAGTGTAGGTTGTTTGAAATGGGCCTAAGATCCTTTTATAGGCATCCTAATTCAGGTGTGAATGATTTGTAAGTGGCAACACATGTAAACATGCCTGAAAAAAGCAGGTCTATTTTTTTTTGCTGTTTTTTTTTAACGAATTGCAAAAAAATACGACCGCAATTGAGCACTCAGAGACTAACACCCAAATACGAATGAATAGTGAATACCCGTGTTGTATGAAATAACAGCCGCGTTTGACCAATGGTCTATTCATTCGTATTTCTGAACTTTGCCGTTAAAACCATTACGACTAGTCCAAACACTGCCGAGATTTGTGATTAGTGAATTCCCGTGTTGGGACTTAGAAAACCCCCCCCACAAATCGGACAAACTCGGATTATTAGTAAATATAGGCCCTAGAAAGAAGTTTTGAAGTTTTTTTTATTTTTGAATTCAATAAAAAAAAAATGTAAAAACTTTCTTTAATTAATAAAAATTTTCAAAACTTCTGAAATTGGTATTTTCTTTCATGATTAAAGTAAATTGAATTTGGGCTGGTCAGTGTTAAAGTAGTAGTGAGATGACACAATAGCGGGCGACACATCACGACACGGGGGTCCACATCACGAGTAGAACATAATGGTAGAGGGAGAGTGTAAGCACCACTTTCCACAGTAGAGGGGTTCAAGTTCTTTAAGTACATCCAAGGGAAACCTGTGGGAGAGAGAGAGGTTCAATGAAAAGGTATTAGTGTGTTTCAAACCAGCTGCAAAAGAGTGGCCAAGGTAAGCAGCTTTGGAACAAATAAGTGTCACATTGGAAGACTGAGGTACAACATCTCACATGAAGGGTTCTCCTGGTCACACCGCAGTGGGGGGTCTACACATCACAAGTAGGCCATCATGGTAGAGAGAGGGTGTAAGCGCCACTTTCCACAGTAGAGGGGTTCAAAGTCTACAAGCACATCTAAGGGAAACCTGTGGAAGAGAAAAGGGTATTTAATAAAAAGGTATGAGAGTGCTTTTCATTACAGTATCCAAAGAGGGGCCCAGGTACAAAGCATTGGAACAAACACAAATGGCACAACATTGCAAAATTGGGGTGAAGTATCTCACCTGAGGGGTCTCTTAGTCACACCGCAGTGGAGGGGTCCAAATCACAAGTGGGCTGTCATGGTAGAAGGGGAGTGGTGTAAGCGTCATTGTCCACAGTAGGGCAAGCCGGGTAACATTATGGAACCACCAAAGGGTAACAGCTAACAGAACTTCATGAACTTTCACTCATGAGTACAGAAAAAAATGATTTTGAAAAAAAATCACAATATATTAATGTGGTTTTTTATATATATATAAATATATATATATATATATATATATATATATACACACACACATACACTGCTCAAAAAAATAAAGGAAACACTTAAACAATACAATGTAACTCCAAGTCAATCACACTTCTGTGAAATCAAACTGTCCACTTAGGAAGCAACACTGATTGACAATCAATTTCACATGCTGTTGTGCAAATAGAATAGACAACAGGTGGAAATTATAGGCAATTAGCAAGACACCCCCAATAAAGGAGTTGTTCTGCAGGTGGTGACCACAGACCACTTCTCAGCTCCTATGCTTTCTGGCTGATGTTTTGGTCACTTTTGAAAGCTGGCGGTGCTTTCACTCTAGTGGTAGCATGAGACGGAGTCTACAACCCACACAAGTGGCTCAGGTAGTGCAGCTCATCCAGGATGGCACATCAATGCGAGCTGTGGCAAGAAGGTTTGCTGTGTCTGTCAGCGTAGTATCCAGAGCATGGAGGCGCTACCAGGAGACAGGCCAGTACATCAGGAGACGTGGAGGAGGCCGTAGGAGGGCAACAACCCAGCAGCAGGACTGCTACCTTCGCCTTTGTGCAAGGAGCAACAGGAGGAGCACTGCCAGAGCCCTGCAAAATGACCTCCAGCAAGCCACAAATGTGCATGTGTCTACTCAAACGATCAGAAACAGATTCCATGAGGGTGGTATGAGGGCCCGACGTTCACAGGTGGGGCATTTTCCTGAGAACACCAAGTTGGCAAATTCGCCACTGGCGCCCTGTGCTCTTCACAGATGAAAGCAGGTTCTCACTGAGCACATGTGACAGACGTGACAGAGTCTGGAGATGCCAAGGAAAACGTTCTGCTGCCTGCAACATCGTCCAGCATGACCGGTTTGGCAGTGGGTCAGTAATGGTGTGGGGTGGCATTTCTTTGGGGGGCCGCACAGCCCTCCATGTGCTCGCCAGAGGTATCCTGACTGCCATTAGGTACCGAGATGAGATCCTCAGACCCCTTGTGAGACCATATGCTGGTACGGTTGGCCCTGGGTTCCTCCTAATGCAAGACAATGCTAGACCTCATGTGGCTGGAGTGTGTCAGCAGTTCCTGCAAGACGAAGGCATTGATGCTACGGACTGGCCCGCCCGTTCCCCAAACCTGAATCCAATTGAGCACATCTGGGACATCATGTCTCGCTCCATCCACTAACGCCACGTTGCACCACAGACTGTCCAGGAGTTGGCGGATACTTTAGTCCAGGTCTGGGAGGAGATCCCTCAGGAGACCATCCGCCACCTCATCAGGAGCATGCCCAGGCATTGTAGGGAGGTCATACAGGCACGTGGAGGCCACACACACTGCTGAGCCTCATTTTGACTTGTTTTAAGGACATTACATCAAAGTTGGATCAGCCTCTAGTGTGTTTTTCCACTTTAATTTTGAGTGTGACTCCAAATCCAGACCTCCATGGGTTAATACATTTGATTTCCATTGATAATTTTTGCGTGATTTTGTTGTCAGCACATTCAACTATGTAAAGAACAAAGTATTTAATAAGAATATTTCATTCAGTCAGATCTAGGATGTGTAGTTTAAGTGTTCCCATTATTTTTTTGAGCAGTGTATATATATATATATATATATATATATAATTCCTTAAGACATAGATAGATATGCTAGAAAAAATACAATTATTTTAACTTCGTTTGACAGCTTTCACACAAAAAAATTATCGGGAAGAAATTTTTGGATTCCACACAGAAAACCACTGAAAGTGTTCCGACAATCTTCAATTGAATAGTGTTTTGTCAAAAAGACGGTTTTATAACATTATAGAAATCCGATAGTCAGGAAGGAACCGTTCCGACAATTTTTCTGTCGGAAACCGGGGCAATGAATAGTCGGATCCAATCCGACAAATTTTGTCGGAAAAGCCCCATTTTCATACAATTTGAAAATTCCAACATCAATTGAATAGACCCCTAAGTCTCATACCATTCAGTACTCTTTTTTTTCGTAAATAATTTTTATTCATGGGATCACAAATACAAACAGATACCAACAGATAGTGATTTCAGCAGAGCACCTTATATGTAAAGCATAATCGTTGGCAATTATAAAGATAACTGAAAAAAAAATAAGAAAAGAGACCAATTTTTGACCCAGAAAGCGGGTGGTATAAAATAGAAAAAAGGTCAGTCAGCAACGTAGCTAACTGAAGAACAGTGAAGAGTAAGAGTAGAAGAAGGTCAAGAGGAGAGAAAGACAGAGAAGAAGGGAGAAAAGGAGAGGAATGGACAGAGTAGGATAGAATAGAATAGATTCCCCAGGGGGGGGGGGGGGGTCCCCCCTCAAATCTCGTGCAGGGTATCACAGATTAAAGGGTGAAGGGGCATGCTGGTTGGCAAGCCATGGACTCCAAACCTTCTCAATTGACCCAGGGGAGCAATTTATAATGCTAGTCATGTACTCCATACGGTAAACGTACCAGATACGGGCAACTATAGATTGCATGGAAGGCGGGATAGGGTTTTTCCAATCTGCAGCTAGTTGACATGTTGTTGCGGACACTATATGACGTAATAATTTATTTTGAGATTTCGTTAGTGTTGGTAGGTTTAAGGGTAGGAGAATATATTTAGGGTCAGAAGGAATAGAGACCTGCAACAAACTAGATATAAATTGAATCACTTCCCTCCACATATGCACTATTTTAGGACATGACCACCATATGTGTAGGAAAGAGCCCTCTGCGCCACATGCTCTCCAGCATCTATCCGTCGTGTCCGGGTACATTTTGCTCAAGCGAGATGGTACATAGTACCATCTATATAACAATTTATAGACATTCTCCTTGATTCTAACGCAGATGGAACTAGATGCTGCGTTACCCCAGGCCTCAGACCATTCCTCGTCATCTAAAGCCGAGCCTAGGTCCGTTTCCCATGCTCTCTCATGAGGATCACGCTGAGAGGGAGTATTCCCAGTGAGAGTAGTATATATGAAAGAAATTAAGCCTTTGGTTGAGTGACGTCTGAAACATATAGTCTCAAACGTGGTTAGGGGTTTGCTAGAGAGGACGCGGCCCATTGAGGAGTGAAAATGTCTAAGTTGTAAAAATTGATAGAAATACCGAGAGGGAATATCAATAGTGTCCTGAATCTGAGAGAATTGTGGAAAACTAGTATCCTTGGTAATATCATTCAGATATAAGATACCTCTATCTTGCCAAGGAGCAAACAGTGATTTATTTGTACCAGGAGGGAATGCAGGGTTGTGTAATATTGGGATGATAGGGGATGGGGCCGGGGCCAAGCCATATTTCCTATTGGCAGAGTCCCAAATCATTAGTGAGCGGGAAACTACGGGATGCGATACTATAGTTCTGGGGCGGCAGGATTTTGAAAGCCAGAGAAGAGAAGAGAGAGTAGAGAGACCCACTTCGGCGGCTTCTATAGATACCCAGACCCTTCTAGATTCGGGGTTGCACCATTGCACGCAGTGTGAGAGCTGTGTGGCTAAATAATGTCTACTGAAGTCTGGGATGCCTAGGCCGCCACTAAATGTTGGGCGCTGTAAGAGGTTCAATCGAACACGGGGGCGTTTATTCGCCCATATGAATTGTGACGTATGAAATTGTAAGAATTTAAAAACTGATGAAGGAACAAATATCGGGAGGGTCTGAAACAGGTAAAGTATCCGAGGTGGCACGTTCATCTTCACAGAGTTTACACTACCTATCTAGGAGATAAAAAAGCTGGACCAAGAAGACAAATCTGACTTAATGCGATCTAGCAGCCTAGGGAAATTAGCTTGGTAAAGTTGATGATGGCTATGTGTTAGAAAAATACCTAGGTACTTGATCTTCTGCTTGTGCCATTGAAATGGGAAGGAATTTTCCAGTGAGAGCTTAGTCGGGCCAGGGATATAAAAATTCAATACCTCAGTCTTACTCGTATTGAGTTTATAACCTGAATATCTAGAGTAGAGGTCTATCTCTGAGAGGAGCAGCTGTAGCGACTGAGATGGCGATCCCAGAGATACTAGGACATCAGCGTATAATGCAATTTTATGTTCAGAAGGGCCTACTCGCACTCCAGCTATATCTACATTAGCTCGGATCCGTGCTGCCAGTGGTTCCATAACCAGGGCAAATAGTAATGGGGAGAGCGGGCATCCCTGTCCGGTGCCGTTAGTGATGTTAAACGCGGAAGAGGTGAGGCGATTAACAAAAACCGTGGCAGTAGAGGATCTGTAAAGCGTCGAAATACCTTCTAGGAACTTGCCAGAAAAACCCATCCTCCGGAGTACTGAGAAAGCGAAGGGCCAGGAGATTCTGTCAAAAGCCTTTTCGGCATCCAATGCTAGTAACAACGATGGTAGCTTCTGTTTATGGATAGAGTGAATCAAATCTATGGCTCTCCTGGTATTATCGGAGGCCTGGCGGCCAGAAATGAAGCCCACTTGGTCCGGGTGTATCAGTTGCGTAAGCAGGGGAGCTAAGCGGTTGGCCAAGATTTTTGCATAAATCTTAAGATCTACATTCAGCAAAGAAATCGTGCGATAATTGGAACAACGTGTTGGATCCCTTTCCGGTTTCGGAATCACAATAATGTCAGCTTGTATGGTCGCTGGTGCAAATGATGCTCCCCCTAGAACACTATTAAAGAGCGAGGTAAGGTATGGGGCCAATTCTGTATGGAATGTTTTGTAATATTGAGCAGTAAAGCCATCTGGACCAGGGGCAGCTGGTGACCGCATCGATTTGATAGCGGCAACCGTCTCTTCCAGCGATATATCCGCATTAAGAAGAGAAATCTGTTGCTCAGTCAAACTCGGCAAGGGGGCCCCTAGCAAGTATGAACATGCTCCCTGAGGACAATCGGAGGGAAGAGGGGGGCAGGGAGATTATATAAGGAGCTATAGTAGTCCCGAAATTCCTCCACCATCAATTTAGGATCATAAGTAAGTGTGTCTGATGCAGAAGAATGCAATTTTTCTATCAGTCCTACAGCTCGCTTACTTCTCAGCTTATTTGCAAAGAGGCTATCAATTTTATCCGCTTTATCGTAAAATTTTTGACGGAGCTTCTGTAGTATAGCTGCCGCCCTCCGTGATAGAAGGGTGTTTATCTGACCCCTGAGGTTATTTATCTGGGAAAGTAGGGATTCGCACGGGGCAAGTTTATGTTGGGCTAAAAGCGCAGAAATTTTAGATTCCAATGAGGAAATTTCCTGTGCTGCTTTCTTACGTATGGCTGAGGCCTTGGACATAAACTGGCCGCGAACAGTGGCTTTATGTGCTTCCCAAACCAGGCTAGGAGAGACTTCTGGGGAGGCGTTTTCCTCAAAGAAAAGTGTCAGGTTCAATTTAGTGTCTAAGAGGATGGAGGGGTGCGAAAAAAGAGCATCATCAAGACGCCATTTACGGGATTTGTTAGGGGATCCATAGAGGTCCACCAGGATATACACCCCTGCATGATCTGTCCATGAACAGGGAGTGATGCCTTATATGATATTAACGTCGAGAGTGAGTTAGATACATGTATCATATCTATTCTAGAGTAATGCTGATGAGGTGTAGAGAAGTGGGTATAATCTCTGGCGTTAGAGTGTTTAAGACGCCAGGTGTCGTAGATCAAGCTGTGTGAGGGAGGACGTCAATGTGAGGGCAGCATCAGATGAGAGTGCATCCTTCTTAGTTTTAGGAGAAATAGATTTATCTAAGGAGGGGTCAAGCACAGTATTAAAGTCCCCGCCTAAAATAATGTGACCTTGCGCTACTCTATTAAGTCTCAAAAAGAGTGTGCGAAAAAAAATGTGATTGATCTTGATTAGGGGCGTATACAGACACTAGCGTTAGGATATCAGTGCGAAGCGTACCAATAACTATCAGGTACCGGCTGTCAGGGTCGGCTATGGTTGTAGTGTGGACAAATGGGACGTTACGGTGGGTCAATATAGCCACCCCCCTTTTCTTACAGTCCGCAGAGGCAAAAAAGGTCTGGGTAAATTGCTTACCGTAAAGTTGAGTGTGTGTACCGGTGAAGTGGGTCTCTTGGAGGAAAACTATATCTGTCCTCTCTCTCCGACAGGCGGACAACATCACTGTACGTTTCTTGGGAGAATTAAGCCCGTTGACATTTATAGAAAACAATTTAAGCGCCATGTGATACCAAAGAACAAAAGAGAAGCCGTGGAAACCCCACCCCGGGAAGAAGGAAAAGGAAAGAAGAAAAACAGCAAGAAACAAGAATCAGAGACATAGAAAAAAGGAAAGTAATAGAGAACCCATACGGGAGAAAACCCTGAATTATGGGGTCCCAATCAGGGACCGCTACGCAAATACAAAGCATCATATTCTGAATTAACAAATAAAGGGAGCACGGGGGTAGTGGGAACTGCAAGCTAATGCAGGAGAAGCAAATGGTTGAGTCGGCTAGAGCCGAAGATATAATAATGTAACCCAAAATATGAAAAACAATAAACTAAAACGTTCTGTGTCATAACCAAAAAAAAAATTGAAAGGGGAGGGGGGGGGGGGGAGGGGGGGAAAGGGGAACATGGGGTGACAAGGCAAACAATATAAGCCTAGCATGATCGCACCAGGCTAGGTATAACAGATAATAAACATTAAAGCTTGGTGAGCAACATCAGAGCCCACGATAAGCACATTTAAAGATGGAAGATAATAACAAGAGTCCCCTCCTGTCAGGAGACGCATTCCTGAAGTATTGAGAACTGTTCAAGTGGATCCAAAAAGAGTTCGTCAAAATCAAGGAGGGTCATTGGTGTCGTTGCGACGACGAGTTACCCTTGTCCATTCAGGCGAAGGGGCTTGGGAGCGTCGTGACCCAGAGGAAGAGGCAGTCCCACCATCAGATGACGGTACAGGGAGGAGGCCAAGTTTAGCCAACAGATCTTGACCTTGATGTAAGGTTTTGACGGAGTGGGTAGAATTGTTCGCTGTAACTTGTAACATGAAGGGAAATCCCCATCTATATCGTATTTGTTGTTGGCGTAGTATACGAGTAACAGGCTGGAGATCCCGTCTCTTTTGAATGGTGGAGGGGGCCAAATCCTGAAAGACTTGCAGGTGCATATCTCGGAAGACGATCACTGGAGAGTCTCGTAGTGACATCAGAATACGTTCCTTTGAACGAAAATAATGCAGATGAACTATAACGTCCCTGGGTGGCTGTGTCGGGGCAGGCTTCGCTCGGAGCGCTCTGTGGGCTCTATCACACAGACAATCAGCATCTGAAAGGTCAGGCAAGACGTGTTGAAAGAAGTTTTTCAGGAAGGACGGTAGTGCTGAACTAAGGATTGATTCCGCCACATTGCAGATGCGCAAATTGTTGCTACGGGAGCGATTCTCTTGGTCTTCTTGACGTTCTTTAAGGTCCTCCATCTCATCATTGAGTCTGGAGAGCTCAGAATCAAAACGTTGTTGAGAGCGGCAAAGGTCGTCTGTCTTCGATTCAAGAGCGTCTGTACGGTTACCAAGGGCCGTGAGATCAGATTTGAACTCGGCGATAGCTGTGGAAAGTTCTTGCTTAAAAGCGGACTGTACCCCTTCAAGTAGACTGGTCATAACAGCTTGGATCTGTGGGTCTATACCCGTCTCCGATGAACAGGGGGAGGAAGGAGAATCCGTGAGCAATGCAAAAGTCGGGAGGCCCTTAGATTTTTGTCCAAAAAAATTTGTGGGGGCCTGCGTGTTTTTCTTGTTTCTTTGCGCCATTATGGGGAAGTGAAGAGGATAGGTGGGATATCACAAATGTAAAAAGAGACACAGACATTGTTTGTCAGATGTACGTTATGTAGAGAAGGGAAAGGTATAAAGAAAAACCATCACGGTCCAGGTAGGACAGATTGTATTGCTAGGCCAGCATCTTAGACATTGCAGAGGGGGAGATGAGGGCCAGTGACCCTATCGCTATCCTCCCAGGGCAGCTGACAAATATTGGGTGGCCGTGATAGCAATGGACAAAGCAGGACACCAAAGCGGGGGGAGTAAGGACCAGGCAGCGTCAGAAGGAGGGACAAGGATAAGTGGTCCCACAATCGTGTCTGGTCATCCGTATGCGAGTGTCCCCAGATGCGGTCCACCACAGTGTGGCACCGAAGCTTGTCCCCTGTCAGGTCCGTCGGCAGGCAGTGTGCGGCGCCGGGCACCGGCAGATATACCACGGCTCCAGAGGCTTATATTACTCTCAGGGCGGCTGGCAGACGTGTGGTATTGTCAGTGAGATTGCAGTGCAGTAAGGTGTGAGGCAGCGTAAGGAGAGCTTTAACAGCCACCAGGTGTACACATTAAGGCTGGGAGGGGGAGAGGAGCAGGAAGCAGGTAAGATCTAGTGAGGATACACACAGGCTTCCGAGCGCCGGACAGCCCGTCCGTGTTGGTGCGCATGCAGGGAAGATGGCCGCCGCTGTGTGTTACCTTCCTCCGGAGGTCTGAGCAGCGCGACGTCTCCCGAATCCAGCCAGTAAACGAGAGTGCGGGCGTCACCAGGGGGGAGAAGCAGCGAGCTCCGGCCAGCAGACCAGCGGGGGAAAAAGCACATCGGCCGCCCGCGCACAGCTCCGTTCGTCCTCCCGGAACCTCCCCAGACTCCAGGCCCCGGCTGCATACACGGAGGAGGGCCGCAATCCGCAAAGACAGCAAGGGCTGTCGCCCGACTCCGCGGCTCCCTTCTGTAGAGGCTCAACTAAGAGGTGAGGAGACGGGGATCACAAGCAGGGGGAAAGAGGCCAGTGAGAGTCAGTAAAAATGATCTTTTAAAGGGTTTTAGGCTGGAGCCCAGACAATCTGCTGCCGTCCCGTTTGCCAGCCAGGCCACGCCCCCCATTCAGTACTCTTTATGGAATATCTATTCCTTATTTGTAAATCTGCTGGCACCTTTCCCAAGAATCAAAAACTGAAGATACACATTTTTCCTTTTATCTAAAGTCATCTCCAACCAATCTATTCAAAATAGATTACATAATTTCCATTTAAACAGAGTGAGGGAGGGTGAATTAGGAAGGATCCATGACTTCAAAAAATGTTTTTCAAGCTGCCATATGGATAGCCAAGAGCAAATTTATGCACCGTTTGGTGACACTATGGTTACCAGGAGTGACCCCAAAGATCACCGAATCCACAGTAAAAAGCAGGTCATTTACTAGATACTCAATATCATAATTCCTAACCTGTTACCAAAAACCTTGGAGCAATGAGCAAGACCAGAAACAATGAAACAGGTCTGCCCCTGGTCTACGATAATGACACACTAACCAGATGTGGACATAACCACCGAAGTATTGTCTAGGAGGTGAATAATATGCGTGTGAGTTATGTTATTTCTTGATATTGTGCAGAAGGTACGTTTTTCAATGAAAACTCACAAGTAAGCCTTGGGAAGTCGGACAACCACTGCTTCGTACCCATCCGAATAATGGAATGATCCACAGGGGACCTTTGCAGATTGTAATGTATAGATATGGCTTTCCTCCTGTCTGGCAGAGATAGCAACACCTCATCCACATCATTAGGCCAATGTGTTTCTAAAAACGCAGGTAACACAAAACTAACATACAGTAATATTGAATTAGAAAATATGCTAATGGGTAGCTCTGAAGTATTGGGTAATTCTGCCTAGCATGTGGAAATGTCAAAGGTTTATTTTGTTATGAAATCTACAATATATAACCAATATCCGTAAGTCCCTCCCACCAAAATGTCATAAAAGGAAAAGCTGCCTTGCCGTGCTGGAATTGACTATTACCTAAACATGTCAGAAACAAGGATGTAGGAGCATTTAAATTATTAGTGTGCCTGAGGACAGCAAAATCTATTTTATTGGTACTTTTTTTTCTTGCAAAATAAAAAGTGGTTTTGGTCACACCCCTAACCACACCCCATTGGCCACACCTCCTGTCTGGAAATATGCAAATAAAAAGGTGGTAACTCTACATCTCTGTGAATTGTGTCTGTGTCTCATCTCTGTTCTCCACTCCATGGGCCTTATTCAGACCCGATCTCTGGTACAATAGCGATCGCAGCCTGAAGCCCTTTCTGGAGTGCGCACATGCAGCAGACGCACTGCATATGTGCACCAGTGGCGTTCGGTGAGGTCAGTGGCTGGTGAGGCACAGCATCCATAATGTATGCCGAGGCCCTCCGTTGACCCCTACCACCACCGAGCCGATGCCCTCTACCGCCCCACAAACCGATGCCCGCTACCACCACAGAAGCCAATGTCCTACAAAATCGGCACCATCAACCACCCCGGCCCCCTTGCCACTAATTTGCATCTCGGTCCTATGCAGCCACCGCCAATGCCCGCAGCCTGCCTAATTAAACTTGCGAAGAGCAGGCAGCAAATATATTGTCAGTTTTAGCAAATAAAAAATAAATATTATGGAGAGGGTGACGCCAGGGAAAGAAGGACATCGGCGGGTGAAAGACAGAGGGTGACACTGACAGCATTGGGTGATAGGGAAAGGTTGACGCCGGGGAGAGGGTGACAGCAGTGGGTGACAGAGAGAGGGTGACACGGACAGCATTGGGTGACAGGGAGAGGGTGACAGAGAGAGGGTGACACTGACAGCATTGGGTGACAGGGAGAGGGTGACGCTGGGGAGAGCGTGACAGCAGTGGGTGACAGAGAGAGTGACGCTGGGGAGAGGGTGACAGCAGTGGGTGACAGAGAGAGTGACGCTGGGGAGAGAGTGACAGCAGTGGGTGACAGAGAGAGTGACGCTGGGGAGAGGGTGACAGCAGTGGGTGACAGAGAGAGGGTGACACTGGAGAGAGGGTGACACTGACAGGATAACAGGGAGAGTGTGATGCCAGGAAGTGGGTTACATGGAAAGGGTACTAGTGAGAGCACATAATAAAATACAACATAAACATTACAGCCTGGGTCCGCAGAACAGCATGAGTGAGCTAATACCATGTCACACTGAAGTCACTCTTCCTTGCCAACCCGCACCCACCATCGCAGCCGGTAAGAGAAGCGGAAACAACAAACCTGCTGTGGGTCTCCTCATCCTCCAGCATAGCAGAGCCGCTCAGCCTGTACCGCGCTGGCCGGTGAGTGCACTGCAGGCTGCGGGGATGTAGGTCGCAACAGGGTTCCTGGAAGTGCTGCAGGAGCAACTGGGAGAGGAGAGAGGATCACGGCCCCTCCTACCCCTCGGGTCGGAGTGCAAGTACTCAATATGGCAGCAGCTGCCACCTCAGCCTGTCAGCAGGCAGGTGTTGCCCCCTCCTCCTATCCCTCATGTATGTGTATATATTATGTGAGTGTATGTACACATAGTCCAGGTATGGGTGTTACTGAGGCGTTACATTGTCAGCTGAGACCCCAAAACGTTGAAGGAATAAACTGCTCTATATTAATTTCTGCAGAGCTGTGGTCTTGCCTCAGCAACACCCATACCTGGACTGTGTGTACATACACTCATATAATATATACACATACATATTATGTGTATATATTATGTGGCTTCCAGCATTCCCTCTCTATTGCACCCTGCCTGTATTACACTGCACATACCTGCATCGGCAGCCGCCACGGCCGGTACCACCCCCCCGACCCACACTAGGCTGCACAAGTATCCATCAGCCATTTGCACCATGGTTCTAAGCAGCCACGGCTGGCACCCCCTCACACCCTGTACCAGGCAGCACACGCAGGCATCTGAACCGCGGTAACTGTTCCCATTCCCAGCAGCTGCGGCCGGCACCCTCTCACACCCCGCACCATCTGCACTGCGATGCCCGGCCCCAGCAATGTAATGCACGCAACCGGGGGCCCCACCAAGAGAGGTGAGATCGGGACTGACCCGTGCAGCAATCGTCTGCTGCGGTGCCACCCTACTGGGACATCCATTTCTCGCACTGTGCTTCAGCGTGATTGGGTGCAGGGGAGCAGCGGGCCATGCAGGCATCTGGGGCCCCGTAGCAGCCGCATCCCAGCACCTATGGTAGTTACTCCACTGGGTGGGCATTACCTTGGTGTCCACCCCCGCCCCCGGAATACTACACTGCCCAATCACATCAGTCTCTGTGACAGGGGCGTGCTTTCATATGGGCTGACAACACGCCCCTGACAAAGAGGCACTTCTTTAGGTGCCACTTCAAGGGCTTTTTTTAATGGGATTCTGCTGCCTGATGCTTGACCCCCCCCCCCCCCCCCCCCGTATCCTGCCCCTTTACATTGGCAGCGGGAGGCACCAAAAGCTGTGCATCTAAACACATTGAGAACAGAGGTATAAATGATTAAAATAATACAAAGGCTAAAGTATATTGTATTATTTTAATCATTAATGACAGGGGAGGCACTGCCTCCCCTGACTGCACGTCGCTGGTGCGCACCCAGTTAGACCCAGTGAGATGCGATTGCATCTCGCTGGTGCGATTGCCTCTGCCTGATTGACAGGCAGAGGGAATTGCGGGGCAGGAGGGGGCGTGCCAACAGCGTTAGAACGCCGTTGGTGGGGCGCGGTCTTGACAACGCAGGCATGTCTGGACCGCTGCGCGGGTGGGCCATGGCATCACATGCAGCCGCCGTGACCCAAAATGTAGGCTGCGCAGGTAGGGAACTATGCTTTCTGTGCAGGGTGGGGAGGGGGGAGGTAGGGCCTCACATGTACGGGGTACTGACCCTGTGCTGGGCGTCCTCCCACATGTAAGAGAAACTGATCGTAGATGTACTAAATTTAGCACATCTACAATCAGGTCTGCTTCCCTCTCTTTCATCATGGACCCCCTATACTCTTCCAAAAGGAGAGAGTCCCCCTTAGTGCACATGCACTAAGGACAGATCACTGAAAGCAGAATGGCAGTCTGTTCAGTCTTGTCAGCACCTCACCTCCAACAGGGGAAGGAAGGAGGTGTAGGGGTTCCGGTCTGGGAGATGACAGGATGGTACAGACCTCTAATCTGCTTTTACTGCTCCTGGTGCTCCGTAATTAGTGCATGTGAGCTGTTGCCAGGGCTTCTCTCCTTCTGTGTCCAGCAGCCACTTAAAGCTACAGAGCTACTGCTAGACAGACATTTAACGATATTTGGGCAAATGTAATAGCCTCAGAGTTCTGTAGGTGTGGGACTTTTTTGTGAGTCTGCCTGTTTTTTTTTAAAGCAGCAATTTATAAGGCAAAACAAGGTTGGTAACAAGGGGTGTCAGAATGTTTTAGGGGGCAAGTTTTAATCCAATTTTGGCACCCCTGGAGGCGGAGCCACTGGGGAGGAGGAGGCGGTACCACTGGAAGGAGAAGGAGGTGGAGCCCCTGCTCTTTCACCTGACCGCACATCGATCCTCCTGTACATTGGCGCCTCTCTTATGTTTGCCCCCCCTCTGTTCTGATGCCTCTTTTGGTAACAAAGCATCAGCTTTAGGTGAAAATCCAACGGCTCCATAAAAATTATTCAGATAGATACACATACCTCCCAACTGTCCAGATTTTGGCGGGACAGTCCAGTTTTTTACGGATGCTCCCACCCGCGGGTTGCAGTGTCCCGTGGTGGTGGTGGTGGGGGGAGCAGTTGGGAGATACCTCCCCTCTCTGAGCGCTGTTCATGCCCCCATAATGACGAAAACAGAGGCGTGGCTTGCGATCGTGGCACTTGCCGTGAGGCCACACCCCTTCCTGATAGGCCACACCCGGGGGTGCGCGCCTTCGACACGCAATCATGTCACTCCCTGGCCCGGACCAAAGTTGGGAGGTATGGACACATAACAATTTTTTTTACTTGTTCCATTCTTCCTTATTCTTTTCTTGATGAGCTCCTAAACAATAATACAAATGTATTTTTCAACACGGTCTTCAAACATAAAATCCAGATTTTCTTTGAAGTTTTAATCCTCTAACTGGAGAGCTTATTTATCACCACATGATTCAGCAAGGGCAGGGGAAGCAATACAGGCAGAATATGCTTATGATCCTGAACAGATTGATTTCACTCATGTAATAGATTCATCCATTTGTGATTAGTCTCAGCTTTATCCTCTTCCGCTACTTCCTTATACCATTCTATTCATAGCCTATTTCCCTGTAAGTGTATCTGCATTCCTTATGGCTGTTTGTTTCTCTGTTGAAGGGCTGAAAAAAATAACCTACCTCAATTACCACAATACTGCACAGGGAAAAGCACCAGCCAGCCTTCCAAGCTGCCAAGTAGGAGGCGCCTATAACAAATACAATGGGGCAGATTCTGAATTAGGAGCAAAGCCAGTAAAGCAAGTAAACTTGCACCTGAACAAATCATGTTGTAATGCAAGGTTTTAAAACCATTTATAGTTTGTGCATGCAGGGTAAATACTACCTGCTTTTGCATGTAGCTCACAAATGCTGTACAGCTTTATTTTTACGTAAAATCAGCCCCAATGTGCTGATACTCATTTTTGTTAGGCTTGCTGTGTTGCACTGTAGAACGCACCATGGACCTCACTTCAGTTACCAGATGTTTTATAACTAAAAATAAATTGGCCCAAATTCAATTATAACGTTTGGCAGTTGCGCAGAGCATTTTCCAGCAATATATGGTAGGTTGATTCTGCTTGCACCTCATAGGCTATGAGCAGAATCAGCTTTCCAAGATGTATCAAGCAAAGCCACTGGAAGTAACTGCAGCTAATTCTGGGGGTCATTCCAAGTTGATCGCACGCTAGCTGTTTTTAGCAGCCATGCAAATGCATAGTCGCCGCCCACAGGGGAGTGTATTTTCGCTTTGCAAGTGTGGGAACGCCTGTGCAGCAGAGCGGTACAAAAACATTTTGTGCAGTTTCAGAGTAGGTCTGAACTAACTCAGCCCTTGCAATCACTTCAGTCTTTTTGGTGCCGGAATTGACGTCACACACCCACCGTCCAAACGCCAGGACACGCATGCGTTTTCCCTACCACTCCCAGAAAACGGTCAGTTGACACCCATAAACCCCCTCTTTCTGTCAATTTCCTTGCGATCGGCTGTGCGAATGGATTCTTCATTAAATCCATAGCTCATCAACGATCCGCATTGTACCCGTACGATGCGCGTGTGCATTGCGGTGCATACGCATGCGCAATAGAGACCTGATCACAGCGCAAATTGGCAGCGTGCGATCGACTCAGAATGACCCCCTATATCGGCAATGTACACTAGCATACTTTATACCCCTTTCCACCAAAATGCCGGTTGCAATCTGTGTCACAGCCAAGTCAGACCTCGTTCACACCGAAGGCTGGTTCCGCATACCTCCCAACATGACCCCCTCCATGAGGGACAGAATGCTCTGTTCCTGAACTTTTCTCTTAATTTATTATTGCCATCACCTGTGGTGAAACACCTTTCTTATGCATTAACCTGTACAAAACAGGTGCCGGCAATCATAACTTAAGACAAAAGTGCAGAAGCAGAGCATTGTGTCCCTCCTGGAGGGGTCATGTTGGGAGCATGTCCAGCATGTGTAGGCCACCCCGTGATCGCAATTTAATTGCGATCAGATCACCCCTGCATGGCTGCATATGCAGTGGTATCACCGACATGTTTCCATGCTCCGGAATGCAGGCAATGTCATCTGCTGGCCCCGAAAATATCCATGTCATGTCTGCGCTTTCTGCCCCCTCTTCCCCAACGCCGCATCGCTGCCCCATCATGTTTGTCGCCTGTCAATCACCATGAATGCGCAGACCCCCTGGATAGCTTTTCCATTTCTGAATAAGGCCCAATGCTAATTAAGCTGGATACACACAGTGCAATATTCCGTGCAATATGGACAATATACGGGGTAATTCAGAGTTGATCGCAGCAGCAAATTTGTTAGCAGTTGAGCAAAAACATGGAGGTAATTCAGACTTGATCGCTAGGCTGCGTTTTTGTACAATGGGCGATCAGGTCTAAACTGCGCATGCGTAAGCACCGCAGTTGCACCGCTGTACAAAGCTGATTGACGCTCAGCGATGGGTTTGTGCGAAGGATGTATTCGCATGGGCGTTTGCAAGGAGATTGACAGGAAGAAGGCATTTGTGGGTGTCAACTGACCGTTTCTTGGAAAAATGCAGGCGTGTTCAAGCGTTTGCAGGGAGGGTTCCTGACGTCAATTCCGGTCCCGGACAGGCTGAAGTGATCGCAGCGGCTGAGTAGGTCCTGGGCTACTCAGAGACTGCACAAAATCTGTTAGTACAGCTCTGCTACACATGCATTCGCCAGGGACATGCGGTGAGCTAAATGGCTCAGGAGGCACTGGCTTGCCTCAGGGACAGATTTACATGCAATATATGAGCCAAAGGGTACATCTGGTCATTATACACAGGTGCAGCAGTATAAACTCCTGGAAACTTGTTGAGTTTTGATCAGAGATGTGCTAAAAAGATAGACAGGTGAGGCACTGCCTCACCTGCCATAGAGTTTTTACTTCAGAGTTTTGGCTATAGAAATGATTACAATAATACAAAGAAGATATTTAAAACAAATTATTTGTATTTTTCATATACTTTATACAGTCAAAACTCTGGCACAAACGATAGTATGACAGGAAAGGCTCTGCCTCACCTGCCTCATGTGCACTGTAGGTGTGGCAGATATAACATGTGCAGAGAGAGTTAGATTTGGGTGGGTTATTTTATTTCTGTGCAGGGTAAATACTGGCTGCTTTATTTTTACACTGCAATTTAGATTTCAGTTTGAACACACCCCACCCAATCTAACTCTCTCTGCACGTTATATCCCCCCCCCTGCAGTGCACATGGGTGGTCATTCAGAGTTGTTCGTTCGCTAGCTGCTTTTAGCAGCATTGAACACGCTAGACCGCCGCCCTCTGGGAGTGTATCTTAGCTTAGCAAAATTGCGAACGAAAGATTAGCAGAATTGCGAATAAATAATTCTTAGCAGTTTCTGAGTAGCTCGAGACTTACTCCTACACTGCGATCAGCTCAGCCCGTTTTGTTCCTGGTTTGACGTCACAAACACGCCCTGCGTTCGGCCAGCCACTCCTCCGTTTCTCCAGACACTCCCGCGTTTATCCTGGCACGCCTGCGTTTTTCCGTACACTCCCAGAAAACGGTCACTTTCCGCCCAGAAACACCCACTTCCTGTCAATCACACTCCGATCACTTCAACGATGAAAATTCTTCATTCGGACGTGAGTAAATCTACTACGTTTTGTGCTAAAATACTTAGCGCATGCGCGCTGTGTACCATGCACATTTTTGCCTTAATAGCTCCGTTGCAAAAATCGTCAACGAGTGAACAACTCGGAATGACCCCCATGGTTTTGCCCTACTGCTAACAAATTTGCTGCTGCGATCAACTCTGAATTACCCCCTTTCTTTGTAGAAGAGGATTGCCTGCTATAATGTGTAAAATGGGGACCCTGCTGCTATAATGTGTAAAATGGGGACACTTGCATGCTGTAATGTGTAAAATGGGGACTCTTGCCTGTCGTAATGTGTAAAATGGGGACTCGCCTGCCGTAATGTGTAAAATGGGGACTCGCCTGCCGTAATGTGTAAAATGGGGACACTTGCATGCTGTAATGTGTAAAATGGGGACTCTTGCCTGTCGTCAGGCACGGCGCTACCCGCTCAGCGAAGGGATGCAGTGCAGGGAGGCGCTGGGACGGATAGGCGCTTCCCCTACTCTGCATCCCTTCCCTGCTGCGCCGTCCTGTCCCCCATGCTGCTGCTGCTGCCACTGCTGTGTCTGTCACTGTGTGACAGGCACTGGCAGCGGGCACCTGCAGCATGATACGCCTCCTCCCTCCCTTCACCTCATCTCATCTGTGTGAGCGCCGAGTACGGGACAGAAGGGGGCGGAGCTACATGGGACGACAGGGGGCGTGGCTAAACGGGCCGTAAGGGGGCGGAGCTACACTGACCTGGCTGCTGTACAGAGGGAGACTGGATTAGGTAAGTAGAGGGTGAGAGAGAAGTGTGTGTGTGAGGTATGTCTGTGCGCGCGCTCTATGGACGCCACTACTGGGGGGGCATTACGTATAAGGACGCTATTACTACAGGGGGGGATTACGTGTAACAACGCTACTACTGGGGGGGCCATTACGTGTAAGGACGCTACTACTACTGGGGCTGGGGGCATTACGTATAAGGACGATACTACTACTGGGGTACACTACGTATAAGAACGCTACTACTACTGGGGGGGCATTATGTACAAGGACGCTACTATTACCGGGAGGGCATTACGTATAAGGACGCCACTACTACTGGGGGGTATTACGTATCAGGACACGTCTACTACTGGGGGTGCACTACGTATAAGGACGCTACTACTACTGTGGGTGCATTATGTATAAGAATGCTACTACTACTCGGGGGGCATTATGTATAAGGATGATACTACTATTGGGGGTGCATTATGTAAAAGGATGCTACTACTACTGGGGTGCATTACATATAAGGACGCTACTACTACGGGTGGGGCATTACGTATAAGGACGCTACTACTACGGGTGGGGCATTACATATAAGATTAATAAGATTGTGCTACATTGTGGCGTAATTTTACTACTGTGTGGCCATGCCCCTTACTTGTGAGACCACACCCCTTTCCCGGCGCGCGCCAAATGAATATGGGAGGACGCAAATTTAGAGTTTGCAGGGGGGCGCCGAACACCCTAGCACCGGCCCTGCCTGTCGTAATGTGTAAAATGGGGACTCGCCTGCCGTAATGTGTAAAATGGGGACTCGCCTGCCGTAATGTGTAAAATGGGGACTCGCCTGCCGTAATGTGTAAAATGGGGACTCTTGCCTGCCATAATGTGTAAAATGGGGACTTAATATATCAAGGGCATTGCGGTGTGTGGCATAATATGGTGCAGGGGGCATTACTGTGTGGGGCTTAATATGGTATTTTATTTTTTTTCCTGTGGTGGCCGTGATCTGTTGGTGCAGGGTCAAAAACTGGGGTGTAAGGTAGTCTTTTCAGACGAGGCCACGCCCCTTGCCGGGAACGCACACATAAATGTATTTTTTGTATATCTATATGGATGGGGGGCGCCAAAGGAAACTTTCGCCCTGGGTGCCACAAGGTCCAGAACCGGCCCTGTAGAGAGACCTATCTATTCTTACTGCATAAGAGCTGAAAGTGAAATGCCCGGACACACTGAATTTATTTTCTGACATATTATGAGTGACTAGATTTATTACACACTGTGTCTAGAGACAAGGAGTTGGCAGATACAACCTCTATTTTATAAGGACATGCAATAACAGCGTACTTCCACCCCACTGTGTACTATTCCTATAATGTTTACTTCCATTGGTTGCATACCCTGCCAGCAGTAACCTATGCAGTGCGCCCCACATGTCTGGCTCGGATGGTTCCTCCGTGGGCAGGGTGTGCTTCATTTGGATCTTTCCATGCAGGGTATAGCATACTCCTACACACGTGTCAGTTTTCCCATACATGCATTTAGCCCTTTTATGGCTCATCTCCCACTGTGTAACCTTCGTAGAGCGCTCAACATGGCTGCCTTATCTGGTGCGCTTGCGGATGGGATGAAAAATACATGGTCCTGATGGTTTTGTTGGAACCCTACTCTGAACTTTAGGACTCTGCAATCTCCCCATTTTGTGTTCTCTTCTAGGGGTGGACTATTCCACCCTGGGTAATCCTACGCAGTGCGCCTAAGATGGCTGCCGCACCTGGTACCTTGTGAGGGTGAAATACACAACCCTTGGAGGTTATCACCCAAAATGCCTACACCAATCATGCATTATGCTTTCTGTGTGCTCAAGGTTTTTTTTTTTTTTAATTGTCTGTGTGGTTTATCTTTTGATGTATTTCTTAAATCTTCTGTATTATGGGCATTGTTTGAGATCTATTTGGCGCCGCGAATAGCTGCCTCGGTGCTGCTCTGCCAAGATGCCTTCATTTTTAGTCTTACATGTATAATATGTCAAGTCTATCGTACAGTTGCAATGTGCAGTATGAACTCATACGTGTAATGTTTGTAATGTATGCTACGTTTTACCCCCTTCTTATGCTATGTATTCCTCCTGCATGTTGCTGCTTGGCAATGCATTGTACCACAAAAAATTCCTAGTGTACTGAGTAAACCTGGCCTGTACAGTTGATTCTGATAAATGTATAAGAGATCATGCATGTCTTTAAATAAACAGCACATGAGCTACCTATATTAGCAGCATATGAGGCTTCTGTGATGAGGACAACTGTTATTTTGTCTCCAATCCTATTTTGGGTACTGTGGAATACATTGTAGCAAATAATGAACACAGGATTGATACATACCTACAGTACATAGAAAAATACTCTATCTAGGATACAGAGAGCAATATCTTTAATTAGTGAGACAATAACAGAATACTAATGGTATTAAGCATATACACATATTTGATTTGATAAATTTTGATAATCCAGTTAACATCCCTATACCCTGGTAGAAGGGGGTGTCATTATTTAAGATTAAGGCGATAACTGGGAATGCTCTGATATATTAGAAACATATATATAATAACTTTGGTGTTGAAATAAATCCCCCGATTTAGCATCCCTGAGGGTAATTTTTAACAACCACTTGCGAATAATCCCCCAGCGATAACTGACGTTCTGTATATATATATATATATATATATATTGTAACATCTATTTGTAATGTTTGCATATACAGGTTGATGAATTATTTCCCATGAGGAAGGATACTTTGAGCAGTTATCTATAATATTGCTCGATCACTATGATGGTGTAACAGTTTCCGCAGTATAGCAAATATATATTGATTCAAGCTTTTTCGCATTGATTAAGATATTTACTGTTAATCACAAATGTGTTGATGTATCCTTAAATATTGCACAGATATTCAGAAAATTGTTTACTCAGAATATTATATTCAAAGCATGAATTGTTCAAAGACATACAACACCAGATGTATCCAAGGCCAGTCAGGCAGATCGCCAATATGTCTGAACATCGAGAACAGTGGGACCCTGACCCTTTTGACCATCAGAAAGGATGTTTTGAGTATATGTCCGAGAGGCTGATAATCACAAAGCAATAAAACATATTCAAGGATGCTCTAATTGCTAATTAAAATCTTGTATGACAATTGATGTATTCAGGTTCTAAGACATACATGGTGTATTTTGATTGGATAAATGTATTGGCAAGCATTATTCCTTTGTTCTCAGACTATAAAAATAAACCCGTAACGGGCCCTGGGCGGGTCAGCCATGATCTGTCTAGGTTACACATAATCCTGCGTGTGATCTTTTCATTTACTGACCTCCAACCGGTTGCTAAAAGAACAGAGTTCTGACTGATGACTGAAGAGAGTTGATAGACCAGACCTAGAGTGGTCAAAGTACCGTAACATTCTGGAGGCATCGTCCGGGGATCTTCCAGCATCTCCTCCACTGGCAACAAATCCTCTGATCTTTCAGGAACCGCTGATAAAAAACCGGTAAGTAAGATTTAATGTGTAGATTTCTACCTGCTCACTTGACTCAGCGCTTCTTGTATAAATCTGTGGAAGTCCAGTTGGGAAGATCAGAGATCATCTTAAAGAACCCAGTGTCAGTCAGAAGTAATTTTTTTTAAGGTACCCTACATGTATGTCATATTGTTGAATTGTGGGTAAATATCTTCAGCTAATTTGTCACAAGTGCACAGAGGGAATTAATCAAATATCCAGGAAACTTTTAGATTTTGATAATAGTAATACAGGTTTATTAAGAAAACAAACTGTTTAAAAAAAAAAAAACATAAGGTGGCGTATGGCCAAGGTATATTCTAATGCTGATAAACAGTTTGAATTGATAAATAACCAAAGAGGTGTGTGCAAATCTTGTACCTGTGTTGTTGTGTTAAGAAAATACAAAGGGTCCGTAGCACCGAGATTGGTGGCAATTACAAGCACTGAAGTCTCATTTGGTTATGAGGAAAATGATGATGAATTTTACTGTACAATAGGTTGCCATTTAAAAAGGGAATTGTTGGAACATTACATTGAGAATGATTGGTCTAACATCATAACCTATTGGCCTAGGAACCATATAATCCCAGGTTTAAGACCCATTTGCCCATACAGCCTCAAACAGCTGCCGCGTACACAGATAACATACATAGCACTGAGAGGGTATCCAGAAGACAGAAAATCCAGATATAAGAGATGGTCGAGAGTCTGTCAGATATAGTACTTATTGTCACCCTTTGTCTTGGGATCCTTGCACTGTTGTATGTACTCTGTCGATATGCTTTTGAAAAGGTGGGGGGAGTCGGGTGTCTGCTAGACAATGGAACCAGTGCCAGTAACTAGATTCTCCTGCATACATTGTACTGCATATATTGTAATTCAAACTGTAGGATCAAGAGCACTTAAGGTGGTAGGAATTCTACAATCCAAGCAGTCCCCGGCGTATATTTTAAATCAAAAACCCATCCTTGGGAAAACCTTACACTTATAGTGGTAACGCATGTTAGCACCCCAGTTGAACAAGGGAGGCAAGGTAATTTGCATTCTCCTATTGTATGTCCCTATGCAAGACAGTTAAGGGGTAGGATTGGGTCAGTGACAAAGAACAGTTACTGTCTGAAAGGAAACAAGGGATAAAATTAATGGTAGACCCAATAGCAAGGAGACTCAGGTATGATTGCCCGAGGTGCACAGGACACATAGGGGAACGTATTCCAAGAATAGTGGGGAGTTTACCAAGAACACAAGGGACAACAGGGGTACTGGTACAAGCAGGAGTCTATATAGGCAGGGGGATAGACCCTTGGAGTGACTTAACTATAATTTTAGGGACGCACCTCAGTGATCCAGAAGAAATAATCTTGGGGAGCAGTACTAATAGAATGGGGAGCAGTACTAATAGATTTTCCACCAATACAGGGAGGAAGGGGCAACACTACAACCCCAGTCATTTGTCCACAGATGGATTTAAGGAGCTCTTTAGGTACAAGGATAGAAGAAATTCTTCAGAGTCAGCGTCTCACAAGGAGATTTTGAGTCCCTCATACGGGGTTACTAAAATACCACATCAGGAGGGGTTCCGCGCACACACACCCAGGCATGGGAGCGCAGTCTGTAAAGATGTCAGGGCCCGACAAACCCGTGGATATTGTTAGTAACAGGGAGGGGAGGAAAGCTCTGAAAGGAATAAGTAAAATTTTCAAAAGAGCAGGTTTTCCGTCAGAGGGGACACTAGACCCAGAGAAAAGGGAAAAATTTGCCTCCTGTAACAAAAGTTGGATAATTAAACATAATTGCAGAGATCAAGTATCCATCTGGATCACTGTAGCAAAAGAATTAGAAGCAGAAAATAGAAGAAGAGATAAGGAAAATGATTTCCCCAATGTACCAGAGTACCCAATAGCACCACAACCAGCGTTAAACTCACTGCCTGTAACATCAGCAACAGCACCTCCATTCTATGCCCCACCCCTATACTCAGACATGCATGCACACCCAGGTACCCCTAGTATGAACAGAATGGAATCATCTACAAGCTCACTAACAGTGAAATTGAAAAGAGATGAGCCAGGAAAAGAGTGGCGAATAGTCAGCCCTATCTTGAAAGGATCTGTGGTTGAAAACCTGAATGATTTACCTGAGCTATGTGTACAGAGCATGCCCCAGTGTCCCGACACTTTATCACAGGAAACCCCAACAAGATCAAAGCAAAGAAATTGGCCACCTAAAGCTCCCCTTATGTTTAGACGAGTGATGGACACCTGGAATCAAGTTATGAGTCCAGGAAACAATAGTCCACAATCAGGAACTATAAGCGAAAGGGTGCAATTCAGGCGGAGAGGAGAACAAGGGGTCAAGACACAGCCTCTACAGCTTTTCATGCCCAGGTACATAATGTACAAAATGAAATGACACATTTTCCAGAAAGATTGTGTCCGGTATACCAGTTTTGTGTTCCAGAAGGATATGAACACTGCCCAAATTGTGGAAACTGGGTTTCATCCCATGAACCACCATGTCAAAATATCTATGCCACCAGAAACGCTGAAAGACGGTCATCATTGCCTATTTCTTTGTATCCAGTACAAGTGCAAAGAATACGCAACCCAGATGATGGAGCCAGGGTGAATGATCCATATATCGTACAGAGCCAACACCACAAACCATGGTATGGCAACGACCTAAGTATAGTTGCCAAGTCCCCAGATCCTAGGAAAAATCCAGCAGCATTTTATGCCTATATGGAAAGAATTCAAACCATATGGACACCGGCATGGGTCGACTACCACCAGTTGTGTGAGGCTATACTAGGACCAGGAACCGCTCAAACAGTGAGCACCATGGCAGTAGCAAATGCAGCAGATGATTGCCCAGCCATAGTGGATGTCCCGGCAGAGGAAAATAGAACAACGTTCGAGAGTGGAAAGATGTACATGACAAGGCTTAAAATAAGATTTTAAACCTACCGGTAAATCTTTTTCTCGTAGTCCGTAGAGGATGCTGGGGACTCCGTAAGGACCATGGGGAATAGACGGGCTCCGCAGGAGACATGGGCACTAAAAAGAACTTTAGGTATGGGTGTGCACTGGCTCCTCCCTCTATGCCCTTCCTCCAGACCTCAGTTAGAGAAACTGTGTCCAGAGGAGACGAACAGTACAAGGAAAGGATTTTGTAAATCCAAGGGCAAGATTCATACCAGCCACACCATTCACACCATATAACATGGAATATATGAACCAGTCAACAGTATGAAACAAAACTAGTATCAGTCCAAAACTGATTTAACTGAAACATAACCCTTATGTAAGCAACAACTATATACAAGTCTTGCAGTATGTCGTCCGCACTGGGACGGGCGCCCAGCATCCTCTACGGACTATGAGAAAAAGATTTACCGTAGGTTTAAAATCTTATTTTCTCTTACGTCCTAGAGGATGCTGGGGACTCCGTAAGGACCATGGGGATTATGCCAAAGCTCCAAAACGGGCGGGAGAGTGCGGATGACTCTGCAGCACCTAATGAGCAAACATTAGGTCCTCATCGGCTAGGGTATCAAACTTGTAGAATTTTGCAAAGGTGTTTGAACCCGACCAAGTTGCTGCTCGGCAAAGCTGTAAAGCCGAGACGCCCCGGGCAGCCGCCCAAGAAGAACCCACCTTTCTAGTGGAATGGGCCTTAACCGAATTTGGTAACGGCAATCCAGCCGTAGAATGAGCCGGCTGAATCGTGTTACAGATCCAGCGAGCAATAGTCTGCTTAGACGCAGGAGCACCAACCTTGTTGGCAGCATACAGGATAAACAGAGTCTCTGTTTTCCTAACTCGAGCCGTTCTGGCCACATAAATTTTCAATGCCCTGACCACATCCAGGGATTCGGAATCCTCCACGTCCGTTGTAGCCACAGGCACCACAATAGGTTGGTTCATATGAAAAGAAGAAACCACCTTAGGCAAAAATTGGGGACGAGTCCGTAACTCAGCTCTATCCACATGGAAAATCAGATAAGGGCTTTTGTGAGACAAAGCCGCTAACTCCGACACTCGCCGCGCCGAAGCCAAGGCCAACAACATGACCACTTTCCAAGTGAGATACTTTAATTCAACTGTTTGAAGCGGTTCAAACCAGTGTGACTCAAGGAACCGTAACACCACGTTAAGGTCCCATGGTGCCACTGGAGGCACAAAAGGAGGCTGGATATGCAGCACCCCTTTCACGAAAGTCTGGACTTCTGGAAGAGAAACCAATTCCCTTTGAAAGAAAATGGATAGGGCCGAAATCTGAACCTTAATGGAGCCTAACTTTAGGCCCAAATTCACTCCAGTTTGCAGGAAGTGGAGAAAACGGCCCAGATGGAATTCTTCCGGAGGAGCAGTCTTGGCTTCGCACCAAAACACATACTTCCTCCATATCCGATGATAATGTTTCGATGTCACCTCCTTCCTAGCCTTTATCAGAGTAGGAATGACCTCTTCCGGAATGCCCTTTTCCGCTAGGATCCTGCGTTCAACCGCCATGCCGTCAAACGCAGTCGCGGTAAGTCCTGGAACAGACAGGGCCCTTGTTGTACCAGGTCTTCCCTGAGAGGAAGAGGCCACGGATATTCTGAGAGCATCTCCTGTAGATCCGGATACCAGGCCCTTCGAGGACAATCTGGAACAATGAGAATCGCCTGAACCCCTCTCCGTCTTATGATTCTCAGTATCTTTGAAATGAGAGGAAGAGGAGGGAACACATAGACCGACTGAAACACCCACGGTGTCACCAGTGCGTCTATTGAAAACGCCTGACGGTCCCTTGACCTGGCGCAATATCTCGGAAGTTTCTTGTTGAGGCGTGAAGCCATCATGTCTATTTGAGGCAGACCCCACTGACTTGCAATCTCTGCGAAGACTTCCTGATGAAGTCCCCACTCTCCTGGATGTAGATCGTGTCTGCTGAGGAAGTCTGCTTCCCAGTTGTCTACTCCCGGAATGAAGACTGCTGTCAGAGCGCTTACATGACTCTCCGCCCATCGAAGAATCCTTGAGGCTTCTGCCGTTGCCACTCTGCTCCTTGTGCCGCCTTGGCGGTTTACATGAGCCACTGCTGTGATGTTGTCTGACTGAATCAGAACCGGTAGACCGTGAAGTAAGGTCTGCGCCTGACGAAGGCCGTTGTATATGGCCCTTAATTCCAGAATGTTGATGTGTAGACAAGCCTCCTGGCTTGACCACAGACCCTGGAAGTTTCTTCCCTGTGTGACTGCTCCCCATCCTCGGAGGCTCGCGTTCGTGGTCACCAGAACCCAGTCCTGGATTCCGAACCTGCGACCCTCTAGAAGGTGAGCACTCTGCAGCCACCACAGGAGAGATACCCTGGCCCTGGGGGACAGGCGGATCATCTGATGAATCTGTAAATGTGACCCGGACCACTTGTCCAGAAGGTCCCACTGAAAAGTTCTGGCATGGAACCTGCCGAATGGAATGGCCTCGTAAGACGCCACCATTTTTCCCAGCACTCGCGTGCAGTGATGTACCGACACCCTGTCCGGCTTCAACAGGTCCCTGACCAAGTCCTGCAGCTCCTGGGCCTTTTCCGTCGGGAGAAAGACCCTCTTTTGTTCCGTGTCCAGAATCATGCCTAAGAAAGGCAATCTGGTTGATGGAACCAACTGTGACTTTGGCAGGTTTAGAATCCAACCGTGTTGTTGTAACACCCTCAGGGAGAGTGCTACCTTGACCAGCAACTGTTCTCTCGATCTCGCTTTTATCAGGAGATCATTCAAGTATGGGATAATTGTGACCCCCTGCTTGCGCAGGAGCACCATCATCTCTGCCATTAATTTGGTAAAAATTCTCAGGGCCGTGGACAGCCCAAACGGCAACGTCTGAAATTGGTAGTGACAATCCTCCACCACAAATCTCAGGAACGCCTGATGAGGTTGATAAATGGGGACATGAAGGTATGCATCCTTTATGTCTAGAGACACCATATATTCTCTCTCTTCCAGATTTGCAATGACCGCCCTAAGCGACTCCATCTTTAACTTGAACCTCTTTAAGTATAGGTTTAAGGATTTAAAATTTAGAATGGGTCTGACAGAACCGTCCGGTTTCGGGACCACAAACAGGGTTGAGTAATAGCCCATCCCCTGCTGCAGCAGGGGAACCTTGACCACCACTTGTTGGAGACACAATTTTTGAATTGCTGCCAAAATTACCTCCCTCTCTGGGGAAGAAGTCGGCAGTGCCGATTTGAAAAACCGGCGAGGGGGCACCTCTTCGAACTCCAGCTGGTACCCCCGGGAAACAATGTCTATTGCCCAGGGGTCCACCTGAGAATGAATCCAGACCTGGCTGAAAAGACGAAGACGTGCCCCCACCAGAGCGGACTCCACCCGCGGAGCCCCAGCGTCATGCTGTGGATTTAGTAGAGGCCGGGGAGGACTTCTGATCCTGGGAACTGGCTGTAGTTGGCAGCTTTTTCCCCTTGCCTTTACCTCTGGCAAGAAAGGAAGATCCCCGAGCCCTCTTGGATTTATGCGGCCGAAAGAACTGCATCTGATAATGTGGCGTTTTCTTAGGCTGTGAGGAAACATAAGGTAAAAAGGTTGATTTACCTGCCGAAGCTGTGGAAACTAGGTCCGCGAGACCTTCCCCAAACAACTCCTCACCCTTGTAAGGTAAAACCTCCATATGCCGTTTGGATTCGGCATCACCCGACCACTGTCGGGTCCACAGTGCTCGCCTGGCAGAAACTGCCATAGCGTTCGCTCTGGACCCCAGTATGCCTATATCCCTCTGAGCCTCTCTCATATAAAGGACCGCATCCTTAATATGACCCAGGGTCAATAAGATAGAATCCCTATCCATCGTATCCATATCAGTAGATAAGGTATCTGACCCACTAGTACAGCGCTACAAACCCAAGCCGACGCTATCACCGGTCTGAGTAATGTACCGGTATGCGTGTAAATTGACTTTAAGGTAGTTTCTTGCTTGTGATCAGCAGGATCCCTGAGGGCAGCAGTATCCTGCGACGGCAGCGCCACCTTTTTGGACAGGCACGTCAACGCTTTATCCACCCTTGGGGATGATTCCCACCGTATCCTGTCCTTGATAGGGAAAGGATACGCCATAAGAATCCTTTTGGGAATCTGCAGCTTCTTGTCTGGAGTTTCCCAAGCACTTTCAAATAACTCATTTAATTCAAAAGAAGGTGGAAAAGTAACCTCAGGCTTCTTTTCTTTAAACATGTGGATTTTCGGATTAGGCACCGCGGGGTCATCTATAATATGCAGCACATCCTTAATAGCAATAATCATATAATGAATACTCTTTGCCAATTTTGGCTGCAACCTCGCATCATCATAATCGACACTGGATTCAGAATCCGTGTCGGTATCTGTGACAACTACCGGGGAAAGTGGGCGTTTTTGAGACCCAGAAGGCCCTTGTGACGTAGGGAAAGGCAGGGCCTGACCCTCTGTACTGTCCCTGGATTCTGCTTTGTCCAAACGTTTGTGCAATAAATTAACATTTGCATTTAAAATATTCCACATTTCCATCCAGTCATGTGTCGGTGTTGCCGACGGAGACACCACACTCATACGCTCCACCTCATCCCTAGGAGAGCCTTCCGCTTCAGACATGCCGACACGCACGTACTGAGACACCACTCACTCAGGGAAAACTCTATCTGGAGATAGTTCCCCCAAAAGGCCCTTTGGAGAGACAGAGAGAGAGTCTGCCAGCACACACCCAGCGCCAATAACCCTGGGAAAAGAAAAAATATTACCCAGATACAGCGCTATTCACTGCACCAAATTATGTGCCCCCCCCCTTCTTTAAAACCCTCTGTCACCGGTGATCAGCAGGGGAGAGTCCGGGGAGCCAGCTTCTGATCGTGTACTTGTGGAGAAAATGGTGCTGGTGAGTGCTGAGGGAGAAGCCCCGCCCCCTCAGTGGCGGGCTTCGGTCCCGCTCTTTCTTTAAACTGGCGGGGGTCTTAAATAATACAAAAAATCTTGTATGTACCTATTGCCAGTGTCGAGGTCCACATTGCTGCCCAGGGCGCCCCCCCCCCCCCCGCGCCCTGCACCCAACAGTGTCCGCTGTGTGTGTGTCCGTGGGAGCAATGGCGCTACGCGTTACCGCTATGCGTTACCTCACTGAAGATCTGATGTCTTCTGCCGCCTTTGAAGTCTTCTGCCTTCCTATACTCACCCGGCTTCTATCTTCCGGCTCTGCGAGGAGGACGGCGGCGTGGCTCCGGGACGAACCGCTAGGGGAGAACTGCGTTCTGACTCCCTCTGGAGCTAATGGTGTCCAGTAGCCTAAGAAGCAGAGCCTAACATTTAAGTAGGTCTGCTTCTCTCTCCTCAGTCCCACGATGCAGGGAGCCTGTTGCCAGCAGGTCTCCCTGAAAATAAAAAACCTAACAAAATACTTTTTCACAGGAAGCTCAGGAGAGCTCCCTGTAGTGCACCCAGTCTCCTCTGGGCACAGTATTAAACTGAGGTCTGGAGGAGGGGCATAGAGGGAGGAGCCAGTGCACACCCATACCTAAAGTTCTTTTTAGTGCCCATGTCTCCTGCGGAGCCCGTCTATTCCCCATGGTCCTTATGGAGTCCCCAGCATCCTCTAGGACGTAAGAGAAAAGATGGTGTAAGGAACAGAAACTCAGGGCACCAGCAGCCCCAGATTTGAAACAGGAGAAGACCGAGTTCATCAGAACTTACTATGATAAAGTCACTATACGACACACTGATGAAGGTTATGCAACGGATAACCCTCAACATAAAAGACTGTTAAAGACTAAATTCCTAAATGGGTTGTCAGAAGCCTATAGCACTCAGTTGTTCCAGGTCAGGCCAGAAACCTCTTATATGGAACTTGACGCAATAGTTCAGGTGCTAGAAGGAATGGAGGAAAGGGAGAATGAAAAAACAAGAAAAGCCAAAGAAAAGAATGGAATACCAAAGGTAACAGTACACGTTGTACAGGAACAAAGCAAGTGGAAAATCAGGAGCCCAACACAAGTGGCCACCGGAAGGAACTCAAAAGAAGGAACCAAGCAAGATGACAGAAAACTTTATTTCTGCAAGCAAGAAGGACATTTCAAAAAGAATTGCAGGAAATACAAGGAATGGTGTGAAAACCAGCAAGAAAAACCTAAAAGCATGAAAAAGTGGCTTCCCGAGGTACCTCCCTGCCAAAACACCATCTGAACAAGAAAATTATCAAGTGACCCTTGTACTGCCAACAGGTCATCAATATCAATGCATTATAGACTCTGGAGCAAGCCGAACAATTTTACAGCAACAGGAGGTACCAAGTGAATTAATGACCACTGAGACACTTCTAGCAACTGGTTTAGAAGGAACTACAGTGGAATTAAAGGAAAGTAAACCTATGGTATTAACCATTGAAGACATTGAAACTCCCATTCCGGTCCAATTCCTTACCTCTAGTACTTGCCCAGTAAACTTATTAGGAGCAGATGTTCTGAAGTTGATTCAAGCCTGCATACAGTACACACCAAAAGGAATTACATTTTCCAGTAAATTACCAGAGAAGGTTCATCAACAGATGGAAGCAGCCATACAGATATATCATATGAGACAAGATTCCAACCCAGCACCAACACAAGATCTTTCTGATGTACCTGACTGGTTAAAGGCAGTACCAGAAAAACTCTGGTCCAAAGGAAAGACTGATGTTGGACACATGCGGGTTCAGCCAGTACAGTTACAACTGAAACCAGGAACACAACCAGTATCAATCAGACAATATCCTCTCACAGAAGCACAGTCAAAGGCCATAACCCAGCAAGTGGAATAATACAAGAAGGTGGGGGTCATTAAAGAATGCAGATCCCCTTTTAACTTTCCTCTGTTTCCCGTGAAAAAACGAACCGGTACAAATGAAGTTCAATACAGGCTTGTGCATGATTTAAGAGAAATCAATAAAAGACTGATTGTCAATACTCCAATAGTACCTAATCCTCACACTTTGCTCAATCAGATTCCAACTGAAGCTGCATGGTTCTCGGTAATCGATCTCGCAAACGCGTTTTTTTCTATCCCCATTACAGAAGAAAGCCAGAAGTTCCTAACATTCACTCATGAAGGTAAACAATACTGTTGGACACGATTACCCCAGGGGGTAGCAACCAGTCCATCAGACTTCTCAGAAGCAATGGCATTAATCATGCAGAAATGAAGGCCGCACTTTACAGACACCCAGTTAGTTCAATATGTCGATGATCTGCTTATTGCTGCACAAACAGAAGAGAAGTGCAAAAAGGAAACAGTATCACTACTCATCTTTTTGGCAGAAGAAGATTGCAGAGTGTCAAAAAACAAACTACAGCTAGTACAGAATAAAGTTGTCTTTTTAGGACATTGCATATCCCAAGGAACAAGGCACCTTACTGATGAAAGAACAAGAGCAATAACTCAAGCAAAAACTCCAAGAACATTAAAAGAAATCAGAGCTTTCCTGGGCCTTATTGGATACTGCAGAGAATGGATACCCTCAGCCTAATTACTGATGAAACCTCTATATGAATTAACAAAATAGGAGGCGTCAGCAGAAAACAGGGACACCATTGAAGAAGCAGTAAGAAAACTAAAGCAAGCCATAATAACAGCCCCAGCATTGGGATTGCCTGATTACAAAAAGCCTTTTAACCTATTCTGCCATGAAGACAAAGGGCATTCGTTAGGTGTGCTCACCCAGAGACATGGAACAAAACAAAGACTAGTGGCACACTATTCAGCCCAGCTGGATCCAATTATCAGAGGAGCACCATCTTTGCTCATTGTAAGGGCTTGTATTTTAAAGTGCTGCTTGGATTTGTAAGTGTGAGTTGGTAACAGCAAAAGGAGCTGGAAGCCGAGTGAAAAGGAGGTGCAGTGAGCTGGAACAACTGCAACTGCTAAGTGGAAAATAGGTGCCGCAGGAGAGAGTACTACGGCTGCATAAAAGTGAAGGACCAAGAACCGCACAAAGATAGATAAGTATAAGCCAGCTTAATTATTGTATAAGTGAGATTGTTTGTCTTCTACTTTTTATTTTTGCTGCTTTTTCTTTGAGAGTAACAGGGAGTTAGACCTTACAAACAATATGGGAGGGGCTGTGATTGGGAACCTCATTCAGTGCATGTCGTGCAAGATGTATGCACACCTGGAGCTACCGGCCCAGTGTGATTACATCTGCACGAGGTGTGTGCGAACGGTTGCCCTGGAAACCCAGGTAACTGATCTAGAGCAAACAGTTACGCGACTGAGGGAGATTCACAATCTCGAGCGAAGTTTAGACAGAACGGTGGAGGAGTTGCGGGAGGGGTCACTGGTAGAAGAGGATGATGATCAGGTAGCCAGCTGGGTCACAGTTAGAAGGAAGAAAAAGAGGGGGAGGCTCGACATCTCCGAACTATCAAACCCGAACAAATTTGCCAGACTGGACGAGGAATCGGAGGATGATAGTGAAGAAAATAAGAATTTACTCACCGGTAATTCTATTTCTCGTAGTCCGTAGTGGATGCTGGGTACTCCGTAAGGACCATGGGGAATAGACGGGCCCCGCAGGAGACTGGGCACTCTTTAAAGAAAGATTAGGTACTACATCTGGTGTGCACTGGCTCCTCCCTCTATGCCCCTCCTCCAGACCTCAGTTAGGGAAACTGTGCCCGGAAGAGCTGACATTACTAGGAAAGGATTTGGAATCCAGGGTAAGACTCATACCAGCCACACCAATCACACCGTACAACTCGTGATAATTATACCCAGTTAACAGTATGAACAACAGCTGAGCCTCATTAAACAGATGGCTCAGAACAAAAAACCCTATAGTTAAGTAATAACTATATACAAGTATTGCAGAAGTCCGCACTTGGGACGGGCTCCCAGCATCCACTACGGACTACGAGAAATAGAATTACCGGTGAGTAAATTCGTATTTTCTCTGACGTCCTAGTGGATGCTGGGTACTCCGTAAGGACCATGGGGATTATACCAAAGCTCCCAAATGGGCGGGAGAGTGCGGATGACTCTGCAGCACCGAATGAGCAAACTCAAGGTCCTCCTCAGCCAGGGTATCAAACTTGTAGAATTTTGCAAACGTGTTTGATCCCGACCAGGTAGCAGCTCGGCAAAGTTGTAAAGCCGAGACCCCTCGGGCAGCCGCCCAAGAAGAGCCCACCTTCCTCGTGGAATGGGCTTTGACTGATTTAGGATGCGGCAGTCCAGCCGCAGAATGTGCAAGTTGAATCGTGCTACAGATCCAGCGAGCAATAGTCTGCTTAGAAGCAGGAGCACCCAGCTTGTTGGGTGCATGCAGGATAAACAGCGAGTCAGTTTTTCTGACTCTAGCCGTCCTGGAAACATAGATTTTCAGGGCCCGGACTACATCCAGCAACTTGGAAGCCTCCAAGTCCCGAGTAGCCGCAGGCACCACAATAGGTTGGTTCAAATGAAACGCTGATACCACCTTAGGGAGAAATTGGGGACGAGTCCTCAATTCTGCCCTGTCCATATGGAAGATCAGATAGGGGCTTTTACATGACAAAGCCGCCAATTCTGACACACGCCTAGCCAAAGCCAAGGCCAAAAGCATGACCACTTTCCACGTGAGATATTTCAACTCCAAGGTCTGAAGTGGCTCAAACCAATGTGATTTTAGGAAATCCAACACAACGTTGAGATCCCAAGGTGCCACTGGAGGCACAAAAGGGGGCTGAATATGCAGCACTCCCTTAACAAACGTCTGAACTTCAGGCAGTGAAGCCAGTTCTTTTTGAAAGAAAATAGACAGGGCCGAAATCTGGACTTTAATGGATCCCAATTTTAGGCCCATAGTCACTCCTGACTGTAGGAAGTGCAGAAATCGACCCAGCTGAAATTCCTCTGTTGGGGCCTTCATAGCCTCACACCAAGCAACATATTTTCGCCATATGCTGTGATAATGTTTTGCTGTCACATCCTTCCTAGCTTTTATCAGCGTAGGAATGACTTCAACCGGAATGCCCTTTTCCATCAGGATCCGGCGTTCATCCGCCATGCCGTCAAACGCAGCCGCGGTAAGTCTTGGAACAGACAGGGCCCCTGCTGTAGCAGGTCCTGTCGGAACGGCACAGGCCAAGGGTCCTCTGAGATCATTTCTTGTAGTTCCGGGTACCAAGTCCTTCTTGGCCAATCCGGAACGATGAGTATATTTCTTACTCCTTTCTTTCTTATTATCCTCAGTACCTTTGATATGAGAGGAAGAGGAGGGAACACATAAACCGACTGGTACACCCACGGTGTCACTAGAGCGTCCACAGCTATCGCCTGAGGGTCCCTTGACCTGGCGCAATATCTTTTTAGCTTTTTGCTGAGGCGGGACGCCATCATGTCCACCTGTGGCCTTTCCCAACGATTTACAATCAGCTGGAAGACTTCTGGATGAAGTCCCCACTCTCCCGGGTGGAGGTCGTGCCTGCTGAGGAAGTCTGCTTCCTGTTATGAGCCATGGCTGTGGCTCATTCCTGTTTTGCATGTCAGTTAGGTATTTTATGTTATTCTTCTGTTCATGTTCCCCGTGGGTGTCATGGGGTGCTCGGAGCTCACCCTTAAGGAGGGGATACTGTTATGAACCACAGGTAGTGGTTCATTCCTATTTTATGTTTATAAGTTGTTTTGCAGGCCAGAATTTCCCGTTGCTCTGTTTAAGAATACTCTTGGTTGCTGCCGCTGGTGAGTCTGTGTAATTGCAGCTTGTTCCCATGTGTTCAGCCTCACCTGGCTGCTAATTGCATCTTGTCAGTTTGGAGTCATGCAACAGGGCAGCTGCATGATATTATTAATTAGGCCTCTCTGTTATATGCTGACTCAGTGCAATTCACAGACGCTGGTGATATTTCTAGGTTTCCAGTCTGCTTGAGTTCTGAGCTTGTTCCTGCCAGTTCCTGAGCTCCTGTGTAGCAGTGTCTGTCGAGCTGCTTCCTGTTTCGATTCCTGTGTCAGTCCCTATGTCGATTCCTGTGTCTGATCCCGTATCCTGCCGTGAAGCGTTCCTGTCCAGAAGTCCTGTGGCTTTGCCTATGCCTGGTCGAGTTTCTGGCTTCTTGGTGTCCACCGGTCTGTCGTTTGGGATTCTGCCTGTCCTCCAGTTCTGAGAGTCTGTGTCGGCAGCATTGGGGGTTCCTGTCCGTTTGCCAGTATTCGTACCGATTCCGTGAGTAGCGGCTCTGCCGCGTCCGTCGGCCTAGGCCGCTGTATTCCGTTATTATTTCTGTCACTGGTGTTTTGCAGAGGGTTCTGCTTATGCTGTCACCGCCGGTACACAAAAGTATTGTGTCGGCGTGTGGTCAGCATTTCCTTTGTTGTTCTTTTCCTTTGGCGGCAAGCCGCACATACTTTGGTTTTAGGTTTGTTAGTAGCCCCTGGCCTTGTTGTTTAGTTAGAGGGCCCCTTGTTATCACCCTGTCTCGGTTCACTCTTTGTCTCTCATTAAGACCTGAGGGGGCATCGAAGTTGAGCAGACGTAATCCGCCCTTCAAACGCGGCTGCCATGGGCTCAAGCAACCATAGTCTCGCAAGAGTGTACTGACAGCACGGGCGAGACAACGGAGATAGGGTGCCAGGGGCTATTCCCTTTCCATTCCCCTTTCCCAGCATTACGTCCTGGTGCTCTGGACTCACTTCATAACATCTCCCTTGTTCTGAGCACCAGGAACCTAACATTATCACCAGCCATACCACAAAAAAGAAATAAAACTTTTTTCTTTTTTGGCCCAGTCCAGTGTATAGTCTAGAATCCAGTCCGGTGTTTAGAATCCAGTCCTGTCTAGAATTCAGTGTGCAGAATCCAGTCCGGTGTTTAGAATCCAGTCCGGTGTTTAGAATCCAGTCCGGTGTTTAAAAAAAAAAAAAAAAACAGTCTTGTTTTGTCTAGTTTAAAAATTTAGTCTTGCATTGTCTAGTCTTGCCTTGTCTAGTCTTGCCTTGTCTAGTCTTGTCTAGATTTAAATCCTCCTATGTCTACTATGCAAGCCCTGCAGGCATCTCTCTCAGCCCTGAACTCTGCTTTCAGTGCTTTGAGACCAGAGCGACTAGAAGTTTTGCAGCAATGCTTAAAGCAACTGCAAAACCTTCTGACTAAAATCTTGCTCATCTTGCCAGAAGTCGTTGAGAGTACATCTATCTCTAAAGAGACTCTTGTTCACAGTATGGTGACAAGAGAATCCTCTGGTTTAATTGAAGAGAAAAGGTTTAAAAGTTTTCTGCGGCCCAGGCTCTCAGAAGAGGAGCGTCTGCGTCGCAGAAACTTAAACTTATGCCTATATTGTGGGGGTTTAGGCCACTATCTGCAGACCTGTGAGTTGCGCAAGCCAAAGTGTGGTGACGAGTCTTGCCCTCTGGCCAAGTTGAGTCAGGATACAAGACCTACTCCTGTCTCTACTGTGGCAGAGGTACTTGTCACACAACCCACACTAAAAAGCTCTCTGTCCTATAATTGGGGTCCTTGGGCAAGGGAGCCCCATTTTAGATTCAGGAATCAAAAGAGAATGATTCTCTCCTCTCTTGAGGTTCCTGTTGAAGCAGAGTTGCAAGTCCCTGGAGTGGTGCCCGATGCCCAGGGTCCTGGAGTGGTGCCCGTTGCCCAGGGTCCTGGAGTGGTGCCCGTTGCCCAGGGTCCTGGAGTGGTGCCTGTTGCCCAGGGTCCTGGAGAGGTGCCCGATGCTCAGGATCTTGGTGCGGTACCCGATGCCCAGAGTGCTGGAGCGGTACCCGAAGCCCAGAGTGCTGGAGCGGTACCCGAGGCCCAGAGTGCTGGAGCGGTACCCGATGCCCAGAGTGCTGGAGCGGTACCCGATGCCCAGAGTGCTGGAGCGGTACCCGATGCCCAGAGTGCTGGAGCGGTACCCGATGCCCAGAGTGCTGGAGCGGTACCCGATGCCCAGAGTGCTGGAGCGGTACCCGATGCTCAGAGTGCTGGAGCGGTACCCGATGCCCAGAGTGCTGGAGCGGTACCAGATGCCCAGAGTGCTGGAGCGGTACCCGATGCTCTAGCTTATAGAGGGACATCAAATATTATAGTTCAGGTGTCCTTACCAGAAGGGGTCTCAGAAGCTGTTACCCCAGGTAGGGACTTGAAAAGCGCAACCCCAGAAAGGGTATCTAAAACCATAGTTCTAGAAGGGAACTCGAGAAGCAAAACCCCAGAAGGGATATTTGAAGTAATATCCTCAAGTGGGGTCTCGAGAGACGCAGCCTCTAAGAAGGGTCTAGAGGTCGCTTCCCCAGGAAAGAACTTAAGAGGCGTAGCATTAGTGGAGGTGCTGAAGGTTATAGCTTCAGCAAAAGACCAGGAAGTCATAGTCCCGGGAGAAGTTTCGATAATTATCGACTCAGAGAGCGAGGCCGATGGCTCGGTCCCAGTGGGGGAGGCCGACGGCTCGGTCCCAGTAAAAGAATCCGAGGTGCTGACCCCAGCGGGGTTCCCGGAGGCCACTGTCTCAGCAGGGTTCCCGGAGGTCACTGCCCCGGGTGGGGTTCAGAAAGTCACTGCCCCGGGTGGGGTTCAGAAAGTCACTGCCCCGTGTGGGGTTCAGAAAGTCACTGCCCCGGGTGGGGTTCAGAAAGTCACTGCCCCGGGTGGGGTTCAGAAAGTCACTGCCTCGTGTGGGGTTCAGAAAGTCACTGCCCCGGGTGGAGTTCAGAGAGTCTCAGCCTCGAGTAAGGTCAATAGTGACCAGGTCCTAGCAAAGCACTCCAGTCAGTCAGATGGGAAGGAAACAGATCCTGACTCTGTTGATATCTCAACATCCATAATCTTTGATGGGGACTTAGCCCAATTTCTGGCGCTTTTCAAACACTATTACATTATTATGTTGTCTAGACCATTTCTAGGCATCACTTTAGAAAACCTTGCGCTCTATCTGATTTATTCTTTTAGAGGAGAGCCTTTTGAGTGGGCGACCAGCCTAATGAAAGCTGAAGATCCCATTCTTCAGGATCCCCCAGCATTATGTGATGCAATTATTAAAAGATATGGTTCCAAAGAAATTGGTTCAGGTTCCTCTAAGTCACCCGTCTTGTCTGCTGAGAGTCCACCAAATACTGTAAACTCGGCACAAGAGTCTCAGCCCGTTGTTTTGACTGCAGGATGTGCTTTTCTGAATTCTTCTTCTAATAGGAGTACTTTGCCAGAAAGTTCAGCTCCCAAGGGTAAGAAACCTATCTCTGATTTGAACGCAGCCTTGCTGGGTGGTACCATCAGTTCAGACAATGTTTGGGGTATTACCTTGGTCAGACCTAAAGAGCTTTGTAAAAAGAAGAAGAAGAAAAGGAAATAATTTTTGACTCTTGCCGTGATAAAAAAAAAAAAAGATTTTTTTCCTTGTCGTGTCCAGTGGCCACCGTCAAGGGGAGGGCACTGTTACAAGCTATTGTTGCAGCCTGTTTCTGTTTTCTTGTGTTAGACCAGCCTTCCTTTTTCTCCCATTTTTCAAGTCCATGTTAGACCAGTGTGTCAGGTTTTTTTTTGTATCCCTTGTTTTGGATAGTCTGTATTTTGGGGTCCTTTGACCCCTCCTCAAGGGGGGGGGGGTACTGTTATGAGCCACGGCTGTGGCTCATTCCTGTTTTGCATGTCAGTTAGGTATTTTATGTTATTCTTCTGTTCATGTTCCCCGTGGGTGTCATGGGGTGCTCGGAGCTCACCCTTAAGGAGGGGATACTGTTATGAACCACAGTTAGTGGTTCATTCCTATTTTATGTTTATAAGTTGTTTTGCAGGCCAGGATTTCCCGTTGCTCTGTTTAAGAATACTCTTGGTTGCTGCCGCTGGTGAGTCTGTGTAATTGCAGCTTGTTCCCATGTGTTCAGCCTCACCTGGCTGCTAATTGCATCTTGTCAGTTTGGAGTCATGCAACAGGGCAGCTGCATGATATTATTAATTAGGCCTCTCTGTTATATGCTGGCTCAGTGCAATTCACAGACGCTGGTGATATTTCTAGGTTTCCAGTCTGCTTGAGTTCTGAGCTTGTTCCTGCCAGTTCCTGAGCTCCTGTGTAGCAGTGTCTGTCGAGCTGCTTCATGTGTCGATTCCTGTGTCAGTCCCTGTGTCGATTCCTGTGTCTGATCCCGTGTCCTGCCGTGAAGCGTTCCTGTCCAGAAGTCCTGTGGCTTTGCCTATGCCTGGTCGAGTTTCTGGCTTCTTGGTGTCCACCGGTCTGTCGTTTGGGATTCTGCCTGTCCTCCAGTTATGAGAGTCTGTGTCGGCAGCATTGGGGGTTCCTGTCCGTTTGCCAGTATTCGTACCGATTCCGTGAGTAGCGGCTCTGCCGCGTCCGTCGGCCTAGGCCGCTGTATTCCGTTATTATTTCTGTCACTGGTGTTTTGCAGAGGGTTCTGCTTATGCTGTCACCGCCGGTACACAAAAGTATTGTGTCGGCGTGTGGTCAGCATTTCCTTTGTTGTTCTTTTCCTTTGGCGGCAAGCCGCACATACTTTGGTTTTAGGTTTGTTAGTAGCCCCTGGCCTTGTTGTTTAGCTAGAGGGCCCCTTGTTATCACCCTGTCTCGGTTCAATCTTTGTCTCTCATTAAGACCTGAGGGGGCATCGAAGTTGGGCAGACGTAATCCGCCCTTCAAACGCGGCTGCCATGGGCTCAAGCAACCATAGTCTCGCAAGAGTGTACTGACAGCACGGGCGAGACAACGGAGATAGGGTGCCAGGGGCTATTCCCTTTCCATTACCCTTTCCCAGCATTACGTCCTGGTGCTCTGGACTCACTTCATAACATCTCCCTTGTTCTGAGCACCAGGAACCTAACACTTCCCAGTTGTCCACTCCCGGAATGAACACTGCTGACAGTGCTATCACGTGATTTTCCGCCCATCGGAGAATCCTTGTGGCTTCTGCCATCGCCATCCTGCTTCTTGTGCCGCCCTGTCGGTTTACATGGGCGACCGCCGTGATGTTGTCTAACTGAATCAGCACCGGCTGGTTTTGAAGCAGGGGTTTTGCTTGACTTAGGGCATTGTAAATGGCCCTTAGTTCCAGAATATTTATGTGTAGGGAAGCCTCCTGACTCGACCATTGTCCTTGGAAGTTTCTTCCCTGAGTGACTGCCCCCCAACCTCGGAGGCTTGCATCCGTGGTCACCAGGACCCATCCTGTATGCCGAATCTGCGGCCCTCGAGAAGATGAGCACTCTGCAGCCACCACAGCAGAGACACCCTGGCCCTCGGGGACAGGGTGATCAGCCGATGCATCTGAAGATGCGATCCGGACCACTTGTCTAACAGATCCCACTGAAAGATCCTTGCATGGAACATGCCGAAGGGAATCGCTTTGTAAGAAACTACCATCTTTCCCAGGACTCGCGTGCAGTGATGCACCGACACCTGTTTTTGTTTCAGGAGGTCTCTGACCAGAGATGACAACTCCTTGGCCTTCTCCTCCGGGAGAAACACCTTCTTCTGTTCTGTGTCCAGAATCATACCCAAGAACAGCAGACGCGTCGTAGGAACCAGCTGCGACTTTGGGATATTCAGAATCCAGCTGTGCTGTTGTAGCACTTCCTGAGATAGTGCTACTCCGACCAACAACTGCTCCATGGACCTCGCCTTTATAAGGAGATCGTCCAAGTACGGGATAATTATAACTCCCTTCTTTCGAAGGAGTAGCATCATTTCGGCCATTACTTTGGTAAATACCCTCGGTAACGTGGACAGACCAAACGGCAACGTCTGGAATTGGTAATGGCAGTCCTGTACCACAAAACGGAGGTACACCTGGTGAGGTGGGTAAATGGGGACATGTAGGTAAGCATCCTTGATGTCCAGTGATACCATATAATCCCCCTCTTCCAGGCTTGCAATAACCGCCCTGAGCGATTCCATTTTGAACTTGAACTTTCTTATAAAAGTGTTCAATGATTTTAAATTTAGAATGGGTCTCACCGAACTGTCTGGTTTCGGTACCACAAACATTGTGGAATAGTAACCCCGTCCCTGTTGAAGGAGGGGAACTTTTATTATCACCTGCTGGAGGAACAGCTTGTGAATTGCCGCCAGTACTACCTCCCTGTCCTGGGGAGTAGCTGGCAAGGCTGATTTGAGGTAACGGCAAGGGGGAGACGTCTCGAACTCCAGCTTGTATCCCTGAGATACCACTTGTAGAACCCAGAGATCCACCTGTGAGCGAACCCACTGGTCGCTGAAGTTCCGGAGACGGGCCCCCACCGCACCTGGCTCCACCTGTGGAGCCCCAGCGTCATGCGGTGGACTTAGTGGAAGCAGGGGAGGATTTTTGTTCTTGGGAACTGGCTGTCTGGTGCAGCTTTTTCCCTCTACCCCTGCCTCTGGGCAGAAAGGATGCACCTCTAACCCGCTTGCCTTTCTGAGGCCGAAAGGACTGTACTTGATAATACGGTGCTTTCTTAGGCTGTGAGGGAACCTGAGGTAAAAAAGTCGACTTCCCAGCTGTTGCTGTGGATACGAGGTCCGAGAGACCGTCCCCAAACAATTCCTCACCCTTATAAGGCAAAACTTCCATGTGCCTTTTAGAATCAGCATCACCTGTCCACTGCCGAGTCCATAATACTCTCCTGGCAGAAATGGACATTGCATTAATTCTAGATGCCAGCCGGCAAATGTCCCTCTGTGCATCCCTCATATATAAGACTACGTCCTTAATATGCTGTATGGTTAGCAAAATAGTGTCCCTGTCAAGGGAATCAATGTTATCAGACAGGGAATCAGACCATGCGGCTGCAGCACTACACATCCATGCTGAAGCAATAGCAGGTCTTAGTATAGTACCTGAGTGTGTATACACAGACTTCAGGATAGCCTCCTGCTTTCTATCTGCAGGCTCCTTTAAGGCGGCCGTATCCTGAGAAGGCAGTGCCACCTTTTTTGATAAGCGTGTGAGCGCCTTGTCCACCTTAGGGGATGTCTCCCAGCGTAACCTATCCGTTGGCGGGAAAGGGTACGCCATTAGTAACCGCTTAGAAATCACTAGTTTCTTATCTGGGGAACCCCACGCTTCTTCACACAATTCATTTAACTCATCAGATGGGGGAAAAGTCACTGGCTGCTTTTTCTCCCCAAACATAATACCCTTTTTTGTGGTAACCGAGTTAATGTCAGAAATGTGCAACACATTTTTCATTGCCGTAATCATGCATCGGATGGCCCTAGTGGATTGTATATTTGTCTCATCCTCGTCGACACTGGAGTCAGAATCCGTGTCGACATCTGTGTCTGCCATCTGAGGTAGCGGGCATTTTTGAGCCCCTGATGGCCTCTGAGATGCCTGGGCAGGCGCGGGCTGAGATGCCGGCTGTCCCAAAGCTGCGTCATCGAACCTTTTATGCAAGGAGTTGACACTGTCGGTTAATACCTTCCACATATCCATCCACTCAGGTGTCGGCCCCGCAGGGGGCAACATCACACTTATCGGCACCTGCTCCGCCTCCACGTAAGCGTCCTCATCAAACATGTCGACACAGCTGTACCGACACACCGCACACACACACAGGGAATGCTCTGACTGAGGACAGGACCCCACAAAGTCCTTTGGGGAGACAGAGAGAGAGTATGCCAGCACACACCAGAGCGCTATATAACAGAGGGATATACACTATACACAAAGTGAATTTTCCCCCAATAGCTGCTTATATCACAATTTGCGCCTAAATTTATGTGCCCCCCCTCTCTTTTTTACCCTTTCTGTAGTGTATACTGCAGGGGAGAGCCTGGGGAGCGTCCTTCCAGCGGAGCTGTGAAGAGAAAATGGTGCTGGCTGTGCTGAGGAAGATAGCCCCGCCCCTTTAGCGGCGGGCTTCTCCCGCTTTTTTAACGAAAATTATGGTGGGGGATTAGGCACATATACAGTTTAGAACTGTATTATGTGCAGTTTGCCATTTAAGGTATACTAATTGCAGCCCAGGGCGCCCCCCCCCATCGCCCTGCACCCACCAGTGACCGGAGCGTGTGGTGTGCTGTGGGAGCAATGGCGCACAGATGCAGTGCTGTGCGCTACCTTATTGAAGACCGGAGTCTTCAGCCGCCGATTTTCTCCGGTATCTTCCGTCTTCTGGCTCTGCAAGGGGGACGGCGGCGCGGCTCCGGGAACGGACGATCGAGGTCGGGCCCTGTGTTCGATCCCTCTGGAGCTAATGGTGTCCAGTAGCTTTAGAAGCACAAGCTAGCTGCAAGCAGGTAGGTTTGCTTCTCTCCCCTAAGTCCCACGTAGCAGTGAGTCTGTTGCCAGCAGATCTCACTGAAAATAAAAAACCTAACAAATACTTTCTTTATAGTGAACTCAGGAGAGCCCACTAAGTGCATCCAGCTCTGGCCGGGCACAGATTCTAACTGAGGTCTGGAGGAGGGGCATAGAGGGAGGAGCCAGTGCACACCAGATGTAGTACCTAATCTTTCTTTAAAGAGTGCCCAGTCTCCTGCGGGGCCCGTCTATTCCCCATGGTCCTTACGGAGTACCCAGCATCCACTAGGACGTCAGAGAAATGACGGTGCCGGAGGGGACTGCTCCCTCTAGCATCCAGAGGAGCGGTCCCTCTGGCGCGGTTGGGATAAAAGATAGTGAGGTGCCTAGTCAGATGGTGGTGGTAGGGGATTCTATCATCAGGAAGGCAGATAGGGCAATCTGCTACCGGGACCGTGATCGCCTTACAGTCTGTTGTCTCCCGGGTGCTCGATACGGCACATCACGGACCGGGTAGATAGATTGTTGGGAGGGGCTGGGAAAGACCCGGCGGTCTTGGTGCACGTTGGCACCAATGACAAAGTTAGCGGAAGGTGGGATGTCCTTAAGAAAGACTATAGGGACTTAGGAAAGAAACTGAAGGCAAGGACATCTAAGGTAATATTCTCGGAATTATTACCCGTGCCACGCGCTAGTCCAGGGAGGCAGAGGGAGATTAGGGAGGTAAATGTGTGTCTTACGGATTGGTGCAGGAAAGAGGGGTTTGTGTTCCTGGAACACTGGGCGGACTTCTCAGTCAGGCGCCATCTCTTTTGTCGTGACGGATTGCACCTGTCTGAGGAGGGGGCAGCGGTGCTGGGGGGAAGGATGGTTAGAAGGTTGGAGGAGATTTTAAACTAGGAGCCTGGGGGGAGGGTTTAGCTAGAAACTACGGGTCATGCAGTGAGAATAGTGGGGATGGCGGTAGTAAACAAAATGTGGGAGAAGTTGGGGGGAGGGTAAGAGCAGGCGGTAAGGTTACTAACATGGGTACTAAAAGAGATTTTACCAAAGCACTAACCAATGACTATTACAGGTTATCATTGCTACATAAGGTGAAAGATGTCCCTAACGCAAGGGAAAATACTTATCTTAGTTGTATGTATGTAAACGCCAGAAGCATTACTGGTAAAAAGGGTGAACTAGAAATACTTGCAGCAAGCAAACAGTATGATATTATAGGCATTACTGAAACTTGGTGGGATGAATCTCATGATTAGACAGTCAATCTAGAGGGCTATACACTGTTTAGGAGAGACAGACTAAATAATAAGGGTGGAGGGGTGTGTCTTTACGTAAAGCCATTTTTAAAACCTGATATACGAGAAGATATTCAGGAGGGGACTGTAGACACTGTCGAGACATTATGGGTAGAAATTGCATGCGGGGTAAAAGGAATAAAAAAGTTAGTATTGGGTGTATGCTATAGGCCGCCTGGTATCAACGCATCTGATGAGGAATTGTTACTAAAGCAAATTGAAAGAGCAGCAGGAGTAGGAGACATAGTAGTGATGGGAGATTTTAACTATCCAGAGATAAACTGGAAAAACGATTCATGTGATACTGCTAGGGGCAATATGTTTTAATCACACTTAATGATAACTACTTAGTTCAACTAATTGAGGAACCAACTAGGTACAATGCAATCTTAGACCTGGTATTAACAAACAATGGGGATTTGGTATCAGGTATTATAGTAGGGGAACCCATAGGAAACAGCGACCACAATATGGTCACATTCAATATCAGTTTCCATAAACAGCCCTATACTGGCTCAACTAGGACTCTAAACTTTAGCAAAGCAAATTTTGAAAAGATGAGGGTATTTTTCAGGGATATTGAATGGGAAGGTTTGTTTTTAGGAAAAAATACTACGGAGAAATGGGAGGTACTAAAATTCCTGCTAGCTAAAAATACACTCAAATTTATTCCTACGAGCAGCAAAAAAAGGAATAAAAATCATAAACCGATGTGGCTTAACAAAAAGATAAAGGAATTTATGGGCAAGAAAAGGCGAGCATTTAAAAAATACAAATCTGACGGGGAAGCAGAGTCATTTCAGCACTATAAGGAATGTAACAAAATATGCAAAAAGGAAATAAGAGCGGCTAAAATAGAAACGGAAAAACTAGTAGCAAAGGAAAGCAAAGCGAATCCCCAAAAATTATTTAAATACATTAATAGCAAGAGATTAAAGAAGGAGAGTATAGGCCATTTAAAGGACAAGTTGGGAGTCTTAAGCAAAAATGATAATGACATAGCGGACACACTAAATGAGTTTTTTTCAACAGTATTTACTAGAGAGGACCCAATACAGGGACTAACACATAATCTCAATAATGAGAATATCCCACTGATAGGTACTTATTTAAGCGAGGAAGTAGTCTGTGACCGATTAAAACATTTAAAGATTAATAAGTCACCAGGTCCCGATGGTATTCACCCAAGGGTTCTAATGGAGCTTCACTCTGAACTTGCAAAACCGCTATTTTTGATCTTGAAGGATTCAGTAATATCAGGTATGGTTCCCAAAGACTGGCGTATAGCGGTAGTGCCTATATTCAAAAAGAGAAGTAAAGCTGAACCAGGTAATTATAGACCAGTTAGTCTTACATCTATAGTGGGGAAAGTACTGGAAGGTATTCTGAGAGATAGTATTCAGAAGTTCCTTGAAGTCAATAAGGTCATTAAAAGGAATCAACATGGGTTTATGAAGGACAGATCCTGTCAAACCAACTTACTTGGCTTTTATGAAACAGTAAGCGCAGACCTAGATCAGGGTAAAGAGGTGGATGTAATCTTTTAAGATTTTGCTAAAGCGTTCGACACTGTACCACACATGAGACTTATCTACAAGCTACAAGAATCAGGGCTAGGAAGCACAATATGCACTTGGGTCAAAAACTGGTTAGATAATAGGGAGCAGCGCGTTGTGGTTAATGGATCTTTTTCAACTTGGACTGAAGTGCTAAGTGGTGTGCCGCAAGGCTCAGTATTAGGACTGCTATTGTTCAATATTTTCATTAACGACCTAACAGAAGGTCTAGAGAGCATGGTGTCAATTTTTGCAGATGATACCAAATTGTGTAAAGTTATAAATGCGGAGGGGGATGCTGAGTCGCTTCAGAATGACTTAGTTAAATTAGAAGCTTGGGCAGCGAAATGGAGAATGCGCTTCAATACAGACAAGTGTAAGGTAATGCACTGTGGTAACAAGAACAAAAATAACACCTACCTACTAAATGGGGTAAAATTAGGGGATTCTGTACTGGAAAAGGACTTAGGTGTCCTCATAGATAGCAAACTAAGCAGTAGTACCCAAAGTAGGACTGCAGCAAAGAAGGCTAATAAGATATTAGCATGCATAAAACGGGGAATTGATGCTAGGGACGAGAGTATTATACTCCCATTATATAAATCCCTTGTGAGGCCACACCTTGAATACTGTGTACAATTCTGGGCACCTTACTACAAAAAGGATATCCTGGAGCTAGAAAAGGTTCAAAGGCGGGCGACCAAACTAATTAAGGGTATGGAGACGCTGGAATACGAGGAAAGGCTTGCAATACTAGACATGTTTACACTGGAAAAGAGGAGATTAAGAGGGGACATGATCAACATTTACAAATATATAAGGGGAAAATATACAGATCTTGCGCAGGACCTGTTTTTGGTTAGATCAACACAGAGAACTCGTGGACACTCGCTCAGGTTAGAGGAGAGGAGATTCCACACAATACGGCGTAAAGGCTTTTTTACGGTAAGGACGATACGTGTTTGGAATTCCCTGCCTGAGGGAGTTGTAATGGACAACTCAGTCAACGCCTTTAAGAATGGGTTAGATAAATTCCTAATGGATAAGGATATCCAGGGTTACGGGGCATAGTTACGCACTATGGTTATTATAAAAAAGAGGGGTTAATCGGAACGGCAGTCAGCAACTTCAGTCAAAATTTTATACAAAATAATCGTGCATAGGAGAACACAAATAGGTTGAACCCGATGGACAATTGTCTTTTTTCAACATTAGATACTATGTTACTATGTGTCCGAGCAGTGGCAGCAGCAGCAATACTCAAGAAGGTGGCAGACATTGTGCTTGATCATCCACTGTGTATACAAGTACCTCACGCTGTAACAGAAATACTAAGTCAAGCAAGAACCAAGCATCTTTCTGCAGCCAGACTTACCAAATATGATGTAGCACTATTAAGCGCCTCCCATGTCACCATCACAAGATGCACTGTACTAAACCCAGCCACACTCCTTCCCATCAACGATTCAAAAGAGGGGAAGAGAGGGGGAAATGGTGATGATGGTGAATAGTCAGATGAGGAGGAAAATGCTGCTACAGACGCAGAAAATACAACACAAAAATTTCCACGATTGCCCAGCCCTCATGGAATTAGAGACTTTACCTCTTCCTAATGTCCAAGATACACCACTGGACAATCCAGACATGAACCTGTTCGTCGATGGATCAAGATATTATGATAATGGATCCCCAAGGACAGGATATGCAATAACAACTGAAACTGATGTCATAGATTCTGGACCATTGCCACCAAGCATGTCAGCACAAGAAGCAGAACTCATAGCAATGACTAAAGCCTGCATACATGCTGAAAACATGACAGCTAACATCTACACGGATTCACGCTATGCTTGGGGAGTGTCCCAGGATTATGGCATTATTTGGAAAAGTAGGGACTTCAAAGGTGCAAATGGAAAAGCCATCAAACATGCCAGTTTGATTATGGAACTCTTTAGAGCACTGGAACTACCTAAAAGGATTGGAATAATCAAGGTACAAGCACATACTAAGAGCCAAACCATTGAAGCTAAAGGAAAAGCATTTGCAGATGCAGAAGCCAAGAGAATTGCCTTACAATCAAAAGAACCTGAGCAAGTCTTAGTAGCTCAAGATGTGAAGCAAATGCCCAGTGAAGAGGAGTTGATCAAAATTCAACAACAAGCATCACAAGGAGAAAAGGTGAAATGGACACGATTGGGGGCAGAAGAAGATGAACATGGACTTTGGAAGTCAAGAGAATTGAAGTACTGTCTACCAGCAGCTCTATTTCCACCTATATTACAAGTAGCTCATGGACAAGTACATCATTCAAAGGAAGCCATGGTGAATAGAGTACAAGAGCATTGGATAGCTCCAGGCTTCAACAAAGCTGCAACAAACTTTGTAGCAGGATGCTGGTTCTGTGGAATCAGCAATCCAGGACAAAGAACCAAGACACCTCTAGGAACTATACCCAAAGCCTCTTACCCATTTCAGAGACTACAAATTGACTATATACAGTTGCCATGAAGCGGTCCATATGAATTTGTACTAGTAGCAACGGACATGTTTAGTCACTGGGCTGAAGCCTGGCCAGTGAGCAAAGCCACAGCAAAAACTACTGCAAAGAAACTGATAGCAGAAGTAGTATGTAGATTTGGGGTACCTGAGGTTATAGAATCAGATAGAGGTACACATTTCACAGGAGAAGTCATGCAGCATATAATGAAAGATTTGGGGGTACAGCAGGCCTTCCACGTGCCTTACAGGCCTCAGGCCAGTGGGAGGGTGGAACGTCTGAACTTTGACCTTAAGCTAAAACTACAGAAAATGATGACAGAAACCAAAAGAAATTGGCCAGAATGCCTACCTATAGTCTTGTTCAATATTAGGACCACACCTATGAGACCTAGTAAGCTGACTCCATATGAGATATTGTTTGGATCAGCTCCAAGAACAGGTTGTTATTATCCACAACAGTTACAACATAATCATGGTGATTTAACAGGTTATGTACAGGAGGTCTGTAAAACATTGACTAACCTCCATTGCCGAGTGTTTTCTTCCATTCCAGACCCAGAAGGATCAGCTACGCATAAGCTAAATCCAGGAGATTGGGTCTATTTAAAAAGACATGCGAGAAAGACCTTTGAACCAAGATATGATGGTCCATATCAAGTGCTGCTAACCACAACTACCTCAATTAAGGTGAAAGGTCGCGATACTTGGGTACACGCCTCCCACTCAAAGAAGTTGACAGTGACTCTCCACCCAGAAGAATGAAGTTGCTTAACCTTTGTTTGTTGTTAGGGGTAATCCCCATGGTTTGGGCTATAAGTCCATGGGACTGGTTTACTGAAAGGGAGTGTCATAATGATGGGACAGTTAATAAGGGAAACCCAGATTCCTGCTGGTGGAGCTTTGATGACCAACGGTGGAATTACTATAATCTAACTACACAACCCTCTGTCTGTTTTTACGTTTATAAAAAAGGTGGAGTTCTCACTTATGAGACACGAAAAAATATGTCAGCAAGCTATAAAGCGGTGGAGAGCATGTAAAGCTCTTAAGATTATTATAAATGAAGGGAAAAATAAGAATTTACTTACCGATAATTCTATTTCTCATAGTCCGTAGTGGATGCTGGGGACTCCGAAAGGACCATGGGGAATAGCGGCTCCGCAGGAGACTGGGCACAAAAGTAAAAAGCTTTAGGACTACCTGGTGTGCACTGGCTCCTCCCCCTATGACCCTCCTCCAAGCCTCAGTTAAGATACTGTGCCCGGACGAGCGTACACAATAAGGAAGGATTTTGAATCCCGGGTAAGACTCATACCAGCCACACCAATCACACCGTACAACTTGTGATCTGAACCCAGTTAACAGCATGATAACAGAAGGAGCCTCCGAAAAGATGGCTCACAAAAACAATAACCCGATTTTTGTAACAATAACTATGTACAAGTAATGCAGACAATCCGCACTTGGGATGGGCGCCCAGCATCCACTACGGACTATGAGAAATAGAATTATCGGTAAGTAAATTCTTATTTTCTCTAACGTCCTAGTGGATGCTGGGGACTCCGAAAGGACCATGGGGAATATACCAAAGCTCCCAAACGGGCGGGAGAGTGCGGATGACTCTGCAGCACCGAATGAGAGAACTCCAGGTCCTCCTCAGCCAGGGTATCAAATTTGTAGAATTTAGCAAACGTGTTTGCCCCTGACCAAGTAGCTGCTCGGCAAAGTTGTAAAGCCGAGACCCCTCGGGCAGCCGCCCAAGATGAGCCCACTTTCCGTGTGGAATGGGCTTTTACAGATTTTGGCTGTGGCAGGCCTGCCACAGAATGTGCAAGCTGAATTGTACTACAAATCCAACGAGCAATCGTCTGCTTAGAAGCAGGAGCACCCAGCTTGTTGGGTGCATACAGGATAAACAGTGAATCAGATTTTCTGACTCCAGCCGTCCTGGAAACATATATTTTCAGGGCCCTGACTACGTCCAGCAACTTGGAATCCTCCAAGTCCCTAGTAGCCGCAGGCACCACAATAGGCTGGTTTAAGTGAAAAGCTGAAACCACCTTAGTGAGAAATTGAGGACGAGTCCTCAATTCTGCCCTGTCCGTATGAAAAATTAGGTAAGGGCTTTTATAGGATAAAGCCGACAATTCTGAGACACGCCTGGCTGAAGCCAGGGCTAACAGCATTACCACTTTCCATGTGAGATATTTTAAGTCCACAGTGGTGAGTGGTTCAAACCAATGTGATTTTAGGAATCCCAAAACTACATTAAGATCCCAAGGTGCCACTGGAGGCACAAAAGGAGGCTGTATATGCAGTACTCCCTTGACAAACGTCTGAACTTCAGGAACAGAAGCCAGTTCTTTTTGGAAGAATATTGACAGAGCCGAAATTTGAACCTTAATGGACCCTAATTTGAGGCCCATAGACAGTCCTGTTTGCAGGAAATGCAGGAAACGACCCAGTTGAAATTCCTCTGTAGGGGCCTTCCTGGCCTCGCACCACGCAACATATTTACGCCAAATACGGTGATAATGTTGTACGGTTACATCCTTCCTGGCTTTGATCAGGGTAGGGATGACTTCATCCGGAATGCCTTTTTTCTTCAGGATCCGGCGTTCAACCGCCATGCCGTCAAACGCAGCCGCGGTAAGTCTTGGAACAGACATGGTCCCTGCTGGAGCAGGTCCTTTCTTAGAGGTAGAGGCCACGGGTCTTCCGTGAGCATCTCTTGAATTTCCGGGTACCAAGTCCTTCTTGGCCAATCCGGAGCCACGAGTATAGTCTTTACTCCTCTCCTTCTTATGATTCTCAGTACTTTTGGTATGAGAGGAAGAGGAGGGAACACATACACTGACTGGTACACCCACGGTGTTACCAGAGCGTCCACAGCTATTGCCTGAGGGTCCCTTGACCTGGCGCAATATCTGTCCAGTTTTTTGTTGAGGCGGGACGCCATCATGTCCACCTTTGGTTTTTCCCAACGGTTCACAATCATGTGGAAGACTTCTGGGTGAAGTCCCCACTCCCCCGGGTGAAGATCGTGTCTGCTGAGGAAGTCTGCTTCCCAGTTGTCCACTCCCGGAATGAACACTGCTGACAGTGCTATCACATGATTCTCCGCCCAGCGAAGAATCCTTGCCACTTCCATCATTGCCCTCCTGCTTCTTGTGCCGCCCTGTCTGTTTACGTGGGCGACTGCCGTGATGTTGTCCGACTGGATCAACACCGGCTGACCCTGAAGCAGAGGTCTTGCCTGACTTAGGGCATTGTAAATGGCCCTTAGTTCCAGGATATTTATGTGAAGTGACGTTTCCATGCTTGACCACAAGCCCTGGAAATTTCTTCCCTGTGTGACTGCTCCCCAGCCTCTCAGGCTGGCATCCGTGGTCACCAGGACCCAATCCTGAATGCCGAATCTGCGGCCCTCTAGGAGATGAGCACTCTGTAACCACCACAGGAGAGACACCCTTGTCCTTGGAGACAGGGTTATCCGCTGATGCATTTGAAGATGCGATCCGGACCATTTGTCCAGCAGATCCCACTGAAAAGTTCTTGCGTGGAATCTGCCGAATGGAATCGCTTCGTAAGAAGCCACCATCTTTCCCAGGACCCTTGTGCATTGATGTACTGACACTTGGCCTGGTCTTAGGAGGTTCCTGACTAGGTCGGATAACTCCTTGGCCTTCTCCTCCGGGAGAAACACCTTTTTCTGTACTGTGTCCAGAATCATCCCTAGGAACAGCAGACGTGTCGTCGGAATCAGCTGCGATTTTGGAATATTTAGAATCCATCCGTGCTGTCGTAGTACTACTTGAGATAGTGCTACTCCGACCTCTAACTGTTCTCTGGACCTTGCCCTTATCAGGAGATCGTCCAAGTAAGGGATAATTAAGACGCCTTTTCTTCGAAGAAGAATCATCATTTCGGCCATTACCTTGGTAAAGACCCGGGGTGCCGTGGACAATCCAAATGGCAGCGTCTGAAACTGATAGTGACAGTTCTGTACCACAAACCTGAGGTACCCTTGGTGAGAAGGGCAAATTGGGACATGGAGGTAAGCATCCTTGATGTCCAGAGACACCATATAGTCCCCTTCTTCCAGGTTCGCTATCACTGCTCTGAGTGACTCCATCTTGAACTTGAACCTTTTTATGTAAGTGTTCAAGGATTTCAGATTTAAAATGGGTCTCACCGAGCCGTCCGGCTTCGGTACCACAAACAGCGTGGAATAATACCCCTTTCCCTGTTGTAGGAGAGGTACCTTGATTATCACCTGCTGGGAATACAGCTTGTGAATGGCTTCCAATACCGCCTCCCTGTCGGGGGGAGACGTTGGTAAAGCAGACTTCAGGAACCGGCGAGGGGGAGACGTCTCGAATTCCAATTTGTACCCCTGAGATACTACCTGCAGGATCCAGGGGTCCACTTGCGAGTGAGCCCACTGCGCGCTGAAATTCTTGAGACGGGCCCCCACCGTGCCTGAGTCCGCTTGTAAGGCCCCAGCGTCATGCTGAGTACTTGGCAGAAGCGGGGGAGGGCTTCTGTTTGTGGGAAGAGGCTGTCTGCTGCAGTCTTTTTCCCCTTCCTCTGCCCCGGGGCAGATATGAGTGGCCTTTTGCCCGCTTGCCCTTATGGGGACGAAAGGACTGAGCCTGAAAAGACGGTATCTTTTTCTGCTGCGAGGTGACTTGGGGTAAAAAGGTGGATTTTCCAGCCGTTGCCGTGGCCACCAGGTCCGATAGACCGACCCCAAATAACTCCTCCCCTTTATACGGCAATACTTCCATATGCCGTTTGGAATCCGCATCCCCTGACCACTGTCGCGTCCATAATCCTCTTCTGGCAGAAATGGACATCGCACTTACTCTTGATGCCAGAGTGCAAATATCCCTCTGTGCATCTCGCATATATAGAAATGCATCCTTTAAATGCTCTATAGTCAATAATATATTGTCCCTGTCCAGGGTATCAATATTTTCAGTCAGGGAATCCGACCAAGCCACCCCAGCACTGCACATCCAGGCTGAGGCGATTGCTGGTCGCAGTATAATACCAGTATGTGTGTATATACTTTTAAGGATATTTTCCAGCTTCCTATCAGCTGGTTCCTTGAGGGCGGCCGTATCAGGGGACGGTAACGCCACTTGTTTTGATAAGCGTGTGAGCGCCTTATCTACGCTAGGGGGTGTTTCCCAACGCGCCCTAACCTCTGGCGGTAAAGGGTATAATGCCAATAACTTTTTAGAAATTAGCAGTTTTTTATCGGGGGAAACCCACGCTTCATCACACACCTCATTTAATTCATCTGATTCGGGAAAAACTACGGGTAGTTTTTTCACACCCCACATAATACCCTTTTTTGTGGTACTTGTAGTATCAGAAATGTTCAAAACCTCCTTCATTGCCGTGATCATGTAACGTGTGGCCCTACTGGAAAATACGTTTGTTTCCTCACCGTCGACACTGGAGTCAGTGTCCGTGTCAGTGTCTGTATCGACCTGAGGTAATGGGCGTTTTATAGCCCCTGACGGTGTTTGAGACGCCTGTACAGGTATTAACTGATTTGCCGGCTGTCTCATGTCGTCAACAGTCTTTTGTAAAGTGCCGACACTATCACGTAATTCTTTCCATAAGACCATCCAGTCAGGTGTCGACTCCCTAGGGGGTGACATCACTAACACAGGCAATTGCTCCGCCTCCACACCATTTTCCTCCTCATACATGTCGACACAGCGTACCGACACACAGCACACACACAGGGAATGCTCTGATAGAGGACAGGACCCCACTAGCCCTTTGGGGAGACAGAGGGAGAGTTTGCCAGCACACACCAGAGCGCTATATATATACAGGGATAACCTTATATAAGTGTTTTTCCCTAATATAGCTGCTGTATATATTAATATGCCAATTTAGTGCCCCCCCTCTCTTGTTTTACCCTGTTTCTGTAGTGCGGGACTGCAGGGGAGAGTCAGGGAGCCATCCTCCAACGGAGCTGTGAGGAAAAAATGGTGCTTGTGTGCTGAGGAGATAGGCTCCGCCCCTTTTTCGGCGGCCTTTCTCCCGCTTTTTTGTGGAAAACTGGCAGGGGTTAAATACATCCATATAGCCCAGGAGCTATATGTGATGTATTTTTAGCCATTTAAGGTATTTTCATTGCGTCCCAGGGCGCCCCCCCCCCCAGCGCCCTGCACCCTCAGTGACCGGAGTGTGAAGTGTGCTGAGAGCAATGGCGCACAGCTGCGGTGCTGTGCGCTACCTTATTGAAGACAGGACGTCTTCTGCCGCCGATTTTCCGGACCTCTTCCTCATGGTCCTTTCGGAGTCCCCAGCATCCACTAGGACGTTAGAGAAACTTCATTTTAGCAGTACCCTTCACCACAAAAGCAGGTAACTCAGATTTATGGACACCACAGTTCAGAGGGCAGTATATTGATCCAGAAAACAAAACTCATGACCTATCCCTATGCACTAGCACTGATAATGGGCTGGCATGTCCTCATACTACATACATACCAGAATCATGTCAGCTTAAAAATCCTACTAGTGTTTGTAATTGGGAGTTGCATGACCCAAAAGATGACATCTTCATAGAAGTGGCACCACAAATAGTCTGTATGATCACATATGACAAACAGATCAGTCAGCTATACCAGTTACCACGCCCTATATCAGGATGCCTGTTTAATGTAACTCATATAGTATGGAAAAATCAGACCATTGTTTTCTATAAGGATCAGACTGACTACCTAGATCAGGCTTTTAAGCCATTAACTCTTCCCCCCCATAACATAACTGTAAGCATACAGGACATCATTAATATAATCAACAATACAGAAAAATTGGAAGAGCACCTAAGGGAAGTTAATTACTCTACAAGACATGCGCAGATGCAAACAATACTAGAAGCTGGGGAATTGAAACACATGGCCACACAGCTAAAAAAATAACTTACAGCATCACTGGTGGAATATTTTCACAGGAAAATCCCCATCAGCTACAGGATTAATGAAAACTGTTCTACACCCACTACTGGCAATAGTCATAGTATTGATAGGGCTGGTTGCTTGGAATTGTTATTTTTCCTGCAGGTTCAGGAAACATGTGAACAAGATGGACGCAATCAGAAATGCCCAAGAGGTTCTTCTGTAGAATAGGGAACTCGTTGCATTAGTTTTCTTGCCACGAGGGCATTTAATGGCAGGCTGCCCATCCCAGTGTGGTGACATACGTGCCGGAATCATGACAGGAATTACTAATGTAGCCTAGTGTAGGTAGAATGGGGGAAAAAGTGGAATCAAAAAGAGGGGAAATGATGGTGTAAGAGCTTCCGCAGTATAGCAAATATATATTGATTCAAGCTTTTTCGCATTGATTAAGATATTTACTGTTAATCACAAATGTGTTGATGTATCCTTAAATATTGCACAGATATTCAGAAAATTGTATACTCAGAATATTATATTCAAAGCATGAATTGTTCAAAGACATACAACACCAGATGTATTCAAGGCCAGTCAGGCAGATCGCCAATATGTCTGAACATCGAGAACAGTGGGACCCTGACCCTTTTGACCATCAGAAAGGATGTTTTGAGTATATGTCCGAGAGGCTGATAATCACAAAGCAATAAAACATATTCAAGGATGCTCTAATTGCTAATTAAAATCTTGTATGACAATTGATGTATTTCAGGTTCTAAGACATACATGGTGTATTCTGATTGGCTAAATGTATTGGCAAGCATTATTCCTTTGTTCTCAGACTATAAAAATAAACCCGTAACGGGCCCTGGGCGGGTCAGCCATAATCTGTCTAGGTTACACATAATCCTGCGTGTGATCTTTTCATTTACTGACCTCCAACCGGTTGCTAAAAGAACAGAGTTCTGACCGATGACTGAAGAGAGTTGATAGACCAGACCTAGGTGGTCATTCCGAGTTGATCGCTCGTTATTTTTTTTCGCAACGGAGCGATTAGTCGCTAATGCGCATGCGCAATGTCCGCAGTGCGACTGCGCCAAGTAAATTTGCTATGCAGTTAGGTATTTTACTCACGGCATTACAAGGTTTTTTCTTCGTTCTGGTGATCGTAATGAGATTGACAGGAAGTGGGTGTTTCTGGGCAGAAACAGGCCGTTTTATGGGTGTGTGTGAAAAAACGCTGCCGTTTCTGGGAAAAACGCGGGAGTGTCTGGGCGAACGCAGGTAGTGTTTGTGACGTCAAACCAGGAACGAAACTGACTGAACTGATCGCAGTTGCCGAGTAAGTCTGGAGCTACTCAGAAACTGCTAAGAAGTGTCTATTCGCAATTCTGCTAATCTTTCGTTCGCAATTTTACTATGCTAAGATTCACTCCCAGCAGGCGGCGGCTTAGCGTGTGCAAAGCTGCTAAAAGCAGCTTGCGAGCGAACAACTCGGAATGACCACCCTAGAGTGGTCAAAGTACCGAAACAACTACCAGAGAGGGGAAATTTATATTGGTGAGATAGTCACCTGGTATCCACTAGAATAGCTCCATTCACAATATATCTATTTGCACTATTTAGTGACAGTTAAGTCAGATAATTTAATTGATTAGGAGTATAAATTGGCACCCTGGTGTATTTTTTTTATATTCTTCATTTCTAATCTATTTTCTATCTTTTTAATATTTTTCGCTTTGTAACTTTTCGGGGTAGGGGTATTCATTTCTTTTTTAGTGATATTGATTAAAAGTTATATTTTAAATGTTTAAAATGTCGACTGAGTGCACCGTAATGCTACCCTTTTACTTTCTGTAGTATTTTAGCCATAACCATCAGCATATACCTACCATTTTATACAGTGTACATTGCTTCCGCAAAGCTGATCGGTTGCTATGGGCAACCTTTCCACTGCTTACTATATCATACCCAAAATCCCTGTCTTGCATGATGTGACGTTGACCCCAGCAACAAACTGTGCATCTATGATGCGCGTCCTCATACAATGTACACGGCTGTGCGACTGCCGAGAGGTGGCCACCGGCGGCCGGCACGGGCAGGTGTGTTCCCCACCGTGCTGTTGCAGCTCACTGTCTCCCCCCGGCGGTGCTGCTGTGGCGGTAAACATCACCCGGGCAGCAGCAGCAGGTCAGCTGACCGGTCACACGCATCTCGTGGCGTCAGGCGGGCACCGCCCCTCCGGAGTCACGTGACGGGCACGGCGGGTGGAGCTGGTCGGTAGTTACGGAGGGTCCGGCCCGGTGGGAGAACATGGTGAGTACGAGGAGATCATTGGAAGGTGGGGAGGCTGCACAGGCCGGCGCCTGACAACCGTACACCTGCCTCATGGCGATGACAGGCTGGGGTTCCATCAGGGCCTAGCACGGGGCGGGACCCCCGGCCTGGCTGTCACTGCCCCTGTGCCCCGTGTCACTAAGTTCTGTGCAACTTCCCCCGGTGACCCCGGGCAGCGTGACGCGGGGACATATCATCTGGTCACCCGCAGGCAGCACCCTGGCCCCCTGCACACAGCCTCGCCAAGTTACTGCGTGCAGAGCTCCTCATGCAGCTCCTATCACCCTGCTGTCACTGTGTGTGTGTGTTGGGTGCACAGGCAGATGGGAGTGTGGTGTCTGTGAAGGGCACTGCCAGTGCCTGGTAATGATGGGGAGGCAGCTGAGTGCCAGTGTGCAGCAGGGATGATGACAACACCCATTTGCTAGGACACACTGTGCTCCAGTGTTTTTCAAATTGTCCTCCTTGGAGAAAGTGGAAATGTTCCCAGCCATGGCTGCGCCTTGTGTCTTGTCAGCCACCAGTATAAGGCCTCCAAAAGTGTCACTGAGAACCCATGTTAGCTTACCCGCTGAACAAATAGTCCAGCGAGACACCAGGTATACATTGAGGTCAGCATTGGCAAATAATTAGTGTCTGTGTGTTGCGCTCAGTAGCAGTAGGCAGCCTGTAGCTGGGTATAGGAGCCAGAGGCATCTCTCCAGCGCTTGATTCTCTGACAACAGCCATCTCTCCACACCCCTTTCTCTGACACCCCCAATCTATTGCCCCTGGTCCCCGAAGAAGTAGCACCAAAAGCTACAGGAGACAATGCATTGGAGCTGCAGGAAAGGCCGGCCTGGGATGCATGCCCCACCGTGGGAATCCCAGACAGTGATGTCCACAGGAATCCAAGCTAGAGTTGACACTTGTAACCATTGCTGCATCCGGTTGGGCTCCCCCTTGAGGAGAGATTGGGGAGCATTATGCTTGGTTGCACGTCCCCTGCACACTTGGCGAGTAGCTGACCCAGGCAACATTGCTGACAGCAGACCAGCCAAGGCTCCCCAACTGTGGGCCATTTCAACACCATGGACACTGATGCGGTGCAGCAGCTGCACTGCCGGTAATTCCGCCCCACTTAGTACTCATTATTATTTAATTCATTATAAGGACTTAAATATCTGCTATCATATTAGTGAACAATTACTTGCATTCTGTCATAATATGAATGAGCATACTACGTGATAGAACAAAGGGCATTTTTTTTGTAATGTTGCTAAAAATGTTTAGAAAAAAATTAATGACACCACCTGCACCTCTGAAACAATTTGCTCCTTGGACTCTTCTGTTATATCCTCATATTGTACTTGCACGGACAATGAAAGATTTTGTGCCATGAGTGCTTTTGTTTAACAACCCCTTTTACACTTGTGTTTAGAACTGCAGCTAGTTCTTTTATCGTACATCCACTGCAGCCAATAAAGTAGTACAGTAGGTTCTAGTTACTACATAATGTTTCCCTGTATACATAAGCAAAGTTGTAGATACAGAAGATCTGTCACACACACATTATCAAGTTTCCTTGCCCTAATACCACCTACATCTAATGGCAATCTCTTCTCATCCAGACACGCAGCAGTATGCATCATAACATTCTACTAAAGCTCAGACCTTACGGAATCGTCTGACATTGCCCCTCCCTTACCACTGTCTGCGCAGGACCGTATCTGTATGTTCTCCTCATTTAAGAATGTGTCCTTTAGGGTCTCTGATATACTTTCACAGTCCAAAACAAGTAACTTATTGGCTGTTGGTAAAAATGGACCCTAGTGTTGTCTGCCTGTCTGGTAAGTAATGTAGACTGTACGCTCCAATGGGGCAGGGACTGATGTGCTTGATTAAATATTCTCTGTATAACACTATATAAAGCCATTTAAACTTTTCCCACTGAACATTCAAACCCTATTTATGTTCTGTTCACTCTTCTTGAAATGTAACCCCCTTCTTGTAAAACTCCCTTCCCCACAGATGCAAGCCTGAGCATGACACTACACCATTATTTACAAACACTATAATCAGCTTCTTTATAGCTTGTGTGCGTCACTTTCACTTGCTAATATGTGGGTCTGGTTCACTAGTTCAGTACTGAAGGGTTAACTAGCCTTCAATCACTGTTTCCATAGGATGTGATTTAGGGGGTATTTATCAAAGCTCTGCGAGAGATTAAATTGTGAGAGATAAAGTGCCAGCCAATTAGCTTCTGCCTTACATTTTACAGGCTGTGTTTGAAAAATAATAGTTATAAGCTGATTGGGCGGTACTTTACAATTTTATCTCTCCAAGGTTTGATAAATCCCCCCATAGTGTTAATTCCATGTCATCCTTTGCTGGCTATTGCAATTGTGCACCTACTGTACTCCAGGCATTCAATGAACATGCAATAAAAATCAAACATTCAAATGTACAGTGTACTAAGCCATACAGCAATTCTCTTTGATCTCTTAAATTTATATGGTACGATTTCATTAAATGTGTGCAAATTGAAGCAGACATTCTGCATGTGCAATTTAATGGTATTAGAGAAAAATTACAGCTTTTAGGGGGACATTTACTAAGCAGTGATAAGAGCGGAGAAGTTGCCCATGGCAACCAATCAGCACTGATGTAACATCTATAATTTGCATACTTTGGGGTCGATTCTATTCGGCAACTTAAGAATAGCGCCGGGAATTAGCTCCCGACGCTATTCAATTCAGCTGCTAGTGACCTGCAATTGTCGGGAATTCTTCTCTCATCCCCGGGGGATGAGAGAAGAAACCCGACAAAAGTGCTGCCTCGCGGCCGGCGCGAGGCTGATTCTGTCGGGAATCAGCATTGCCGCGGGTAGTTAAGTCGGAGAATGCCCGTTCTCCCAACAAAACTACCTGTTAAGTCGGTGAGAACGGGACATCGCCGACTTAACTGAAAGTGAATTGAATAGCGTCGGGAGCAAATTCCCGGCGCTATTCTTAAGTTGCCGAATAGAATCGACCCCTATAAAATTATACAGAGCTGCTGATTGGTTGATGGGCAACTTCTCCAACGGCTCACTTCTCCGCTCTTATCACTGCTTAGTAAATGTCCCCCTTAATCTTAGAGAAGTTACGATATTGTTGGCCCATACATTGTTTGGGAAATGCTATATGAGATTGTCCAGTTTGTCAATTCACAGAATTTATAAAGACGTCTAATTATTTAGTGACATTACCCAATTGTACTTATGACTTTAAACCAGGGCTCGACAAATCTCAGGGGCCAGGTAGCCATGGCCTCTAGATTTTGCTGCCTGGCTACCAGATTATGCAGGGAGGTTAGAAGCAGATCTTCAGCCCCAGCAGCCATTTCATTCACAGTACTGCTGTGCCTGGCCGTCCCGTCCTGCTGTCTTCAAACTCCGGCTGCATAGAACTCTCCGATAAGAGGGATGGCGAGGGATTGCGGCTTCAGAGAGGTTTGTTATATGGCCACAGGCTGGGGTAGATTGCTGTGAAGGGCTGGTTTGCTTGGGGGGCCCTCTTGGTTATGTGGCCATGGGGTTGCTTTGCCTGGGGTTGGGGGGAAGCTACTCAGTAATGTTACTAAAAATGTTTTTTTTTTTTAAACAAAAAACATTTACACCACCTGCATCTCTGAAACAATATGGACTCTGGACTCTTCTGAGCGGGGGGGATTGTTTGCCTGGAGGATTGCTGTGGAGGGCTGGATTTCCTGGGAGGGACACTTAGTTGCGTGGCTGTGGGGTTGGTTTTCCTGCGGGAAGCTACTCCGTAATGTTGCTTGCGCGGGGGTGATTGGGGGGGGGGGGGTGTACGGACGAAAACAGTGGTCTGGCTCCTAGATTCTAGAAACATTTGTCAAGCCCTGCTTTAAACTGTAGTAGCAAATCGGCAGTTAGAGATTATCTGTGCAAGATTGACAGTAAAAGTGAATTGTGCACCTCAATGCAACATTTTGGTTGCTATGGCTTTAGGGCATATTTGCATTTTTGAGTAATGTTTATTTAGAGACTTCAGAACTAGAAAGTGACTTTCATCAATGTTCCTTATTTCTTTCCAGCAATTTGATGTTTTTTCTTTTCTTTTTTTCTTTAAACAGCTGACTTGAAATGCTTTGAACCTTAAAATTCTTCACCCTATTACTTTCCTTATATATTTGTTTGTCTGCAGAGTTTTCTAAGTGGTTTGTTTGGTCCGATTTGTGAGGTTGAAGTTATACTCAATGATGCAGAAACCAGGAAGGTATCGGAGATTAAAACTGAAGAAGGTAACATTGAAAAACATTTCTTGTTCTACGATGGAGAATCGGTAGCTGGAAAGGTAAATAGTTTACTTTATGGATCCATTTACGTAATTCAGAACACCCCACCCTGGAAAACTTGTTTCTAAGTCTTCTTGAAACTGGATCTGTAGTCTTAGTAGTTGACCGATCCACCCATCGAGAGATGGACAATAAAAAAACTAGTTGGATGGCTTGTAAAGTTGTTGTTCTAGTACAGTGGCTCTCAAGGTCTCAAGTGTACCAACAGGTCGGTATTCGAATGGTAGGTGACTTGGATTAGGTCGACAGTCAATAGGTCGACATGGACATGGTTGACACAGTAAAATGTATGACCCGGGAAAGATCAACATTATTATTATTTTTTTTTAATGGTTTTTAACTTTTTTTATACTTTACCATCCACGTGGACTACATTCGGGAATAGTAACCTGTGCCAAACGAGCTCCTTGCCCACAAAAAGGGGATGTGGTGCACTTAATGGGGTTCCTGGTAATGTAAAAAAAAAAAAAAAAAAAAAAAAAAGGACTCCAAAAAAGTAAAAAAAAAGTCATAAATTTCTCTACCCTCCATAAGGGATTTTGGGGGAAACCAGTATGATGGGGTATAGACTGGGTCCAACGGAACCAGTGCACTTTAAACTTCTTCAACTGGGTGTGCTGGCTCCTCCCCTCTATGCCCCCTCCCACAGGCAGTTTAGAAAAAAGTTCCCTCAGGAGAGGATGCACATCTCTGCAGCTCCAGAGAGTTTTCTTCAATTTCTTTTAATCTTTTATTATTTTTGGTATGCTGTGGGGGGTGGGGGGGGGGGGGAGGGGTGTGCAGAGCCGCTTTGTAGTGTATGTCACACTAGATTCAGTGAAGGGGCTGGGGGAGAGGGTCCAGAGCCCCACTGGTTAGGGTCTCTTAAGACTATGATGTCTAATATGTCATCCCAGGTCAATGCTAATGTGCAGAAAACTCAGCTACTACAACAAGCTGTTGCAGATTTAGCTGCTAGGGCAGATGCACAGCCCCCCCTCTCTCATGCAGGTCCTCAGAAGCGGGATTTACCTGCTATTCTATCTGATACAGATGATGATATACAGGATGATGGGGATGACCCCGTTAGTGGGGATGCCGTTGCTGCTCAGGGTATTGAACCCCTTTTGGCTATAAGGGATGTGTTAAAGCTTTCTCTAGAGGACGCTGCGTCACAGCAGTCGTTTTTCTTTGTACAAAACAAGCCTAATGTCACTTTCCCTGATTCTACAGAGTTAGATGACTTATTCAAACATGCCTGGAAAAATCCAGACAAATTCGAAGTGTCCAAAAAGTTTTTGTGCACTTTCCCATTTGCTCCTGAAGGGAGATCATTTTTGGAGGAGCTCCCTGGGGTGGATGTCTCAGTCTCGCGCCTGTCTAAAAAGGCAGTGCTGCCCGCCACAGGCTCCTTTACCATGAAGGATCCTGGGAATAGGAAGATAGACTACCCTAAAATCTATATACACAGCAGCCGGTATATCACAAAGACCGGTCATTGCTGGTTGCTGGATGACGCATGCTATTCATTCTTGGGCCACTCAGATTCAGGGGGGCCTCTCTGGTGATATGCCCTTAGTTACTATGGTAACCCTCCTAAAGCACATTCAGGACACTACCCATGTCCTCTGTGATTCGCTCAAGGAGATGAGGCACATTAATGCTCGGACTTCTGCCATGGCAGTGTCAGCGCGCAGGGCCTTGTGGTTGCTTCAGTGGATTGTGGACGCAGAATCCAAACGTAGTGTGGAATCCCTCCCCTTTTCTGGGGAATGGCTTTTTGGGGTCGAAATTGGATACCTGGATTTCCAAAGTTACGGCTGGGAAATCCACGTTTCTCCCCTCTGGGGCCCTGCTGGTGAGATGCTCCTATCCGGGACCATCTGTCTAGTCCTTTCGGTCTCACAGATTTCAATCTAAGGCCAGAGATGCCTCCAGTGCGGCTAGAGGCATCAGAGGTAAGTCCAAAAAACCTACAAGCACCAGTTCTCAGGAACAGTCCACCAGTTCTGCTTCCACTAAGGCCTCAGCATGACGGTGCACACCCACCCCAAGGGGATCTCGAGGTGGGAGCTCGACTGTGTCACTTAAGCCGCATCTGGGAGACTTCCTGCCAGTATGCCTGGGTCAGAGATATCGTTTCTCAGCGCTACAGGCTGGAGTTCGACAGTACTCCCCCTCAACGATTTTTCAAATCAAGCTTACCAGCTTTGGAGGATATGCAAGTTACGTTACAACAGGCAATCCAAAAGTTGGTTCAGTCCTACGTCATTGCTCCAGTACCACTACCGCAACGCGGCATGGGGTTTTACTCAAACCTATTTGTGGTGCCAAAACCGGACCGTTTAGTCAGACCCATTTTGGATCTCAAATCCTTGAATCCTTACTTGAAGGTGTTCAAGTTCAAGATAGAATCCCTGCGAGCAGTGATTGCGGGCCTGGAAGAACGGGAATTTATGGTCTCCTTGGATATCACTTCAGGAGGTGGTCCGCATGGTGCTCCGGTCTACTCGAGTGTCCATCCATCTCTGCATAAGATTGCTAGGAAAAATGGTTGCCTCATATGAGGCGATCCAGTATGGGAGGTTCCATTCTAGAACATTTCAATTGGATCTCCTGAGCAAGTGGTCCGGTTCGCATCTCCAGATGCACCGGATGATTCAGCTGTCACCTCAGGCCAGGATTTCCTTCCTGTGGTGGCTACAGTACTCCATTCTCATAGTAGGCCGGAGTTTCGGGACTCAGAATTGGACCCTCCTCACGACGGATGCAAGTCTACGGGGATGGGGAGTTGTCACCCAAGGGGCACAGTTCCAGGGCAGGTGGTCAGCCCACAAGGCCCTCCTTCCGATCAACATTCTGGAACTTCGGGCGATCTACGATGCTCTGCTTCAGGCCTCTCCTCTGCTCAAGGATCACGCGATCCAGGTACAGTCGGACAACGCCACGGCTGTGGCATATATCAATTGTCAAGTAGGGACAAAAAGCAGAGCCTGCATGAGAGAGGTGTCAGAGATTCTCCTCTGGGCGGAACGAAATGCAAGAGCAATGTCAACAATTTTCATTCCGGTTGTGGAAAACTAGGAGGCGGACTTCCTGAGTCGTCACGATCTCCACCCGGGGGAGTGGGGGCTCCACCGTCTCGTGTTCCAGCAGATCATCGACCGGTGGGGTTGCACACAGACAAAATGGCTTCTCGTCTCAACAAGAAACTTCCCTAGTATTGCTCACGGACCAGGGACCCTCAGGCGAGGGCAGTGGATGCACTGGCGTCTCCTTGGCCTTACCGGCTGGTCTACCTGTATCCTCTGATTCCATTGCTCCCAAGGGTGCTAAAGCGAATCAGGAGTCAAGGTGTCCAGGCAATTCTGATTGCCCTGGATTGACCTCGGAGGGCATGGTACGCGAATCTTCTGTCCATGTCCGTCGAAAACCCTTGGCCTCTACCACTAAGAAGAGATCTTCTTCAACAAGGACCGTTCGTCTACCCGGACTTAAGGCAACTTCGTTTGACGGCATGGAGGTTGAGCAGACCATCCTAGCTCACAAGGGCCTTTCCAAAAAGGATATTGCTACCATGGCTCAGGCCAGGAAACCTGTGACGTCAAAACACTATCATCATATCTTGAGGAGATATGTCTCTTGGTGTGAAGAACGCACGTATCCGCCTGCAGTATTTCACTTGGAACGTTTCCTGCAGGCTGGTGTGGATAAGGGCTTACGTCTGGGTTCCATTAAGGTCCAGATTTCAGCCCTCTCCAATTTCTTCCAGAAGAAATTGGCAGTGTTGCCTGAAGTTCAGACCTTCTTGCAAGGGGTGCTCCACGGGGATCCGGTCTGAAGATCGACAGTGTCTAGGTCAACAATGTTTAGGTCGACCACTATAGGTCTACAGTCACTAGGTCGACATGTTTTCAAGGTCGATATGGTTTCTAGGTCGACAGGTCAAAAGGTCTACATGAGGTTTTTTTTTTTCAATTTTTTTTTTTTTTTTTTTTTTTTACTTTTTCATACTTAACGATCCACGTGGACTACGATTGGAAATAGTAACCTGTGCCGAGGCGAGGGGACACCGTGCACTAATTGGGATTCCCGGTCACTGTACAGAGAAAACAACACCAAAAAAAATGAAAAACTCATGTCGACCTTTTGACCTGTCAACCTAGAAACCCTGTCGACCTAGTGACTGCCGACCTAAACATTGTTGACCTAATGATCCACACCCGCTCCACATACATCCACCTTTTGTGCCGCCTACGACGCCCTGGGATTTGGATGTAGTGTTGGCATTTCTACAGTCCTCCTGGTTTGAACCTCTGATGACGGTAGAAGACAAGTACCTCATGTGGAAGACTGTGATGTTACTGAGACTGGCTTCTGCTCGACGTGTTTCAGAATTTGGGCACAAGAAAAGGGAAAAAATGCTCTGCGCACCAAAAATCACTTAGAATTAATTAATTGATTAATTAAGTGCAGTCTAGCAAGTAGAATGATTGACTCAATGATGCTTGACCTTTTTTAAATAAAAAATATTTTATCAAACAATAAATGACACAAAACAAAATATATAGAACAAACAAAAAAAAAAAAAAAAATATATATATATATATATATATATATATATATATATATATATATATAGCAGTTTAAAAACCAGAGGTTTTCACCTCTTGTGTATATATAAACAGAAACACTGTATTAGGCTTTATAAACGTGCTGTTTAAACAGCATACAATGTATCTAAAATGCAGATCAGATATCTTAATACCCCTTTTCCACTAACGAGCACGGGTCGCAGCCGGGAGCCTGACACGGGAGCTGCCCCCTGCTGCGACCCGTGCTCGGTCCCTTTCCCATTAGCAGTCACAACCCGGCAAATGCCGGGTTGGTGACGCTTCTAGTGACACGGCAGGGGCGGCGCAGGGAGATCACATGATCTCCCAGCGCCGCCTTCCCTATGCACTGTGAACGGGAGCCGTGTCACCTCGACACGGCTCCCGTTCACACTAGACAGCTAGCCGGGTTGAACACGTGTTCAACCCGGCTAGCTACCAGGGTAGGATTCCCGGATCACTTGATCCGGGTTTACCCTTTTCCACTAGCAAAAAACACGGGTAAATGCGCGCCCCCGTGCATTTACCCGTGTTTTTTGAGCTAGTGGAAAAGGGGTAAGTAAAAGAAGCTCTCTACAGAGAACAACAATTGATTCTGACACTGGCGTCCCAGTGTGGAATCATATATAATGTCCACAGATGGCTCCACAATATGAAATTATTAAAAGCAAAGCAAACGGTAATAATTACCCCCGTGCTGATACCTGAGATGTAATGCAGAGTCCTGTATGCATTTGCACGAGGAAGATGTAAAGATTTGTGATTGCTGCCACAATATTAATTAATGGACAGACTTGCTGGAATACTAATTCTCCGTTGTGAAAAGCCGTCAGTTGACCATCAGATGATGAGATATAGGGAGTTGATGCCCCTTTTTACAAGTTCAGTGCAGTGGATATCTGTTACTCCACAGACGGGCTCCTATTATCTCGGCTCCGATACTCCGGTTTTGTTTACATCTAAGCCAAGTGACCTACAAGATCCTACCTCCATAGTGAGGTTAAAGGGAGTTCAGTTGCTAACGGCGTTCCTGCATCAGAGTCCTGCAGCGATCAGCTGGACACAGACGGATCTCCGCTGTGAGACCATTGCGGCGCCAGCCATCAGCTGCCGTTTCATGCTGTTACTGCTAGCTATACGGATCACGTCCCTCGCTGGGAAACTCCCTATATCTCATCATCTGATGGTCAACTGACGGCTTTTCACAACGGAGAATTACCGTAGTATTCCAGCAAGTCTGTCCTTTAATTAATATTGTGGCAGCAATCACAAATCTTTACATCTTCCTCGTGCAAATGCATACAGGACTCTGCATTACATCTCAGGTATCGGCACGGGGGTAATTATTACCGTTTGCTTTGCTTTTAATAATTTCATATTGTGGAGCCATCTGTGGACATTATATATGATTCCACACTGGGACGCCAGTGTCAGAATCAATTGTTGTTCTCTGTAGAGAGCTTCTTTTACTTAAGATATCTGATCTGCATTTTAGATACATTGTATGCTGTTTAAACAGCACGTTTATAAAGCCTAATAGAGTGTTTCTGTTTATATATACAAGAGGTGAAAACCTCTGGTTTTTAAACTGCTATATATATATATATATATATATATATATATATATATATATATATATATATATATATATATATATATATATATATATATATATATATATATGTATGTATTGTTTGTTCTATATATTTTGTTTTGTGTCATTTATTGTTTGATAAAATATTTTTTATTTAAAAAAGGTCAAGCATCATTGAGTCAATCATTCTACTTGCTAGACTGCACTTAATTAATCAATTAATTAATTCTAAGTGATTTTTGGTGCGCAGAGCATTTTTTCCCTTTTCTTGTGCTTCAATTAGTTGTTCAGCCTAACCAGCTGTTTTGCTCAGCAGCCCATTAGGTCACGATTTTTATTGATTACCATCTGGTAAATTATCACCATATATTGTATTTCAGCGCCAGATATATATACAGTTTGAGATCTATCTCTAGCTGTATGTGTTCAGAATTGGGGGCCTTATCGTGTAAAAGTCCATACTTGGTCTTTTACGAGGACAGAGAGCAGAGCTCCAGACTAGACCGCATTTCCTGCCGAAGGTTGTCTCCGCGTTTCATCTGAATCAACCTATTGTGGTTCCGTCCAGTTCTGACACTTCTGCTACCCTGGAGGCATTGGATGCTGTGCGTGCCTTGAAGATCTATGTCAAGTCCACAGCTTGGGTCAAAAAAATAGATTCCTTGTTCGTGCTCTATGATGCGCAGAAAAAGGGTTGCCCTGCTCCAAAGCAGTCAATTGCTTGTTGGATTAGGCTTACTATACAGCAGGCCTATGTGTTGGCAGCCTTACCAGTTTCTAAAGGCCCACTCTACAAGATCAGTGGGCTCTTCGTGGAGTCTCTGCCTTGCAACTATGCCGATCTGCTACCTGGTCGGGGAAGAACACGTTTGTGAAGTTCTACAAATTTGATACACTGGCCAAAGAGGATACCCAGTTTGGGCAGGCGGTGCTGCAGCAGTCTCCGCACGTTCCCGCCCGTTCTGGAAGCTTTGGGACGTCCCCATCGTACTAGTTTCCCCCAATATCCCTTATGGATGCTAGAGAAAATAGGATTTTCCTTTTCTCGTAGTCCGTAAGGGATATTGGGCGCTCGCCTCAGTGCGTTGACTTTTCTGCAGGTTCTTGTTCTATAGTTACCTGTTCAGCTGCTGTTGTTACCAGCCGTTGCTGGTTGTTATATGTTAGTGGTGTGCTGGTGCGTAATTGTCACCACCTTTTCTGTTATCATGTTCCTTCTCTCATATACTGTATGTCCTTCTCCTCCGGGCACATTTTTAACTATAACTGCCTGTGGGAGGGGGCATAGATGGGAGGGGCTGCACACCCAGTTGTAGAAATTTAAAGTGCACTGGCTCCTTTGGACCCCGTCTATACCCCATCGTACTAGTTTCCTCCAATATCCCTTATGGACTACGAGAAAAGGATTTACCGGTAGGTATTAAAATCCTATTTTTAATGTGTCAACCTTTTCCCCATGTCGACCATGTCAGTGTCGACCTAATCCATGTCGACCCATTGATCCATGACCCAACAGGGTTTCTCTCTGAGGAAACAGGTTGGATAATTACTGGCCCAGCAAGGCTAACTCACCTGTGCATCACTAAAGAATTCTACAAAACATGACCCTTTGGGGGCCTTTAGGATTGGCTTTGAGAACCAGTGTTCTAGTACAATGGCCGGATAACATATCAATACTCTTTCAAACGATTGTGTCCCAGAACTCGAGGTGCCATGATGAGGGTGATTTTATCACCCTCCCCTAATTGTCTTGTTTTTACATATAGAGTAATCTGGTGGAGATGAGTGGGCTTAATGATGTCATCATGCTTAAGTTCACAGTGGCAGATACTAGACGTGGAGAACTACTATGTAACTTTTTTTTTCTCCCGTTTGACTCCTACAGTGCTTTGAGGTATAGTCTGAGGACAAGTACCACTCGTCCTTAGCACTTTTGTTAGCCAAAGGGCATCAAATCTAAAGTTTTGACTCTTAAAAGTAGCCACCTTTTGGAAGATATAACCGCCGAACACACTCGTGGCATTCTTTCTACAATGGAAATAAAATATTGTTCAGGAAGTTATTCCCAACACTTGCTTTGCTTTCACCCTTTTGTCCAGTTCATCTCAAATTAGCTTAATGGGGTTTATGGCTGGAGACAGCGTTGACCATTCCATGATCTGACCATTTGGATTTTTTCCTCAAAGGTAGTTTTGACATAATCTGGAGGTATATTTTGGGTAATTATCTTGCTGTAGTATTAACCCTTGGACAACTATGCATTTTTATTCAGGGTGCCAGTCACTCTGTGCATGTTGCATCCTCTGGATTTAGCAAATGGGCCCCAGATTTCACACTTCCACCTCCATGTTTAGCAGTTAGGGTCACACATTGAGTAACTATCCTTTCACCTACGTAGCGAACAGTGGTCGGATTCAGGGGGTGGCGAACAGGGCGGTCGCTCCCTGTACAGCCACCATGGTGTCAGTCTTTCTTTACTGATGCTGCTCTGCTCTTGGTAGGGGGTTAGGTGAGCTGTGTCTGTAGCCAGACAGCCACTTTGTATTACACTCAGGCCGTGGGCTCCGTTGTATCTTTACGAGCGGCTTGCTTTTAGTGTACGACAGCTGCCTGTGAAGGCAAGTTGCTGCACAGGGGCGTACTCCCGCTGGATGGTTCTCACTGCTCAGCGCTGCAGTGTAAAGTCTCTGCTTCTCAGCTGGCTGTGAGGGGAAGGCATACACAATAATTAGGAGGCATGCTTGGCCCCAACGCATAGCGGCCAGTACAGGGCTTCCCTATTTTACATTGGTTTACTTCTCCTTATTTCAGCTACCAAAGTTACCACCATTATAATATTCAGAAGGCTTAAGAGAGTGCTTGCCTCAAATTTCCAGACCTAAAACACAATTTAATATCCGCACATAGTAGACACTTTATGAAAGATGCCATTGAGTGTAGAGCAGTATAGAGGTGTGTAGGGGAAGCATAGAGGGGTAAACTGGATACGTCCCATTGTGTAGGGTCCAAAAGAGGGGGCAGGACTGGAAGTGGGTCAAGTAATGAGTAAGGCCTGAATGCATCCCTGATTGCGACAAGCATAAACCCTGTGTGTTGAGCTAAGGATTTTAAATTGAAATATGGTTGGAACTCTGACAGGACGTGGTCTAAAGCCTCAACAGAGTCATAAGACAATTTTCTGAGAATCAGCAGTTTGGGTGATAAGCAGCTCACAAGATAACCGCTTCAAGCTCATACTAAAACTGGTTGAAGTAAGCAAGCGTCCGTTTCAACTGTGAAGGGAACACTTCAAGCTGCAGCTTTGACAGATTGAGTGGCCATTGCTAAGATGGCACAATAATATAAAGAGGCTTTCCTGGACCATGACTACTGCAATTGGACTACTGATGACTAGAAGGAGGTCTTGTAGACAGATCAGTCCAAATTTTAAATCTTTGTTTCTCTGACGTCCTAGTGGATGCTGGGACTCCGTCAGGACCATGGGGAATAGCGGCTCCGCAGGAGACGGGGCACAAAATTTAAAAGTTTGACCACTAGGTGGTGTGTACTGGCTACTCCCCCTATGACCCTCCTCCAAGCCTCAGTTAGGTTTTTGTGCCCGTCCGAGCAGGGTGCAATCTAGGTGGCTCTCCTAAAGAGCTGCTTAGAAAAAGTTTGTTAGGTTTTTTATTTTCAGTGAGTCCTGCTGGCAACAGGCTCACTGCAACGAGGGACTTAGGGGAGAAGAAGTGAACTCACCTGCGTGCAGGATGGATTTGCTTCTTAGGCTACTGGACACTAGCTCCAGAGGGACGATCACAGGTACAGCCTGGATGGGTCACCGGAGCCGCTCCGCCGACCCCCTTGCAGATGCCGAATAGAGAAGAGGTCCAGAAACCGGCGGCAGAAGACGTCTCAGTCTTCATGAGGTAGCGCACAGCACTGCAGCTGTGCGCCATTGCTCTCCGCACACTTCACACCAGCGGTCACTGAGGGTGCAGGGCGCTGGGGGGGGCGCCCTGGGCAGCAATGTAATATACCTATTCTGGCTAAAATATATCACATATAGCCCCTGGGGCTATATGGATGTATTTAACCCCTGCCAGGTTCCAAAAAAACCGGGAGAAGAAGCCCGCCGAAAAGGGGGCGGGGCCTATTCTCCTCAGCACACAGCACCATTTTCCTGCCCAGCTCCGCTGCGAGGAAGGCTCCCAGGACTCTCCCCTGCACCGCACTACAGAAACAGGGTAAAAACAGAGAGGGGGGGCACTTATTGGCGATATTTATAATATTGAGCTGCTATAAAGGGAACACACTTTTTAAGGTTGTCCCTATATATATTTATAGCGCTTGGGTGTGTGCTGGCAAACTCTCCCTCTGTCTCCCCAAAGGGCTAGTGGGGTCCTGTCTTCTATCAGAGCATTCCCTGTGTGTCTGCTGTGTGTCGGTACGTGTGTGTCGACATGTATGAGGACGATGTTGGCGTGGAGGCGGAGCAATTGCCTGTAATGGTGATGTCACCCCCTAGGGAGTCGACACCAGAATGGATGGCTTTGTTTATGGAATTACGGGATAGTGTCAGCACGCTACAAAAGTCGGTTGACGACATGAGACAGTCCAGGCGTCTCAGACACCGTCAGGGGCTGTAAAACGCCCTTTACCTCAGACACTGACACTGAATCCAGTGTCGACGGTGAAGAAACAAACGTATTTTCCAGTAGGGCCACACGTTATATGATCACGGCAATGAAGGAGGCTTTGCATATCTCTGATACTGCAAGTACCACAAAAAGGGGTATTATGTGGGGCGTGAAAAAACTACCGATAGTTTTTCCTGAATCAGAGGAACTGAATGAAGTGTGTGATGAAGCGTGGGTTACCCCAGATAGAAAACTGCTAATTTCAAAGAAGTTATTGGCATTATACCCTTTCCCGCCAGAGGTTACGGCGCGCTGGAAACACTTCCTAGGGTGGATAAGGTGCTCACACGCTTATCAAAGCAAGTGGCGTTACCGTCTCCTGATACGGCCGCCCTCAAGGATCCAGCTGATAGGAGGCTGGAGAATACATTAAAAAGTATATACACACATACGGGTGTTATACTGAGACCAGCAATCGCCTCAGCCTGGATGTGCTGGCGTGGCTTGGTCGGAGTCACTGTCTGAAAATATTGATACCCTGGATAGGGACAGTATTTTACTGACTATAGAGCAGTTAAAGGATGCATTTCTTTATCTGCGAGATGCACAGAGAGATATTTGCACTCTGGCATCAAGAGTAAGTGCGATGTCCATATCTGCCAGAAGAAGTTTATGGACGCGCCAGTGGTCAGGTGATGCGGATTCCAAACGACATATGGAAGTATTGCCGTATAAGGGGGAGGAATTATTTGGGGTCGGTCTATCGGATCTGGTGGCCACGGCAACGGCCGGAAAATCCACCTTTTTACCCCAGGTCACCTCCCAGCAGAAAAAGCCGCAGGCTTTTCAGCCGCAGTCCTTTCGTTCCTATAAGAACAAACGAGCAAAAGGACATTCCTATTTGCCCCGAGGCAAAGGAAAGGGTAAGAGACTGCAACAAGCAGCTCCTTCCCAGGAGCAGAAGCCCTCCCCGGCTTCTACAAAGGCGTCAACATGACGCTGGGACCTTACAAGCAGACTCAGGGGCGGTGGGGGGTCGCCTCAAACATTTCAGCGCACAGTGGGCTCACTCGCAGGTGGACCCCTGGATCCTGCAGGTAGTATCTCAGGGTTACAGGTTGGAAATCGAGAAGTTCCCTCCTCGCCGTTTCCTAAAGTCTGCTTTGCCAACGTCTCCCTCCGACAGGGCGACGGTATTGGAGGCCATTCACAAGCTGTATTCTCAGCAGGTGATAGTCAAGGTACCCCTCCTACAACAGGGACAGGGGTATTACTCCACGCTATTTGTGGTACCGAAGCCGGACGGCTCGGTAAGACCGATTTTAAATCTAAAATCTCTGAACCTGTACATACAAAAATTCAAGTTCAAGATGGAGTCACTCAGAGCAGTGATAGCGAATCTGGAAGAAGGGGATTTTATGGTGTCCTTGGACATCAAGGATGCTTACCTTCATGTTCCAATTTGTCCTTCACACCAAGGGTACCTCAGGTTCGTGGTCCAAAACTGTCATTATCAGTTTCAGACGCTGCCGTTTGGATTGTCCACGGCACCCCGGGTCTTTACCAAGGTAATGGCCGAAATGATGATCCTTCTTCGAAGAGAAGGCGTCTTAATTATCCCCTACTTGGACGATCTCCTGATAAGGGCAAGATCCAGAGAACAGCTGGAGGTCGGAGTAGCACTAACCCAAGTAGTGCTCCAACAACACGGGTGGATTCTGAATTTTCCAAAATCCCAACTGATCCCGACGACACGTCTGTTGTTCCTAGGGATGATTCTGGACACTGTTCAGAAAAAGGTATTTCTTCCGGAGGAGAAAGCCAGGGAGTTATCCGATCTAGTCAGGAACCTCCTAAAACCAGGAAAAGTATCTGTGCATCAATGCACAAGAGTCCTGGGAAAAATGGTAGCTTCTTACGAAGCGATTCCATTCGGCAGATTCCATGCACGAACTTTTCAGTGGGATCTGCTGGACAAATGGTCCGGATCGCATCTGCAGATGCATCAGCGGATAAAATTGTCCACAAGGACAAGAGTGTCTCTGCTATGGTGGTTGCAGAGTGCTCATCTGTTAGAGGGCCGCAGATTCGGCATACAGAACTGGGTCCTAGTGACCACGGATGCCAGCCTGAGAGGCTGGGGAGCGGTCACACAGGGAAGAAACTTCCAGGGCGTGTGGTCAAGCCTGGAGACGTCTCTTCACATAAATATACTGGAGCTAAGAGCAATCTACAATGCTCTAAGCCTGGCAAAACCTCTGCTTCAGGGTCAGCCGGTGTTGATTCAGTCGGACAACATCACGGCAGTCGCCCACGTAAACAGACAGGGCGGCACAAGAAGCAGGAGGGCAATGGCAGAAGCTGCAAGGATTCTCCGCTGGGCAGAAAATCATGTGTTAGCACTGTCAGCTGTGTTCATCCCGGGAGTGGACAACTGGGAAGCAGACTTCCTCAGCAGACACGATCTGCACCCGGGAGAGTGGGGACTTCATCCAGAAGTCTTCCACATGATTGTGGTCCATTGGGAAAGACCAATGGTGGACATGATGGCGTCCCGCCTCAACAAAAAACTGGACAGGTATTGCGCCAGGTCAAGAGACCCTCAGGCAATAGCTGTAGACGCTCTGGTAACACCATGGGTGTACCAGTCAGTGTATGTGTTTCCTCCTCTGCCTCTCATACCAAAAGTACTGAGAATTATACGGCAAAGGGGAGTAAGAACGATACTCGTGGCTCCGGATTGGCCAAGAAGAACTTGGTACCCGGAACTTCAGGAGATGCTCACGGAAGATCCGTGGCCTCTACCTCTAAGACGGGACCTGCTTCAGCAGGGACCGTGTCTATTCCAAGACTTACCGCGGCTGCGTTTGACGGCATGGCGGTTGAACGCCGAATCCTAAGGGAAAAAGGCATTCCGGAAGAGGTCATCCCTACCCTGGTAAAAGCCAGGAAGGAGGTGACTGCACAACATTATCACCGCATTTGGAGAAAATATGTTGCGTGGTGTGAGGCCAGGAAGGCCCCGACGGAGGAATTTCAACTGGGTCGATTCCTACATTTCCTGCAAACAGGATTGTCTATGGGCCTCAAATTAGGGTCCATTAAGGTTCAAATTTCGGCCCTGTCGATTTTCTTCCAGAAAGAATTGGCTTCAGTTCCTGAAGTCCAGACTTTTGTAAAAGGAGTACTACATATACAGCCCCCGGTTGTGCCCCCAGTGGCACCGTGGGATCTTAATGTAGTTTTGGATTTTCTCAAATCCCATTGGTTTGAGCCACTCAAATCGGTGGATTTGAAATATCTTACATGGAAAGTAACCATGCTACTGGCCCTGGCTTCAGCCAGGAGAGTGTCAGAATTGGCGGCTTTATCGTATAAAAGCCCATATCTGATTTTCCATTCGGACAGGGCAGAACTGCGGACGCGTCCTCACTTTCTGCCTAAGGTGGTTTCAGCGTTTCACCTGAACCAGCCTATTGTGGTGCCTGCGGCTACTAGCGATTTGGAGGATTCCAAGTTGCTGGACGTTGTCAGAGCATTGAAAATATATATTTCAAGGACGGCTGGAGTCAGAAAATCTGACTCGCTGTTTATACTGTATGCACCCAACAAGCTGGGTGCTCCTGCTTCTAAGCAGACGATTGCTCGTTGGATTTGTAGCACAATTCAACTTGCACATTCTGTGGCAGGCCTGCCACAGCCTAAATCTGTCAAGGCCCATTCCACAAGGAAGGTGGGCTCATCTTGGGCGGCTGCCCGAGGGGTCTCGGCATTACAACTCTGCCGAGCAGCTACGTGGTCAGGGGAGAACACGTTTGTAAAATTCTAAAAATTTGATACCCTGGCTAAGGAGGACCTGGAGTTCTCTCATTCGGTGCTGCAGAGTCATCCGCACTCTCCCGTCCGTTTGGGAGCTTTGGTATAATCCCCATGGTCCTGACGGAGTCCCAGCATCCACTAGGACGTCAGAGAAAATAAGATTTTACTTACCGATAAATCTATTTCTCGTAGTCCGTAGTGGATGCTGGGCGCCCATCCCAAGTGCGGATTGTCTGCAATACTTGTACATAGTTATTGTTACAAAAAAATCGGGTTGTTATTGTTGTGAGCCGTCTGTTCAGAGGCTCCTACGTTTGTCATACTGTTAACTGGGTTCAGATCACAAGTTGTACGGTGTGATTGGTGTGGCTGGTATGAGTCTTACCCGGGATTCAAAATCCTTCCTTATTGCGTACGCTCGTCCGGGCACAGTATCCTAACCGAGGCTTGGAGGAGGGTCATAGGGGGAGGAGCCAGTACACACCACCTAGTGGTCAAACTTTTAAATTTTGTGCCCTGTCTCCTGCGGAGCCGCTATTCCCCATGGTCCTGACGGAGTCCCAGCATCCACTACGGACTACGAGAAATAGATTTATCGGTAAGTAAAATCTTATTTTCTTCACACAGAACTTTTGTATACCGTTGTGTAGGCGAAAGCATGGTTCCTCAGTGGGTGACACCTGCTGGAAACCATGGAGGAGGAAGCATGTGGTTCTCTTGCTGGATCCCAATTTGACGTTGCTCTGAGTTTCTGTGGCTGCCTGAACCACAAGGGGTACTATAACATTGTGTAGTTCCATGCAATACCCTCTATCAATGCTTGTTTGGTCAATTATTCATTCTACAGCAAGATGATCACCTAAAACTTGCCTCCAGGCTATGTCTGAACTACTTGCGAGGAAAGGAATAAGACGATAAGCTCATGGACTAGGCAACACTGTTTCCAGACTTAAACAAACCCCATCAAGCTGGTTTAGGATTGACTGGACAGGAGGGTGAAAGCAAAGCAATCTACAAGTGCAACACATTTGTGGGAACTTAGGCAACAGTGTTCAGAAGAACATACCATACCATGTTTGACTTCCATTGTAGCAAGAATGCCATGAGTGTGTTCAGTGGTTGTATCTGTAAAAAGTGGCTACTGTACTTTGAGTAAAAAATTTAGATTCAGTTTTGTTAAACAACTGGGCCCTTTTCTCTAACGTCCTAGTGGATGCTGGGGACTCCGTAAGGACCATGGGGAATAGACCATGGCAAAAGACTCTCTGCTACGTGGGACTGAGGGGAGAGAAGCAAACCTACTAACTGCGGCTAGGTTGCGCTTCTTAGGCTACTGGACACCATTAGCTCCAGAGGGATCAAACACAGGAACTTAACCTTGATCGTCCGTTCCCGGAGCCGCTCCGCCGTCCCCCTCGCAGAGCCAGAAGACAGAAGCCGGCGGGTTGAAGCAAGAAGACGTCAAAATCGGCGGCAGAAGACTCCTGTCTTCATATGAGGTAGCGCACAGCACTGCAGCTGTGCGCCATTGCGCCCACACTAACCCACACACTCCGGTCACTGTAGGGTACAGGGCGCAGGGGGGGGCGCCCTGGGCAGCAATTGATTACCTCCTGGCAATAAAGCAGCATATATACAGCTGGGCACTGTAATATGCGTGAGCCCCGCCATTAATTTTACACAAAATCGCGGGACAGAAGCCCGCCGCTGAGGGGGCGGGGCCTTCTTCCTTAGCACTCACCAGCGCCATTTTCTCTCCACAGCTCTGCTGAGAGGAAGCTCCCCAGGCTCTCCCCTGCAGACTCACGGTAGAAAGAGGGTAAAAAGAGAGGGGGGGGGGCACATAAATTTAGCGCATTAATCATATATACAGCAGCTACTGGGTAAACACTAAGTTACTGTGTGATTCCTGGGTCATATAGCGCTGGGGTGTGTGCTGGCATACTCTCTCTCTGTCTCTCCAAAAGACCTTCTGGGGGTCCTGTCCTCATATAGAGCATCCCCTGTGTGTGTGGTGTGTCGGTACGCGTGTGTCGACATGTTTGACGAGTAGGGCTATGTGGAAGCAGAGCAGGTGCAGATGAATGACGTGTCTCCGCCGACGGCGCCGACACCTGATTGGTTGGATATGTGGAAGGTGTTAAATGATAATGTAAACTCCTTGCATAAAAGGTTGGATAAAGCTGATGCCTTGGGACAGTCGGGGTCTCAGCCCATGCCTGATCCTACAGCGCAGAGGCCGTCAGGGTCTCATAAGCGCCCACTATCCAAAATTGTTGACACAGATATCGACACGGATTCGGACTCCAGTGTCGATGACGATGATGCAAAATTGCAGCCTAAAATGGCTAAAGCCATCCGCTACATGATTATAGCAATGAAGGATGTATTGCACATATCAGAGGTAAACCCTGTCTCTGACAAGAGGGTTTATATGTATGGGGAGAAAAAGCAAGAGGTGACTTTTCCCCCTTCACATGAGTTAAATGAGTTATGTGAAAAAGCGTGGGATTCCCCCGATAGGAAAGTGCTGATTTAAAAAAGGTTACTTATGGCGTACCCTTTCCCGCCAACTGACAGGTTACGCTGGGAATCCTCCCCTAGGGTAGATAAAGCTCTGACACGCTTATCTAAGAAGGTGGCCCTGCCGTCACAGGATACGGCCTCCCTAAAGGATCCTGCCGATAGGAAGCAGGAAAGTATCCTGAAGTCTGTTTATACACATTCAGGTACTCTACTGAGGCCGGCAATTGCGTCGGCCTGGATGTGTAGTGCTGTAGCAGCATGGACAGATAATCTGTCTGAGGAACTGGACACCTTAGACAAGGATACCATTTTACTGACCCTGGGGCATATAAAAGACGCTGTCCTATATATATGAGGGATGCCCAGAGGGACATTTGCCTACTGGGCTCTAGAATAAATGCAATGTCAATTTCTGCCAGAAGGGTCCTGTGGACTCGGCAATGGACAGGTGATGACGACTCCAAAAAGCACATGGAGGTTTTACCTTACAAGGGTGAGGAATTGTTTGGGGACGGTCTCTCGGACCTAGTTTCCGCAGCTACGGCTGGGAAGTCAAATTTTTTGCAATATATTCCCTCACAGCCTAAGAAAGCACCGTATTACCAAATGCAGTCCTTTCGATCACAAAGAAGCAAGAAGGTCAGAGGTGCATCCTTTCTTGCCAGAGGCAGGGGTAGAGTATAGAAGCTGCACCATACAGCTAGTTCCCAGGAACAGAAGTCCTCCCCGGCTTCCACTAAATCCACCGCATGACGCTGGGGCTCCACAGGTGGAGCCAGGAGCGGTGGGGGCGCGTCTCCGAAATTTCAGCCACCAGTGGGTTCGCTCACAGGTGGATCCCTGGGCTATACAGATTGTGTCTCAGGGATACAAGCTGGAATTCGAAGTGATGCCCCCTCACCGTTACCTCAAATCGGCCCTGCCGGCTTCCCCCATGGAAAGGGAAGTAGTGTTAGCGGCAATTCACAAGTTATATCTCCAGCAGGTGGTGGTAAAGGTTCCCCTCCTTCAACAGGGAAGGGGATACTATTCCACAATGTTTGTGGTACCGAAACCGGACGGTTCGGTCAGACCCATATTGAATTTAAAGTCCCTGAACATTTATCTGAAAAGATTCAAGTTCAAAATGGAATCGCTCAGAGCGGTCATTGCAAGCCTGGAAGAGGGGGATTTTATGGTGTCTCTGGACATCAAGGATGCTTACTTGCATGTCCCCATTTATCCACCTCATCAGGAGTACCTCAGATTTGTGGTACAGGACTGTCATTACCAATTCCAGACGTTGCCGTTTGGGCTCTCCACGGCACCGAGAATATTTACCAAGGTAATGGCGGAAATGATGGTGATCCTGAGAAAGCAGGGAGTCACAGTTATCCCATACTTGGACGATCTCCTCATAAAGGCGAGGTCCAGAGAGCAGTTGCGGATCAGCGTAGCACACTCTCAGGAAGTGTTGCAGCAGTATGGCTGGATTCTGAATATCCCAAAGTCGCAGCTGATTCCTACGACGTGTCTGCCCTTTCTGGGCATGATTCTGGACACAGACCAGAAGAAGGTGTTTCTCCCGGCGGATAAGGCTCAGGAGCTCGTGACTCTAGTCAGAGACCTCTTAAAACCGAAACAGGTGTCGGTGCATCACTGCACGCGAGTCCTGGGAAAGATGGTGGCATCGTACGAAGCCATTCCCTTCGGCAGGTTCCATTGCGAGGATCTTTCAGTGGGATCTGTTGGACAAGTGGTCCGGATCGCATCTTCAGATGCATCGGCTGATCACCCTGTCCCCGAGGGCCAGGGTGTCTCTTCTGTGGTGGCTGCAGAGTGCTCACCTTCTCGAGGGCCGCAGGTTTGGCATACAGGACTGGGTCCTGGTGACCACGGATGCGAGCCTCCGAGGATGGGGGGCAGTAACTCAGGGAAGAAACTTCCAAGGGTTGTGGTCAAGTCAGGAGGCTTGTCTGCACATAAATATCCTGGAACTAAGGGCCATATACAACGCCCTGAGTCAAGCGGAGCCTCTGCTTCGCAACCAACCGGTGCTGATTCAGTCAGACAACATCACCGCAGTGGCTCATGTAAACCGCCAGGGCGGCACAAGAAGCAGAGTGGCGATGGCGGAAGCCAGCAGGATTCTTCGTTGGGCGGAGAATCACGTGCAAGCACTGTCAGCAGTGTTCATTCCGGGAGTGGACAATTGGGAAGCAGACTTCCTCAGCAGGCACGACCTCCACCCGGGATAGTGGGGACTTCATCACGAAGTCTTCACTCAGATTACAAATCGATGGGAACTGCCACAGGTGGACATGATGGCATCCCGTCTCAACAAAAAGCTACAAAGGTATTGCGCCAGGTCAAGAGACCCTTAGGCGATAGCTGTGGACGCACTAGTAACACCGTGGGTGTTCCAGTCGGTCTATGTGTTTCCTCCTCTTCCTCTCATACCCAAGGTGCTGAGAATCATAAGAAAAAGAGGAGTGAGAACAATACTCATTGTTCCGGATTGGCCAAGAAGGACTTGGTACCCGGAACTGCAAGAAATGCTCACAGAGGACCCATGGCCTCTGCCTCTCAGACAGGACCTGTTGCAACAGGGGCCCTGTCTGTTCCAAGACTTACCGCGGCTGCATTTGACGGCATGGCGGTTGAACGCAGGATCCTAGCGGAAAAAGGCATTCCGGATGAAGTTATTCCTACGCTGATAAAGGCTAGGAAGGACGTGACAGCAAAACACGATCACCGTATATGGCGAAAATATGTTGCCTGGTGTGAGGCCAGGAAGGCCCCTACAGAGGAATTCTAGCTGGGCCGTTTCCTGCACTTCCTACAGTCTGGAGTGACTATGGGCTTGAAGTTGGGGTCCATAAAGGTCCAGATTTCGGCCCTATCCATTTTCTTTCAAAAGGAACTGGCTTCTCTTCCTGAAGTTCAGACGTTTGTTAAGGGAGTGCTGCATATTCAGCCCCCTTTTGTGCCACCAGTGGCACCTTGGGATCTCAACGTGGTGTTGGGTTTTCTGAAATCCCACTGGTTTGAGCCACTTGAGACCGTGGAGCTAAAGTATCTCACGTGGAAGGTGGTCATGCTATTGGCCTTAGCTTCGGCTAGGCGTGTGTCAGAATTAGGGGCTTTTACATGACAAAGCCTCCATCTGGTTTTCCATTTGGACAGGGCAGAATTACGGACTCGTCCGCAATTTCTGCCGAAGGTGGTGTCATCTTTTCATTTGAACCAACCTATTTTGGTGCCTGCGGCTACTCGTGACTTGGAGGATTCCAAGTTGCTTGATGTAGTCAGGGCTTTGAAGATCTATGTAGCCAGGACGGCTGGAGTCGGGAAGACTGAATCGCTGTTTATCCTGTATGCATCCAACAAGCTGGGTGCTCCTGCTTCAAAGCAAACCGTTGCTCGCTGGATCTGTAACACGATTCAGCAGGCTCATTCTGAGGCTGGATTGCCGCATCCAAAATCCGTGAAAGCCCATTCCACAAGGTAAGTGGGCTCTTCTTGGGCGGCTGCCCGAGGGTCTCGGCATTACAGCTTTGCCGAGCAGCTACTTGGTCAGGTTCAAACACATTTGCTAAGTTCTACAAGTTTGATACCCTGGCTGAGGAGGACCTTGTGTTTGCTCATTCGGTGCTGCAGAGTCATCCGCACTCTCCCGCCCGTTTGGGAGCTTTGGTATAATCCCCATGGTCCTTACGGAGTCCCCAGCATCCACTAGGACGTTAGAGAAAATAAGATTTTACGCACCGGTAAATCTATTTCTCGTAGTCCGTAGTGGATGCTGGGCGCCCGTCCCAAGTGCGGACTTCTTCTGAAATACTTGTATATAGTTATTGCTTAAATAAGGGTTATGCTATGTTGGCATCCATTGTTTGATGCTCTGTTGTTCATACTGTTGACTGGGTAAGTTTATCACAAGTTATACGGTATGATTGGTGTGGCTGGTATGAGTTTTACCCTGGATTCCAAAATCCTTTCCTTGTAATGTCAGCTCTTCCGGGCACAGTTTCCTTAACTGAGGTCTGGAGGAGGGGCATAGAGGGAGGAGCCAGTGCACACCAGTAGTACTAAATCTTTCTTAGAGTGCCCAGTCTCCTGCGGAGCCCGTCTATTCCCCATGGTCCTTACGGAGTCCCCAGCATCCACTACGGACTACGAGAAATAGATTTACCGGTGAGTAAAATCTTATTTTTTTTTTTAATCTCCAACTGTTTTTGTTCTGTGCTTTAATTTTAGATAACATTGAGACGTTAAACTTCATAACTTGCAATAAAAGCTGAAAAAATGTTCTAAAGCTTGATTGGTAGTGTATGTAGAATCCTGATTAGTAACAGTATCTATATTAGCAAGCGGTGATCACTACTCCTTTGTAAATATTAGCTTTGATCTTGGTCCGCTACAACTCAAGTTGGTAAAGATGGAAAAATCATATTGCAGATATCTTTCATCTACAGGGTTCGATGTTCATCTACTATTCTGGAGTCTATGGGGTAAATTTACTGAGGTGGGAGTTTTTTAGAACTGGTAATGTTGCCCATAGCAACCAATCAGATTCTATCTATTATCTTCTAGAAGCAGCTAGATACATGTTAAGTAGAATCTGATTGGTTGCTGGGGTAGACTCTCTTCACAATTCACCCCACCCTCCTTCCCTTCACGTCAACCTGTTAGCATGGAGCTGATTATGTTCCATGAACAGTATTGCCCTTCTATCTGGAAAGCTGTACTTGTGTTTAAAGCTCTAGTGTGACCACCCTCCTAAGGCAAAGTTGTGCTGCCAGAGACCAAATCAGTGTTCTGTTGTGTGTGTGTGTGTGTGTGTGTGTGTGTGTGTGTGTGTGTGTGTGTGTGTGTGTGTGTGTGTTTTGGTGTGTGTGTAGACTTTTACTTGCAGCAAAGTTGTCCATAAAGCGTATATATGTGTGACTACAGTTGTCTTTTCTATATTAAATTGATATGGCTATCGGCCCATACACACGGTAAGAATCGGCCTATGCCCGATTCTCACTATGCGACAGGGGCTAGGTCGGCACATAGTCAGTATCGCAAGCACACTCATTATATGCTTGTGATACTGACTGCGATTTTGGCTAAGTGTCAATTTTGGCTATCTCTTCTATAGAGAGAGACTGTGCTGGCAAGTCAATTTTGACTATTCTTGCGATGCCGACCATGCATCGGCATCGAATCGGGATCGCAAGGTGACTTTCACCTTGCGATCTACACTAACTTTTCTTACGATTTTGACTATATAGTCAAAATCGTAAGAAAAAATCTCACCGTGTGTACACACCATAAGAAAGATGAGATGCACTTAAACATTTCTCACCATCTTGCTTTATATCTGTATAGGTCAACATTGTTTTCAAGCAGCCTGGTAAAAGACTAGAACATCAAGGAATTCGAATTGAGTTTGTGGGACAAATTGGTAAGCCTGGCATTCATATGTTATACATATTTGTAATGATACTATGTAACACCAGTACCAGTGTCGCTTATATAACTGCAGTGTTCACATCTTGGCCAGCACCAACGCTCATTTTCCTCATACACCATAAAAGAGCGCAGGAAAACAAATATTGTCCAGCTACTGGGCAATTATGTGTGCTACCGAGAATTGCAGTGATGTTCAGAGTCCTATTGCCCACAATTGACTGTCCTCCTTTGTTCTCTAACATACATGGGGGGGGGGGGGGATTTAATTGGGAACTAGGTTTTCACCATAAAAAAAACACTTGGGGTCCTCACGCCCAATTTTGATTACCGTGGGTATACGTGCTCCCGATAGACGCCGGGGACAGTTCTTTTTTTTTTTTCTTTTTTTTTTATGATTTTTTTTGTGACATTTCAATTGGTGTTGAAGGGAAAGTATGCCATATTGCAGATGACACAAAGGTATGCAACAAGGTAGACACACCAGGAGGGGTAAAACAAATGTTTGAGAATCTAGTTAAACTAGAGCAGGCCTGGCCAACCTGTGGCTCGCCAGCTGTTGTGAAGCTACACATCCCAGCATGCCCTACCCGAGTTTTAGCGTTACCTAATAGTAAAACTGTGGCAGGACATGCTGGAATTTGTAGTTTCACAATAGTTGGAGAGCCACCAGTTGGCCAGGCCTGAACTAGAGAAATGGTCAAGAGATAGGCAACTACAGTTAAATGTCAAAAAATGCTAAATCGTGCACTTGGGTCTCAAAAACTCAAAGGCTAAATATAGTATTAATGTCACTATAATGGAAACTGAGGAGGAAAGGCATCTAGGAGTCACCATTTCAGGTGACTTGAAGGCAGGGAAGCAATGTAACATAGCAATTAGCAAGTCAAGTCGGATGCTTGGTTTCATAGGGAGTGGAACTGGTAGGAGAAAAAAAAAAAGAAGTAATAATGCCACTGTATAGGTCATTGGTACTGCCTCATCTAGAACACTAGGTTCAGTTCTGGAGGCCGTATCTCCAGAAGGATATAAATACATTAGAGACTGTACAAAGAAGGGCAACTAAAATGGTGCATAGCCTACATCCCAAAACTTAGCTGGAAAGGCTAAAGGATCTTAATATAGTATGTATAGTTTGGAGAAGGGAAAGGGGGTACATGATAGAGACTTTCAAATATATTAAGGGTATTAAGTTACAGAAGGGAAACATTCTTCAAAGGAAGAGAAGTATTAGAACACGAGGACATGCACTGAAACTAGAGGGACGTAGGTTCAGGGGAAATTTGAGGAAAAATTACTTTACAGAAAGGGTAGTGGATAAGTGGAATAGCCTCCCATCAGAACTGGTAGAGGCTGAGACAGAGCAATTTTAAACATGCTTGGGGTAGACATAAGGATATCTTTACAAAGACCTATGGAATAAATAGGGTTGAAGTTATCAGAAGGAGAAATTAAAAAGGGCAGACTAGATGGGCGAAGAGGTTCTTATTTGCCATCAAAATCTATGTTTAAATATATATGTGTGTTTGTTTGGTTTACATATTAAGCAAGTAGGTGACACATCTGAAAAATGCCTTATACATGAATGAAAAATAAATAAATATAAGAGTCACTTAAACGAGCAATCTCAGATTTTTATTTTCTTAATACTAATTAGCCTAATTTACTATTTTGTTTTTCTAGAACTTTTCAATGACAAAAGCAATACACACGAGTTTGTAAACCTGGTGAAAGAATTGGCTCTACCTGGGGAATTGACACAAAGCAGAAATTATGACTTTGAATTCATGCAAGTTGAGAAACCTTACGAATCCTACATAGGTTCAAACGTTCGATTGAGGTGTGTTGTCATCCTTTTGGTTTAAGCATTGATTAGGATATGTCTTTTTGTTTTTTTATATTACTGAAAGGACCGAAGCTGGCATTCCATTGCAGTACAAAAACCTACATGGCAGCACTGTGAGTCCATGAGGTTCATCATTACAGCACAGTGTTCTGCTTCTCTCTGCTGAAAGATGCGGGGTAAGCAGATTACTGATAACTGGTTTGTTTTGCTCTTCCAGGTACTTCCTCAAAGTGACGATAGTGAGGCGCCTGACAGACTTGGTAAAGGAGTATGACTTACTAGTTCACCAACTTGCCACATATCCAGATGTCAACAACTCCATCAAAATGGAAGTTGGAATAGAGGACTGTTTGCACATAGAATTTGAATATAATAAATCTAAGTGAGTGCTTCTGTTGATCATGAAGGGAATGTTAATTTAACTATATGAAGAGCTATCCTCTGCTGAAGATGAACATGAATTGGTTGAAATTCTGAATAGGTCTGACTTCAACAAGTAGCAGTAAAGTTTGTCTATCCATTATTTTATTAGATTTCTGAAAGTCATATAAATACAAAATATTGCCCCCTGGTGGAGACATGAGTGTTTTGAAGTGCCAGACAAGGAATCTGAGTGTATTGTCTACCTAACATGAAATAAACAGTAGTTAATTCTGAACAGAATTGGTTTTTTTTCCCTCTGAAAACCTGTATCTCTGAAGCTACTTTACATTATTCTGACACTTTAAATATTGATCTACCATGCTTGCCTTTTTTGTTTATTAGCTTATTTTATATAGTTATAATATTCCTCAGTTTAAGTTCATGGCATCACGTGTTATGGTTTATTGAAATTTAACCCTTACTGTCTCCTGTTGTGTCAAAGGTACCACTTAAAAGATGTTATTGTTGGGAAAATTTACTTCCTGTTGGTTAGAATAAAAATCCAGCACATGGAATTACAGTTGATAAAAAAGGAAATTACTGGAATAGGTAAGAACTCTATCTCCTCTGTGTTGTTACATGACTTTTATAATTGAGATACAGATGTGTACTTGTACACCTATCCTTTTTGCACCAAATTTCACAAGACATATGGCACGATCCCGTGCTATGCAATTTTCTTAATTTTGCGTCTTCGCATTTAATGTACTCGGTATTTAGGATTAGTTGGGCCCGGTTAAATTGCAAAGTCTGTGCCATGGTAATTGGGTCAATTTGGTGCAATTTGGAAGTTTGTTTCCATGTAATGTTCATCCCTGAATTTTCCGAAGGGCTTTCACTTCTGCGTGGTTGTCTTTTCTGCCTACTGGAAGTTTGTTAGACATATAAGGTCTGATTCTGTATGCAGGCCTGTATTTGGTTGCATTTGGAATGTGGATATTTTGCTGTACATGCAATGTGCCATCCCTCTGTTTTCTGTCCGCCAGCACAGCTGCCAATGGTCAGGCAAGGGGGCAGCACTTGAATGTATATCATGGGTGATGTTTTATGCTTTGCAATGCTTGGCATTCGTCCTCACAATCACGTGTGAATGGTGTTCTGCATCCTACTTATGTTACTTGTACATGAAGGTATCTGTAATGAATGTTTCAAATGAATAATTTATGATTTTTCACAGGACCTAGTACTACAACTGAGACCGAAACGGTTGCAAAATATGAAATTATGGATGGGGCCCCAGTAAAAGGTAATATTGGCTATTTCTCTGACGTCCTAGTGGATGCTGGGGACTCCGTCAGGACCATGGGGATATAGCGGCTCCGCAGGAGACAGGGCACAATAATAAAAGCTTTAGGATCAGGTGGTGTGCACTGGCTCCTCCCCCTATGACCCTCCCCCAAGCCTCAGTTAGATTTTTGTGCCCGACGAGAAGGGTGCAATCTAGGTGGCTCTCCTGAGCTGCTTAGAATAAAAGTTTAAGTTAGGTTTTTTATTTTCAGTGAGTCCTGCTGGCAACAGGCTCACTGCTACGAGGGACTTAGGGGAGAGAAGAAAACTCACCTGCGTGCAGGATGGATTTGCTTCTTAGGCTACTGGACACCATTAGCTCCAGAGGGAGTCGGAACACAGGTCTCACCCTGGGGTTCGTCCCGGAGCCGTGCCGCCGACCCCCCTTGCAGATGCCGAAGTTGAAGAGGTCCAGAGGTTCAGAAACAGGCGGCAGAAGACTTTCAGTCTTCATAAGGTAGCGCACAGCACTGCAGCTGTGCGCCATTGTTGTCAGCACACTTCACCAACAGTCACCAACTGTCACTGAGGGTGCAGGGCGCTGGGGGGGGCGCCCTGGGCAGCAATGTATAATACCTTTTTATGGCTAAAATACATCACATATAGCCCTTGAGACTATATGGAGGTATTTAACCCCTGCCAGATCTCACAAACTCCGGGAGAAGAGCCCGCCGAAAAGGGGGCGGGGCCTATTCTCCTCAGCACACGGCGCCATTTTCCTGCTCAGCTCTGCTGTGAGGAAGGCTCCCAGGCTCTCCCCTGCACTGCACTACAGAAACAGGGTTAAAACAGAGAGGGGGGGCACTTATTTGGCGATATGATTACATATATAAAAATGCTATAAGGGAAAACACTTGTATAAGGGGTTGTCCCTGTATAATTATAGCGTTTTTGGTGTGTGCTGGCAAACTCTCCCTCTGTCTCCCCAAAGGGCTAGTGGGGTCCTGTCCTCTGTCAGAGCATTCCCTGTGTGTGTGCTGTGTGTCGGTACGTGTGTGTCGACATGTAGGAGGACGATGTTGGTGAGGAGGCGGAGCAAATTGCCTGTATTGGTGATGTCACTCTCTAGGGAGTCGACACTGGAATGGATGGCTTATTTAGGAATTACGTGATAATGTCAACACGCTGCAAGGTCGGTTGACGACATGAGACGGCCGGCAAACAAATTAGTACCTGTCCAGGCGTCTCAGACACCGTCAGGGGCTTGTAAAAACGCCCATTTACCTCAGTCGGTCGACACAGACACGGACACTGACTCCAGTGTCGACGGTGAAGAAACAAACATATTTTCCTTTAGGGCCACACGTTTCATGTTAAGGGCAATGAAGGAGGTGTTACATATTTCTGATACTACAAGTACCACAAATAAGGGTATTATGTAGGGTGTGAATAAACTACTTGTAGTTTTTCCTGAATCAGATAAATTAAATGAAGTGTGTGATGATACGTGGGTTTCCTCCGATAGAAAATTATTGGCGGTATACCCTTTCCCGCCAGAAGTTAGGGCGAGTTGGGAAACACACCTTAGGGTGAATAAGGCGCTCACACGCTTATAAAAACAAGTGGCGTTACCGTCTCCAGATACGGCAGCCCTCAAGGAGCCAGCTGATAGGAAGCTGAAAAATATCCTAAAAGTATATACACATATACTGGTGTTATACTACGACCAGCAATCGCCTCAGCCTGGATGTGCAGCGCTGAGGGGGCTTGGTCGGATTTCCTGACTGAAAATATTGATACCCTTGACAGGGACAAGATTTTATTGACTATAGAGCATTTTAAGGATGCATTTCTATATATGCGAGATGCGCAGAGGGATATTTGCATTCTGGCATCAAGAGTAAATGTGATGTCCATATCTGCCAGACGACAGTGGTCAGGTGATGCAGATTCCAGACGGCACATGGAAGTATTGCCGTATAAAGGGGCGGTCCATCGGACCTGGTGGCCATGGCAACAGCTGAAAAATCCACCTTTTGTTACCCCAAGTCACATCTCAGCAGAAAAGGACACAGTCTTTTCAGTCTCAGTCCTTTCGTCCCCATAAGGGCAGGCGGGCAAAAGGGCCAGTCATATCTGCCCAGGGGTAGAGGAAAGGGAAGAAGACTGCAGCAGGCAGCCCATTCCCAGGAACAGAAGCCCTCCACAGCTTCTGCCAAGTCCGCAGCATGACGCTGGGGCCGTACAAGCGGACTCAGGTGCGGTAGGGGGTCATCTCAAGAGTTTCAGCACGCAGTGGGCTCACTCACAAGTGGACTCCTGGATCCTACACGTAGTATCCCAGGTGTACATTGGAAATTCGAGACGTCTCCCCCTCACAAGTTCCTGAAGTCTGCTTTACCAACGTCTCCCTCCGACAGGGAGGCAGTATTGGGAACAATTCACAGGCTGTATTCCCAGCAGGTGATAATCAGAGTACCCCTTCTACAACAAGGGAAGGGGTATTATTCCACACTATATTGTGGTACTGAAGCCAGACGGCTAGGTGAGATCTGAAATATTTGAACACTTACATACAAGCGTTCAAATCAAGATGGAGTCACTCAGAGCAGTGATAGCGAACCAGGAAGAAGGGGACGATATGGTGTCACTGGATATCAGGGACGCTTACCTACATGTCCAAATTTGCCCTTCTCACCAAGGGTACCTCAGGTTCGTGGTACAGAACTGTCACTATCAGTTCAGACGCTGCCGTTTGGATTGTCCACGGCACCCCGGGTCTTTACCAAGGTAATGGCCGAAATGATGATTCTTCTTAAAAGAAATATGGACGCTTTCCTGATAAGGGCAAGGTCCAGAGAACAGTTGGAGGTCGGAGTAGCACTATCTTAAGTAGTTCTACGACAGCACGAGTGGATTCTAAATATTCCAAAATCGCAGTTTTTTCCGACGACACGTCTACTGTTCCTAGGGATGATTCTGGACACAGTCCAGAAAAGGATGTTTTCTCCCGGAGAAGAAAGCCAGGGAGTTATCCGAGCTAGTCAGGAACCTCCTAAAACCAGGAAAAGTATCAGTGCATCATTGCACAAGGATCCTGTGAAAAATGGTGGTTTCTTACAAAGCGATCCCATTCGGTAGATTTCACGCAAGAACCTTTACGTGGGATCTGCTGGAAAAATGGTCCGGATCGCATCTTCAGATGCATCAGCGGATAACCCTGTCTCCAAGGACAAGGGTGTTTCTTCTGCGGTGGCTGCAGAGTGCTCATCTATGAAAGGGCCGCAGATTCGGCATTCAGGACTGGGTCCTGGTGACCACGGATGCCAGCCTGAGTGGCTGGGGAGCAGTCACACAAGGAAAAAATTTCCAGAGAGTGTGATCGAGTCTGGAGACTTCTCTCCACATAAATATACTGGAGCTAAGGGCAATTTACAATGCTCTAAGCTTAGCAAGACCTCTGCTTCAAGGTCAGCCGGTATTGATCCAGTGGGACAACATCACGGCAGTCGCCCACGTAAACAGACAGGGCGGCACAAGAAGCAGGAGGGAAATGGCAGAAACTGCAAGGATTCTTCGCTGGGCGAAAAATCATGTGATAACACTCTCAGCAGTGTTCATTCCGGGAGTGGAAAACTGGGAAGCAGACTTCCTCAGCAGGCATGACCTCCACCCGGGAGAGTGGGGACTTCATCGGGAAGTCTTCCACATGATTGTAAACCGTTGTGAAAAACCAAAGGTGGACATGATGGCGTCCCGCCTGAACAAAAAACTAGATATTGCGCCAGGTCAAGGGACCCTCAGGCAATAGCGGTGGACGCTCTGGTAACACTGTGGATGTACCAGTCAGAGTATGTGTTCCCTCCTATGCCTCTCATACAAAAAGTACTGAGAATCATAAGAGGGAGATGAGTAAGAATGATACTCGTGGTTCCGGATTGGCCAAGAAGGACTTGGTACCCAAAACTTCAAGAGATGTTCACGGAAGACCCGTGGCCTCTACCTTTAAGAAAGGACCTGCTCCAGCAGGGGCCTTGTCTGTTCCAAGACTTACCGCGGCCGCGTTTGACGGCATGGCGGTTGAACGCCGGATCCTGAAAGGGCATTCCAGATGAAGTCATCCCTACCCTGGTCGAAGACAGGAAGGATGTAACCGCAAAACATTTTCACCGCATTTGGCGAAGATATGTTGCGTGGTGTGAGGCCAAGAAGGCCCCTACAGAGGAATTTCAACTGGGTCGTTTCATACATTTCCTGAAAACAGGACTGTCTATGGGCCTAAAATTAGGGTCCATTAAGGTTCAAATTTCGGCCCTGTCGAATTTCTTCCAGAAAGAACTGGCTTTAGTGCCTGACGTTCAGATGTTTGAAAAAGGGGTACTGCATATACAGCCTCCTTTTGTGCCCCAGTGGCACCTTGGGATCTCAATGTTGTTTTGAGTTTCCTAAAGTCACATTGGTTTGAACCACTCACCACTGTGGACTTAAAATATCTCACATGGAAGGTGACGATGCTATTAGCCCTGGCTTCAGCCAGGCGTGTGTCAGAATTGGCGGCTTTATCATATATAAAGCCCTTACTTAATTTTTCATTCTGACAGGGCAGAATTGAGGACTCGTCCTCAATTTCTCCTTAAGGTGTTTTCTGTTTTTCACATGAACCAACCTATTGTGGTACCTGCGGGTACTAGGGACTTGGAGGACTCCAAGTTACTTGACGTTGTCAGGGCCCTGAAAAATATGTTTCCAGGAAGGCTGGAGTCAGAAAATCTGACTCGCTGTTTAGCCTGTATGCACCCAACAAGATGGGTGCTCCTGCTTCTAAGCAGACGATTGCTCGCTGGATTTGTAATACAATTCAGTTTACACATTCTGTGGCAGGCCTGCCACAGCCAAAACCGGTAAAAGCCCATTCCAAAAGGAAGGGGGCTCATCTTGGGCGACTGCCCGAGGGGTCTCGGCTTTACAACTTTGCCGAGCAGTTACTTGGTCAGGGGAAAACACGTTTGCTAAATTCTACAAATTTGATACCCTGGCTGAGGAGGACATGGAGTTCTCTCATTCGGTGCTGCAGGGTCATCCGCACTCTCCCGCCCGTTTGGGAGCTTTGGTATAATCCCCATGGTCCTGACGGAGTCCCCAGCATCCACTAGGACGTCAGAGAAAATAAGATTTTACTTACCGATAAATCTATTTCTCGTAGTCCGTAGTGGATGCTGGGCGCCCATCCCAAGTGCGGATTGTCTGCAATACTTGTACATAGTTATTGTTACAAAAATCGGGTTATTCTTGTTGTGAGCCATCTTTTCAGAGGCTCCTTCGTTGTTATCATACTGTTAACTGGGTTCAGATCACAGGTTGTACGGTGTGATTGGTGTGGCTGGTATGAGTCTTACCCGGGATTCAATATCCTTCCTTATTATGCACGCTCGTCCGGGCACAGTATCCTAACTGAGGCTTGGGGGAGGGTCATAGGGGGAGGAGCCAGTGCACACCACCTGATCCTAAAGCTTTTATTATTGTGCCCTGTCTCCTGCGGAGCCGCTATATCCCCATGGTCCTGACGGAGTCCCCAGCATCCACTACGGACTACGAGAAATAGATTTATCGGTAAGTAAAATCTTATTTTCTTGGAGTAGTTGGTAAAAGTTAGGACCTCTTATTTGGAATGCTGCCTAATAAACTGGGTTTAATTTCTCAATGTTAAGCTATTAACCCTGTCGTGACTAGGAACATTTCATCTTTTCGTATAAGTTTGCTATTTTTCCATGTTTAGTGCCATAGTTACTCGGTGACACCTGAAAATGTAGGTAGATTATGAGGGATACATACATCTTAAGGGCCCCATACACTAGAACGATATGTCTAGAGGCTGAAGTCGGGGCGATTTCCCTTGAACTCTCCCGGGAGTGTTTACATAAGATTCCAAACGATTTTGTACAATTTGACTTTTTTGAGCATGCTATACATCGCATACGATATGTCAAGCGCCTACATATCGCATGTGATGTATAGCATGCATTCACTGGTACCATCAGATACATCCGGAGAATGCCAGTCAAACTTCCTACTATAGATCGCATGCGCTATATCGCGAGCACAAAAAACACACTTTTTTCCGTTCGATTCCATATAATGCCATTTGATCACGACAAATAACGAGTGCAGCACCAACGACCTGGAGGAGTCGACCCGACGCTCACGGGGCCGCGCATCGGATCGTATACACAGCAAAAATGCACGATTTCCCCCTATATATCGGCCCGAATGGCCAAATTGAGCTGAAATTGAGCAAAATCGTTCTAGTGTATGGGGCCCTTTATAGACATTCATAATGTTGACAAGCAGTATGTGGATCTTGGAACATCGGCTACTTAGGGCTAAATTTACTAAGGTGGGAGTTTTTTTTCCAGCCCATAGCAACCAATCAGATTCTACATAACATATCTGATTGGTTGCCGTGGGCAACATCACCAGTCCTAAAAACTCTCACCTTAGTAAATTTACCCCTTACGCGTGCCAGCAGTACAACTGTACAAGATGATGAATCTTCATGTTGACAGTTGTGCTGCAGCGCCCATGAAATGCTTTAAGTAGTCAATGTCCCGCCAGTGGCATTCCAGGGTCCCCTTAGTGTATGTTAACATTAGGAATGTCAAAAAGACCACTACATAACAAATTACAAAGTACGTGTACTATGTCGAAAGTAAGAAAAGTTTATATGTTTTCTAAACGAGTTGCCAGTACTGTGATGCTCACAGGGTTTTGTTTATTAAATGCAGATACCAAGGCTTCTGTATTGACCCAGGTTGAAAATTAGTTTTGTGGAGATTTCCTGCTTCTGTCTTTTTTGTTTTCTTTTCTTTTTTTGATCTTGTACCTCATGATTGATTGTGCAAGGAGTTTGTGCCTATTTTACGTTGTGAGGGCTTTTGGCAGTATTATAAATCACTATTTCATTCCAATCACATGGACTAATACTGGTTGTACTGTAACTCTTCAGGAGAATCTATTCCCATCCGGCTGTTCCTTGCTGGATATGACCCAACACCCACAATGAGGGATGTGAATAAAAAGTTTTCTGTGAGGTATTTCTTGAACTTAGTCCTGGTCGATGAAGAAGACAGAAGATATTTCAAGCAACAGGTAGCTTTTCGTGTTCTGTAATTAATATTAGTGTGATTTATAATGCAATGTAATCCAATAATTTTCTTGTATACTTTTATTTCTGGACATATTTCTCCTTCATCCACTAGGGGCCACTGGAGTGTAGTTACAATGGGGAAATAGTAGGTAGTAATTGGGAGCTGGCACTTTAAAAATTCTCACACTGTGGCTAGCTCCTCCCCTACTATCTCCCCTCCAAGCCAGTCTTAGTTTAGTGCCCAAGGTGAGCTGGTTCACTTGGGTTTAGCTGAAGAAATTTTTCTCTTTTCTTTATTATTTTCTTTTTCTTTCACACACTCACAGACTGGCAGCTCTGCCACTGCCAGTCTGCACCGCGGGAGCTGCCGGCGGGGTCCCATCGCAGCTGCGTGCGGCTCGGGATGGGCCCCGGCTGAGGGAGACACTGAGCTCTCCTGAGTTGGCGGACACCGCTGCGTGCGGCGCGTGTATGGGCCACTCCATCCAGCAGAAGATTCCGGCAGCATGGCAGCGGTGAGTATCAAAAATGGTCGGACACCGCTGCGTGCGGCGCGTGTTGGGGCCACTCCATCACAGAAGATTCAGGCCGGACACCGCTGCGTGCGGCGCGTGTCGGGGCCACTCCATCAGAAGAAGGACAGTGGTGAGTACAATCTCCCCCCTCCAGACTGATGTGTGATTTTACATAAAATGTGCACTTAGATGTGATGGTCTTTACTGTGTTGTGTCCTGCATCTAACCCCCTTATAACGCTGCAGTGGAAGAGAGGGCGCACTTTCTAGTTTGAACTTGGCGCCATTATGTGGGGGGCGGAGCTTCAGCCCGCTCTGTAAGCGGGCTCAGCGCTCTTCAATCCCCGGCTGCAGCAGACAGGCAGCCGGGTGATACATTTACACTACCCGGCCGCAGCATACAAGCAGCCGGGTAATACATTTTAAATTTAAAAGTGGCGCCGGAACAGAGGGGCGGAGCTAACTCCCGCTCCGTCCGGCGGCGGGCTCAGACTCTCAGCTCCCCGGCCGCAGCATACAGGCGGCCGGGGGGGTTACACACCGCTCCCCAGCCGCAGCATATACAAGGCGGCCGGGGGTAACACACCGCTCCCCGGCCGCAGCATACAGGCGGCCGGGGAGTTACATTTACAATATACAGGCGCTCCCCGGCAGCAGCAAACAGGCGCCCGGGGGTTACATTTACCCGCACCCCGACCGCAGCAAGGCGGCCGGGGGATACATTGGCAGGGGGGGGCGGAGCTAACTCCCGCTCTGTACGGCGGGCTCTCTCCGCTCCCCGCGCCGCTGCAGCACGCCGCTCCAGTGTGTGTGGGGTCTCAGACTGAAGGCTCATTCCTCTCCTGGCTGTGCAGGGAGGATTTCTTTGCAAGGAGGGGTGAGTAAAGGTTTATAACCCGCTTTACTCAGCGGGCTCCCAGGTCTCACTGTCGCTAGGCAACAAACCCTGTCTCTGGGGTTTTTAGCTTTTCCATACTTCATGCTGCTGAAATATAGCTACATTCCTCCCTGCAGTAGAGTCCTCTACCCGGCATTTTCCTACATGCAAATCAGGGAACCTGCTCTATTACAGTAGCTGGGACTCAGCTCATTAATAATTTAAAAATCTACTGTGCAGTATTTATTTACCTACAAAAACACAGTATTTATCTACCCGGTTGGTTTCACGGTGGTGTGTGTGTGTGTGTGTGTGTGTGTGTGTATACATATATAGCTATGTTTGTGTGTGTATGTATATGTGTGTGTGTATATATATATATATATATATATATATATATATATATATATATATATATATATATATATATTAAGTGCGTGTGGGTATGTATATAGATATATCCATAAAATACCAGATATAGGGGATAAAACAGATTATGCACACTTCCGCAATGTTTTCTAGAAACAGAATACCCCACCTTGCCACATAACATTTTCCCCCATCTTTTCTCACAGGCTGGTCACCATTTTGAAAAGCCAGCGGAACCTCAGAGAATCATCTGGTGCACCTTAATTAGCGGTACACTACATACAGGGCGGGGTGTTGCCTTCCCTTTATTATTCTTGGGTGTCACTAGTTACTAATGCTATTTGTAATTGGGGAATGTGTGTAAGGCATCAGACAAATAGCGCTGTGGCTCAGTACGCTAGTAGCGGGTATCTGAACAGGGGTTTGAATCCAAACAAAACTTTAAGGAGAGCTCCTATAGCCTAGGGCTAAGACTCCTGTCCCACAGCGCAGCGCTACTGGTTCAGGTCTCCGCTGCTCCAGAAAGTTTAGTTGAATCGTGTCGGTCACACATTATAGTGCAGACCTTACGTAGGGCTGTGTTTATTTAACCCACCTTTTCTCCTTTCGTTTGTCTCACCTGGGATAGTCAAAGAATTCCCTCTTAGGTGTGAAGTATGCGGTGGAGCCATCTGCTTAGCCCTCCACACACCTGCAGGACACTCCTGTTTGAACAGCTCAGATTATGCAGGTAATGTCACTGTTAACCAGAGACCTTGTACGTCATTTCACCTTTCCAAAGGGAACCTTGCTAACATTCCATGCATTACTGATGATGTCTGTTTTCTGTGGATCTGAACCAGTGTCTCAGAATATCCAGGTACATTATACAGCAGTTCATCTGATACTGCAGGTAAAGGAGGCGGACACGTCAAGTCCATCAGGGTTCCACGCCAATGACGAAATGACAGCGACTGGTCCAGTTTCGGATGAGCTGGGCAGACTCCGGTAGGCGGCCGACAGACACCCGAATACCCAATATCAGGTATCAAACAATGTTTGTTTTTCCTATCCTTTCCACGCAGATGGCAGTAGATGGTATCAGAACCTCTCTAGGGTATACCCCTCGATGTATCGCCAGTCCAACAAGCCGCCGTTTTCTTTTTCATCCACTAGGGGTCACTGGAGTACTCTTGGGATATGGACGGCTTAGCAGAAACAAAGGCACTGAATATTTAAATTTAGAACTCTCCACCCCTCCATATCCCAGAGTACCTCAGTGTACGACCTCAGTGTTTTTTCCGTGCTCAAAGCACTAACAACGGCTTGTGGGAGTTCCCACACTTTGTGGAAGATTTTATTAATTTTTCATTTTTACTTTTTCATTTTTACTTTTTCATTTTTACTTTTTCATTTTTAATTTTACACTTCCCTTCCCAGTTTCTATAAAAACATGGGTCCGGGATGGTGCCGCTGCAAGGCAGCGCATGGCGTGTCGGTCCTCACAAAGAGCACCCTCACAGCCACAGGCAGCCCACTGTCTACTGCAGGCTGGACGGAGCTTATAAATAGAAGCCCCGTCGCAGCCATCACCTGAACAGCTGGACGGAGCTTACACATAGAAGCCCCGTCGCAGCCATGATCTGAGAAGCTGGACAGAGCTTTCAGATAGAAGCCCGTCGCAGCATGAAGGAAGTGTCGCAGACCTTTCTACAAAAGGTATGCTGGGGAAACGGGACGGTCAGCGCAGGCTGCCGTCCCGCTGTGTGGGGTCCGTGGGTAAAGCCGACCGCTGTAACGCCAGTGCCCTGTCTGCCGCTCAGACGCTCCACGCTCCGTCCCCCAACAGGCGATTCTTCCTCCCGCACGCCACAACCGCCAGCGGTGCTCACACAGGGAGACCCGCCGCACAGAGCTTCGATCCGTCAGCGGTGTTTTCAGTAAGATCGGAGTCTCGGACAAAAAGACCCGCGCAGCTTGCCTAGCGACGCCGCGCTCCGGCCAGCCGATCACTGCTGCTCTGGGTCCTTCGCCTCCCTGCAATAAGCTTCCCGGCTCCCCGCTGAGACACAGCGCTACAGGGAGTACAGGGAAGGGGGAGGGAGTGGGGGATCTGGCAGATTACTGCGTGGCTGCAGTTGCCAAATGCTACAAGTGTAATAGGCTGTTGAGTCTATATATATATATCTATATTATCTATAGAATTTATTAATAATAGATTATCTATAGAAGATATTAATACATAATAACTGCAGGCAGAGCTTATATTAAATATGACCTGCCTGTGATTGTATTGTAACTTGCATGTGAGTGTATACTAGACTGTGTTTTTATCAGTGTATACTAGACTGATTCTCAGTGGCAGCAGGTATTGTACTCCTATGAGTTTCAATGTAAGCATGGCATGGGGGCCATTTTTAATCATGTTTCCTGTTTCTTCCAGTGGTAATTCCAGAACATTCCTACACTACATCTCTACGCCACCGGAGGCGCAGGGGTGTTAGTGGGAAATTTGGTTCAGGTTTCACATAGGCCCATGTAAACTGTATTTAGCCATTGATAGATATATATATATATATATATATATATATATCTATCTATCTATCTATCTATCTATCTATCTATTACGCACCTTAAGTAAACATTTTACTAATTAGTGCAAGTGTCTGTTACTTTGGCTATTGTGGTGTCTGTCTGTAGGGTAAGCCTCCAACACAGACTACATATAAGGTTTACTACAATGGCTGTACATAAATCTACCACAAATTCTGTTGGTTTGTACGTTTCCACTCCGGAAGCCGTGTCAGTCCTAGATCCTATGTTAAGCATAACTCCGCTCGACAGGAGCGGTAAGATCGGAGTCTCGGAAGTCACTCCGCCAGCTCTAACAAAGGAGTCTCAGTGTTTCCAAAGGTCCAATTTTCCCTTTGGGTACCAAGGTGTTAATTTAACTGGTTTTATAATTTCTCTATCGTCCTAAGTGGATGCTGGGGTTCCTGAAAGGACCATGGGGAATAGCGGCTCCGCAGGAGACAGGGCACAAAAAAGTAAAGCTTTACTAGGTCAGGTGGTGTGCACTGGCTCCTCCCCCTATGACCCTCCTCCAGACTCCAGTTAGATTTTGTGCCCGAACGAGAAGGGTGCAATCTAGGTGGCTCTCCTAAAGAGCTGCTTAGAGAAAGTTTAGTTTAGGTTTTTTTCTTTACAGTGAGTCCTGCTGGCAACAGGATCACTGCAACGTGGGACTTAGGGGGAAAGTAGTAAACTCACCTGCATGCAGAGTGGATTTGCTGCTTGGCTACTGGACACCATTAGCTCCAGAGGGATCGAACACAGGCCCAGCCGTGGAGTCCGGTCCCGGAGCCGCGCCGCCGACCCCCTTGCAGATGCTGAAGCGTGAAGAGGTCCGGAAACCGGCGGCTGAAGACTCCTCAGTCTTCATAAGGTAGCGCACAGCACTGCAGCTGTGCGCCATTTTCCTCTCAGCACACTTCACTGGGCAGTCACTGAGGGTGCAGAGCGCTGGGGGGGGGCGCTCTGAGAGGCAAATATAAACCTTATACAAGGCTAAAAATACCTCACATATAGCCCATAGGGGCTATATGGAGATATTTAACCCCTGCCTGACTGGAAAAATAGCGGGAGAAGAACCCGCCGAAAAAGGGGCGGGGCCTATCTCCTCAGCACACGGCGCCATTTTCTGTCACAGCTCCGCTGGTCAGAACGGCTCCCAGGTCTCTCCCCTGCACTGCACTACAGAAACAGGGTAAAACAGAGAGGGGGGGCACATTAATGGCTATATATATATATATTAAAGCAGCTATAAGGGAGCACTTAATATAAGGATATCCCTTGTATATATAGCGCTTTGTGGTGTGTGCTGGCAGACTCTCCCTCTGTCTCCCCAAAAGGGCTAGTGGGTCCTGTCTTCATTAGAGCATTCCCTGTGAGTTTGCGGTGTGTGTCGGTACGTGGTGTCGACATGTATGAGGACGATATTGGTGTGGAGGCGGAGCAATTGCCAAATATGCAGATGTCACCCCCCAGGGGGTCGACACCAGAATGGATGCCTTTATTTGTGGAATTACGTGATGGTTTATCTTCCCTTAAACAGTCAGTTGAGGACATGAGGCGGCCGGACAATCAATTAATGCCTGTCCAGGCGCCTCAAACACCGTCAGGGGCTGTAAAACGCCCTTTGCCTCAGTCGGTCGACACAGACCCAGACACGGGCACTGATTCCAGTGACGACGGTAGAAATTCAAACGTATTTTCCAGTAGGGCCACACGTTATATGATTTTGGCAATGAAGGAGACGTTACATTTAGCTGATACTACAGATACCGTAAAACAGGGTATTATGTATGGTGTGAAAAAACTACAAACAGTTTTTCCTGAATCAGAAGAATTAAATGACGTGTGTGATGAAGCGTGGGTTGCTCCTGATAAAAAGTTGATAATTTCAAAAAAGTTATTGGCATTATACCCTTTCCCGCCAGAGGTTAGGGCGCGCTGGGAAACACCCCCTAAGGTGGACAAGGCGCTCACACGCTTATCCAAACAAGTGGCGTTACCCTCTCCTGAGACGGCCGCACTTAAGGATCCATCAGATAGAAAGATGGAAGTTATTCAAAAGAATATATACACACATGCAGGTGTTATACTACGACCAGCTATAGCAACTGCCTGGATGTGCAGTGCTGGAGTAGTTTGGTCAGAATCCCTGATTGAAAATATTGATACCCTAGATAGGGACAATGTTTTACTGTCGTTAGAACAAATAAAGGATGCATTTATCTATATGCGTGATGCACAGAGGGATATTTGCACACTGGCATCTCGGGTGAGTGCTATGTCCATTTCAGCCAGAAGAGCCTTATGGACACGACAGTGGACAGGCGATGCGGATTCAAAACGTCACATGGAGGTTTTGCCGTATAAAGGGGAGGAGTTATTTGGAGTTGGTCTATCAGACTTGGTGGCCACGGCTACTGCCGGGAAATCCACTTTTTTACCTCAAGTCACTCCCCAACAGAGAAAGGCACCGACCTTTCAACCGCAGCCTTTTCGCTCCTACAAAAATAAGAGAGCAAAGGGCTTGTCGTACCTGCCACGAGGCAGAGGAAGAGGGAAGAGACACCAACAGGCAGCTCCTTCCCAGGAACAGAAGCCCTCCCCGGCTCCTGCAAAAACCTCAGCATGACGCTGGGGCCTCTCAAGCGGACTCGGGGACAGTGGGGGGCCGTCTCAAAAATTACAGCGCGCAGTGGGCTCACTCGCAGGTAGACCCCTGGATCCTGCAGATAATATCTCAGGGGTACAGGTTGGAATTAGAGACGGATCCTCCTCATCGTTTCCTGAAGTCTGCCTTACCAACCGTCTCTTCCGAAAGGGAGAGGGTGTTGGAAGCCATTCACAAGCTGTACGCTCAGCAGGTGATAGTCAAAGTACCCCTATTACAACAAGGAAAGGGGTATTATTCCACTCTATTTGTGGTACCGAAGCCGGATGGCTCGGTAAGGCCTATTCTAAATCTGAAGTCCTTGAACCTCTACATAAAAAAGTTCAAGTTCAAGATGGAGTCACTCAGAGCAGTGATAGCGAACCTGGAAGAAGGGGACTTTATGGTATCCTTGGACATCAAGGATGCGTATCTACACGTTCCGATTTACCCCGCACACCAGGGGTACCTCAGGTTCATTGTTCAAAAACTGTCACTATCAGTTTCAGACGCTGCCGTTCGGATTGTCCACGGCGCCTCGGGTCTTTACCAAGGTAATGGCCGAGATGATGATTCTTCTTCGAAGAAAAGGCGTATTAGTTATCCCATACTTGGACGATCTCCTAATAAGGGCAAGGTCCAGAGAACAGCTGGAGACAGCTTTAGCACTATCTCAAGAGGTGCTAAGACAACACGGGTGGATTCTGAATATTCCAAAATCCCATTTAATCCCGACAACTCGTCTGCTGTTCCTAGGAATGATTCTGGACACGGTTCAGAAAAAGGTTTTCCTTCCAGAGGAAAAAGCCAAGGAGTTATCCGATCTGGTCAGGAACCTCCTAAAACCAGGAAAAGTGTCAGTACATCAATGCACAAGAGTCCTGGGAAAAATGGTGGCTTCTTACGAAGCAATTCCATTCGGCAGATTCCAGGCAAGAATATTCCAAAGGGATCTGTTGGACAAATGGTCAGGGTCGCATCTGCAGATGCACCTGCGAATAACCCTGTCACCAAAGACAAGGGTGTCACTTCTGTGGTGGTTGCAGAAGGCTCACCTATTAGAAGGCCGCAGATTCGGCATTCAGGATTGGATCCTGGTGACCACGGACGCCAGCCTGAGAGGCTGGGGAGCAGTCACACAAGGAAGAAACTTCCAGGGAGTATGGACGAGTCTGGAAAAGTCTCTTCACATAAACATTCTGGAACTAAGAGCAATCTACAATGCTCTAAGCCAGGCGGAACTTCTCCTGCAAGGAAAGCCGGTGTTGATTCAGTCGGACAACATCACGGCGGTCGCCCATGTAAACAGGCAGGGCGGCACAAGAAGCAGGAGTGCAATGGCAGAAGCTGCCAAGATTCTTCGCTGGGCGGAGAATCACGTGATAGCACTGTCAGCAGTGTTCATCCCGGGCGTGGACAACTGGGAAGCAGACTTCCTCAGCAGACACGATCTTCATCCGGGAGAGTGGGGTCTACATCCAGAAGTCTTCAACATGTTAATAGACCGTTGGGAAAGACCAATTGTAGACATGATGGCGTCTCGCCTCAACAAGAAACTGGACAAATATTGCGCCAGGTCAAGAGATCCACAGGCAATAGCTGTGGACGCACTGGTAACTCCTTGGGTGTACCAGTCAGTGTATGTGTTTCCTCCTCTGCCGCTCATACCAAAGGTATTGAAGATCATACGGCAAAGAAGAGTAAGAACAATACTAGTGGTTCCGGATTGGCCGAGAAGGACTTGGTATCCGGAACTTCAAGAGATGCTCACGGACGAACCGTGGCCTCTACCTCTGAGAAGGGACCTGCTACAGCAGGGTCCCTGTCTTTTTCAAGACTTACCGCGGCTGCGTTTGACGGCATGGCGGTTGAACGCCAGATCCTAAAAGGGAAAGGCATTCCAGAAGAAGTCATTCCTACCTTGATTAAGGCACGGAAGGAAGTCACCGTGAAACATTATCACCGCATTTGGCGAAAATATGTAGCGTGGTGCGAGGATCGGAGGGTTCCGACGGAGGAATTCCAACTGGGTCGTTTCCTACATTTCCTGCAATCAGGATTATCTATGGGTCTCAAATTGGGATCCATTAAGGTTCAAATTTCGGCCCTGTCAATATTCTTCCAAAAAGAATTGGCCTCTGTCCCTGAGGTCCAGACTTTTGTCAAGGGAGTACTGCATATACAGCCTCCTGTGGTGCCTCCGGTGGCACCGTGGGATCTAAATGTAGTTTTAGATTTCCTCAAATCCCATTGGTTTGAACCATTGAAAAAGGTGGATTTGAAATATCTCACATTGAAAGTGACTATGTTACTAGCCCTGGCCTCTGCCAGGAGAGTATCTGAATTGGCGGCTTTATCTTATAAAAGTCCTTATCTAATCTTCCATTCGGATAGGGCAGAACTGCGGACTCGTCCGCATTTTCTCCCTAAAGTGGTATCAGCATTTCATCTGAACCAACCTATTGTGGTGCCTGCGGCCACTAGCGACTTGGAGGACTCCAAGTTGTTGGACGTTGTCAGAGCCTTAAAAATATACATTGCAAGGACGGCTGGAGTCAGAAAATCTGACTCGCTGTTTATATTGTATGCACCCAACAAGTTGGGCGCACCTGCTTCTAAGCAGTCGATTGCTCGTTGGATTTGTAACACAATTCAACTTGCACATTCTGTGGCAGGCCTGCCACAGCCTAAAACTGTAAAAGCCCACTCCACAAGGAAGGTGGGCTCATCTTGGGCGGCTGCCCGAGGGGTCTCGGCATTACAACTCTGCCGAGCAGCTACGTGGTCGGGGGAGAACACGTTTGTAAAATTTTACAAATTTGATACCCTGGCAAAGGAGGACCTGGAGTTCTCTCATTCGGTGCTGCAGAGTCATCCGCACTCTCCCGCCCGTTTGGGAGCTTTGGTATAATCCCCATGGTCCTTTCAGGAACCCCAGCATCCACTTAGGACGATAGAGAAAATAAGAATTTACTTACCGATAATTCTATTTCTCGGAGTCCGTAGTGGATGCTGGGCGCCCATCCCAAGTGCGGATTATCTGCAATACTTGTACATAGTTATTGTTAACTAATTCGGGTTATTGTTAAGGAGCCATCTTTAAGAGGCCCTTTCTGTTGTCATACTGTTAACTGGGTTTAGATCACAAGTTGTACGGTGTGATTGGTGTGGCTGGTATGAGTCTTACCCGGGATTCAAAATGCCTCCCTTATTGTGTATGCTCGTCCGGGCACAGTACCTAACTGGAGTCTGGAGGAGGGTCATAGGGGGAGGAGCCAGTGCACACCACCTGACCTAGTAAAGCTTTACTTTTTTGTGCCCTGTCTCCTGCGGAGCCGCTATTCCCCATGGTCCTTTCAGGAACCCCAGCATCCACTACGGACTCCGAGAAATAGAATTATCGGTAAGTAAATTCTTATTTTAATCTGACAATACTAGTGAGAAGGGTACATTAGACCAGCAGTCAGATAGTGCGGGGTTTTGACAACCATACATTGCTAATAACCAGTAAGTCAGTGTCTCAATTGTTACAGAGACTAAGTAGACTTTAACATCTAATCTGTCGATTTTCATAAACAACAGATCTTCAATGAGTTATTATTTAGAATATCTGACTAACATTTAACCCTATTTACCTGTTTCCACATCTAAATGGGACAATCCGTCATTGGTGAATTCGTCTGTGACAAGGATACATTTGGGTTACTAGACGCTCTATGTATGGAAACAATGACGATCACTGTTAATAAAAAGCTGCGAGTATCTCTGTAAAGCTTCTGCTGACACCTGTTACCTCGATTCTCGCTTTTCATCGTCGCTAGTTTCACCAAAACAAGGCCAGAAGTTGTTTGGTCCTAAATTTGATATTCAGGCCTCCGGTATCAAAACGAAAATACTTTGGCCGACGTTTAATCCCTTTAGACTTCAGTCTTTTCAAGGCTGTGGTACAAGAACAGTCACGACTGGTAACGCCAGGGTGCTAAAGTCAACAAGCCAGTGGCTTAACGGCCTCTCAGGCCATCTAGAATTTCCAATTGTGGAAGCGCGCCTTTACACGTTACATTTGCCGGGTTTCCAAACATCCACTCATGGATGTATCCGCTATTTACAGTTTAACATACTGCCTCTGTCGGACGAAACTAGGCGTTTTGCCAGGTGGCCATTCAGTCTCTGCTGGTTTCAGCTGTTTTTATTTCCAGACCTGGTACACCAACAGAGTCAGGGCTATTTATTCCCCTCTGTTTGGGGTAACGAAGCCGGAGGGCTCCGTCGCAGTCTCAATCAGCAAGTCACTTACTACAGTTGCAAATGGTTTTACGGCAGTTAGTACTTGCATATTTGGAGCCACAAAATTGCATGATTGCGCTTGATCTTCACAATGTGTATTTACCCATTCACGTTTGGTCACCGCATCACAGGTTCTTGCGTGTTGCAATACGCCACAACCATTAACCATTTTTAGGTTCTACCGTTTGGCCTCTTATCAACGCCTCGTGTATTCACCAAAGTGAGGTTGGTGATGATAGCTCATCTCAGAGCCCTGGCGGTGACAATCGTTCCATACCTACACGATCTGATCATAAGAACTCTGTCTCAACAGAGGTTCCTCTTACTTGCGCTACTAACGTACACCACGGTGGCAGGTCAAGTTCAAAAACAATCGCATCTAATTCCGTCTGAACGACTTCAATTCCTAGGTATGATTATAAATACGGTAAATCAAAGAAATTTACCTACTACACCAGGAAGAACAAATATACCATCTAGTACAATTAGTGCAAAAGCCACGCACACTAGCGGTATATTGGTGTATTCGCCTATTAGGAACAATGATGTGTTTTCAAAGCGCTTTAGTTCCCCGGGTTTCACTCGCGTTTCCCACAGGGGGCTGAGGGTGTATATACTCTGGACGAGAGTCTCAGAGGTTGAGGAGTTGTAGTTAAAAAGGTCAGCGACGGGTTCTAAAACGGATCACGACAGATTGCTGTCTATAAATGTCCTGGAACTCCGTGCAATTTACAATGCACTACTTGCTTCGCTTTCAGTCTGTCCAAGTGCAGTCAGACAACGCAACGGGAGTTGCATACACAACAACCAGGGAGGACCGAGAAGCCGCATGGCAATGCGGAAGGTAGCTCGAATCCTCAATTGCCCAGAACACCATTAGGTGATGTTGTCGACGGGGTTCATTCCGGGAGTGGACATCTGTTAGATGATTTCACCCGTCGGGATTTTCATCCAGGAAACTGGGCATTAAATCCAAAGGTGTTTCACATGTGGATCCACAGGGGGGGTTACCCTCAGGTGTACATGATGGCATCTCGCCACAGTTACAAACGCTCAGTATGTGTACAGAACGACAGATCACAAGGGCAGTGGCGGGGGAGGCTCTCACATTCGTGTGGTCATACAGCCTCGTGTATCTGGCTCCACCGTTTTCCGCTGCTCTCTCCGTTGCTAAAACGGATCATAAGACAGTTACGTCACAGTCATACTAGTGATATCTCATGGGGTTCGGAGAGCTTGCTTCTCGAATCTCCAAGGAATACTCGCACACGATCTTTGCCCGCTCATAATACGTCCAACCTGTTACAACAGGGACCGTTCTTTTACCCCTATTTACCTATGTGCTGCGGTTGACGGGGTGGTGGTTCAGACGCCCTCTTAAGGAAAGATATAGGGCATTACAATATTGGTTATACCAACCATGTTACGAGGGCATTACAGTATTGGTTATACCAACCATGTTACGAACTAGGAAGCCGCTTACGGCAGCTCATTATTGCAAAATTTGGTGTGTCTATATAGGTGGGTGTGAGGCTCGGAAGTTTCCGACATCATCTTTCAAGTTACCCGTATTCTGTTATGTTACAGACGGGGTGGGATGGAGAACTGCGTTTATCTGCACTAAGGGTGCAGGTATCTGTGTAGTCAATTTATTTTCAAAGACTTTTGACTCTATTGCGTCGGTACACACCTTTCTACAAGGTGTCATCAAAGTGCAGCCTCCATTTATCCCACCTACAGCGCCATGCGACTTGAAGCTGGGTTCAGATTTCTTACGGTTTTCATATTTTGAACCCTTACAACAAATGGGGATTAAGTTTCTCACTTGGAAAACGTTTTTCTTCTAGCCTTAGCTTCGGCAAGGGTTTTGTTTTCACATTTGGGTGCCTTGTATTCCAAGCCACCGTATTTGGGTTTTCTCATAACAAAGCAGAACTTCGGACGAATTCCGATTTCTTATTTTTCACATCAATAAACCAATAGTGGTTCCTGTGTTAACAGCACATTCTAGAATTCTGAATGTGGTACACGCATTACGCGTCTATATGTCCCGAACGTCTACAGTTCGTAATACGGATACGTTGTTTGTTCTCTATGATGCTGCCAACTGGGGTTAGCCAGTTTCTCAGCAGACATTATCCAGTTGGATAAAAATGACTACAAGTCAGGCTTACTTTAAGGCTAAGTTACAGTCGCCTACGTCAGTAATAGCTCATTCCACAGGTTCTGTGGGAATGTCATGACCAGTTGGTCGTAGAGCATCTACAACGCGGCTACATAGTCTTCAGTGCACACGTTTGTGCGCGTTTACACGTTATGAAACGGTTGCGGCATCAGCATCTAGCTTTGGCCGCCTACTGTTACAGGTGTCAAACAGCTCTCCCGCCCACGAGGGAAGCTTTGGTACGTCCCAAGAGTACTCCAGTGACCCCTAGTGGATGAAAAAGAAAATAGGATTTTGGTACTTACCAGGTAAATCCTTTTCTTTGAATCCATAGGGGGCACTGGACGCCCACCCAGAGCAGTTTTACCTGGGTTGTATTAAGCTCAGAGGAGCTTATGGTAACACATTTTCACCGATTGGTTCAAATTATAAGGGTCTATCGGTTATGGTGTCAACTGTTTAGTTGACAGTAACGTTATGGGTCAACTTTGTTGTTGTCCGTTATGTGATAGGAATTCTCCATTGTCAACCTCTCTATAGTTCTTGTTCGCTCAGTAAAAAACACTGAGGTCGTACACTGAGGTACTCTGGGATATGGAGGGGTGGAGAGTTCTAAATTTAAATATTCAGTGCCTTTGTTTCTGCTAAGCCGTCCATATCCCAAGAGTACTCCAGTGCCCCCTATGGATTCAAAGAAAAGGATTTACCTGGTAAGTACCAAAATCCTATTTTCCTGAGGCAACCTTGCTCAGGGATTCATCGACATATGCGGCAGCGCGGTTCTACCGTGTCCGGAGCAGGTAGGTTGGGGAACAATTGCCCTCTAGGTTACAGGATGCTTCGCATCAGGATCAATTGATACTTTGGTACAGGTCAGAATCACGATTCTGCTTTATGTTCTTTGGAGGTCTCCACGTCTGCAGACTCGGACCCTGCATCTTCGCTTGGCTGTCTTAACCCGACGACCTCTGGGGCTGCGACAGTGACAGGTGAACCTGAAATCCTACGGGGCAGATGGTTCTGGGGAAGGAACTTTCTGCAGGATTTCTTGAACCATTGGAGGTAAGTCCACTTTGCTTTCTCCTACTACTGCCCCAGCTCCAAGACAGACCTTTACTGGTCTTTCCTTTAGATTTTTCCGTGCCCTTTCAGGCTTTCGACTCCACACGGGTGATATCTTCGTCGCCAGGGGTTTTCAGGGTAAAAAGGCTGAAGCAGAGGTTCAACATCCTCGGTCCAGTCTGATTTTATGTCATCCTATACACCCATTACACAGACTTTCCTACCACCTGGAGGGTCCCAGGGTAGGCGCAGTTCGATGGGAGAAGGCTTGGCCGGTTACAACCGTCTCAGGAGTCCCTCGGCATGGGTCGGCCGATTTACGATGACAAGAGAGTCATACTGCAGGCTGCGCTCCCATAGGTTTCTAACCGCAAAGGGTATTGATCCCTGTTTTTCACATATCATTTGAATTAGGACAGTTCTCAGGCCCTTGTTTTCTTTTCACGTTCCGAAGCCAAGTGGCTCGGACAGGCCTATTCTAGCCTTACAATCCTTTTAGTCTGTGATTGCTAGTTTGAACAAGAAAGGGAGTTTTACGTGTCCCTTGTCTTCAGAGATGCCTGTTTACTGATTTCCGTTGGACAGGCTTTTCTCAGATTCTCATTACAGGATTCTCATTTTCACTGTCAGTCCTTTCCTCTCGGTCTCTCTTCCGCTCCCACAGAGTTTAGGAAGATCACAGAATATCTCTTTTTCAAGGGCAGTGGGTGACGTTGGTTCCCTAATGGGACAATTTGCTGCTACTATCCCACTCTGTACATTAGGTGGCTTCTGAATATCCGGAGGATCCAGGAGCTTCTGATTCGACACAGATCCACTTTATGCTCCGCATAGACGTTTCTCAACACGGTCCGTCAGAGGATTTTTCATTCCTCGGCACCAGGTACTCTATTCCTTCAGTCAAGTTGCGACGCAATGAGTGGTCGCCTCCATTCCTCTCTGAGCGGGGGACAACAATCTTCTTTCCAGGTCAGGCCACCAGGTCAGACTCCTGGGTGAGGGAACATTCCCCGGAGTTTGGTCAGCTGGTCCGCTGTGGGCGGAAATTTCGGATCGACCTCAGGGCGTTCTGACTGACTCTTTAACCCTTTATTACTCTCGGACGTGAGCTCTGGCGGCAGTAGGCGAGGAGGCCCTCAGGGCTCCGGGGAGTTTTCTGGTTATTCTATCCTGCCTCCTTTTCTATTTCTACCTCATGTTCAGTAACACAGGAGGGGATTATGCGTGCTAGTCCTCTCGGTGGCGCTGGTTGGGCCACGCATGACTTGAAGATACAGATACGCCTGTTGTCAGTAGAGGAGCCTTGGCTCCTACCTCGACTGGACTGTCTACTTCAACAGGCTCCTTTTTTCTCCTTGTTCAATCTTACACTGGTTTCGTTTACCCGTGTGACTGTTCACGAGACCTCAGAACGGAGGAGTTCCCTTGTTCGGTTAGGCCTACTGGGCCCCGATTTCAGAAGTCTGTAACCTCTTCTCGCTTTTGCCACTTTTGGAAAACTTTATGGGACATAATAAGGATAAAAGGGGTTTTTCCCCCTTCTCCCAGTTACCATTCATCTTTGGTTTCTCTGGGAGGTTTTGATCCGCTGCGCTTCAAACCACACTGACCGGAATTTTAGGTCTCTGCCTTTTTCGGTTTTCTTCCAAATGAAATTAGCCTAGCGGCCGTAAGTTCGGCCTCTTTTTCAGGGAGTACTCTATTGGCAACTCCCCTGGCTGTGCTTCGGCCTCAGCGGTCGTTTCTTCCAGAGGGGATGTCCATTTTTCATATAAACCTGACACTAGTGTTTTTCAGTCCTCTCTGAATGTTGTCAGGGCTCGCCAACTCTCTCTACAGAGGTCTCAGGCTATTCGATGAAGTGTTTTTCTTCTTTGTTCTGTACGATGCTCCCGTACTAAATAGCCGGGGTCCCAGCATACGCTGGGCAGTTGGATACATTTGACCATCAGACAGTCTTCTTGGCGGTTACTAGGGAGCCTCCGTTTTCCATTTCAGCGCACACTACGCGCATTGTAAGACCTTCGTGGGAAGCTGCCCGCGGGGTCTCCATGAATATTTTGTCGGGCGGCTACTTGGTCAAACCGACATTCGTTTTGTCAAATTCTACAAGTTTGACACTTTTACGGCCTCTGCATCACTGTTTGGCCGAGCAGTTTTTACAGGACTCTCAGCGCTTTCCCACCCGTTTTTGGGAGCTCTGGGACGTCCCCATTGTAACTACACTCCAGTGGTCCCTAGTGGATGAAGGAGAAATCAGGATTTTGGTACTTACCGATAAATCCCTTTCTCCGATTCCACAGGGGCCACTGGACGCCCGCCCAGCGCTGTTCCTCCTGGTTTTTTGCTTAACGGTTTGCAGATCACCATATGACTGCTTGTTGAGTTCAGGCTAGCCTGGTTTTTGTCAGGTTCTGTTCCAGGTTTAGTTTGGGTTCGCCTGGTTTACAGGGCGTCGCTAACCTCCTCTACCTTAAGGTTTGTTTATTACAGCTCTCCTCGGGCACAGTTTTACGTAGACTGGCTTGGAGGGGAGATAGTAGGGGAGGAGCTAGCCACAGTGTGAGAATTGCCAGCTCCCAATTACTACCTACTATTTCCCCATTGTAACTACACTCCAGTGGCCCCTGTGGAATCGGAGAAAGGGATTTATCGGTAAGTACCAAAATCCTGATTTCTCGTTATCAAGCCGGTGAACGTTTGTGCCTGCTATCTGAAGAACAAAACATATGATACTTGGGAATTCAAACCCACAGGAAAGTTGTAGAATGAGTCAATCATACAGTATATTGTGTGATGTATACTGGTACTGATACTGGGATTCATCACACAATATACTGTATGGTTGACTCATTCTACAACCTTCCTGTGGGTTTGAATTCCCAAGTATCATATATTTTGTTCTTCAGATAGCAGGCATAAACATTCACCGGCTTGGTAACGAGAGAGATGTCCAGAAATAAAAGGTGTACAACAAAATTATATTGGTTTGAACCCTGTATTTACTCATTGATTGAGATACGCCCCTGATGAAGTCTCTGTATGAGACGAAACGTGCCAGACACTCTATCTTGTTTTGATGTGACCTCCAAACTGCAATATTGGAAGGATGATATCACAAAAGAAGCACTTGTGTATCTATGTCAAATCAGACCTCCATTATACATGTTAGAGGGCTGATATACTGAGGATGTATATTTGTCTACTGCTATTTTAATATATTTTATTACATTTAAAGCAAAAATATGTGTTGGAACTTATTGTATATGTAAAAAAAAATCTGTCAAAGTTACATTGAACGATAAAGCAATAGGGAATTAATATCAATTTCCCAGGGCGCCCATTATACGATTGATTGATTTATGTATGTATGTGTGTGTGTGTATATATATATATATATATATATATATATATATATATATATATATATATATATATATATATATATATATATATATATATATATATAATACACACACATACAGAGCAAGTTCAGGCGGCACTCCACGGATTTTCAACACCAAAAAAGACAGCTACACAGGCTTGAATGTCAACGTTTCAGGTGCTATTTAATCACACCTTTCGACGAAAGGTGTGATTAAATAGCACCTGAAACGTTGACATTCAAGCCTGTGTAGCTGTCTTTTTTGGTGTTGAAAATCCGTGGAGTGCCGCCTGAACTTGCTCTGTGTATCTGCTCTGTTTGGACCGAGGGAGGGCACCCAGGTATTTAATTAAGGTATTTGGAGTGCCGGTCATACTGGAATTATATATATATATATATGTATGTATGTATGTATGTGTGTGTGTGTATATATATATATATATATATGTATATGTGTGTGTGTGTGTATATATATATATATGTGTATATGTGAACCCTTTGGGATTTCCTGGATTTGTGCATAAATTGGTCATAAAATGTGTCCTGTTCTTCATCTAAGTCACAACAATAGACAAACACAGTCTGCTGAAACTAATACCACACAAACAAATATATGTTCTCATGTTTTTATTGAACACACCATGTAAACATTCACAGTGCAGGGTGGACAAAGTATGTGAACCCTTGGATTTAATAACTGGTTGACCCTCATTTGGCAGCAATAACCTAAACCAGACGTTTCCTATAGTTGCATATCAGACCTGCACAACGGTCAGGAGGAATTTTGGACCATTCCTCTTTACAAAACTGTTTCAGTTCAGCAATATGCTTGGGTTGTCAGGTGTGAATCGCTTCCTTGAGGTCATGCCACAGCATCTCAATCGGGTTGAGGCCAGGACTCTGACTGGGCCACTCCAGAAGGCGTATTTTCTTCTGTTGAAGCCATTCTGTTGTTGATCTACTTCTGTGCTTTGGGTCACTGTCCTGTTGCATCACCCATCTTCTGTTGAGCTTCAATTGGTGGACAGATGGCCTTAAGTTCTCCTGCAATATGTCTTTATAAACTTGGGAATTCATTTTTCAGCCGATGATAGCAATCTGTCCAGGTTCTGAGGCAGAAAGCAGCCCCAAACCATGATGCCCCCTCCACCATACTTCACAGTTGGGATAAGGTTTTGATGTTGGTGTGCTGTGCCTTTTCTCTTTCATCCACTAGGGGACACTGGAGTCCTATACAATAGGGGTGTGAAGCTTGCAACCGGAGGTGTGGCACAATCTAAAATTAGCATTGTCTGCACAGCCGGTTCCTCCCCCTTCACATCCCTCCTCCCTCAGTTTGGAAAATTGTGCCAAGGAGGTACAAGCACCAGAAGGGAGCTCCTGCTCCATGAAGTTTTGTTTATGTATTTATTTATTTTATTTATTTATTTTTCTCTAACGTCCTAGTGGATGCTGGGGACTCCGTAAGGACCATGGGGAATAGACGGGCTCCGCAGGAGACAGGGCACTTTAAGAAAGAATTAGGACTACTGGTGTGCACTGGCTCCTCCCTCTATGCCCCTCCTCCAGACCTCAGTAAGAATCTGTGCCCGGCCGAGCTGGGTGCACTTTAGTGAGCTCTCCTGAGCTTGCTAATAAAGTATTTTGTTAGGATTTTTTGTTTTCAGAGAGATCTGTTGGCAACAGGCTCTCTGCTACGTGGGACTGAGGGGAGAGAAGCAGACCTACTAACTGCGGATAGGTCATGCTTCTTAGGCTACTGGACACCATTAGCTCCAGAGGGATCGAACACAGGAACGCACCCTTGGTCGTCCGATCCCGGAGCCGCGCCGCCGTCCCCCTCGCAGAGCCAGAAGCCGGCGTGTGAAGCAAGAAGACGTCAAAAGCGGCGGCAGAAGACTCCAGTCTTCATATGAGGTAGCGCACAGCACTGCAGCTGTGCGCCATTGCTCCCACATTCAACCCACACACTCCGGTCACTGTAGGGTGCAGGGCGCGAGGGGGGATGGGGGGGGGCGCCCTGGGCAGCAATTCAGTACCTCTTGGCATAAAAGGGCATATATACAGTTGGGCACTGTATATATGCATGAGCCCCCGCCATTATTTTACACAAAATTGCGGGACAGAAGCCCGCCGCTGAGGGGGCGGGGCTTCTTCCTCAGCACTCACCAGCGCCATTTTCTCTCCAAAGCTCCGCTGAGAGGCAGCTCCCCAGGCTCTCCCCTGCAGATTCACGGTAGAAAGAGGGTAAAAAGAGAGGGGGGGGGCACATAAATTTAGCGTAATATCAGTATATACAGCAGCTACTGGGTAAACACTAAGTTACTGTGTAATTCCTGGGTCATATAGCGCTGGGGTGTGTGCTGGCATACTCTCTCTCTGTCTCTCCAAAAGGCCTTGTGGGGGTTCTGTCCTCAAATAGAGCATCCCCTGTGTGTGTGGTGTGTCGGTACGCTTGTGTCGACATGTTTGCCGAGGAAGGCTATGTGGAAGCAGAGCAGGTGCAGATGAATGTGGTGTCTCCGCCGACGGCGCCGACACCTGATTGGATGGATATGTGGAAGGTGTTAAATGATATTGTAAACTCCTTGCATAAAAGGTTGGATAAAGCTGAAGCCTTGGGACAGTCAGGGTCCCAACCCATGCCTGATCCTACAGCGCAGAGGTCGTCCGGGTCTCAGAAGCGCCCACTATCCCAAATTGTTGACACGGATATCGACACGGATTCTGACTCCAGTGTCGATGGCGATGATGCAAAGTTGCAGCCTAAAATGGCTAAGGCCATCCGCTACATGATTATAGCAATGAAGGATGTATTGCACATCTCAAGAGGAAAACCCTGTCCCTGACAAGAGGGTTTATATGTTTGGGGAGAAAGGCAAGAAGTGACTTTTCCCCCTTCACATGAGTTAAATGAGTTATGTGAAAAAGCTTGGGATTCTCCTGATAGGAAAATGCAGATTTCTAAACGATTACTTATGGCGTATCCTTTCCCACCAACGGACAGGTTACGCTGGGAATCCTCCCCTAGGGTAGACAAAGCTTTGACACGCTTATCTAAGAAGGTAGCCCTGCCGTCACAGGATACGGCCGCCCTAAAAGATCCTGCGGATAGAAAACAGGAAGGTATCCTGAAGTCTGTTTATACACATTCAGGTACCCTACTAAGGCCGGCAATTGCGTCGGCCTGGATGTGTAGTGCTGTAGCAGCATGGACAGATACTTTGTCTGAGGAGCTTGATACCTTGGACAAGGATACTATATTGCTGACCCTGGGGCATATAAAAGACGCTGTCCTATATATGAGGGATGCCCAGAGAGACATTTGCCTACTGGGCTCTAGAATAAATGCAATGTCAATTTCTGCCAGAAGGGTCCTGTGGACTCGGCAATGGACAGGTGATGCCGACTCAAAGAAGCACATGAAGGTTTTACCTTATAAGTGTGAGGAATTGTTTGGGGACGGTCTCTCGGACCTAGTTTCCACAGCGACGGCTGGGAAGTCAAATTTTTTGCCATATATTCCCTCACAACCTAAGAAAGCACCGTATTACCAAATGCAGTCCTTTCGATCACAAAGAGGAAATAAAGTCAGAGGTGCGTCCTTGCTTGCCAGAGGCAGGGGTAGAGGAAAGAAGCTGCACAATACAGCTAGTTCCCAGGAACAGAAGTCCTCCCCGGCTTCCACTAAACCCACCGCATGACGCTGGGGCTCCACAGGTGGAGCCAGGATCGGTGGGGGCGTGTCTCCGAAATTTCAGCCACCAGTGGGTTCGCTCACGGGTGGATCCCTGGGCTATACAGATTGTGTTTCAGGGATACAAGCTGGAATTCGAAGTGATGCCCCCTCACCGTTACCTCAAATCGGCCCTGCCAGCTTCCCGCATAGAAAGGGAAGTAGTGTTAGCGGCAATTCACAAGTTATATCTCCAGCAGGTGGTGGTAAAGGTTCCCCTCCCTCAACAGGGAAGGGGTTACTATTCCACAATGTTTGTGGTGCCGAAACCGGACGGTTCAGTCAGACCCATATTGAATTTAAAATCCCTGAACATTTACCTGAAAAGGTTCAAGTTCAAGATGGAATCGCTCAGGGCGGTCATTGCAAGCCTGGAAGAGGGGGATTTTATGGTGTCTCTGGACATAAAGGATGCTTACCTGCATGTCCCCATTTATCCACCTCATCAGGAGTACCTGGTGGTACAGGACTGTCATTACCAATTCCAGACGTTGCCGTTTGGTCTGTCCACGGCACCGAGAATATTTACCAAGATAATGGCAGAAATTATGGTGCTAATGCGAAGGCAAGGAGTTACAATTATCCCATACTTGGACGATCTCCTCATAAAGGCGATGTCCAGAGAGCAGTTGCTGATCAGCGTAGCACACTCTCGGGAGGTGTTACAACAGCACGGCTGGATTCTGAATGTTCCAAAGTCGCAGCTGATTCCTACGACGAGTCTGCCCTTCCTGGGCATGATTCTGGACACAGACCAGAAGAAGGTGTTTCCCCCGGAGGAGAAGGCCCAGGAGCTCGTGACTCTGGTCAGAGACCTCTTAAAACCAAAACAGGTGTCGGTGCATCAATGCACGCGAGTCCTGGGAAAGATGGTGGCATCATACGAAGCCATTCCCTTCGGCAGGTTCCATGCGAGGACCTTTCAGTGGGATCTGTTGGACAAGTGGTCCGGATCGCATCTTCAGATGCATCGGCTGATCACCCTATCCCCCAGGGCCAGGGTGTCTCTTCTGTGGTGGCTGCAGAGTGCTCACCTTCTCAAGGGCCGCAGGTTCGGCATACAGGACTGGGTCCTGGTGACCACGGATGCAAGCCTCCGAGGGTGGGGGGCAGTCACTCAGGGAAGAAACTTCCAGGGGCTGTGGTCAAGTCAGGAGACTTGTCTGCACATCAATATCCTGGAACTAAGGGCCATATACAACGCCCTGAGTCAAGCGGAGCCTCTGCTTCTCAACCAACCGATGCTGGTTCAGTCAGACAACATCACCGCAGTAGCTCATGTAAACCGCCAGGGCGGCACAAGAAGCAGGGTGGCAATGGCAGAAGCCACCAGAATTCTAAGCTGGGCGGAGAATCACGTGCAAGCACTGTCAGCAGTGTTCATTCCGGGAGTGGACAACTGGGAAGCAGACTTCCTCAGCAGGCACGACCTCCACCCGGGAGAGTGGGGACTTCATCAAGAAGTCTTCACACAGATTACAAATCGATGGGAACTGCCACAGGTGGACATGATGGCATCCCGCCTCAACAAAAAGCTACAAAGGTATTGCGCCAGGTCAAGAGACCCTCAGGCGATAGCTGTGGACGCACTAGTGACACCGTGGGTGTTCCAGTCGGTTTATGTGTTTCCTCCTAATTCCGCTCATACACAAGGTGCTGAGAATAGTAAGAAAAAGAGGAGTGTGGACAATACTCATTGTTCCGGATTGGCCAAGAAGGGCTTGGTATCCGGAGCTGCTAGAAATGCTCACAGAGGACCCATGGCCTGTGCCTCTCAGACAGGATCTGTTGCAACAGGGGCCCTGTCTGTTCCAAGACTTACCGCGGCTGCGTTTGATGGCATGGCGGTTGAACGCCGGATCCTAGCGGAGAAAGGCATTCTGGATGAGGTTATTCCTACGCTGATAAAGGCTAGGAAGGACGTGATGGCAAAACATTATCACCGTATATGGCGAAAATATGTTGCTTGGTGTGAGGCCAGGAAGGCCCCTACAGAGGAATTCCAGTTGGGCCGTTTCCTTCACTTCCTACAGGCGGGAGTGACTATGGGCTTAAAATTAGGGTCCATTAAGGTCCAGATTTCGGCCCTATCCATTTTCTTTCAAAAGGAACTGGCTTCTCTTCCTGAAGTTCAGACGTTTGTAAAGGGAGTGCTGCATATTCAGCCTCCTTTTGTGCCACCAGTGGCACCTTGGGATCTTAACGTGGTGTTGAGTTTCCTGAAATCTCACTGGTTTGAGCCACTTAAGACCGTGGAGTTAAAATATCTCACGTGGAAAGTGGTCATGCTATTGGCCTTAGCTTCGGCTAGGCGTGTGTCAGAATTGGCGGCTTTGTCATGTAAAAGCCCCCATCTGGTTTTCCATATGGACAGGGCAGAATTACGGACTCGTCCGCAATTTCTGCCGAAGGTGGTGTCGTCCTTTCATTTGAACCAACCTATTGTGGTGCCTGCGGCTACTCGTGACTTGGAGGATTCCAAGTTAGTAGATGTAGTCAGGGCTTTGAAGATTTATGTAGCCAGGACGGCTGGAGTCAGGAAGACTGACTCGCTGTTTATCCTGTATGTATCCAACAAGCTGGGTGCTCCTGCTTCAAAGCAAACTATTGCTCGCTGGATCTGTAACACGATTCAGCAGGCTCATTCTGAGGCTGGGTTGCCGCTTCCAAAATCAGTAAAAGCCCATTCCACAAGGAAGGTGGGCTCTTCTTGGGCGGCTGCCCGAGGGGTCTCGGCATTACAGCTTTGCCGAGCAGCTGCTTGGTCGGGTTCAAACACTTTTGCAAAGTTTTACAAGTTTGATACCCTGGCTGAGGAGGACCTTGAGTTTGCTCATTCGGTGCTGCAGAGTCATCCGCACTCTCCCGCCCGTTTGGGTGCTTTGGTATAATCCCCATGGTCCTTACGGAGTCCCCAGTATCCACTAGGACGTTAGAGAAAATAAGATTTTACTTACCGGTACATCTATTTCTCGTAGTCCGTAGTGGATGCTGGACGCCCGTCCCAAGTGCGGACTTTCTCTGCAATACTTGTATATAGTTATTGCTTAAATAAGGGTTATGTTATGGTTGCATCAGGTTTGTCTGATGCTCTGTTGTTGTTCATACTGTTAACTGGGTAAGTTTATCACTAGTTATACGGTGTGATTGGTGTGACTGGTATGAGTCTTACCCTGGATTCCAAAATCCTTTCCTTGTACTGTCAGCTCTTCCGGGCACAGTTTCCTAAACTGAGGTCTGGAGGAGGGGCATAGAGGGAGGAGCCAGTGCACACCAGTAGTCCTAATTCTTTCTTCAAGTGCCCTGTCTCCTGCGGAGCCCGTCTATCCCCCATGGTCCTTACGGAGTCCCCAGCATCCACTACGGACTACGAGAAATAGATTTACCGGTAAGTAAAATCTTATTTCTCTAACGTCCTAGTGGATGCTGGGGACTCCGTCAGGACCATGGGGAATAGCGGCTCCGCAGGAGACAGGGCACAAAAAGTAAGCTTTTAGGATCACATGGTGTGTACTGGCTCCTCCCCCTATGACCCTCCTCCAAGCCTCAGTTAGGTTTTTGTGCCCGTCCGAGCAGGGTGCAATCTAGGTGGCTCTCATAAAGAGCTGCTTAGAAAAAGTTTTTTAGGTTTCTTATTTTCAGTGAGTCCTGCTGGCAACAGGCTCACTGCTACGAGGGACTTAGGGGAGAGAAGTGAACTCACCTGCGTGCAGGATGGATTTGCATCTTAGGCTACTGGACACCATTAGCTCCAGAGGGATCGAACACAGGCCCAGCCATGGAGTCCGGTCCCGGAGCCGTGCCGCCGACCCCCCTTGCAGATGCCGAAGTTGAAGAGGTCCAGAGGTCCGGAAACAGGCGGCAGAAGACTTTTCAGTCTTCATAAGGTAGCGCACAGCACTGCAGCTGTGCGCCATTGTTGTCGGCACACTTCACACCAGCGGTCACTGAGGGTGCAGGGCGCTGGGGGGGGGGCGCCCTGGGCAGCAATGTATAATACCTTTTTCTATGGCTAAAATACATCACATATAGCCCTTGAGGCTATATGGATGTATTTAACCCCTGCCATATATCGCAAACTCCGGGAGAAGAGCCCGCCGTTTTAGGGGGCGGGGCCTATTCTCCTCAGCACACAGCGCCATTTTCCTGCTCAGCTCCGCTGTGAGGAAGGCTCCCAGGACTCTCCCCTGCACTGCACTACAGAAACAGGGTAAAACAGAGAAGGGGGGCATATTTTGGCGATATTTTTATATATTAAGCGCATATAACAGAAACAACACCTTTTAGGGTTGTTTATATACATTTTTATAGCGCTTTGGTGTGTGTTGGCAAACTCTCCCTCTGTCTCCCCAAAGGGCTAGTGGGGTCCTGTCTTCGATAAGAGCATTCCCTGTGTGTCTGCTGTGTGTCAGTACGTGTGTGTCGACATATATGAGGACGATGTTGGTGTGGAGGCGGAGCAATTGCCGGTAATGGTGATGTCACCCCCTAGGGAGTCGACACCGGAATGGATGGCTTTAATTATGGAATTACGTGATAATGTTAGCACGCTGCAAAAGTCAGTTGACGACATGAGACGGCCGGAAAACCAGTTAGTACCTGTCCAGGCGTCTCAGGCACCGTCAGGGGCTGTAAAACGTCCCTTACCTCAGTCAGTCGACACAGGTACCGACACAGATGAATCTAGTGTCGACGGTGAAGAAAGAAACGTATTTTCCAATAGGGCCACACGTTATATGATCACGGCAATGAAGGAGGCTTTGCATATCTCTGATACTGCAGGTACCTCAAAGGGGGGTATTATGTGGGGTGTGAAAAAACTACCTGTAGCTTTTCCAGAATCAGAGGAATTGAATGACGTGTGTGATGAAGCGTGGGTTAACCCCGATAGAAAACTGCTAATTTCAAAGAAGTTATTGGCATTATACCCTTTTCCCACCAGAGGTTAGGGCGCGCTGGGAAACACCCCCTAGGGTGGATAAGGCGCTCACACGCTTATCAAAACAAGTGGCGTTACCGTCTCCTGATACGGCCGCCCTCAAGGATCCAGCTGATAGGAGGCTGGAAACTACCCTGAAGAGTATATACACACATACTGGTGTTATACTGCGACCAGCAATAGCCTCAGCCTGGATGTGCAGTGCTGGGGTGGTGTGGTCGGATTCCCTGACTGAAAATATTGATACCCTGGATAGGGACAGTATTTTATTGACTATAGAGCAATTAAAGGATGCTTTTCTTTATATGCGAGATGCTCAGAGGGATATTTGCACTCTGGCATCGAGAGTAAGTGCGATGTCCATATCTGCCAGAAGAAGTTTATGGACGCGACAGTGGTCAGGTGATGCGGATTCCAAACGGCATATGGAAGTATTGCCGTATAAAGGAGAGGAATTATTTGGGGTCGGTCTATCGGATCTGGTGGCCACGGCAACAGCCGGAAAATCCACTTTTTTACCTCAGGTCACCTCCCAACAGAAAAAGACACCGTCTTTTCAGCCGCAGTCCTTTCGTTCCTATAAGAACAAGCGGGCAAAAGGACAGTCATATTTGCCCAGAGGCAAAGGAAGGGGTAAGAGGGTGCAGCAAGCAACTACTTCCCACGAACAGAAGCCCTCCCCGGCTTCTACAAAGCCCTCAGCATGACGCTGGGGCTGTGCAAGCGGACTCAGGGGCGGTGGGGGGTCGACTAAAGATTTTCAGCACACAGTGGGCGCGCTCACAGGTGGACCCTTGGATCCTGCAGGTAGTATCTCAGGGTTACAAGTTGGAATTCGAAAAGTCTCCCCCTCGCCGGTTCCTAAAGTCTGCTTTACCAACGTCTCCCTCAGAAAGGGCGACGGTATTGGAAGCCATTCACAAGCTGTATTCTCAACAGGTGATAGTCAAGGTACCCCTCCTACAACAGGGAAAGGGGTATTATTCCACACTATTTGTGGTACCGAAGCCGGACGGTTCGGTAAGACCTATTCTAAATCTGAAATCCTTGAACCTGTACATACAGAAATTCAAGTTCAAGATGGAGTCACTCAGAGCAGTGATAGCGAATCTGGAAGAAGGGGACTTCATGGTGTCCCTGGACATAAAAGATGCTTATCTGCATGTCCCAATTTACCCTTCACACCAAGGGTATCTCAGGTTCGTGATACAAAACTGTCATTATCAGTTTCAAACGCTGCCGTTTGGTTTGTCCACGGCACCTCGGGTCTTTACCAAGGTAATGGCCGAAATGATGGTTCTTCTACGAAGAAAAGGCGTATTAATTATCCCTTACTTGGACGATCTCCTGATAAGGGCAAGGTCCAGAGAACAGCTGGGGGACGTAGTAGCACTAACCCAAGTAATGCTGCAACAGCACGGGTGGATTCTGAATCTTCCAAAATCTCAATTGACCCCGACGACACGTCTGCTGTTCCTGGGAATGATTCTGGACACTGTTCAGAAAAAGGTGTTTCTCCCGGAGGAGAAAGCAAGGGAGTTATCCGAACTTGTCAGGAACCTCCTAAAACCAGGAAATGTGTCAGTACATCAATGCACAAGAGTCCTGGGAAAGATGGTGGCTTCTTACGAAGCAATTCCATTCGGCAGATTCCACGCACGAATATTTCAGTGGGATCTGCTGGACAAATGGTCCGGATCGCATCTGCACATGCATCAGCGGATAACACTGTCACCAAGAACAAGGGTGTCTCTTCTGTGGTGGTTGCAGAGTGCCCATCTGTTAGAGGGCCGCAGATTCGGCATACAGGACTGGGTCCTGGTGACTACGGATGCCAGCCTACGAGGCTGGGGAGCCAGTCACACAGGGAAGAAACTTCCAGGGCGTGTGGTCGAACCTGGAGACGTCTCTTCACATAAATATACTGAAGCTAAGAGCGATTTACAATGCTCTAAGCCTGGCAAAACCGCTGCTTCAGGGTCAGCCGGTGTTGATCCAGTCGGACAACATCACGGCAGTCGCCCACGTAAACAGACAGGGCGGCACGAGAAGCAGAAGAGCAATGACAGAAGCTGCAAGGATTCTTCGCTGGGCGGAAAATCATGTCATAGCACTGTCAGCAGTGTTCATTCCGGGAGTGGACAACTGGGAAGCAGACTTCCTCAGCAGACACGACCTCCACCCGGGAGAGTGGGGACTTCATCCAGAAGTCTTCCACATGATTGTGAACCGTTGGGAAAAACCAAAGGTGGACATGATGGCGTCCCGCCTCAACAAGAAACTGGACAGATATTGCGCCAGGTCAAGAGACCCTCAGGCAATAGCTGTGGACGCTCTGGTAACACCGTGGGTGTACCAGTCCGTGTATGTGTTTCCTCCTCTGCCTCTCATACCAAAGGTATTGAGAATTATACGGCTACGGGGAGTAAGAACAATACTCGTGGCTCCGGATTGGCCGAGAAGGACTTGGTACCCGGAACTTCAAGAGATGCTCACGGAAGAGCCGTGGCCTCTACCGTTAAGAAGGGATCTGCTTCAGCAGGGACCTTGTATGTTCCAAGACTTACCGCGACTGCGTTTGACGGCATGGCGGTTGAACGCCGGATTCTAAAAGAAAAGGGCATTCCAGAGGAAGTTATTCCTACCTTGATTAAAGCCAGGAAGGAAGTGACCGCACAACATTATCACCGCATTTGGAGAAAATATGTTGCGTGGTGTGAGGCCAAGAAGGCCCCAACGGAGGAATTTCAATTGGGTCGATTCCTACATTTCCTGCAGGCAGGATTGTCTATGGGCCTCAAATTGGGGTCTATTAAGGTTCAAATTTCGGCCTTATCGATTTTCTTCCAGAAAGAATTGGCTTCAGTGCCTGAAGTACAAACCTTTGTCAAAGGTGTACTACATATACAGCCCCCGATTGTGCCTCCAGTGGCACCGTGGATCTCAACGTAGTTTTGGATTTTCTCAAATCCCATTGGTTTGAGCCGCTCAAATCGGTAGATTTGAAGTATCTTACATGGAAAGTAACCATGCTACTGGCCCTGGCTTCAGCCAGGAGAGTATCGGAGTTGGCGGCTTTATCGTACAAAAGCCCATATCTGATTTTCCATTCGGACAGGGCAGAACTGCGGACGCGTCCTCAGTTTCTGCCTAAGGTGGTTTCGGCTTTTCACTTGAACCAGCCTATTGTGGTGCCTGCGGCTACTAGCGACGTGGAGGACTCCAAGTTGCTGGACGTTGTCAGAGCATTGAAAATATATATTTCAAGGACGGCTGGAGTCAGAAAATCTGACTCGCTGTTTATCCTGTATGCACCCAACAAGATGGGTGCTCCTGCGTCTAAGCAGACGATTGCTCGTTGGATCTGTAGCACAATCCAACTTGCACATTCTGTGGCAGGCCTGCCACAGCCTAAATCTGTAAATGCCCACTCCACAAGGAAGGTGGGCTCATCTTGGGCGGCTGCCCGAGGGGTCTCGGCATTACAACTTTGCCGAGCAGCTACGTGGTCAGGGGAGAACACGTTTGTAAAATCTTACAAATTTGATACTCTGGCTAAGGAGGACCTGGAGTTCTCTCATTCGGTGCTGCAGAGTCATCCGCACTCTCCCGCCCGTTTGGGAGCTTTGGTATAATCCCCATGGTCCTGACTGAGTCCCCAGCATCCACTAGGACGTTAGAGAAAATAAGAATTTACTTACCGATAATTCTATTTCTCATAGTCCGTAGTGGATGCTTGGCGCCCATCCCAAGTGCGGATTGTCTGCAATACTTGTACATAGTTATTGTTACAAAAATCGGGTTATTATTGTTGTGAGCCATCTTTTCAGAGGCTTCTTCGTTGTTATCATACTGTTAACTGGGTTCAAATCACAAGTTGTACGGTGTGATTGGTGTGGCTGGTATGAGTCTTACCCGGGATTCAAGATCCTTCCTTATTGTGTACGCTCGTCCGGGCACAGTACCTAACTGAGGCTTGGAGGAGGGTCATAGGGGGAGGAGCCAGTACACACCATGTGATCCTAAAAGCTTACTTTTTGTGCCCTGTCTCCTGCGGAGCCGCTATTCCCCATGGTCCTGACGGAGTCCCCAGCATCCACTACGGACTATGAGAAATAGAATTATCGGTAAGTAAATTCTTATTTTTATTCCTTTATGACTGGCCCAATCCCTCCTAACTAAAGGGAGGGTGCAGGTCTTAAAAGACAAGACGGTAAATGCCCTATCCCACCTAAATGAAAGGGGGTGCAGGCTTTACCAGAAGTGAAAGCTGCGTCCCCCTAATAAAAGGAGGACAAGGTTCAGGAGTGAGACACAAGGATTCCTACTAAAGGGGTCTGCATCTCTCTCAACATACAACTGTGAGTACTGGTTGTTTTATTACAGGCGCGCCGGACAGCGGTCAGTGTGGGGCGGGATCCCCTGTCAGCAAGTGCCGCAACGGGACCCGGGGAGAGGAGGAGGAGAGCGGTCCCGGCGCGCGCCGTCCAGAACATAGTGCCGCGCGGCTGATGAGATCCTTCAGCCGCGTGTGGGGGAGGCCAGCGGGGAGCGCACAGTAGAGAGCGCACTTTGAGTCTTCCCTGCCAGCAGAGAAAGGCGCTGCTACGAGAGCTGTGAGAGCGGTCCCGGCGTGCAACGGCCAGCGGGAGATTTCTATTACCGCGCTGCGGAGCACTTAACCTCAGCCGCCGGAGGCGGGGAGAGGAGAGACGCTACAGTGAGCACGGGTGGTATTCATGTGACCGCCGGTCAGCTGACCGACAGTCACATGACCTCCTCCACCAGCCCGACGGGTCACTGTCCCGATGGTCGGCATGCCGACCAACGGGGACTATTTCCACTCGTGGGTGTCCACGACACCCATAGAGTGGGAATAGAACCCGTGGCGACCGCAGGTCGCCACCGTGCCCGCAAGGGGCTTGCTGCACTCGCCCCTCCCCGCCTGGATCCCGGCGTCGGTATGCTGTCGGGATCCCGGCGTCGGTAAGCTGACCGGCGGTCAGGAGACCGGCGGTCAGCCGTACTACACCCGTGGGCACGAGGCAGAGGAGAATTCCTCAGCCGCGGGAAGACACGGCCATAGAGTGTAAACAGGGGGGCTCACTAGTGGAAGATCCCCCTTCTAAATAAAGTGTCCAAAATTTTTAATTGTCGGCCATCTTAAAAATCATGCAAGCATGGAGTGCACCTCCCCCTATTATAGATCAATAGTAACACAGCGCACCCTGCTGGTGAAATGTTATAATGAGAATCTCCTGAAGAATATAATGTGATTTATGATGTATTTTCAAAGGAACTCTATTACAAAGAGCCTACAGAAAATACGAAGAAGCAAGTGAAGCCAACTCTAACACCGTAGCTGACGTACAGTTGGGTGTGAGGCGGTTGCAAGTCGGCTGGTGTAAAGACAAAAGAAATTAAAAAAAAATTTTATATATTTTTTTTTTTTTTTTCTTTTTTCTTCTCTACAATATAGAGATATTTCCAGCCAGGCAACTCGATACCTTATGCTTCCGTCATCTATCACAGTCTTTCTCTTCCTAGTTTAAAGGGTGAACGCGCTGCGACACGGTCTGGTAAGGGGTTTAGTCAACATGTCTAAAACACCAACCAAGACCTCCAAGACCTTTTATGTTTGCATGTAACTGAAAGAGCACGCGGATGGCAGCTCCGAGGTGTGCGATTCCTGCTTAGACAAGGACGTTCCACCTGGGAGCAGTGCTCCGGCTAGGTCATGGAAAAATAACCTTGCAGATAAAATCTCCAATGAGATGGCGGACTCCCGCACGCAGCAATCAAAGGCTGCGGGATTCTCAAAGACGATGGAACACGTTCTCATCAGGTTAACGCCGCCCGCACAAGCTGTAACGAATGTGTGCAGGGCAGTTAAAAGGCCTAATCCTCTTGTACCAGAAGCAACGGAGAAAAGGGTCTTCTCATTGATACAGAGGAAGATGAGTTCATTGAATCTAACCTAGCTGCCGATTTTCCAGAAGAGGACACGGCAATCTCCGGTATTGATTCTTTAAGCGAAGCGGTGAAGGCAATCCTAAACTTTAAGGTAGCAGAAGTAAAGGAGCCAGAAGAATTTGAATTGTTCGAATCCCACAAACCGCGTTCAGCAGCGTTTCCTATTTTTAAATCCCTCCAATCTCAAATGGAGGAGGCTAAATGGAGACAGCCTGACAAACGTTTTCAATTTTTGAACAGTGTTTCAAGTAACTTATCCCCCACCTAAGGGTGTAATAGATAAGTGGGAGACTCCACCGGTAGTGGACGTTTCCCTAGGAAGGTTGTCAAAGACGACAATCTTACCGTTACCTAATGTAACGACTTCACGAGGTTGACACAGCTTTAAAGTCAATTTTTGTAGCAGAAACTGAGACCTACGGTCGTCTACGCTTGGGTTACCAAGGCCAGGGGAACATGGTCTGGACGTATTGTACAGGCTATTGGAGAAAAAAATGGCTTGGCAGAAATTACCCAACTTGCGGAACACATTCAAGAATCCGCTTCATACTTGCGTCAAGCCTCTAAAGATATTTGCAGGCTAGCATCGCGCGTCTCTGCATCAGCCATATCGGCTAGACGGACAGAGAATGGTGAGAAGACTCTGACACCAAGAGGGCGGTAGAATCCATCCCCTTTGGGGGTGAGATACTTTTCGGTCCAGAGTTGGACAAGTGGATTTTGCAAGATACAGCAGGGAAGTCCTCTTTTCTGCCTACTCCTTATACAAGAGCCACTCCACAAGTTAGGAGAGGTTATTCGGGAACAGCGTTTAAGTCATTTAGATCGCCGTCCTTGCGAGCCCGAGGAAGAGGCTTCGGTACACAAGTACGTGGGGGCAGAGGTAGAGGCCGCTCACAGGCAGCAGCCAGAAGGATAAACCTGCTGACAAGACCAGGGCAGGACAGTCTCCCGGCTCACCTGAGATCCCCCTTGGTGGCGCACGTCTGGACGGTTTTAGAACATCTGGGCCAACACCGCACCAGAACTTTGGATAAATGACCTAATCTCCCAGGGGTACAACCCAGGTTTTCCCACAGAGGCCTCACAGTCAGTTTTTTTACAAGGATTGCCTCTGTGCCCTCAGTAAGCAAAAGCACGACTGCCTGCATCAAACATTGCTACGGTCAGAGGTCATTATTCCGTTTCCCGCCTCTGAGAGGTACGGGTCTCTATTCCAATTTTTTGTTGTGCCAAAGCCAGATGGGACGGTCAGGCCGATACTCTATTTAAAAGTTTTAGACCAGTTTCTAAGGGTCTACAGATTCCAGATAGAACCACTCCAGTCGGTCATTGCAGGCTTAGAACAAGACGAGTTCATGGTATCCATGGACATAAAGGCTGCATATCTGTATATCCCAATCCGGGCCCCTCACCAGGCTTACATAAGGTTCGCACTGGTGACGGATCCCTACCAATTCAGGGCCTTGCCGTTCAGTCTATCATTGGCCCCAAGACTCTTTACGAAGATCATGGCAATCATGGTTGCAAAATCGGGACTATTGAGGGTCACGATTAGTCCTTATCTAGACGATGTACTAATCAAGACATCCTCTCGGGAACAGTTGATCAAGGATGTTCAGACATCTCATCAATTTCTCATTCAACATGGATGAATTGTGGATTTCCAGAAATCCAACCTCATGCCAACTCAACGGATTCAATTCCTCGGTCTCATCTTGGACACAGTACAATTAAGCGTATTCCTACCACAGAACAAGGTCCAGGACCTACAGAGATTAGTGGCTCCGGTACTGAGGTCACAAACGGTTTCTCTACACCTCTGGGTGCAACTTCTCGGGATGATGGTGACATATGTCGAAGCTCTCCTGTACGACAGACTTCATTCCCGACCATTACAGATGATGAACCTCATTGCTCAGGGAGCAGGGTTGCACTGGCTTCTACATCAAAGAATACGACTTCCACCGCGCATACAAACCTCCTTACTTTGGTGTTCGTTGCACAGGAATCTCGCAGCAGGCAAGAGATTCGGCATTTGGGATTGGAGGATCCTGACAACAGACGCCAGTCTCAGAGGTTGGGGTGCCGTCTTAGAGATTGCTACTGGAGAGCAGACTACCCGTAAACATTCTCGAACTAAGAGCAGTTTACAATGCACTTTTCTTAGCCGTAGACCTAGTCATGGGCCAACACATAAAGATGCAGTCGGTCAAGGTCACGACAACGGCATGTATAAACCGTCAAGGTGGAACACGGTGCAGGGTGGCGTTAAAGGAAGCCACACAGATCTTGTTGTGGACAGAAAGGCGAAACATCATCCTCTCGGCAGTGTTCATTCCAGGTGTGGAGAACTAGGAAGCAGATTATCTCAATCACCAGGACATGCATGAGAGTGGTGCCTACAGCCACTGAATTTTTATTTATTTATTTATTTTATACATGGTGGTGAGGAGATGGGGTCTACCTCAAGTCGACCTAATGGCGTACGACAATACAATCTGCTGCCCAGATGTGTCCAGGACAAAAGATCCAGCAGCACATGGAGTGGACACATTCACACTTCCTTGGTGTTACAGGAAGGTTTTAAATTTTTCCACCTTTCCAACTCATACCCAGGTTTTCTGAAGACCTTAAAACGAGAGCGAGTGTGGGCGGTTCTAACCGCACCAGATTGGCCCCGCAGGAGTTGGTACTCAAATCTGAGAGGGTTACTAGCGGAAGATCCTTGACGTTACCTCAGAGAGAGGACCTGCTATCTCAGGGACCGTTCCAACACCCAGACCTGAACAGGTTACGTTTAACGGCGTGGCTGTTGAAACCATGTACTGGTGTCAAGAATGTGGGTGGAATTCGACGAACTTCCACTTTTCCAGACTTCTACTTTTCCTTTCGGCCGGTCTGGAGGTAGGACTGAGGCTGGGCTATCTGAAGGCTCAAGTTTCGGTTCTCTCCATCCTATTTCAAGAACGGTTAGCATCCTTGTCAGAGGTTCAAACCTTTTTACAGGGGGTTCAGAGGATCCACCCCCCTTTTTCGTCCTCCCACTGCGCCTTGGGATGTAAATTTGGTGTTGGAATTTTTGTGATCACCAACTTTTGAGCCTATAGGAAGAACAGTCCTGACATATCTACTCTTGGATGGTCGCATTACTGCTTGCCTTGGCTTCGGCCGGGCGGGTTTCTGGGTTGGGAGCCTTATCGTGTAAGGGCCCCTTTTTAATTTTTCATGAGGATAGGGCAGAACTCCGTACAAGAGCAGATTTCCTTCCTCAGGTTGTTTCGGGGTTTCACGTAAACCAGTCACTTGTGGGCCCATCTTTCCAGGATCTCGCAGTTGGGGACGTGTCCTGGGATGTGGTCCGTGCTTTACGGGTAAACGTACAGGTTACGTCATCTTTCAGACATTCAGACCTTTTGTTTGTCTTAAGGATGGGCCAACGAAGGGTTGGCCAGCTTCTAAATAGTCTTTGTCTAGATAGATTAGACTTGCCATTCGGCAAGCTTATATTTCCTGTGGGAAACAGGTTCCGGTTCAGACGGATGCTCATGCTACCCGCTCAGTGGGTGCATCAGGGGCGGCTGCCAGAGGTGTTTACACTACTCAACTTGCAGAGCGGCAACGTGGTCCTCAGCCCACACGTTCGCTAAATTTTGCAAGTTTGATGCCTTTGCGTCCGGAGACTCTACGTTCGGACGTTTGGTTTTGCAGACCACCGACAGCACTCCCTCCCTGGGGGATAACTTTGGGACGTCCCCTATTGTATAGGACTCCAGTGTCCCCTAGTGGATGAAAGAGAAAAAAGGATTTTGGTACTTACCGATAAATCCATTTCTCTGAATCCTCAAGGGGACACTGGACGCCCGCCTCGGTGCTGTCGACCTGCTGTGTTCAAAAGTTCTTGTTAAAACAGTTAGTGCAAACAGCGTTAGTTTTTCTGTCAAAAGAGTTATTGGTTGCTGTTTGCTATGTTGTACGGTTCGGTTCCTCGCCATGGGCTCTAGTATCATGTCCTATTCTCTCGGTCAAATTTTCCAAACTGAGGGAGGGGGGATGTGAAGGGGGAGGAACCGGCTGTGCAGACAATGCTAATTTTAGATTGTGCCACACCTCCGGTTGCAAGCTTCACACCCCTATTGTATAGGACTCCAGTGTCCCCTAGAGGATTCAGAGAAATGGATTTATCGGTAAGTACCAAAATCCTTTTTTTTTTTTTTTTCTCCACACATAGTGTTGTGTGTTCTTTCCAAAAAACTCAACTTTGGTGTCATCTGTCCACAGAATATTTTGCCAGTAGTGCTGTGGAACATTCAGGTGCTCTTTTGCAAACTTCAAACGTGCAGCAATGTTTTTTTTTTTGGACAGCAGTGCTTCGTCCGTGGTATCCTCCCATGAACTCCATTCTTGTTCAGTGTTTTACGTGTGGTAGATTCGTCAACGGCGATGTTAGCATGTGCCAGAGATTTCTGTAAGGTTTTAAGCTGACACTCTAGGATTCTTCTTCACCTCATTGAGCATTCTGTGCTGTGCTCTTGCAATCATCTTTACAGGACGCCCACTCCTAGGGAGAGTAGCAACAGTTCTAAACTTTCTCCATGTATAGACAAATTGTCTTACCGTGGACATCAACATCAAGGCTTTTAGACATACTTTTGTAACCCCTTTCCAGCTTTATGCAAGTCAACAATTCTTAATCGTAGGTTTTCTGAGAGCTCTTTTCTGCGAGGCATGGTTCACATCAGGCAATTCTTCTTGAGAATTGCAAGCTCAAAACTGGTGTGTTTTTTTTTTTTTTATAGGGCAGGGCAGCTTTAACCAACGCTTCCAATCTCGTCTCATTGATTGGACTCCAGTTTGGCTGACTCCTGACTCAAATTAGCTCTTGGAGCAGTCATTAGCCTAGGGGTTTACATACTTTGTCCACCCTGCACTGTGAATGTTTACATGGCGTGTTCAATAAAAACATGAGAACAAATAATTGTTTGTGTGGTATTAGTTTCAGCAGACTGTTTGTCTGTTGTTGTTACTTAGATGAAGATCAGTGTGTGTGTGTGTGTGTGTGTATATATATATATATATATATATATACACACACACACACACACACACACACACACACACACACACACACACACACACACACACACCATACTTGCCTCCATGAGGGAGAAAATGCACTGTTCCTGGTAATGTATGATTGCCATCGCCTGTGGTGAAACACCTCTCAATTACCTAGCTCACCACAGGTGATGGCAATCATACATTACCAGGAAAATCCAGGAACAGAGCATTTTCTCCCTCATGGAGTGGGTCAGGTAGGCAAGTATGACATGCATACATGCATACATACATACACACACACACACACACACACACACACACACACACGGCACTCCAACAACGCTGTCTGAGACCAAACACCGGTGCCTCCATAAAGGTAAATATACCGCATGCAGACGTGGCACTCTCGGTGATTCAAACAATGAACACAACTTCAGTGTGGTTTACTGCAACGTTTCGGTGGTCTGCGCCACTGTCGTCAGGCTTTATTAAAGAACAACTTACAACACATACCTTTTATATATACCACCGACACGTGAAAAACCCGCCTCCCCTTCCGGAATTCCACACCTGGCAGGTTAATTAAAACCTAATACAAAAGCATGCTAAAACAGCACGCAGTGAGAATTATCCCATCACCACGACAACAAGACTGATCAACTGGATACAGAATGGTCACAGTAACACATCATATTAGTAGCTACATGCATATCAAATACATTGTAACACCATGAAGTAAAGTACAATAGAGTCAAACAGGTTCTACATCAGGATGTTTAAATAGCTATAGTAAACAATGCACTTATTTAAGAAAGCATGTAAAAGATATTTGATAATTCAAACCCTTAGGATGCATTACATCTAACCTAGCAATCCATCTTGCTTCAAGCTGAAGCAATTTAGTGGCACGGTCCCCACCTCTGATCTCTGATGTCAAGAGGGACCTGATCAATCATCCTGTAGCGGATACTATTCAGGGGGTACAAGAAAAAGAAAGTAGACTTCTTTGTGGGCGCACTCTTGTGAAGAAATAATGAAATCTTTGTCAGATTGCAAAATTAAAACTTAACTTTTAATGTAGTTGCTTTAAGAATGAATCTCCTAAGACAGATCAACACAACACATTCCTAAAACAAATTGACAAAACAGATAAAGTATAACAGATTAAAAAGCGGTTGGCAGTAGAAGCATGTATAATAGATATTCGTGATATGAAATAAAATGATCAATCAGAATACATGCAATTTCATCCGGCTGGAAAATAAGTTACTGTCCAAATGTGTACTGTAATGATTCCAATATCTCAACCATTGTAGATTTTATATGGGATGCCTGTAATAGTAAAGTTGGAGTAATAGATTAAGTGTGAATCTGCTGTCAATGTTAGACAGGAGTTTTTCCTAGTTCTAAACCTACTGCACCAGGTATTCCCTGGTGGTCACCGACCGAGTACTGACCTGGCCCTCAGCTGTTTGGCTTCCAAGATCGGACGGTGTTGGGCATAGGCAGTGAGGTATGATAGTAGGTTATAAGTATTTGTATGCAACCATCTCCCGAATCATTGATGAGAGTTCAGAAAAATGCGGTGAAAAGCGTCTTCCCGATCACAGTGGTCCTGGCAGATCCGGCAGTCCTGGTCCAGGGGCATTCACAACGCTGGCGGTGACGGCGTATCCGGCTGTTTCAGCCCTGGGGCATTCAGCAACGTGTTGGTAAAAGCTTTTCCCCTCGAGCAGTGGAGTCAGAGTGAACTCTTCTATCCGGGGAAAACATAATACAGCTATATTGTTTCTTTTAGCTCATAGAATATTGTATCTGCAGCTTACCATAAATTGTGTCTGTCTAGGCTCTTTGGGAATACTAAGTGGCTACAATTGTAGCACACAAAGCTTATTTTAGCTACTATCATGCCTTTAATGGTAACATGTTGGATGCTAATAGCCTGACCTCTATTCTGACAGACATTGTTTGCGTATTTTCTGTATTTTACCTACTGCAGAGCTATAATAACTGTTCCACAGATTCAAAACAGGTCTAAGTTATAGGCTGGTTTAGTGCCTGCATAGAAGACAGCTTTGACCTTGGATCATTCAAACCAGGGATTTGCCTTCTCTATATCATACACTTTTCTCATACGTGCTAGAGGATGCTGGGGACCACATCAAGACCATGGGGTATAGGCGGTTCCGCAAGAGCCATGGGCACTCTTAAGACTTTTCAATGGGTGTGAACTGGCCCCTCCTCCAGACCTCAGTTTTAGAAATGTGCCCAGGCAGACTGGATGCACTCTGAGGAGCTCTACTGAGTTTCTCTGAAAAGACTTATGTTAGGTTTTTTATTTCCAGGGAGATCTGCTGGCAACAGACTCCCTGCTTCGTGGGACTGAGGGGGCAGAAGTAGGAACCAACTTCCTGAAGAGTTTCATTGCTCTGCTTCTGGCTGACAGGACACCATTAGCTCCTGAAGGGTACTGAACACTAGCCGTGTCTAGATGCTCACTCCCACAGCACACCGTCACCCCCCTCGCAGAGCCAGAAGTCAGAAGACAGGCGAGTATAAGAAGAATGAACTTCTATCAAGTAAGTGACGGCTGAGGTACGGCGCGGCTGGCGGGAGCGCAGCGCGCCATTGCTGCCCACACACACAGGCACTGCAGGGCGCGGGTGGAGGGGCGCCCTGGGCAGCAAAAATATACCTCAAAACTGGCTAAAAGGGGGTATAAGGTGCCGCTGGCACAGCCCTACTCCCGCCAGTATAAATATTGCAATGATTACTGAGTGTAAGGACGCGCCATTGCGGGGGCGGAGCTTCTTCCTCAGGCAGCCAGCACACTGCTCAGCGCCATTTTCTCTCTCTCCTCAGGCTGCAGAGAACACGCTGGTCCTCTCCTCCACTTCTGACAAGTACATGGTGATATTTGGGGGGGCACAAGGCGGTGTGGTGCATTTTATAGTGTGATTATCTGTATAAAAGCGCTATTTGGCTGTGGGCATTCTGTGTTCACACATTACATACTGGCGCTGGGATTGTGAACTGGCTGCTCCTATACTGTGTCCCTCTGACAGATTTTACTGTGGGTCTGTCCCCAAATAAGTCCCAGTGTGTCTGTGAGTGTGCTGTACACGTGTGAGGCATGTCTGAGGCAGGGAGTTCCTCCCCGGAGGAAGCCATTTTAGGGACACAGAGTTGTAATGTGGTGGCGCTGCCGGCACACCAAGAGCCTGCATGGGTGAAAGAGATACGTGTGACAGTATGATTCTGATTAACCAAAGATTAGATAAGTCTGAATCTAAGGCTGCATGCTGGAGAAAATCTGTGGAAGATGTGATTTTTCAGGATTCTGTTATTCCTTATGCAGGCGACCCCTCTGGGTCACATAAGAGACCATTTGCGAATGTTGTAAACACTGATACCGATACGGACTCTGATTCTTGTGTCGACGATGGTGACTCCAGAGAGATAGATAATAATAAATTGGCGAAAAGTATACAATATATGATTGTGGCTATAAGGGACGTGTTGGAGGTTACAGAAACCACTCCTGTTCCTCAGGAGAAGGCTTATTTTTATAAGGAAAAGAAATCCAAAGTCACGTTCCCTCCTTCCCACGAACTAAATGCTCTCTTTGAAGGGATGTGGGTGAATCCTGATAAGAAATTTCGTATTCCCAAAAGGATTCCGATAGCTTACCCTTTCCCAGCTGAGGACAGGAAAAAATGGGACTCACCCCCTGTGTTAGACAGTGCACTTTCCAGGTTGACAAAGAAGGTAAGTCTCCCTGCACCTGACACTGCTTCACATAAGGAGCCGCAGACCGTTAAATGGAAACGACATTGAAATCCATTTATGTAGCCAATGGTACACTGCTCAGGCCCACTATTGCCTGCGCGTGGGTGAGTCGCGCTATTGAAAAATGGTCAGCGTCATCAGAAATTGACACGATTGATAAAGATGAGATACTCAAGGACGCTGCCGCCTACATGCTGGAAGCAATGAAGGATATTGGACTCTTGAGTTCACAAGCCGCTACCATGGCAGTATCGGCTAGGCGGGCGTTGTGGATTCGCCAGTGGAACGCGGATGCAGATTCCAAAAGAAACATGGAGGCTCTCCCATATAAAAGGGAGGCCTTATTTGGCGATGGCCTGGATGCGTTAGTCTCGGCGGCTACCGCAGGTAAGTCGACATTTTTGCCCTCTACGCCTGCACCGGCAAAAAAGACCTATCACCCGCACATGCAGTCCTTTCGGCCCAATAAATACAAAAAAATGAGAGGTTCCCCCTTCTTTGCAGGTAGGGGAAGGGGAAAGGGAAAGAAGTCCACAGCGGCTTCCGGTTCCCAAGAGCAGAAGTCTACCCCTACTTCTGCCAAATCTTCAGCATGACGCTGGAGCTCCCTTGCGGGAGGCCGCTCGGGTGGGGGCACGTCTCAAACTGTTCAGCCAAGGTTGGATTCTGTTTGGTCTGGATCCCTGGGTATTGCAAATAGTATCCCAGGGATACAAGCTGGAGTTTCAAGATGTTCCCCCATGCCGCTTTTTCAAATTGACCTTGCCAGTTTCTCAGCCAGAGAGAGAAGCAGTAACAGCGGCAATCCAAAAATTATGTCAGGACCAGGTCATAGTCCTGGTACCGTTGTCACAACAAGGGCGGGGTTTTTATTCAAGCCTCTTTGTTGTTCCGAAGCCGGATGGCTCGGTCAGACCGATCCTAAACCTAAAAGGTCTGAATTGCTACCTGAAAAGGTTCAAGTTCAAGATGGAATCACTTCACGCGGTGATTTCCAGTCTGGAGGAGGGGGACTACATGGTGTCGGTGGACATAAAGGATGCTTACCTGCATGTTCCCATTTATCCTCCTCACCAGGCTTATCTGAGATTCGCGGTTCAGGATTGCTATTACCAATTCCAGACGTTACCTTTTGGCCTCTCTACAGCGCCGAGGGTATTCACCAAGGTGATGGCGGAGATGATGGTTCTCCTTCGTCAGAAAGGAGTCAATATAATTCCTTATCTGGACGATCTCCTGATAAAGGCGAGATCCAGGGAGCAGTTGTTACAAAACATCTCTCTCTCTCTGTCAATACTCCAACAACACGGGTGGATCATAAATTATCCAAAGTCACAGTTGGAATTGACGACAAGGTTGTCTTTCCTCAGGATGATTCTGGACACAGAAGTTCAGAGAGTATTTTTGCCGTTGGAAAAGGCTTTGGAAATACAGAAAATGGTAAAACAGATACTGAAACCATCCTGTGTGTCGATCCATCAGGGCATTCGGTTGTTGGGGAAGATGGTGGCGGCCTACGAGGCTATACAGTTTGGCAGGTTCCATGCCAGAGTATTCCAGTGGGACCTGTTGGACAAGTGGTCGGAGTCACACCTGCACATGCACCGAAAGTTAATCCTGTCGTCAAAAACCAGGATTTCGCTCCTGTGGTGGTTAAACAGCTCTCGCCTACTAGAGGGACGCAGGTTCGGGATTCAGGACTGGGTCCTGGTAACCACGGATGAAAGTCTCCGAGGCTGGGGAGCAGTCACTGAGGGAGAAAACTTCCAAGGACGTTGGTCACATCAGGAAGCCTGCCTTCACATAAACGTGCTGGAGCTGAGAGACATTTACAACTGCTTTCAACAAGCGGTACATCTTCTTCAAGACCATCCCGTGCAGATCCAGTCGGACAATGTAACAGCAGTCGCGTACATAAACAGGCAGAAGCGACAAAAATCCTCCGCTGGGCAGAAAAACATCTACAAGCTCTATCGGCAATATTCATTCCGGGAGTAGACAACTGGGAAGCAGACTTCCTCAGCAGACACGACCTCCATCCAGGAGAGTGGGGCCTCCACCAAGAAGTCTTCGCAGAGGTGGCAAGTCTTTGGGGAGTTCCTCAAGTAGACATGATGGCATCTCGCCTCAACAAGAAGCTTCAGAGATACTGTTCCAGGTCGAGAGACCCTCAAGCAGTAGCAGTGGATGCACTAGTGACCCAGTGGGTTTTCCCGTCAGTGTATGTCTTCCCTCCACTTCCGCTGATCCCAAAGGTACTCGGGATCATAAGAAAAACAAGGGTTCGAGCAATCTTCATTTCCCCAGACTGGCCAAGGAGGACTTGGTACCCAGATCTTCAGCAGTTGCTCATTGAAGATCCTTGACCTCTTCCTCCTCGCGAGGACCTGCTGCAGCAGGGGCCTTGCGTGTATCAAGAATTACCGCGGCTACGTTTGACGGCATGGCTGTTGAGCGCCGGATCCTAGCCAGGAAGGGTATTCCCAAGGAAGTCATCCCCACTCTTATTCAAGCCAGAAAGGGAGTAACATCGAAACATTACCGCCGTATTTGGAGAAAATGTGTCTTGGTGTGAATCCAAGAAAGCTCCTACGGAAGAGTTTCACTTAGGACGTTTCCTCCATTTTCTACAGGCTGGTGTGGAAGCGGGCCTCCGATTGGGATCAATCAAGGTCCAGATTTCGGCCTTGTCAGTGTTCTTCCAAAAACAATTGGCCTCTCTTCCAGAGGTTCAGACCTTCGTGAAAGGGGTTCCGCACATCCAGCCTCCATTCGTGCCTCCAGTGGCACCATGGGACCTTAACGTGGTGTTGCAGTTTCTTCACTCGGATTGGTTTGAGCCTCTACAAGAGATAGAGTTGAAGTTTCTTACTTGGAAAGTGGTGATGCTTTTGGCTTTGGCATCGTCAAGACGGGTGTCTGAATTGGGGGCTTTGTCTCACAAGAGCCCTTACCTGATGTTCCATGAAGATAGGGCAGAGTTGAGAACTCGAAAACATTTTCTTCCTAAGGTGGTTTCATCTTTCCACAGAAACCAACCTATTGTAGTGCCAGTAGTTACTGACACGTTCACTGAATCAAAGTCTCTAGATGTGGTTAGAGCTTTGAAAATCTATGTTGCTAGAACGGCTCTTATACGGAAAACAGAGGCCCTATTTGTCCTGTATGCTCACAACAAAATTGGGTGTCCTGCTTCCAAGCAGACTATTGCACGTTGGATCAGAAATACGATTCAGCAAGCTCCTACTACGGCTGGATTGCCGTTACCGACGTCGGTAAAGGCCCACTCCATTAGGAAGGTGGGCTCATCCTGGGCGGCTGCCCGGGGGGTCTCGGCATTACAACTGTGCCGAGCAGCTACTTGGTCAGGGTCAAACACATTTGCAAAGTTCTACAAGTTTGACACCTTGGCCGATGAGGACCTAAAGTTTGGTCAATCGGTGCTGCAGGGTCATCCGCCTGTACTGGTGCTGCAGGGTCATCCGCCTGTACTGGTGCTGCAGGGTCATCCGCCTGTACTGGTGCTGCAGGGTCATCCGCCTGTACTGGTGCTGCAGGGTCATCCGCCTGTACTGGTGCTGCAGGGTCATCCGCCTGTACTGGTGCTGCAGGGTCATCCGCCTGTACTGGTGCTGCAGGGTCATCCGCCTGTACTGGTGCTGCAGGGTCATCCGCCTGTACTGGTGCTGCAGGGTCATCCGCCTGTACTGGTGCTGCAGGGTCATCCGCCTGTACTGGTGCTGCAGGGTCATCCGCCTGTACTGGTGCTGCAGGGTCTCCCGCCCGTACTGGAGCTTTGGTATAAACCCCATGGTCTTGATGTGGTCCCCAGCATTCTCTAGGACGTATGAGAAAACAGGATTTTAATACCTACCGGTAAATCCTTTTCTCCTAGTCCGTAGAGGATGCTGGGCGCCCGTCCCAGTGCGTACTTTACCTGCAGTTTAGTTATTAGAGTTACACAAGTTGTGTTATCTTAGTTCAGCATGTTGTGCAATTAGTTCATGCCTGTTGGCGTGTGTTATATAGAATATGGCATGGTTGAGGGTGTGAGTTGGTATGTTTCTCATCACTAGTATTAAAGTATGTCCTTCCCTCGAAATGTCCGTCTCCCTGGGCACAGTTCCTATAACTGAGGTCTGGAGGAGGGGCATAGGGGGAGGAGCCAGTTCACACCCATTGAAAAGTCTTAAGAGTGCCCATGGCTCCTGCGGAACCGCCTATACCCCATGGTCTTGATGTGGTCCCCAGCATACTCTACGGACTAGGAGAAAAGGATTTACCGGTAGGTATTAAAATCCTGTTTCTCTATCGTCCTAGTGGATGCTGGGGTTCCTGAAAGGACCATGGGGAATAGCGGCTCCGCAGGAGACAGGGCACAAAAAGTAAAGCTTTCCGATCAGGTGGTGTGCACTGGCTCCTCCCCCCTATGACCCTCCTCCAAGCCTCAGTTAGATTTTTGTGCCCGGCCGAGAAGGGTGCAATCTAGGTGGCTCTCCTAAAGAGCTGCTTAGAAAAGTTTAGCTTAGGTTTTTTATTTTACAGTGAGTCCTGCTGGCAACAGGATCACTGCAACGAGGGACTTAGGGGAGAAGAAGTGAACTCACCTGCGTGCAGGATGGATTGGCTTCTTGGCTACTGGACATCAGCTCCAGAGGGACGATCACAGGTACAGCCTGGATGGTCACCGGAGCCTCGCCGCCGGCCCCCTTGCAGATGCTGAAACAAGAAGAGGTCCAGAATCGGCGGCAGAAGACTCCTCAGTCTTCTAAAGGTAGCGCACAGCACTGCAGCTGTGCGCCATTTTCCTCTCAGCACACTTCACACGGCAGTCACTGAGGGTGCAGGGCGCTGGGAGGGGAGCGCCCTGGGAGGCAAATGAAAACCTATATTGGCTAAAAAATACCTCACATATAGCCTCCGGGGGCTATATGGAGATATTTAACCCCTGCCAGAATCCACTAAAGAGCGGGAGACGAGCCCGCCGGAAAAGGGGCGGGGCCTATCTCCTCAGCACACAGCGCCATTTTCCTTACACAGCTCCGCTGGTCAGGACGGCTCCCAGGTCTCTCCCCTGCACTGCACTACAGAAACAGGGTAAAACAAGAGAGGGGGGGCAAAATAGTGGCAAAAATTATATTATAAAAGCAGCTATACAGGGAGCACTTATTATAAGGCTATCCCTGTCATATATAGCGCTTTGGTGTGTGCTGGCAAACTCTCCCTCTGTCTCCCCAAAGGGCTAGTGGGGTCCTGTCTTCGTTAAGAGCATTCCCTGTGTGTCTGCTGTGTGTCGGTACGTGTGTGTCGACATGTATGAGGACGATATTGGTGTGGAGGCGGAGCAATTGCCAAATATGGGGATGTCACCTCCTAGGGGGTCGACACCAGAATGGATGCCTTTATTTATGGAATTACGGGATAGTGTCAACACGCTAAAGCAGTCGTTTGACGACATGAGACGGCCGGACAATCAATTAGTGCCTGTCCAGGCGCCTCAAACACCGTCAGGGGCTGTAAAACGCCCTTTGCCTCAGTCGGTCGACACAGACCCAGACACAGGCACTGATTCCAGTGGCGACGGTGACGAATCAACCGTATTTTCCAGTAGGGCCACACGTTATATGATTTTGGCAATGAAGGAGGCGTTACATTTAGCTGATACTACAGGTACCACTAAACAGGGTATTATGTGGGGTGTGAAAAAACTACCTATAGTTTTTCCTGAGTCAGAAGAACTAAATGAGGTGTGTGATGAAGCGTGGGTTGCACCCGATAAAAAGTTGCTAATTTCAAAGAAGTTATTGGCTTTATACCCTTTCCCGCCAGAGGTTAGGGCGCGCTGGGAAACACCTAGGGTGGACAAGGCGCTCACACGCTTATCTAAACAAGTGGCGTTACCCTCTCCTGAGACGGCCGCACTTAAAGATCCAGCAGATAGGAGGATGGAAAATATCCAAAAAAGTATATACACACATACAGGTGTTATACTACGACCAGCTATAGCGACAGCCTGGATGTGCAGTGCTGGGGTAGCTTGGTCAGAGTCCCTGATTGAAAATATTGATACCCTGGATAGGGACAATGTTTTACTGTCTTTAGAGCAAATAAAGGATGCATTTCTTTATATGCGTGATGCACAGAGGGATATCTGCACACTGGCATCACGGGTAAGTGCTATGTCCATTTCGGCCAGAAGAAGTTTATGGACGCGACAGTGGTCAGGCGATGCGGACTCAAAACGGCATATGGAAGTTTTGCCGTATAAAGGGGAGGAGTTATTTGGAGTCGGTCTATCAGATTTGGTGGCCACGGCTACAGCCGGGAAATCCACCTTTTTACCTCAAGTTACTCCCCAACAGAAAAAGACACCGACTTTTCAACCGCAGCCCTTTCGTTCCTTTAAAAACAAGAGAGCAAAGGGATATTCATATCTGCCACGAGGCAGAGGAAGGGGGAAGAGACAGCAACAGGCAGCTCCTTCCCAGGAACAGAAGCCCTCCCCCGCTTCTACAAAAGCCTCAGCATGACGCTGGGGCTTCTCAAGCGGACTCGGGGGCGGTGGGCGGTCGTCTCAAGAATTTCAGCGCGCAGTGGGCTCACTCGCAGGTAGATCCCTGGATCCTGCAGATAATATCTCAGGGATACAGGTTGGAACTAGAGACAGATCCACCTCGCCGTTTCCTGAAGTCTGCTTTACCAACGTCCCCCTCCGAAAGGGAGACGGTCTTGGAAGCCATTCACAAGCTGTACTCTCAGCAGGTGATAGTCAAGGTACCTCTTCTACAACAAGGAAAGGGGTATTATTCCACTCTATTTGTGGTACCGAAGCCGGATGGCTCGGTAAGACCTATTCTAAATCTGAAGTCCTTGAACCTGTACATAAAGAAGTTCAAGTTCAAGATGGAGTCACTCAGAGCAGTGATAGCGAACCTGGAAGAAGGGGACTTTATGGTATCCTTGGACATCAAGGATGCGTACCTCCACGTTCCAATTTACCCCTCACACCAGGGTTACCTCAGGTTCGTCGTACAAAACTGTCACTATCAGTTTCAGATGCTGCCGTTCGGATTGTCCACGGCACCTCGGGTCTTTACAAAGGTAATGGCCGAGATGATGATTCTTCTTCGAAGAAAAGGCGTATTAATTATCCCATACTTGGACGATCTCCTGATAAGGGCAAGGTCCAGAGAACAGCTAGAGATGGGATTAGCACTGTCTCAAGAAGTGCTAAAACAGCACGGGTGGATTCTGAATATTCCAAAATCCCAGTTAATGCCGACAACTCGTCTGCTGTTCCTAGGGATGATTCTGGACACGGTTCAGAAAAAGGTTTTTCTCCCGGAGGAAAAAGCCAAGGAGTTATCCGAGCTTGTCAGGAACCTCCTAAAACCAGGAAAGGTGTCTGTACATCAATGCACAAGAGTCCTGGGGAAAATGGTGGCTTCTTACGAAGCAATTCCATTCGGCAGATTCCACGCAAGAATTTTCCAGAGGGATCTGTTGGACAAATGGTCAGGGTCGCATCTTCAGATGCACCAGCGGATAACCCTGTCTCCAAGGACAAGGGTATCTCTTCTGTGGTGGTTGCAGAGTGCTCATCTATTGGAGGGCCGCAGATTCGGCATACAGGATTGGATCCTGGTGACCACGGACGCCAGCCTGAGAGGCTGGGGAGCAGTCACACAAGGAAGAAACTTCCAGGGAGAGTGGACGAGCCTGGAAACGTCTCTTCACATAAACATTCTGGAACTAAGAGCAATCTACAATGCTCTAAGCCAGGCAGAACCTCTGCTTCAGAGAAAACCGGTGTTGATCCAGTCGGACAACATCACGGCAGTCGCCCATGTGAACAGACAGGGCGGCACAAGAAGCAGGAGTGCAATGGCAGAAGCTGCAAGGATTCTTCGCTGGGCAGAGAATCATGTAATAGCACTGTCAGCAGTGTTCATCCCGGGAGTGGACAACTGGGAAGCAGACTTCCTCAGCAGACACGACCTTCACCCGGGAGAGTGGGGACTTCATCCAGAAGTCTTCCACATGCTGGTAACCCGTTGGGAAAGACCAATGGTGGACATGATGGCGTCTCGCCTCAACAAAAAACTGGACAGGTATTGCGCCAGGTCAAGAGATCCGCAGGCAATAGCTGTGGACGCGCTGGTAACGCCTTGGGTGTACCAGTCGGTGTATGTGTTTCCTCCTCTGCCTCTCATACCAAAAGTATTGAGAATTATACGGCAAAGAGGCGTAAGAACGATACTAGTGGTTCCGGATTGGCCAAGAAGGACTTGGTACCCGGAACTTCAAGAGATGATCACGGAAGATCCGTGGCCTCTACCTCTAAGGAGGGACTTGCTTCAGCAGGGTCCCTGTCTGTTTCAAGACTTACCGCGGCTGCGTTTGACGGCATGGCGGTTGAACCCCGGATCCTAAAGGAAAAAGGCATGCCGGAAGAAGTCATTCCTACTTTGATTAAAGCAAGGAAGGAAGTAACCGTGCAACATTATCACCGCATTTGGCGAAAATATGTTGCGTGGTGCGAGGATCGGAGTGCTCCGACGGAGGAATTTCAACTGGGTCGATTCCTACATTTCCTGCAATCAGGATTGTCTATGGGTCTCAAATTGGGATCTATTAAGGTTCAAATTTCGGCCCTGTCGATTTTCTTCCAGAAAGAATTGGCTTCAGTCCCTGAAGTCCAGACTTTTGTTAAGGGAGTGCTGCATATACAGCCTCCTGTGGTGCCTCCAGTGGCACCGTGGGATCTCAATGTGGTTTTGGACTTTCTAAAATCTCATTGGTTTGAACCACTAAAAAATGTGGATTTGAAATATCTCACATGGAAAGTGACCATGCTACTAGCCCTGGCTTCGGCCAGGAGAGTGTCAGAACTGGCAGCTTTATCTTACAAAAGCCCATATCTGATTTTCCATTCGGACAGGACGGAACTGCGGACTCGTCCGCATTTTCTCCCTAAGGTGGTGTCAGCATTTCATCTGAACCAGCCTATTGTAGTGCCTGCGGCTACAAGTGACTTGGAGGACTCCAAGTTACTGGACGTTGTCAGAGCATTGAAAATATATATTGCAAGGACAGCTGGAGTCAGAAAATCTGACTCGTTGTTTATATTGTATGCACCCAACAAGATGGGTGCTCCTGCGTCTAAGCAGACGATTGCTCGTTGGATCTGTAGCACAATCCAACTTGCACATTCTGTGGCAGGCCTGCCACAGCCTAAATCTGTAAGGGCCCACTCCACAAGGAAGGTGGGCTCATCTTGGGCGGCTGCCCGAGGGGTCTCGGCATTACAACTTTGCCGAGCAGCTACGTGGTCAGGGGAGAACACGTTTGTAAAATTTTACAAATTTGATACTCTGGCTAAGGAGGACCTGGAGTTCTCTCATTCGGTGCTGCAGAGTCATCCGCACTCTCCCGCCCGTTTGGGAGCTTTGGTATAATCCCCATGGTCCTTTCAGGAACCCCAGCATCCATTAGGACGATAGAGAAAATAAGAATTTACTTACCAATAATTCTATTTCTCGGAGTCCGTAGTGGATGCTGGGCGCCCATCCCAAGTGCGGATTATCTGCAATAATTGTACATAGTTATTGTTAACTAATTCGGGTTATTGTTGTAGGGAGCCATCTTTCAGAGGCTCCTCTGTTATCATACTGTTAACTGGGTTTAGATCACAAGTTGTACGGTGTGATTGGTGTGGCTGGTATGAGTCTTACCCGGGATTCAAAATTCCTCCCTTATTGTGTACGCTCGTCCGGGCACAGTACCTAACTGAGGCTTGGAGGAGGGTCATAGGGGGAGGAGCCAGTGCACACCACCTGATCGGAAAAATTTTTGTGCCCTGTCTCCTGCGGAGCCGCTATTCCCCATGGTCCTTTCAGGAACCCCAGCATCCACTACGGACTCCGAGAAATAGAATTATCGGTAAGTAAATTCTTATTTTTTCTCTAACGTCCTAGAGGATGCTGGGGACTCCGTAAGGACCATCGGGGATAGACGGGCTCCGCAGGAGACATGGGCACTTTAAGAAAGAATTTAGTTCCTGGTGTGCACTGGCTCCTCCCTCTATGCCCCTCCTCCAGACCTCAGTTTGAGTCTGTGCCCAGAGGAGCTGGGTGCTTTTCAGTGAGCTCTCCTGAGTTTGCTGATAGAAAGTATTTTGTTAGGTTTTTTATTTTCAGGGAGCTCTGCTTGCAACAGACTCCCTGCATCGTGGGACTGAGGGGAGAGAAGCAGCCCTACTCTCTGAAGCTAGGTCCTGCTTCTTAGGCTACTGGACACCATTAGCTCCAGAGGGATCGGTACGCAGGATCTCACCCTCGCCGTCCGTCCCAGAGCCGCGCCGCCGTCCCCCTCGCAGAGCCGGAAGACAGAAGCCGGGTGAGTATGAGAAGCAAGGAAGACTTCACAGGCGGCAGAAGACTTCGTGATCTTCACTAGAGGTAACGCACAGCACTGCAGCTGTGCGCCATTGCTCCACACACCTCACATACTCCGGTCACTGTAAGGGTGCAGGGCGCAGAGGGGGGCGCCCTGGGCAGCATTTGGGACCTCATATTGGCAAAAGACCACATATATACAGCTGGGCACTGTATATATGTATGAGCCCCCGCCAAAAAAATTACAATTTAAGCGGGACAGAAGCCCGCCGCCGAGGGGGCGGGGCTTCTCCCTCAGCACTCGCCAGCGCCATTTTTTCTCCACAGCACCGCTGAGAGGAAGCTCCCCAGGCACTCCCCTGCTAATACACGGTAGAAGAGGGTTGAAAAGAAAGGGGGGGGGGCACATAATTAGGCGCAAAAAAGATATAAACCGCAGCTACTGGGTTAACATTAAGTTACTGTGTTATTCCTGGGTTATATAGCGCTGGGGTGTGTGCTGGCATACTCTCTCTCTCTGTCTCTCCAAAGGGCCTTGTGGGGGAACGGTCTTCAGAAAGGACATTCCCTGTGTGTGTGGTGTGTCGGTACGCTTGTGTCGATATGTCTGATGAGGAAGGCTATATGGGTGAGGAGCGGGAACAAATGAATGTGGTGTCTCCGCCGACACCTGATTGGATGGATATGTGGAAGGTTTTAAATGATAATGTTAATTCCTTGCATAAAAGATTAGACAAAGCTGATGCATTGGGACAGTCAGGGTCTCAACCCGTGCCTGATCCTATGTCGCAGGGACCATCAGGGTCTCATAAGCGCCCACTATCCCAAATTGTTGACACATATACCGACATGGATTCTGATTCCAGTGTCGATTACGATAATGCAAAGTTACAGCCAAAATTGTCTAAATCCCTTCGATATATGATTATAGCGATAAAGGATGTTTTGCACATCACAGAGGAAACCCCTGTCCCTGACACGAGGGTGTATATGTATAAGGGAAAGAAACCTGAGGTAACTTTTCCCCCCTCACACGAACTGAATGAGTTATGTGAAAAAGCTTGGGAATCTCCAGATAAAAAACTGCAAATTTCCAAACGGATTCTTATGGTGTATCCTTTCCCGCCAACGGATAGGTTACGATGGGAATCCTCCCCTAGGGTGGACAAAGCTTTAACATGCTTATCCAAAAAGGTAGCCCTGCCGTCCCAGGATACGGCTACCCTCAAAGATGCTGCTGATCGCAAACAGGAGGGTACCCTGAAGTCCATTTATACACATTCAGGTACCTTACTCAGACCAGCAATTGCGTCGGCCTGGGTCTGTAGTGCGGTGGCGGCATGGACAGATACCTTATCAGAGGAGATTGATACCCTAGATAAGGATACTGTTTTATTGACCCTGGGGCATATTAAAGACGCTGTCCTTTATATGAGAGATGCTCAAAGAGACATTAGTCTATTGGGTTCTAGAATAAACGCTATATCGATCTCTGCCAGAAGGGTCGTGTGGACTCGGCAATGGACAGGCGATGCCGACTCAAAAAGGCATATGGAGGTTTTACCTTACAGGAGTGAGGAATTGTTCGGAGAAGGTCTCTCGGACCTGGTCTCCACAGCTACAGCTGGAAAGTCAAATTTTTTGCCTTATGTTCCCTCACAGCCTAAGAGAGCACCGCATTATCAAATGCAGTCCTTTCGTTCACAAAGAAACCAGAAAGTCCGAGGTGCGTCCTTTCTTGCCAGAGGTAGGGGCAGAGGAAAGAAGCTGCACAACACAGCTAGTTCCCAGGAACAGAAGTCCTCCCCGGCCTCTGCAAAATCCACCGCATGACGCTGGGGCTCCACTGGCGGAGTCGGGCCCAGTGGGGGTGCGTCTTCGGAATTTCAGCCAGCCACATGTGGGTTCACTCCCAGGTGGATCCCTGGGCAATAGAAATTGTGTCTCAGGGTTACAAGCTGGAATTCGAAGAGGTGCCTCCTCGCCGGTATTTCAAATCGGCCCTACCAGCTTCCCCCCTAGAGAGGGAGATAGTGTTAAATGCAATACAAAAATTGTATCTTCAGCAGGTGGTGGTCAAGGTTCCCCTCCTTCAACAGGGAAGGGGTTATTATTCGACCATGTTTGTAGTTCCGAAGCTAGGCGGTTCGGTCAGACCCATATTGAATTTAAAATCTCTGAACCTATACTTGAAAAGGTTGAAGTTCAAGATGGAATCGCTAAGAGCGGTCATCGCAAGCCTGGAAGGGGGGGATTTTATGGTGTCACTGGACATAAAGGATGCGTACCTTCATGTCCCCATTTATCCACCTCATCAGGCGTACCTAAGATTTGCGGTACAGGACTGTCATTACCAATTTCAGACGTTGCCGTTTGGTCTCTCAACGGCCCCGAGGATTTTCACCAAGGTAATGGCGGAAATTATGGTGCTCCTGCGGAAGCAAGGTGTCACAATTATCCCGTACTTGGACGATCTCCTCATAAAAGCGAGATCAAGAGAGCAGTTGCTGAACAGCGTATCTCTTTCAATGAAAGTGTTACAGCAACACGGCTGGATTCTCAATATTCCAAAGTCGCAGTTGGTTCCTACGACTCGTCTGCCTTTCTTGGGCATGATTCTGGACACGACCCAGAAAAGGGTTTATCTTCTGATAGAAAAAGCCCAGGAACTTATGACTCTGGTCAGGAACCTTTTGAAATCAAGACAGGTGTCAGTGCATCATTGCACTCGAGTCCTGGGAAAGATGGTGGCGTCATACGAGGCCATTCCCTTTGGCAGGTTCCATGCGAGGACTTTCCAATGGGATCTGCTGGACAAGTGGTCCGGGTCACATCTACAGATGCATCGGTTGATCACCCTGTCTCCCAGGGCCAGGGTGTCACCCTTGTGGTGGCTGCAGAGTGCTCACCTTCTCGAGGGCCGCAGATTCGGCATTCAGGATTGGATCCTGGTGACCACGGATACAAGCCTCCGAGGTTGGGGAGCAGTCACACAGGGAAGAAATTTCCAAGGTCTTTGGTCAAGTCAAGAGACTTGTCTTCACATCAACATCCTGGAACTAAGGGCCATATACAACGCCCTACGTCAAGCGGAAACCTTACTTCGCGACCAACCAGTTCTGATCCAGACAGACAACATCACCGCAGTGGCTCATGTAAACCGCCAAGGCGGCACAAGGAGCAGAGTGGCAATGGCGGAAGCCACCAGAATTCTTCGCTGGGTGGAGAATCATGTAAGGCACTGTCAGCAGTGTTCATTCCGGGAGTGGACAACTGGGAAGCAGACTTCCTCAGCAGACACGACCTACACCCGGGAGAGTGGGGACTTCATCCAGAAGTCTTCGCACAGATTGTGGGTCGGTGGGAACTGCCACAGATAGACATGATGGCGTCCCGCCTCAACAAAAAGCTACAGAGGTATTGCGTCAGGTCCAGAGACCCTCAGGTAGTAGCGGTAGACGCCCTAGTGACACCGTGGGTGTTCCGGTCAGTCTTTGTATTTCCTCCTCTTCCTCTCATACCCAAGGTGTTGAGGATGATAAGAAGAAAAGGAGTAAGAACAATCCTCATTGTTCCAGATTGGCCACGACGGACCTGGTATCCAGATCTGCAGGAAATGCTCACAGAAGATCCGTGGCCTCTTCCTCTAAGACAGGACCTGTTGCAACAGGGACCCTGTCTGTTCCAAGACTTACCGCGGCTGCGTTTGACGGCATGGCGGTTGAACGCTGGATCCTAGCAGAAAAAGGCATTCCGGTTGAGGTTATCCCTACGCTGATAAAGGCTAGGAAGGAAGTAACAGCAAAACATTATCACCGTATATGGCGTAGATATGTTTCTTGGTGTGAGACCAAGAATGCTCCTACGGAAGAATTCCATCTGGGCCGTTTCCTTCACTTCCTACAAACTGGAGTGGATTTGGGCCTTAACTTAGGCTCCATTAAGGTCCAGATTTCGGCCCTATCCATATTCTTTCAAAAAGAATTGGCTTCTCTCCCAGAAGTTCAGACTTTTGTAAAGGGAGTACTGCATATTCAGCCTCCTTTTGTGCCTCCGGTGGTGCCTTGGGACCTTAATGTGGTGTTAAGTTTCCTAAAGTCACACTGGTTTGAACCACTTAAGACGGTGGAGTTGAAATATCTCACGTGGAACGTGGTCCTGTTATTAGCCCTGGCTTCGGCTAGGCGAGTGTCGGAATTAGCGGCTTTGTCACATAAAAGCCCCTTTCTGGTTTTCCATATGGATAGAGCGGAATTGCGGACACGTCCTCAATTCCTGCCAAAAGTGGTTTCATCCTTTCATATGAACCAACCTATTGTGGTGCCTGTGGCTACACGGGACTTAGAGGATTCCGAGTCCCTTGATGTGGTCAGGGCTTTGAAAATTTATGTAGCCAGGACGGCTAGAGTCCAGAAAACAGAAGCGCTGTTTGTTCTGCATGCAACCAACAAGCTTGGCGGCCCTGCTTCAAAGCAGACTATTGCTCGCTGGATCTGTAACACGATTCAGCAGGCGCATTCTACGGCAGGATTGCCGTTACCTAAATCGGTCAAGGCCCATTCCACTAGGAAAGTGGGCTCTACTTGGGCGGCTGCCCGAGGGGTCTCGGCACTACAGCTGTGTCGAGCTGCTACTTGCTCGGGTTCAAACACCTTTGCAAAATTCTATAAGTTTGATACCCTGGCTGAGGAGGACCTCATGCTTGCTCAATCGGTGCTGCAGAGTCATCCGCACTCTCCCGCCCGTTTAGGAGCTTTGGTATAATCCCCATGGTTCTTACAGAGTCCCCAGCATCCTCTAGGACGTTGGCGAAAATAAGATTTTACTTACCGGTAAATCTATTTCTCGTAGTCCGTAGAGGATGCTGGGCGCCCGTCCCAAGTGCGGACTTCTTCTGCAATACTTGTATATAGTTATTACTTCAATAAGGGTTACATTATTGTTGCATCGGGCATGAACTGATGCTATGTTGTTTGTCATACTGTTAACTGGGTTGTTATCACAAGTTATACGGTGTGATTGGTGTGGCTGGTATGCATTTTGCCCTGGATTACCAAAATCCTTTCCTTGTACTGTCAGTCTCCTCTGGGCACAGTTTCTCTAACTGAGGTCTGGAGGAGGGGCATAGAGGGAGGAGCCAGTGCACACCAGGAACTAAATTCTTTCTTAAAGTGCCCATGTCTCCTGCGGAGCCCGTCTATCCCCCATGGTCCTTACGGAGTCCCCAGCATCCTCTACGGACTACGAGAAATAGATTTACCGGTAAGTAAAATCTTATTTTTTCAGGACTCTCATTGGTGATTTGAGGGACCTATCCACCCACGGCAGCTCTCCAGCGGGTGGGACAAGTGTCTACCACCTAACACCAAAATCAGATCCACCTTACTGTCTCTCTGGGCATTTTTCTGAACTCTCATCAATGATTTGGGAGATGGTTGCATACAAATACTTATAACCTACTATCATACCTCACTGCCTATGCCCAACACCGTCCGATCTTGGAAGCCAAACAGCTGAGGGCCAGGTCAGTACTCGGTCGGTGACCTCCAGGGAATACCTGGTGCAGTAGGTTTAGAACTAGGAAAATCTCCTGTCTAACATTTACAGCAGATTCACACTTAATCTATTACTCCAACTTTACTATTACAGGCATCCCATATAAAATCTACAAGGGTTGAGATATTGGAATCATTACAGTACACATTTGGACAGTAACTTCTTTTCCCGCCGGATGAAATTGCATGTATTCTGATCATTTTATTTCATATCACGAATATCTATTATACATGCTTCTACTGCCAACCGCTTTTTAATCTGTTATACTTTATCTGTTTTGTCAATTTGTTTTAGGAATGTGTTGTGTTGATCTGTCTTAGGAGATTCATTCTTAAAGCAACTACATTAAAAGTTAAGTTTTAATTTTGCAATCTGACAAAGATTTCATTATTTCTTCACAAGAGTGCGCCCACAAAGAAGTCTACTTTCTTTTTCTTGTACCCCCTGAATAGTATCCGCTACAGGATGATTGATCAGGTCCCTCTTGACATCAGAGATCAGAGGTGGGGACCGTGCCACTAAATTGCTTCAGCTTGAAGCAAGATGGATTGCTAGGTTAGATGTAATGCATCCTAAGGGTCTGAATTATCAAATATCTTTTACTTGCTTTCTTAAATAAGTGCATTGTTTACTATAGCTATTTAAACATCCTGATGTAGAACCTGTTTGACTCTATTGTACTTTACTTCATGGTGTTACAATGTATTTGATATGCATGTAGCTACTAATATGATGTGTTACTGTGACCATTCTGTATCCAGTTGATCAGTCTTGTTGTCGTGGTGATGGGATAATTCTCACTGCGTGCTGTTTTAGCATGCTTTTGTATTAGGTTTTAATTAACCTGCCAGGTGTGGAATTCCGGAAGGGGAGGCGGGTTTTTCACGTGTCGGTGGTGTATAAAGGTATGTGTTGTAAGTTGTTCTTTAATAAAGCCTGATGACAGTGGCGCAGACCACTGAAACGTTGCAGTAAACCACATTGAAGCTGTGATCATTGTTTGAATCACGTGAGTGCCACGTCTGCATGCCGTGTGTGTGGATATATATATATGGCAGCTGAAATTTAACTTGGGTATTCTTCAGGTGTGAAATAGGAAAACTTGTAGTCAGAATTTTAATAAGCCTTCCCTAAGGGGATGAAAAGGGTGACATAATGACGTAATTACAGATGCGTGGCTTGCGTTGCATGAATGATAACGCCCAAAAGGAGAATGGGATCAAAATTTGGATTGCACCTCCAGGTCGTAAAATTTCATAAGCTACAAAAATGGTCCTGTCACTTTTTACTGTATCTGCAATGGGTGCTCCTTGGGTAACGCCCAAGAACCATGGATTAATATTTATTTACATTAAGACGTCTCAATTTTACATCTCTATAGAGTTAACAAATATTTAACCTCATTTATATGTACAACCGGGAAAATCAAACTCTCGTGCGAAGAACGTGTAGAACCGCTAGTGTGTGTATGTATGTATGTATGTGTATGTATGTATATATATATATATATATATATATATATATATATATATATATATGTATGTATATGTGTGTGTGTGTATACACACACACTGTATACATATTAAATATCTTTGTAACTGCAGTATGATTAAAGAAAAAACCACTAATGGAAAAATGTTTTGTTCAAAATTTAATTGTAACAGGAAATAATTTTGTGGAGAAAAGCACCTGAGAAGATAAGGAAAAGAACAAATTTTCACCAACGCTATGAGTCTCCAGATCCCCAAGCATCAGCCGAGCAGCCTGAGACTTAGGAGTTTGTTCCACGCAAAAAGATGAAGGACAGAATCAGATAGGAAAAGGCCAAACTTCCCTCCAGATAGTCTTCCTTCATCTGACACTGCTGTTCATTGTACCACACTTAACATTCTGCGGGTCTGTATGTAATTCCACTTGTACATATATAAATACCAAGTGCTTTTGCTGAAACACTGGACCTTTCTCAGACTAGCATTTTATATAACTCATTTAATTTTTAATTTTGGGATTCTGCATTGGAACATGCGTCAAGCTTAAAACAAATGTCTCCCTTTATTTTCATGCATGTACGCTGCTGTAAATTACAAAGAGAGCCTTACTCTTAGTGTTTTTTATATGCACTATATTGCATTGTTCATCTTGCTAGAATTCTGTTTATATTTGTTTTGGACAGGCAGGTCTCCAGTTACTGTGAATCATCCCAAAATTCGTAGGATTCACTTTGGAAATGAAGGCTTTATTAAACATTTTGAAGACATTTTTGTGTATGTGTCAATTTTTTATTTTTTAAATATTATTTGTCCAAGTTATGTTCCACATCAGAGATGTATATTTATTTCTACCCACAAATTTTGGTTTATAAACTAATAATTAACTGTATGTTTTTGTTTACCCTTTGTGTGTATTTCATAACATAAAACGAAATATTATCTTTATGCCTCTGTGAACAGTACTTGGTAAAATAGCAGCGTCCCCCTCATTGTCTGTTGATGTGAGCAGTTGGTTTCTTACTGTTCAGAGGATACTGCACTTTGTCACCCCCCACATGTACCAATGTCTGAGGCTTCAAACTGCAGCCGACTGTGGTGAGAAATCTAGTGCCAAGAGCAGACAGAAGTTATTGTGTAAACACTTTGTAGATAATATTTAGCTTTTGGTGGAGAGCTTTCTAATACCCCTTTCACATCTCCAATGCCGGATCCCACCCGGGAATGGATCCCTGGTGGGATCCAGCATTGGAGACTTTGCTACCCCTTTCGCTGGCTGTCCTGTTGCCATAGCTTCGGGGGGCGAAGCCGGCAGCGGGTGCTGGGGTGGAGACGACGCTGGGAGATGAGCTCATCTCCACGCCGCCTTTCTCTATGTAGTGAACGGGTCCTGGCAGCTCATTCACAGTGCGCCTGACCCGGTATTCAACCCGGGAATAGCCCTTCTTATTATCAGGCGATCCGGGAAATCTCCAAGGCTCCTTTCACATCGCACACTGACCCGTGTCCACCTGGGAATATGCCGGGTCGATACCAGGTTATTTTTGCGATGTGAAGGGGGTAAAAGCTTTCATTTTATAAATTATACGGTATCCCTCTCCATTAAATAGCATAGCATTGTCCTCCAAAACTTCTATTCACGACAGTCTTTAAATATGAGTTTTGCAGGGGTGATTTGTAATTTATCACACTTCCAGAAACACAAGAGATTCAGATCTGCTAAACACTGGAGGTTTTGAAATATTGGGAAATGTACATTGTTTAGGTGCCCATGGACTGGATGAGTATAAAGCTGTTCCAGTAGCTATCTCCCTGTTATTAAAATGCATACTCTACTATAGAAGCCCTGAAGTGTTTTTATGATGGTTCTTTTGGTGGTGCTGTTATAAATTGCATTTATCTTCTGCCGCCTTCATTTTTCAGTGATGAAACATTGAAACTATTATACATATCACTATCCTAACACTGCATATCACAGTATGTAATTTCAAGTATAATTAAGCCTACAAATTATGTTCCTTGGAGGATACGGACACAGAAAAAAATCTTATTGCTAAAACTGATTGGTGTATTTGTTAGCAGGTGTATTTACTGTTACTATATGTAGGACTTTTGTTTATGGGGGTTTTTTTTTGGTGGAGGCTTGTAATTTAATTATTTTTTATTCTAATTTCAAAGTCCAATTCTTGTTCACAATGTATATAAATTGCTTTACTATATTGTTTTTATATATACATGTTTTGGGGAAAATACTGAAATAAAATATATTGAACTCTATGCAGTCTTTTTAATACACATGTTCAAAGAAAAGCAGGTGGTTTAGCAATGCAGCATTCCATATGCAAAGGATTCACAGGGCAAAATGCTAACCCCCTCCCAGAAAAAAAAAAAGATGCTAAAGAATATACTGACACATCCCTGATGCATGCTCAAGTACATATACAAACTCGCTGATAAGTTTACAGCAGATAACGAGATTTATGGTAAGAACTTACCATTGTTAAATCTTTCTGCGAGGTACACTGGGCTCCACAGGGAATGACATTGGGGTGTAGAGTAGGATCTTGATCCGAGGCACCAACAGGCTAAAAGCTTTGACTGTTCCCAGAATGCATAGCGCTGCCTCCTCTATAACCCTGCCTCCATGCACGCTAGCTCAGTTTTTGTTAACCAGTCCAATGCAGTAGCAGGCAAAAGAGAAGACAACTGTTAGTAGCCACATACACCACATTCTCACGACAGGAGAAGGTGTCAGCGGCTAATGCCTTACCAACCCAAAGAAGCTAAGTGCTTCAGGGTGGGCGCCCTGTGGAATCCAGTGTACCTCGCAGAAAGAGATTTAACAACGATAAGTTCTTACCATAAATCTCGTTTTCTGCTGCGGGGTACACTGGACTCCACAGGGAATGACATTGGGGATGTCCTAAAGCAGTTCCTTATGGGAGGGGACGCACTGTAGCGGGCACAAGAACCCGGCATCCAAAGGAAGCATCCTGGGAAACGGCAGTATCAAAGGCATAGAACCTTATGAACGAGTTCACTGAGGACCACGTAGCCGCCTTGTACAATTGTTCAAGGGTCGCACCACGGCGGGCCGCCCAAGAAGGTCCAACAGACCGAATAGAATGGGCCTTAATGGTAGCAGGAGCTGGAAGACCAGCCTGTACATAAGCATGTGCAATCACTATTCTAATCCATCTGGCCAGGGTCTGCTTGTGAGAAGGCCAGCCACTTTTGTGAAAACCAAACGGTACAAAGAGAATCCGACTTCCGAAGGGAAGCAGTCCTCTTCACATAGATACGGTGTGCCCGTACCAAATCCAAAGACTGCTCTTTGGAAGATAATTCAGGAGAGGCAAAGGCCGGAACCACAATCTCCTGATTAAGGTGGAAAGAAGACATCACCTTAGGTAAATACTCGGGACGTGTTCTAAGAACTTCCCGATCATGGTGAAAAATCAGATATGGTGACCTACACGACAAGGCACCCAAATCCGACACCCGTCTAGCAGAGGCAATAGCCAGCAGAAAAACTACCTTAAGAGAAAGCCACTTAAGGTCTGCAGATTCAAGAGGCTCAAACGGAGACCCTTGCAACACCTCCAGAACCACCGACAAGTCCCAAGGAGCCACAGGTGGGACATAAGGAGGCTGAATCCGCAACACACCCTGAGTGAACGTATGCACATCAGGTAAGGTCGCAATTTTTCTCTGAAACCAAACCGACAAGGCAGAAATATGAACCTTGATGGAGGACAGACGAAGGCCCAGGCCCTGTTGTAGAAAGGCCAAAAGTTTGGCCATACTAAAATTGTAAGCGTCCTAATTGTTAGATGCGCACCAAGCAAAGTAAGAATTCCAGACCCTATGGTAAATCCGAGCAGAAGCCGGTTTCCGGGCCTTCAACATGGTTTGAATGACCGCCTCAGAAAATCCTTTGGCCCTCAAGACGGAAGCTTCAAGAGCCATGCCGTCAAAGCCAACCGGGCTAAATCCTGATATACACAAGGGCCCTGAATGAGGAGATCTGGGCGCTGTGGAAGTAGAAGGGGACGCTCTATCGAGGGACCCTGAAGGTCTGAGAACCAATGCCGTCTGGGCCACGCAGGAGCGATCAGAAGTAGGATTCCTCCTTCTTGCTTGAACTTTCTTATTACTCTGGGCAGTAGTGACACCAGAGGGAACACGTATGGCAGCTGAAAGTTCCATGGAATTGCCAGTGCGTCCACGAATGCTGCTTGAGGATCCCTTGTCCTTGCTCCGAAGACCGGAACCTTGTGATTGTGTCGAGACGCCATCAGGTCCACATCTGGAAGGCCCCATTTGTCCATGAGGAGTTGAAACACTTCTGGCGTGTACGTCCTGACGACTGAGGAAGTCCGCTTCCCAGTTTAGGACCCCCAGAATGAATACTGCCGATATGGCTAGCAGATGGCGTTCCGCCCACTGAAGGATCCGTGATACTTTCCTCATTGCCATGCGGCTTCGGGTGCCGCCTTGATGATTTATGTATGCCACCGTGGTGGCGTTGTCCGACTGTACTTGAACAGGTCTGTGTTGTATTAAATCCTGGGCCAAGTTCAATGAGTTGAACACTGCCCGCAACTCCAGAATGTTTATTGGGAGGAGAGATTCCTCCTTGGTCCACCAACCCTGGAGTGAGTGTTGCTCCAACACTGCACCCCAACCTCTCACTGGCATCCATCATCAGAAGAACCCAGTTGGAGATCCAGAAGGGATGACCCCTGCTCAATTGTTGGTCCTGAAGCCACCAGCTCAGTGACAGGCAGACCTCCGGAGACAAGGAGATCATTTGAGACCTGATCCAGTGAGGCAGGCCGTCCCACTTGGCCAGAATCAACTTCTGTAGAGGGCGGGAATGGAATTGAGCGAATGTATCGACACTTGCGGACGAGATAGGAAGCATCGAATCCTGTCCTGAAGCTTCAGGACTTTCTGCTGAGACAAGAACAACCGCTGGTTGTGAGTGTCCAACAATGCCCCCAGGTGCACCGTGCTCTGAGCAGGGACCAGGGAAGATTTCCAGTTGATGAGCCACGCGTGGGCTTGCAGAAACTGGATAGTCCGATCCAGATGGCAAAAAAAAAAGAACAGAAAGCGCTACTAGATTACTTATTAAAAAATCTTTCCAGATGGCGTAGGAGAATTTCTGGGGAATTTGCCAGGATCAACAAGTCGTCCAGGTACGGTATGATCCTGACCCCTTGACGGCGGAGTACAGGCGTCATCACAGCCATGACCTTGGTGAAGACTCGCGGAGCCGTGGTCAAACCAAAAGATAATGCTCGAAACTGGTAATGTAGGTTGCCAACCGCAAACCTCAGGTATTGCTGATGTGACATTGCAATAGGAATATGCAGGTAAGCATCCTGTATGTCCAGGCATACCATATAATCCCCAGGTTCCAAGGCCAGAACAATAGAGCGAAGAGTTTCCATATGAAACTTTGAGACCAACACAAATTTGTTCAAGGTCTTGAGTTTGAGAATGGGCCGGGAGGACCTATTCGGTTTCGGGACTAGGAACAGTGGTGAATAGTACCCCTTGCCTCTCTGAGCCAGAGTCGCCTGTACAACCACTCCTGTGTCCAGGTGGGACTGTACCACCAACTGAAGAGTTTTTGCCTTCACCTGATCCGAAAGGACGTCTGTCAGGAAAAATCGATGAGGGGGACGATTTTTGAAGGATATGGCGTAACCTCGAGTGACGACTTCCCGTACCCAGGCATCGGAAGTGGTCTTCAACCATTCCTGGGTATACCCTAGAAGTCTGCCCCCCATCCTGGAATCCCCCAGGGGGAGGCCCGGCCCGTCATGCGGCAGGCTTGTCAGTCTTGGAAGCAGGCCGACAGGCAGCCCAGGCCCATTTGGGTTTGGGCTTAGTAGGCTTGGAAGTGCAAGCCTGTTTTCGGGTACGCCTGATCCTTTGCTTTCCCTGAAGGACTAAAGGAGCAAAAGGAAGTACTCTTAGCCTTTGGTACCGAAGGAGCAGTACTAGGCAGACATGCTGTTTTAGTAGAAGCTAAGTCAGCCACTATCTTGTTGAGGTCTTCTCCAAAAATAATTTCTCCCTTTAAGAAAACCCTGGAGGTGCTCCCTTTTGAGTCCAGATCCACAGACCAGGACCGCAGTCAGAGATCCGGCGCGCCAGTATGGACGTAGTAAAAGCCTTGCCCGCCAGAATACCAGCATCAGAAGCCGCTTCATTAACGTAATGAGAAGCTGTGAAAATATACGATAGACATTGTCTAGCATGATCATAAGCGTTGGAAGACATCTCAGCTTCCAACTCCTGAGCCCACGCTTCAACAGCCTCTGCATCCGAAGTCGCTGCAATGGTGGACCGATGCACAGCACCCGTTAGAGTGTAAATCGCCTTTAAACAACCCTCCACGCGCTTATCCGTCGGTTCTTTTAGAGACGTGACGGTAGAGCAGAGGATACCACCAGCCATGCCACCTGCGAATCCACTGGCGGCGGTGTCTCCCAATTTTTACTTGGCTCCGCCGTGAGGGGATAGCGAGCCAGCATCTTCCTGTGAGGCGTGAATTTCTTTCCTGGATTTTCACAGGATTCCTGACGTATGTCAACTAAATGGTCAGAATGAGGTAAAACTTTACTTTCTGACATTTAAACCTGTCCGGTTTCTTAGGGGCAGCATCCGGCTCTGGGTCATCAGTAATTTGAAGAATTAGCCTGATAGCCTCCAACAAGTCAGGAACATCCACCTGTGAAACAGTTCCCCATCAGAAGTACCAGGATCAGAATCTGTGGGGTCAGTATATACGCCATCCTCATCAGACGAGGTGTCTGGGACGTTGGTGGATTGTGAGGAATAGCCCGCTTAGAGGACCCCGTGGACTTGGGCAGGTGAGGGTTAGATTTGTGTTTAGTCAGAGATTGGTTCAATTGTTGTAACTGAGAGGACAGTTGATCTGCACATGGCGGATTAACTGCAGGGACCATAAGCGGTTGTACATGCACAGGAGGTCCCATAGGGGGCGCAAGTCTAGTTACTAGCGTACTCAATAACGTGGAAAAAGTAGCCCGAGGCGTGTCATTTTGAACCCCGGTTGCTACGGTCCCACTGGGGGGCAAGGAACCCCCAGAACTGCAACCCTCAGCTGCTATATTCTCCTCAAATGTGTCTGCAGCATCACCACCATGCAATGTGGGATCAGCCCCAGCTCCCGTTGCCCCTTGTAGCTGACCTATCTGAAAGCTCAATGCAAGGCAACCCAGTACAATAACAGCAGCACAATACCTAACAAGAACCCCCTGTGTAGTGTATGTGCACAAACAGAGAATTCTAGAGGTATATGGTGACTAAAATTCACAGAGAAAAATACACAATAAGTATATCTTGTGAAACACCTATATTAGATAATAACCCTGACGCACGTAGTCCCCTCAGGTTATAGAATATAGGGATAGCAATCTGAGTGAGATACACGAAATGGAGGTGACACAGCAGCTATATGCACACACATAGTCACATAGTGTCCTAATGGCGCCCAAACGCTGACAGGGAGTGAGGGAGAGAGAGATATGCAGCTCCAGGGTGGGAACATTTACTCTAAATGGTGCCGAGGGGGAGGGGCTACATGTGAAAGCCTTATCCCACTGCTGGACTTCACAACTGGGTACTGTGGGCTGTATAATAAACGGTTTTTAATAAAACCGACCTGTGCCCTTGCCCTGGTGGTCTAGTGGGGTCCCTGCACTGCCATAGTGTCCACGCCAGTGCGCGCGACCGGCCGCGCCGGATCACGATTTCCTGCGGGTCCCGCCTGGGGGACCCTTTTACCTCCTCCCTGTGTGCGGCCACACAATCCAGGAGGGCAGCGGTGGTGTGTGTGACTGACAAAGGAACCGGAGCCTCCGCTGTAGGTACCCGGCAACCAGGGCACGGGAGTGTACAGCGCCGCTGGGGGAGGTGATGGAGCTGCAGCAGGAGATTTCTGACTGACATCTAACACTTACAGCGTCTCTGCTGCAGCCCTTGAAGTCTTCATTTTTCACTTTGAAAAGCTCTTCTCTGGAGCAGCCCCCCTGTTGTATGCCTACACTGCATGGCATCAACTACAAAACTGAGCTCCTGTGCACAAAGGTGGGGTTATAGAGGAGGCGGCGCTATGCATTCTGGGAACAGTCAAAGCTTTTAGCCTGTTGGTGCCTCGGATCAAGATCCTACTCTACACCCCAATGTCATTCCCTGTGGAGCCCAGTGTACCCCGCTGCAGAAAGAACTAATAAATGCATGAGCAAAAGAAAAAGCAAGACTATGCTTCAGTGGCAGGGTTGGCAGGTTTAAACAAAAAAATAAAATGTATTTCTTTTTTTATGCTGTGACTACGGGCATGGTGCTATGACTGGTATTATTCCACATTCTTGTTGCTTGTGGTCTTCATTTGAGTGAGCTGAACCAATGCAGTAAATTCCCATACATACAAAAGAGAAATAGGGTAGGAGATCAGAGAGCTACTAAATCTGCCTAGCATCAGCTAAGACTCAACAAACTCCTTCCCTAACAAATAACAATCCTATGGAACCAGAGCAAACCACAACTAAAATTCTTATTTTCAGTTTCATCTATTTCTGAGTGTACTCTGTATACTTTAAAATGTTTAGATACTCAGATTTTATGGGAACAATAAGCTGTAAAAATAAAATTGGTTTTATTGAAAGATATAAAATAAATCATATCCAAGGGTAATAACTTTGGATTGTTAATGTTAGCATTAAAGCATGGGTGATCAAGGTTTCTAATAAATAGCCCCAGATTTATCAAGCCTTGGAGAGTGATACAATGCACTGTGATAAAGTAACAACTAATCAGCTCATAACTCATTTTTTAAACACAGCCTGTAACATGGCAGTTAGGAGCTGGTTGGTTGGTACTTTATCACGGTGCAATTCATCACTCACCAAGGTCTGATGAAGCTGGGCCTGAGTAAGCTTTGCCCGCTATAGCTTCAGTTGCCTGTTTCTTGGCTGACAGGAGTGTTGTGTGTTCAAAGATGCACTTCTATATAGTACTGTTATAACACATGGGCCCAGATTTATCAAACTTTGGAGTGTGATAAATTGCATAGTGATAAAGTACCAGCCAGTCAGCTTCTAACTGCCATGTTACAGGCTGTGTTTGAAAAATGACAGGAGCTGGTTGGCTTGTACTTTGTCGCTGTGCAATGTATCACTCTCTAAGGCCTGATTAATCTGGGCCTGAAACTGTCACATCGAAAAATGCAAAGACACATGTTTTGGGTGCACCCAGTGAAACTGACAAAGTCAGCCACAAATACAAAACGGAAGTTCCACACAAGTGGAAGGGGCACTCACAGTTAAATAACACATACAAAGAGTTAAATTGCATAAAATATTCATAGTTTAATAGTTGGATAATCAGTTGCACCAACTCGCCATTAATCGACGTTTCGACCCCATAACTGGGTCTTTTTCAAGATAGGCAAATTCGGTGAGAGTTCAAATAACTTTGTAGTTTGTAGTTATCGTGATAATCTCACGATCAAAAACCGCATTCACACAGTCAAAGGGCACCTGGCTCAGCCAGGTGCCCTTTGACTGTGTGAATGCGGTTTTTGATCGTTTTTTGATGCGCTGTGGAATTCATTAAGTAGCTAACCTGGATACATTCACACTGGAATGATTGCCTGCATACAGGAGATTATCACGTGAACAACATTATATGAAATTTACATGCATTTATCTGTGAAGGCATAGTTGCTGGAGCACCTGAGCTGCACACCAGCTGAGTGGATAGGTGTTGTCAGGACATCTCCCTAAAGTGATTTGTCTATATCTCTACTGTCAAAGTCAGAAAAATATCTCTATACACACTGCCATATTTGCACCTCATACACGTCCACGCTGCGCATGCGTACGCTCTCCCGTGCGTGCGCATACTCAGTTGCGGGCACCCGCAGGCGCACGGTATGCGTATTTACGGTAGAGTTTATGTGATCGTAGCGTGCGACTCAATCGTTACATATTTTCACTATATAATGTATTTTGTAGATCATGGTCCCTTTGATAGATTCTGAAAGTTTAGTTAATATAGAATGTTCCTGGACAGAGGGATCCCTCTTTGTATTGTACGAAGGGTCTAACAGGAGTCATACAGTGGTGTTTAGTACCCATCGGAAGAGTATTTAATTAGCAATATTCCGGTGTTGGTTTGGAGCGGATTAATCGCTCGTGCGAATAGTTATGGACATAAGAAGTTTATGTCCATTTACTATTATTTGCTCTTACTTAGCCATGCGGCGGGAAACCCAGTATCCCACCCACCTGAGCTGTTGGAAATCGTCACAGCCCACCTGTATGAATCAACCTATGACCTTTTGTTATAGTGCGAAGCCGAATTCCTGTGTCCAATGAACAATGAGATTGTAGGGACCATTGAATTGTATTGTGCGTGGGGCATAAATAGACAAGCCGATCACATCCAGCTCACTCTTCAACGGTTATCATTGCTGAAAATCGGGAGCTGGATGTCCAGAGGCGCATGCGATCGTTTCCCCTTGTGCGTAAGTGTTTCTCCGCAACCATATTGTTCTTACTGTTATTGTGGGCCATCTCTCTCTCTCTCTTCTCTTTCTCTCGTAATCCCTTGAACGTAATAGTATTGTATTGTATTTCATGTATAGTTAGCTGGTTAGGTAGTCTATGTTATATTGTAGTGTATGACTTGTATTGTGTTAATTCTTTTGCAAGTATATCATTCATAATATATATATATTAGGCGTTGGACCCTAAGCCCAGGTATCTGTGTATTTCTTATAGTGTTTAGTATTCTCAGAGCGTCGGTGACGCTCGAACAGCATTTGAGTTAATAAGGTTACACTAGGTTGCATCTACACCCTATCTCTACACTAAGGTTTTACTGCATAATATACTGTTTATGGTTTAGATATAAAGGTTTAACATTGTGAGCGTCAGCGCCGCTGGTGATCTCCTCGTGGTCCCGAGCGTCCGCTACGCTATAGCGAATCATTACGTTAGACGGCAGCCAATAGCGTGCCTGCCTGTGATCTCTTGGCCGTGAGCGAACGTGACGCTTGAGCGTCTCGACTACGGCTAAGCGATTGCTACGCAACGAGCGTACCCTTACGGTACTCCATACGTGAATAGCGTACAGTGTTCTTAGACCTCATAAAGGGTTTTATATAAGATAAATATTTAGCTTTATCAATTGGCGGCTCGCCCGTCCTTCACATATCTGCACTAGGTAATTTCAGCAGACATCCAGCAGCAAAGGGCGGGAGGTCATATTCCTCGTAGTGCTGTTTGGATAAGCGTCTGCTTCGCTTAGTAAAGGGTGCTGAAGGAATCCGGGACCGGAGGTAAGAACAAAACGATAGTGTCTTTTTTAAAAACTGTTTATTTTTGTCTTGCGTACACACGCACGCATATCTGCATTTCTTTCATTCGTGTATTTTCATATATCACTCTCCTGTTTGCCATTGTATAATTGATAAACGTACTAAGAGAGATTTGCCGCTATTTCATAGTTAAAGAGTAAAGGTAATACAGTTAAGGTATAGAAATACACACAGCTCTACCTAAAGGTAAAAGGAGAGATTGGTGTGGTGTGCGGTAGATGATCGAGGATCATCTACATTGATAAAACGTGTTAGTTGTGTTACGGTGGACAAAGACTGGTGTACACGTGTCTCTAACAAAGGGAGAGACTCGCGTACGCAAAGGCCGACGCACGCAGCGTAAATTACGCAACGGAGCGTCTGGGTACGCCCACGTAACTCAGGTCACACGATAGTGTTGATTTTTAAATAGCGCAACAAGCGATAAATAGCGCAAACAGGCGATAAGTAGCGCAAATCTATTTTAAATTCGAAATTTAAATTAATAGATCCTTCTCCTAATTTGTAACACATCTGGTCTAAAGAGAAATTTCTGCGCAGAAATAGAAACAAAAGTGTATATGTGGTGAGTGAGTGTGTTTTTACAATTTTGAGGATTGAACCAAAAGAAATCATCGAGTTCTCGTGAGGTACATACGTGACATGCACGGTGGCTAGGGAGGCATCCTTGGTTAAACAAAAAAATTTGAGCATTAGAGTATAGCAGACCAGGAGGTCATACTGTAGCAGACCAGGAGGTCATAACAGACCAGGAGGTCTAGGTACAGCAGACAAGGAAGTCCGCTATAGAGTCCACAGGCACAACACCAAAAAAAAGGGTTGGTGCAACACCCATATAGGCCATACAAGCTCTTGCTGAAGGAATTCGCAGCCGCAATTTTCGATTCCGCTGGTCGCTCCGTACATAAGATTAGTTGCTTATGTGCTGAACGATTGTACCGCACGTAATTGTGTGCATTAGTAAACCTGACCGGTACTATTTGTGTACGAAGGTCATAAACGCTATTTGTACATTCTAACGTGATTTGTGTAATTTTTTATTTTTTCAAAAAGGGAAGTTCGCTGGTCACTCAGGAACTATCTGACAACCACACCTTTACTGGAAAGGGTTAATGCTCTTCGGATCACACCCACATGTTCCAGTAAACAAAGGTTAATAGGGGCCCTGGGTCGAGTACGCCAGCACTATATCAGTGTGATCAGGTCGTATTGGTCGGCGTGGGCGAGTGAGTGAGGTGCTCGGTAAACTTCACCGCCAACCTATCGTGAATATCTTGGTTTTTTGTAAGGTTCCGTAACACCCGCAAATTATGGGGGCCAGTTGTTCAGGAAGGGGGCGATCAACCTCGGTTCGGGTTGATTCTATAAACCGACCAGTCGGGTCGGCAAGGTACGTAATGTGTGAAAAGTACGGAAGTCACACAGAAGCTTTATGTGATGAATGGGAGAGAATGACAGTACATGACGGGGAGAAATTCCCAAGAGTAGGTAGCTTCAGCACAGAAGTGTTAACGAATTTAAGGAGAAGGATATGTCTCATTAAATCAGCAAAGAGACGAATCAAGCATTATGATTATTTGCAGTTGTGGCAACAGGAGGGTGACATACAGAGAGGATTGGCTCAGGCGGCGGGATCTGGCTCTATCAAGAAACTGATAGCCACGGCCCCACCGCCACCATACATATCAGGAGAGAAATTGGTTGCGGAGAATGACGCACTAAGGTGTAACAAACAAACACTTAGCAACTGTGTAAATGGTAAAGATAATGTTAACCAATTAACCAATGCAAGTATTAACCCGTGCAAGTTGTACCCTGTTTTGAACTTTCCCCAGGAGTGTGATCAAGAGGACGAATCTGCAAAAATATCAGCGCTCTCTAGAGCAGCCACCATATCAGAAACAACAGTAGGCACGGCCCAACCCATAAGATTAGTAACAAAGCCCCCTAGCGGAGGGACAGGTGAGGTCGTATCAACGGGTAAGTACGGCACCATACACTATGCTGAAACTATTTCACCACAAACTGCAGAATCTACACAGAATGATGTTGTTAGAATTAATCCTGTTAAGGTAATAGTAGTGCCAAATGGGAAAACGGACACTTCAGGAGTCACTCCTGTTAGGAACATCGCCATGTATAGCCCGTTTACCCGAATGGAATTAAGGACCATAGTGTCTGAATTCCCTGACCCTAGAAAAGATTTAGTTGCTAGCCAAAAATACATCAGAGACCTAGGAAACACTTTAGAGCCCAATAATAAAGATTGGCAAGTACTGCTAAGAGCTTGTTTACCCTCCAATGTCGACGCAGCTCAATTTTTAGCTGACTGTGGATTAGATCAGGATGTACCTCTTACAGATGTGTACAACAAAGATAATGTAAAAAGAATAAGTTTACAGTTAAAGGAATATTTCCCAGCGGTAGTTAAATGGAACAAGATATTCTCCATTAAACAAAAGGAGTCAGAAACAGCTGCAGAGTATTTTCACAGAGCATTATCAGAGATGGCAAAATACACAGGCATAGAGGACATTAAAACAAACATAAACCATCGAGAAGTAGCAGTATCGGTACTGATGGATGGTTTAAAAGAGTCATTAAAGACTAGGGTACAGACCACACAACCATGTTGGCGAGGTCTGTCTGTGGCTACTTTGAGAGAGGCTGCTATTGATCACGACCGGAATATCACCAGACACAGGGAGTCACAAGGTGATAAGTTAATGTCAGTAAGTATACAGGCCCTGACCACAAAACAGCCTGTGTTAATATCACCAAACCCTGTGGGTAAGTCAAATGTGGTAACATGTTATTTTTGTCACAAACAGGGACACTTTGCACGAGACTGTAGATCGAGAAATGTACAAAAATCTTATCAACCCCCTAGACAACGACACGACACACGACATTGGGATCAGGGTCCACAGAGACGGAGTTATGAGCCACATACAGGGGAAACAAAAAGATACCCCCCGAACAGAGACTGGCACGCCTCTGGTAGTTCCCAGCTAACTCCCTCACAAGTAGTTGCTGCCAGCGGGATTCAGGGAGGTCACCATACCCAATAGGGGTGTGGCCATACCTGTAATCTGCAGCCAGTAAAATTGATTGCAAGCCTTGGAAGTGAACCCGAAGTTGCAATTAATGTAGCTGGTAAATCATTAAACTTTCTTGTAGATACGGGGGCGGCCAAATCAGTGATAAATTCGACAGTGGGCATGAGAACCACTGGTAGGACAATTCCAGCCATGGGAGTAACAGGAGTAGTCCAGCACTACCCTGTTAGCAAGCCAGCCGAGATTACAATAGGGCCTTTACATACCAAGCATTCCTTTTTGCTGGCTGCATCGGCACCGACCAATCTCCTGGGAAGAGACTTACTGTGTAAAATGGGGTGCGTCATTTATTGTACTCCTGAAGGTGTATTCTTGGACATACCTGAGAATCACGCTCAGGAAGTGCGAGACGTGTTAGACTCCCCATCAAAATTAATGTCACATACCATTATGACAAATAGGACTCCCTCCCAAGTAGAAGAAATGACATCTCAGATACCAGAGTCACTTTGGACTAAAGATGGACAGGACACTGGATTAATGGCAAACGTAGCTCCGGTAGTTGTACAAGTAAAAGATGGTAGGATAGCTCCAAAAATCCCACAGTACCCTCTGAAGCCAGAGGTGGAGTTAGGAGTTTACCCAGTAATAGAGCGCTTGCTACAACAGGGCATTCTGGTAAGAACGTCCAGCACTGCCAATAGTCCCATCTTCCCTGTGAAAAAGAGTGGGGGGAGGGGTTACCGGCTAGTGCAGGATCTAAGGGGGATTAACAAAATAGTTGAGAGTCAGTTCCCCGTAGTGCCAAATCCAGCTGTCATCCTAATGCAAATCCCTCCCACTGCAAAATTTTTCACTGTTATTGACCTCTGCTCCGCTTTCTTTTCGGTACCTCTGCACCCTGACAGCCAATATTTGTTCGCATTTACATACAGAGGAGTCCAATACACATGGACTCGATTACCACAAGGTTTCATAGATAGTCCAAGTATATTTTCTCAGGCTTTGCATGATTGTTTACAGTCTTTCCAACCAGAGAGTGGATCAGTATTAATACAGTACGTGGATGATCTACTACTGTGTTCTGATTCATTGGAAGCATCCCTGAAGGATACGAAACAGCTCCTGTTTCATCTTTCAGACACAGGACACAAGGTTTCCAAAGACAAGTTGCAATTATGCCAAACTAAGGTAAAATATTTGGGACACTGTCTAACACAAGGACTGAGACACCTGACCGCTGATAGAATTCAAGCAATTAGAGACATGACTCTGCCACAAACCCAGCAACAGATCAGAACATTTTTAGGGATGTGTGGGTATTGCCGTAACTGGATCCCAGGGTTTTCCATTCTAGCGTTACCCTTGCAGGAGATGGTCTCCTCAAACAAACCTGATCGGATTTCGCATACAGACGAGTCTGAGACGGCATTTGAGAGACTTAAACAGTGCCTAACGCAGGCACCAGCATTAGGTATGCCAGACTATGGGAAACCCTTTGAGCTATACGGAACAGAAAGTGCTGGTTGCGCGGCAGGCGTACTAACCCAAAAGCACGGTGATGCCAGCAGGCCAGTAGCATATTACAGCGCTCAGCTAGACACGGTAGCGCGATCCCTCCCCACATGCTTGCGAAGCGTTGCTGCGATAGCATTGCTAGTAACGAAAAGCGAAGATGTCGTGCTAGGTCACAACCTCACAATTCATACACCACATGCAGTGTCAGCCTTGTTAAATTCTGCCCAAACCAGGCACGTCTCATCAGCGCGGTTTACAAGATGGGAATTGGCACTAATGGCCCCCGTAAACATCACCATAAGGAGATGCAGTGCATTAAATCCTGCAACATATCTCCCAGGTGTGCCTGGACAGGCACAAAGGGTGGAGGATGAGAGTGGTGGGGAAGGAGGATTTAATACAAAGGAAGACACACATGATTGTATGGAATATTTGACCCAAAATTTTACCGCAAGGCCTGACATCAGTGACAACCCACTGGAAGATGTAGAACTTACGTTCTACACGGACGGTAGTTGTCATAGACAGTCAGACTCGGGAGACTTGTGTACTGGATACGCAGTCGTAGATGACCAAGGCACCATAGAAGCGGAACCGCTAGGCCCACCTCACTCAGCCCAGGTTGCTGAACTGGTCGCCCTAACCAGAGCATGTGAATTGGCTAAGGGCAAATCGGCCAATATCTACACCGATTCTAGATACGCATTCGGGGTAGTCCATGATTTCGGAGCCCTATGGCGCCTCAGAAATTTCATGACGGCAGCTGGTACACCGATAGCGCATGCAGCTCACATAAAAAGGCTTCTAACAGCGATACAGGAACCCGACAGAGTGGCTGTTATCAAGTGTAAAGCACACACATATAGCCAAGACCCAGTATCACTTGGTAACAGCCGAGCAGACGAAGCAGCTAAGTTAGCAGCTGGGACCCCCAGACAGACAGACACCACACAACTGATGGTATTTAATACCATCAACACACAGAAGTTGTGTGAGATGCAAAATTTGTGTTCCACACAGGAAAAGGCAGTCTGGAAGGCAAAAGGATATGGCCAGGAGTCCTCAGGACTCTGGACGGATGGACACGGTAAACCAGTGGCCCCCAGAGCATACCTTCCATGTTTAGCTGAGGCAGCTCATGGGCTGACTCATCTGGGCAAGGAAGGGATGTGCAAGTTGGTAAGAGCATATTGGTGTGCCCCAGGATTTACATCTCATGCGAGTAAAAGAGCAATGTCATGCCTTACCTGTTTGAGAAAGAACATCGGAAAGGCAATACCTACAGAACCATCTCATATCCCACCTGCAGGCGGCCCTTTCCAGGTAATACAGATTGACTTTATACAATTACCCCCTTGTCGGAATTTGAAATATGTACTTGTTTGTATAGATGTTTTCTCAAATTGGGTTGAAGCATTTCCTGCGGCCACAAATACCGCTATGTTTACTGCTAAGAAAATTGTGCAGGAATTTGTATGTAGATATGGTATCCCTAGAATTATCGAAAGTGATAGGGGTACCCATTTTACAGGTGATGTCTTTCAAGGAATGTGTAAGCTGATGGGAATTGATAGCAAGCTGCACACTCCATACCGTCCACAGGCGAGCGCGAAAGTGGAAAGAGTGAACAGCACTATTAAAAATAAACTGAGTAAAGTGATGGCAGAGACAGGATTGACATGGCCAGAAGCTTTACCCATTGTACTGTACAGCATCAGAACCACTCCCAGGTCCCCTCTTAATCTGTCTCCCTTTGAAATCTTGTTTGGTCGACAACCGCATGTTATGATTAACCCTCAGGATGATTTGAAGTGTAACAATGAAGTGACTGTAAAATACTTGATTAACATGAGTAAACAGTTAAGGAATCAAAATGATAATCTGAAGTTGGTGATTCCTGATTTACCAGATAGTAATTGTCATGACATTGAACCTGGGGATTATGTAATGATACGGAATTTTCTACGCTCAGGTTGCCTTATTGACAGATGGGAAGGACCATACCAGGTCTTATTGACTAGCACTACAGCATTGAAGGTTGCTGAGAGAGAGACTTGGGTTCATTCGTCCCACTGTAAGAAAGTTGCTGATCCAGAGAGGTCCCGTGATAAGGAACAGACGGTAGAGGTTGTATCACTGGAGTGTCTGTTCCAGGAGGATTGAGGCGGCACCTGAGCATTGAAAATCACAAGACCAAAAGCAGTTGTCGATCCCCTGTTCCCTTTTATTGTTTTTCTCCACTTCCCATCCCCCCTCCCTCAAATTATTTTTCCCCCTTCTCATTCTTCTTCGTTTCCTCCTATAAGATGGACTTGCCCCAAGAGACTGTGATCTGGATTTTCCTGTTGACCATGATGTTGACCAGAGCAGTCTGTTCCGGCGAGAGTACCATGGAGGTCGAGAGAGGTTCTGGAATGGGTTCTGATGACAGAAATGGAGGCGTAGTTTCCCAAGAACAACATAATCAACAAGCAAAGGCGAGTATCAGAAAACGATCCGATAGCATTGACCATAGAAGGAATTGTGAAGGATTGTTAGCTGAAGAAAACTGTATCTGTAGGCTCTGTGACAACGTAGTCGAGGATGGGTGCATTAAGAAATGCCAATCCAGTTTTAATATCCATATGGACCGGCATCCATTGAGTGACTATCATTCTTTAGTGGGTAGTGTGTTAAATCAAACAGATTGTTGGGTATGCTCTCAAGTACCTCAAGATCATAGCAAATCAGGACTAGTACCATTTCCTTTAACGATAGGGGAGGTACTTGAGCTAAGTGGTGGGAGACCGGTGGACAGGAGGTTTAATATCTCCAGCCCTCCTAGTTTGAAGCTCCACCAATACCATGTGGATAGGTCCCTATTATGTTTTAACATCTCCAATCCCCGAAAGCCAGGAAATTGGGAAGTATCATGGAGTAACCAAACCATGACCTTTTCGCATAGAGCAGATAGAATGCCTACAGATACAGAGCTTATACGCCACATAGCCAGTAGAGGAAAATCTTTCCGGTATAGGTATACCTTAGGAAATAGGATTACGAGAGTTGGAGAGGTATCACCAGGATACTGTGCACATATCGTACAACCTGATACGTGTACTAAGCAGATGGAAGAATTAGGGTTAGGAGATTTCACATGGAAGGTGTGTAATATGGTTATGTCCTACTCCGTCCCATATGTTCTCCCCGATGATGCATATTTCATATGCGGGAGAAAGGCGTATAAGTGGCTTGCCCCAAACTCTGAAGGATTGTGTTATATTGGAAAAGTACTGCCTGAAGTAATGACTGTATCACATGCCAAAATGAAAGATATACACCGTGTTGCCCAAGCTCCTTATACTCACACCCATTACGAGCACGTAGTTAAATGGCACCTGATAGAAAGAACAGAGCATCCGGCCTCTGACATGATCCATGAATCCACCGGGATTCAGTTTCTAATCGCGTTAGACATCACTCGCACCGCCAGAGGAGTGTTGAATTATAAATACATATCTGCGCTTGCAAATTTGTTAGATAATATCACTGAAATGTATGATGACACGTTTAGGTATACTGGAAGAGAACTTCAAGCTTATAAAACAGAACTGGTACAGCATAGAATGGTTCTTAATTACCTCACAGCAGTGACAGGCGGATATTGTGTCACACTGGCAACACAATACGGCGTGAAATGTTGCACATATATTACGAATAGCACCGAGGACCCGGTCGAGGTCATAGACCAAAAGATGGACGATATTCTCCAACTGAAGTGGGAATTTCGCAGGAGACACAATCTCACTCTTGCTGCTGTAGGTAATGAGCTGACTTGTTGGGTGTCATGGTTGAACCCGCGAAATTTGTTTTCTGGTTTAGGAGAATGGGCTCAAGGAGTCATAATGGATGTTGGGAAGTTTCTCCTATGTATCTTAGGTGTTGTCATATCAATTGGTTTGATATTTAGATGCGGTCAGGCTTTAATGAAGTGCAATCGTCGTACTAGGGTAATGAGTTTAAGGAGTGAGGAAACTGTAATTCCCATGGATTTGATTTATGACCCAAATGTAGAAACAATGATGTGATGAAAATGCGATTTCTACGGTCCGTTTCTTTCACCTGTTTTTCCGTTTCCTCCAAGGTAAAAAGACCCACTTGGACGAGGAATTTGATGAGCCGATATACAGACAACAGATGGATTAAAGAAGAAGTTTTGACAACCTGATACACAGATTTTTGATGAACTTTGCCATAGATCCCCAGTTTCCCTAGAAATTTTAAAATTACGCTAGCCCAACACTTTTGTAAATCTATGGACATTGACAAAGCTTTTGCTCGCACCTTATGGGCAAAAGCACAAAGAAGACTGCATTCAACAGACACCGAACAAGACTTCAACCGACAAATGTTCATTTACCTGACATAGAATACCACTGCATTTACCGTAATTATGTCTTTTCTTCATCTCTACAACCTTCAGGTAATTACACACATAGTATAGGGAATACAGGCACAGATATCAGCAATCACATATTCCCCCATTCATGTATCATCAACTAAAATGTGCTCCCCATTTTGTTACAACCAAAATCCGAAAAGAGCTCAGTAAAGTTTGACAGCCCATCCACAGACCCGTACCACGGGATAAGAAGGAATTCAAATGTATACTTCGCAATACCTCGAAGCTTGATTTAAAACATGTACGGCACGATGATACATGACCCCCAAACATGGATTCATACACACATGCTTCTGCTATCTCACTAGGTCATACCCTCTTCACACCTTCTCCACTCTCCTCCCTTACCCAACCATGGAAATGTATTAACCCCTGACATATATTTTTCTCTTTTTGAAATGTTTTAGAAGGTGGCAGTTATTGTTGACTGCCAAAGGGTGGACTGTCAAAGTCAGAAAAATATCTCTATACACACTGCCATATTTGCACCTCATACACGTCCGCGCTGCGCATGCGTACGCTCTCCCGTGCGTGCGCATACTCACAGTCGCGGGCAGCCGCAGGCGCACGGTATGCGTATTTACGGTAGAGTTTATGTGATCGTAGCGTGCGACTCAATCGTTACATATTTTCACTATATAATGTATTTTGTAGATCATGGTCCCTTTGATAGATTCTGAAAGTTTAGTTAATATAGAATGTTCCTGGACAGAGGGATCCCTCTTTGTATTGTACGAAGGGTCTAACAGGAGTCATACAGTGGTGTTTAGTACCCATCGGAAGAGTATTTAATTAGCAATATTCCGGTGTTGGTTTGGAGCGGATTAATCGCTCGTGCGAATAGTTATGGACATAAGAAGTTTATGTCCATTTACTATTATTTGCTCTTACTTAGCCATGCGGTGGGAAACCCAGTATCCCACCCACCTGAGCTGTTGGAAATCGTCACAGCCCACCTGTATGAATCAACCTATGACCTTTTGTTATAGTGCGAAGCCGAATTCCTGTGTCCAATGAACAATGAGATTGTAGGGACCATTGAATTGTATTGTGTGTGGGGCATAAATAGACAAGCCGATCACATCCAGCTCACTCTTCAACGGTTATCATTGCTGAAAATCGGGAGCTGGATGTCCAGAGGCGCATGCGATCGTTTCCCCTTCTGCGTAAGTGTTTCTCCGCAACCATATTGTTCTTACTGTTATTGTGGGCCATCTCTCTCTCTCTCTCTCTCTCTTCTCCTCTTTCTCTCGTAATCCCTTGAACGTAATAGTATTGTATTGTATTTCATGTATAGTTAGCTGGTTAGGTAGTCTATGTTATATTGTAGTGTATGACTTGTATTGTGTTAATTCTTTTGCAAGTATATCATTCATAATATATATATATTAGGCGTTGGACCCTAAGCCCAGGTATCTGTGTATTTCTTATAGTGTTTAGTATTCTCAGAGCGTCGGTGACGCTCGAACAGCATTTGAGTTAATAAGGTTACACTAGGTTGCATCTACACCCTATCTCTACACTAAGGTTTTACTGCATAATATACTGTTTATGGTTTAGATATAAAGGTTTAACATTGTGAGCGTCAGCGCCGCTGGTGATCTCCTCGTGGTCCCGAGCGTCCGCTACGCTATAGCGAATCATTACGTTAGACGGCAGCCAATAGCGTGCCTGCCTGTGATCTCTTGGCCGTGAGCGAATGTGACGCTTGAGCGTCTCGACTACGGCTAAGCGATTGCTACGCAACGAGCGTACCCTTACGGTACTCCATACGTGAATAGCGTACAGTGTTCTTAGACCTCATAAAGGGTTTTATATAAGATAAATATTTAGCTTTATCACTACCGATGTTATTATGTGTACATCTGTAAAAGTTATTTGAACTCTCACCGAATTTGCCTATCTTGAAAAAGACCCAGTTATGGGGTCGAAACGTCGATTAATGGCGAGTTGGTGCAACTGATTATCCAACTATTAAACTATGAATATTTTATGCAATTTAACTCTTTGTATGTGTTATTTAACTGTGAGTGCCCCTTCCACTTGTGTGGAACTTCCGTTTTATATATATATATATATATATATATATATATTATCTTTCTCCTGCAGGGTCCACAGGATATGATGGAGCGATAGCGGATTTGCACAGTCAAAGCTTTTCGGACTGCTAGCATGCAACGGGCCCGCCCATATATCCCCGCCTCCTGGCTCAGGCAAATCAGTTTTTTGTTTGGTGCTGCAGGAGCCGGACCATGGTCTAAGGGCTGCTGGTTTTTAACAGCCGTAAGCTTTTTTATTTTATTTTTATAGTCTTACTATTTTTTCTGAACGTCTAGAAAGAGTCGCTACAACAACTCCCCGCCGGGTTGTGACCACGTTTACCCATGTGTACAGTGCTGTTTCAGCGGGTGTCTGTGTCGGATAAAACTAGCTAGTCCAGCAGACGTTACCAGGCTGTGGCCGGAGCACAAGGAGAAGGCAAGGCATCAGTTCCGCTTAGTGGGGGAACGCGGACACAGCTGCATTGTTTTGGGAGATTACCAGTCGCTGACGTGGCTGCCGAGATTGCACCAGCACTAGGCCTTAGGGATCATAGGCTCCAGGGGGGTAGTATGAGGCCGCGATCCCTAGGGTTGATGTCAGCAGTGGGGAGTCAGACTCTCCCCTGGTCAACCCCTCCCCCAGGTTCATGACCAGTTTCCTCAGAGTCTGCAGCCATGAACTGTTTTTCCACTTCCGTCTGAGATGCTGTGTACTAAGGGGACCCAGTCGCAGCATAGGCGGCTGTGTGACTGGTGCGTCAGTGTTCACTTGGGCGTCTATGTTCACTATAGGTTCACGGAGCGGTGGTGTACACTAATAGCATCTGGATCCACTCAGCATTCACAAACATACTGATCGGTCCTGGAAGCGGGGTAAGTCTCCCTGTATCCCACTCTACTGAGTCCAGGTTATACAGCACTAAGTCTTTATCTACCTTTGAGTACGAATAGTTGGATAGGTGCATAATGCATATGAGTCTGATAATATTATTGTAGTTTCTTTCGCTATGTGTCTGAATACGGTTAAAACTTTTTAAGGTAATATGTTCTACATACTTGAAATGTATCTGTAGTTGATTATGTTCTCATATTGCTTATTATACTAATGTATAACTTGTGACTGATTGCTAGTCTGATTTATGACTTTGCTATAATTCTGTCAGTTTTCTCTGTTTATTCCGATCCTCAATGGTGGTGCTAAGCAGGGTAGAGTCGGATTATAGGTCACTTTAACACATCTTAAAGTGATTACAGTCACAAACTGTGTAGTACACTGTGAAAGTGACTGATTATTTATCATGTCAAAAAGCGGCAAGGGTGAGAAAAATACACAGCAGCACCAACACTCATCATGTTTGTCATGCAAAGCTGGGTTAACCTCTCAGGATCTGGTTCAGGATGGTTTGTGTGCAAATTGTTTTAGCTTTCACCAGGGTCTCTTGAAAAATTCAAGGCAGACGCAGGTGCATGTTTATCCCCCATGGGCTATGTTTGCACAGATATTATCCCGTATAGCTAAGCGGATAATTCCAACTTCTGTACCAGGAATAGGTTACACTATTAACCCTTATATTCAGCATTCCGCCAGTGGTTTATCATTTCCAGCAGGGGAAGCAGTAGCCTCTCAACAGAAACAGGCTGAAAAGCCAGTGGTAAGTAAATCACATAGACATGAAACATCTTCACAGTCTACACATGTTTCAGATGAGGATTCATCAGAGGAGGAAGACTCATTACACTCTTGTTCTGCATACAAAGATGAGGAAGACGGTTTCGGCTCAGTGGATATATCTGAGTTGATTAATGCAATGAAAACCATACTATCCTTAAAGGAATCAGCAGAGCCTGTGTTAAAATCCAAGGCACCTGTATTTAAATGTCCCAAAACAGTTAAGACTGAGTTTCCAGGGTCAGAACAACTGATGGAAATTATGTAAGAGGTTTGGGCTACGACCACTAAGAAATTTAGACTTCCTAGGACATGGAATTCCAATTATCCTCTTCCGGGGACTATTTAAAGAGAGAGGTGGCCCCTAAAGTAGATACATATGTTATTCGATTAGTGCGAAAACCTACATTACCTCTGCCTTCAACATCATTAAATGATGTCACGGATAGGAGAGTAGATGGTTTTCTAAAACCTATTTTTTTCCTGTCTGGGGCAATCATAAGACCAGCCATGGCTTCAGCCTGGATGGCTAAAGCAGTGGCTGTCTGGGTGAATGCATTGGAAGGGGAAATTTCAATGACATATAGAGAGCAAAAATTCCATGTTGCACATCTCAAACAGGCTGCAATATTCTTGGAAGAAGCAGCCTTGGATATGGGTACAATTGCCTCTCAGGCATCAGCCTCAGCAGTAGCCGATCGCAGAGCAGTTTGGCTACGCACATGGAAAGCTGATTCAGAATCCAAGAAGGTTTTGGAGCCTTTACCTTTTATAGGTGTGAGTAATCAAGAGGAGGAGGGGCTGACTAAAGCAGCTGGCTGAGCCTATATAATCAGTGATTAGACTCTTTGGAGCTTGCTCTTTGTAAGGGCTTGTATTTTAAAGTGCTGCTTGGATTTGTAAGTGTGAGTTGGTAACAGAAAAAGCAAGAGCTGGAAGCTGAGTTAAAAGGAGGTGCAGTGAGCTGGAACAACTGCTAAGTGGAGTATCGGTGCCGCAGGAGAGAGTACTACGGCTGCATAAAAGTGAAGGACCAAGAACCGCACAAAGATAGATAAGTATAAGCCAGCTTAATTATTGTATAAGTGAGATTGTTTGTCTTCTACTTTTTATTTTTGCTGCTTTTTCTTTGAGAGTAACAGGGAGTTAGACCTTACAAACAATATGGGAGGGGCTGAGATTGGGGACCTCACTCAGTGCATGTCGTGCAAGATGTATGCACACCTGGAGCTACCGGCCCAGTGTGATTACATCTGCACAAGGTGTGTGCGAACGGTTGCCCTGGAAGCCCAGGTAACTGATCTAGAGCAAACCATTACGCTACTGAGGGAGATTCACAATCTCGAGCGAAGTTTAGACAGAACGGTGGAGGAGTTGCGGGAGGGGTCACTGGTAGAAGAGGATGATGATCAGGTAGCCAGCTGGGTCACAGTTAAAAGGAAGAAAAAGAGGGGGAGGCTCGACATCTCTGAACAATCAAACCCGTACAAATTAGCCTGACTGGACGAGGAATTGGAGGATGATAGTGAAGAAATGACGGTGCCGGAGGAGACTGCTCCCTCTAGCATCCAGAGGAGCGGTCCCTCTGGCGCGGTTGGGATAAAAGATAGTGAGGTACCTAGTCAGATGGTGGTGGTAGGGGATTCTATCATCAGGAAGGCAGATAGGGCAATCTGCTACCGGGACCGTGATCGCCGTACAGTCTGTTGTCTCCCGGGTGCTCGGGTACGGCACATCGCGGACCGGGTAGATAGATTGTTGGGAGGGGCTGGGAAAGACCCGGCGGTCTTGGTGCACGTTGGCGGGTGCATCTTGGCACCAATGACAAAGTTAGCGGAAAGGTGGGATGTCCTTAAGAAAGACTATAGGGACTTAGGAAAGAAACTGAAGGCAAGGACATCTAAGGTAATATTCTCTGAATTATTACCCGTGCCACGCGCTAGTCCAGGGAGGCAGAGGGAGATTAGGGAGGTAAATGTGTGCCTTAGGGATTGGTGCAGGAAAGAGGGGTTTGTGTTCCTGGAACACTGGGCGGACTTCTCAGTCAGGTGCCATCTCTTTTGTCGTGACGGATTGCACCTGACTAAGGAGGGGGCAGCGGTGCTGGGGGGAAGGATGGTTAGAAGGTTGGAGGAGATTTTAAACTAGAAGCCTGGGGGGAGGGTTTAGCTAGAAACTACGGGTCATGCAGTGAGAATAGTGGGGATGGCGGTAGTAAACAAAATGGGGGAGAAGTTGGGGGGAGGGTAAGAGCAGGCGGTAAGGTTACTAACATGGGTACTAAAAGAGATTTTACCAAAGCACTAACCAATGCCGATTACAGGTCATCATTGCTACATAAGGTGAAAGATGTCCCTAACGCAAGGGAAAATACTTATCTTAGTTGTATGTATGTAAACGCCAGAAGCATTACTGGTAAAAGGGTGAACTAGAAATACTTGCAGCAAGCAAACAGTTAGATATTATAGGCATTACTGAAACTTGGTGGGACGAATCTCATGATTGGACAGTCAATCTAGAGGGCTATACACTGTTTAGGAGAGACAGACTAAATAAAAAGGGTGGAGGGGTGTGTCTTTACGTAAAGCCGTTTTTAAAACCTGATATACGGGAAGATATTCAGGAGGGGACTGTAGACACTGTCGAGACATTATGGGTAGAAATTGCATGCGGGGAAAAAGGAATAAAAAAGTTAGTATTGGGTGTATGCTATAGGCCGCCTGGTATCAACGCATCTGATGAGGAATTGTTACTAAAGCAAATTGAAAAAGCAGCAGGAGTAGGAGACATAGTAGTGATGGGAGATTTTAACTATCCAGAGAAAAACGATTCATGTGATACTGCTAGGGGCAATATGTTTTTAAACACACTTAATGATAACTACTTAGTTCAACTAATTGAGGAACCAACTAGGTACAATGCAATCTTAAGGGCCCTACACACTCGGCGATGCGCCGCCGAGGTGCCCGACGGCCGATACGGCCGACGAGCAACCCGGCGGCGGGGGGGCAGTGACGGGGGGAGTGAAGTTTCTTCACTCCCCCCGTCACCCGGCTGCATTAAAGTGCAGGCAAATATGGACGAGATCGTCCATATTGGCCTGCATGCACAGCCGACGGGAGACCAGCGATGAACGAGCGCGGGGACGCGCATCGTTCATCGCTTAAGTCTCCACACTGAAAGATATGAACGAGTTCTCGTTCATTTATGAACGAGATCGTTCATATCTTTCAGAATATCGCCAAGTGTGTAGGGCCTATTAGACCTGGTATTAACAAACAATGGGGATTTGGTATCAGGTATTATAGTAGGGGAACCCATAGGAAACAGCGACAACAATATGGTCACATTCAATATCAGTTTCCATAAACAGCCCTATACTGGCTCAACTAGGATTCTAAACTTTAGCAAAGCAAATTTTGAAAAGATGAGGGTATTTTTCAGGGATATTGAATTGGAAGATTTGTTTTTAGGAAAAAATACTACGGAGAAATGGGAGGTACTAAAATTCCTGCTAGCTAAAAATACACTCAAATTTATTCCTACGAGCAGCAAAATAAGGAATAAAAATCATAAACCAATGTGGCTTAACAAAAAGATTAAGGAACTTATGGGCAAGAAAAGGCGAGCATTTAAAAAATACAAATCTGACGGGGAAGCAGAGTCATTTCAGCACTATAAGGAATGTAACAAAATATGCAAAAAGGAAATAAGAGCGGCTAAAGTAGAAACTGAAAAACTAGTAGCAAAGGAAAGCAAAGCGAATCCCAAAAAATTATTTAAATACATTAATAGCAAGAGATTAAAGAAGGAGAGTATAGGCCCTTTAAAAGACAAGTTGGGAGTCTTAAGCAAAAATGATAATGACATAGCGGACACACTAAATGAGTTTTTTTTAACAGTATTTACTAGAGAGGACCCAATTCAGGGACTAACATATAATCTCAATAATGAGAATATCCCACTGATAGGTACTAATTTAAGCGAGGAAGTAGTCTGTGATCGATTAAAACATTTAAAGATTAATAAATCACCAGGTCCCGATGGTATTCACCCAAGGGTTCTAATGGAGCTTCAAAGAAAAAACATTGAGAGTGCGCTGTCAGCGGCAGCCTGTATAGGGAGGTCAATCCCTTATATATATATATATATATATATATATATATATATATATATGTAAAAAATGGAGAAAGATATACTGGCGCCGGCTGATATTTCAAATGATAATGGACACTTAGACCAATACGTTTAAAAAACAATGATAAAAATGTATTACACATACATTTAAAACAAAGGATTCTATCCCTATTTGTGCAAACCTAAGCAATTGCTAAAGGGTTAATCAGATTGTAATGAGGTACCACTGGTGATCCCTTCAGAAGATACTGTCCACTTTAGACTGGCTAGGAGTCTCACTCCACATTGCTCACAAGTTCAGTAAGTGCAAGTTGATTTACCAGACTTGTTCCGGAGAAGTCCCTTGGGTATCTCTTTTACACTGAAGATCCCATTGGCATACAGGGAAAGGTCCGGGTCTGCTGCAGAACTTGTGTTGGTATTGAATCCGGTGGAAAACGTGAGAGTCCAAGAATGTCGCCAGAAATGTGGATGAAAGGGAACCTGGTCTTCTATGGCCGTTACATTGATGATCTTTTTATTATTTGGGATGGGGATCAGTCTAGTATCTCTTCTTTTGTTTCTTATCTTAATCACAACACTTATAATTTAGGCCCTCATTCCGAGTTGATCGCTCGCAAGGCGAATGTAGCAGAGTTACACACGCTATGCCGCCGCCTACTGGGAGTGAATCTTAGCTTCTTAAATGTGCGACCGATGTATGCGCAATATTGCGATCACAAACGAGGTAGCAGTTTTTGAGTAGCTTCAGACTTACTCTGCCTGTGCGATCAGTTCAGTGCTTTTCGGTCCTGGCTGACGTCATAAACACACCCAGCGTTCGCCCAGGCACTCCTACCGTTTCTCCGGCCACTCCTGCGTTTTTTCCGGAAACGGTAGCGTTTTCAGCCACACGCCCCTAAAACGCCGTGCATCCGCCCAGTAACACCCATTTCCTGTCAATCACAATGCGAACGTCGGAGCGATGAAAAAGCCGTGAGTAAACTTACTTTCTTCATAGCAAAGTTACTTGGCGCAGTCGCAGTGCGAACATTGCGCATGCGCACCAAGAGAATTCTCACTGCGATGCGATGAAAATCGCCGAGCGAACAACTCGGAATGAGGGCCTTAGTTTTTACATCTACCATCAGTGGGGAACGTATTGACTTCCTGGATGTGACCCTCGAGATCATAGACAACCAAATTGTCACATCAAATTATACGAAATCTGTTAGTACACATCCCTATTTGCATTTTGAGAGCGCACATTACGCCCCATGGAAGCGTAATATCCCTAAGGGACAATTGATGCGGATCAGGCGGAATTGTTCTAGTCTAGAAATGTTCTCAGTACAGGCAAGCGAACTAATGGATTCCCTGAAAAAAAAGAAAGTATCCAGAATATCTACTTAAACAAGCCTTTGATGAAGTTTACCACATGGATAGAACTAAACTCTTGATCCCTAAAACTTATGATAAAAATGAGAATAGGAGAAAGAGTGCAAATAATGAGAAACAATTAGCTTTTATATGTAAATACAATAATGCAGCTCATGAAATAAGATCCATCATATCCTTATCTACAAGCTACAAGAATCAGGGCTAGGAAGCACAATATGCACTTGGGTCAAAAACTGGTTAGATAATAGGGAGCAGTGCGTTGTGGTTAATGGATCTTTTTCAACTTGGACTGAAGTGCTAAGTGGTGTGCCGCAAGGCTCAGTATTAGGACTGCTATTGTTCAATATTTTCATTAACGACCTAACAGAAGGTCTAGAGAGCATGGTGTCAATTTTTGCAGATACCAAATTGTGTGAAGTTATAAATGCGGAGGGGGATGCTGAGTCGCTTCAGAATGACTTAGTTAAATTAGAAGCTTGGGCAGCGAAATGGAGAATGCGCTTCAATACAGACAAGTGTAAGGTAATGCACTGTGGTAACAAGAACAAAAATTACACCTACCTACTAAATGGGGTAAAATTAGGGGATTCTGTACTGGAAAAGGACTTAGGTGTCCTCATAGATAGCAAACTAAGCAGTAGTACCCAAAGTAGGACTGCAGCAAAGAAGGCTAATAAGATATTAGCATGCATAAACCGGGGAATTGATGCTAGGGACGAGAGTATTAAACTCCCGTTATATAAATCACTTGTGAGGCCACACCTTGAATACTGTGTACAATTCTGGGCACCTTACTACAAAAAGGATATCCTGGACCTAGAAAAGATTCAAAGGCGGGCGACCAAACTAATTAAGGGTATGGAGACGCTGGAATACGAGGAAAGGCTTGCAAGACTAGGCATGTTTACACTGGAAAAGAGAAGATTAAGAGGGGACATGATCAACATTTACAAATATATAAGGGGACAATATACAGATCTTGCGCAGGACCTGTTTTTGGTTAGATCAACACAGAGAACTCGTGGACACTCGCTCAGGTTAGAGGAGATTCCACACAAAATGGCGTAAAGGCTTTTTTACGGTAAGGACGATACGTGTTTGGAATTCCCTGCCTGAGGGAGTTGTAATGGCCAACTCAGTCAACACCTTTATGTCACAACTGAGGGCTGGTGCTGACCAGGGGGAAGCCTCAGTTGTAGGGGCTGAGGTATATATGTGTACCTAGGAGGCAGCACAGGGTTCTTGGACATGCAGGGAACCTTTAGAACAAATGCCCGAAGGCGTGACCACGACAACAAGGGAAAATTCAAAGGTTTTATTAAACACAGTTCAGATGAATACTGATGACTTGGTACTGGTAATAGGAAACACAGTTCAGAGAAATACTTGGGATCGATGACGGAACACCGATGGTGACTTGGAATCGATAACGGAACACCGATGGTTACTTTGGGATCGTTGGTAAGCTTTGAGTGAAGCTGGGGTTCGCAGATAGAAATGCACTATTGTACTTAGAAGCACAGGTGAAGCATGAAGTGATGCTGGGAAGCCGGAGTTCAGACACAGGTGAATCGGGGTAGACTGTAGAGGGTTAATCACTGGAGTGTCGGGTTACACTGCAGAGTATAATCACCAGGGAGTCAGGCTGTACTGCAGAGAAAGTCCATGGGAGAACTGCACACTGGAATCACTGAAGACAATTGAAGCACTGACCTCTTTCCACCACAGGAACAGGATATTTATACCTGCTGGGAAGCAGGGATTGGCTGGCTGATTAACCAGAGACCAGAGTGCAGCTGCTGTGTAATCAGGCTGAGAGCAGAGTGCAGCTGATAGGCTGAAAGGTAACATGTGATTAGGAAAACATGGCTGCGCCCATGGTAGCTTTTGGAGGGAAAGATTGTTTGTAACTTGAATATGAGCTTTAACCATGAAGCTGCCAGAATCACAGTAAAGAGATTTGAGACAATGAGATGCAGCGTGCTGCACACAGACAGTGCAGATGGAATCCAGGCTTGGAACACTGGGACAGTCTCAGGAGGCATTTGGAAGGTAAATACTGATAAGGAATTACCTAGATCGTGACAGCACCCCCTCCTTTAGGAGTGGCCCCAGGACACTTCTTATAAGTTCTTTACCTGAACAAATGGAAGGATCTAGATTGAATCCTGATGAACTTGAACTGGCTGGGACCAGAGGAGACTGTACCGGATCTATGGACGAGACCAAATTAAGTCCAGACAACCTTGAAACGGTTGAGACCGGCGGAGACTTTAGACCGACGGATAGGACCGGATTAGATCCGAAGGTATTGGAATCGGCTGGAACTGAAGGAGGCTGATCCGGACAGACGGATGGGACCGGATTGGGTCCAGAAAAGCTTGAACCGGCTGGTACCGGAGGAGTCTTCGGATTGACGGTTGAATCAGCTGGAACTGAAGGAGTCTTTGGACCTACGGATGGAACCGGATTGGGTCCAGAGATATCGTAATCGGCTGGAACCGAAGGAATCTTCAGACAGACGGATGGAACTGGATTGAGTCTAAAGACAGTTGAATCAGCTGGAACTGAAAGAGTCAGAATCCGGTTAGAACCGGAATGAGTGGTATCCGAGTGTTCAGTTAGACCATCCTGGACCTGGTCCATGCTGGATGCCAACAGGGTGGTGCTCTCTGAAGACGGCAAACAGGAGTTCATAACTGCATCTGTAGCACAAAAATTTCCATCTGGGAACTTGGCTCTGGATACTTCCCTTGGGACTGAAACTTTGGTGACCCCTCCTGGGGTTGATGAATCAGACACCTGTCTCAGGGTTGTTTTCTCCAGCACCCCTCCTGGGGTTGACAGATCAGAAACTCCTTTTTGAGAAGACTTATATGCCCCTACTAGAGCTTGAACATTGGATACCCCTCCTAGGGCTGTAGACACAGACGCCCCTCCTTGGGCTGTAGACACAGACGCCCCTCCTTGGGCTGAGTAAAGAGCATCATCATTCCAGGAAAGTTCGGACGCTAGGATCTGGTACTGTACCAGATATTTACCGACTGTTCGTGTCCCCTGACGTAGCCGGAGGATATCAGAGGAGGCAGAGGTCACACGACCTGGTTCATCAAAGATGCGCCTGAAGGTTGCCACGAAATCTGCATATGAAGAGAGCAGGGCATCAGACTTCTCCCATAGAGGTGATACCCAATCGAGGGCGGAGCCACTGAGGAGGGAGATGATGTAAGCAACCTTGGTGTGGTCAGTTGGGAAACTGCCAGGCTGTAACTCAAAATATATCTCGCACTGATTTAGGAAACCCCGACAGGCTTTTGGGGAACCATCAAACTTGGCAGGTGTCGGTAAATGGAGACAAGGAGCAGAAACGGGAATGGTGGGTGGGGATACCACCAAAGGTACTGCAGTCTGCACACTGGACGCCCCTGAACCACGGAGGGTTACTTGTATTCCATCCAGCCGAGAGGAGAGGTCCTGGAAACAGCGGATCACATGGCCCTGTGCAGTCTCCTGACGTTCAAGGCAGGCTGCAAGTTCTTGCATCGGCCTGGTCGCTTGGACCTGGTCTCCGGCCGGATCCATTAGGTCAGTGCTTACTGTCACAACTGAGGGCTGGTGCTGACCAGGGGGAAGCCTCAGTTGTAGGGGCTGAGGTATATATGTGTACCTGGGAGGCAGTACAGGGTTCTTGGACATGCAGGGAACCTTTAGAACAAATGCCCGAAGGCGTGACCACGACAACAAGGGAAAGTTCAAAGGTTTTATTAAACACAGTTCAGAGGAATACTGATGACTTGGTACTGGTAATAGGAAACACAGTTCAGAGAAATACTTGGGATCGATGACGGAACACCGATGGTGACTTGGAATCGATGACGGAACACCGATGGTTACTTTGGGATCGTTGGTAAGCTTTGAGTGAAGCTGGGGTTCGCAGATAGAAATGCACTATTGTACTTAGAAGCACAGGTGAAGCATGAAGTGATGCTGGGAAGCCGGAGTTCAGACACAGGTGATTCAGGGTAGACTGTAGAGGGTTAATCACTGGAGTGTCGGGTTACACTGCAGAGTATAATCACCAGGGAGTCAGGCTGTACTGCAGAGAAAGTCCATGGGAGAACTGCACACTGGAATCACTGAAGACAATTGAAGCACTGACCTCTTTCCACCCCAGGAACAGGATATTTATACCTGCTGGGAAGCAGGGATTGGCTGGCTGATTAACCAGAGACCAGAGTGCAGCTGCTGTGTAATCAGGCTGAGAGCAGAGTGCAGCTGATAGGCTGAAAGGTAACATGTGATTAGGAAAACATGGCTGTGCCCATGGTAGCTTTTGGAGGGAAAGATTGTTTGTAACTTGAATGTGAGCTTTAACCATGAAGCTGCCAGAATCACAGTAAAGAGATTTGAGACAATGAGATGCAGCGTGCTGCACACAGACAGTGCAGATGGAATCCAGGCTTGGAACACTGGGACAGTCTCAGGAGGCATTTGGAAGGTAAATACTGATAAGGAATTACCTAGATCGTGACACTTTAAGAATGGGTTAGATAAATTCCTAATGGATAAGGATATCCAGGGTTACGGGGCATAGTCACGCACTATGGTTATTTTAAAAAAGAGGGGTTAATCGGAACGGCAGTCAGCAACTTCAGTCAAAATTTTATACAAAATAATCATGCATAGGAGACCACAAATAGGTTGAATCCGATGGACAATGGTCTTTTTTCAACCTTAGATACTATGTTACTATATTCTTTTTGGTAAAGAATTAACCAGTATTTTGGAGTCAGAAGCAGACTCAAAGTAAAGTTTCCTTCCACTTACAAATTCAAGCATAAAATCCCAGCTTTTCGGCCTTTTTGGTCTCAAGGAAAAGCAAAAGGAAAGGGTAATGGCAAACAGTCCCAATACAACAGGTCTGGTAAGACTAAAAAGCATTGGGCTACCAAAGGACTGGCTTCTAAACAGAAGATAAGCCATCAGCCTGATGGTGCGGGCCTCCACCTGGGGGACCCCAGGGTGGGAGGCCGACTTCTTCATTTTGCACAAATCTGGCAGGAGTCTTACCACAGATGCCTTGGTGCAAGAAGCGGTATCTCACAGTTATTCGTTTGCTTTCAGGAAAAACCCTCCTCAAAGTTTTTTTTTGTACCAGCCCATCTTTGGTAGAGACGAAGGCAAGGTCTTTGCAAGAGGCAGTTAAAAAATTGCTTCAGTCAGGAGTAATCATTCCAGTTCCTCCTGCACAATGAGGACAGGGTTTCTACTCCAACCTGTTTCTAGTCCAGAAGCCAAATGTGTGGTTCCGGCCCATACTCAATCTAAAAATACTGAACAAGTACATTTTGGTACCTCGTATTCATATGGAGACTTTACGTTCCATCATTTTGGCAGTGGAGCCAGGGGATTTTATGGTGTCTTTGGATATCCAGGATGCTTACCTACATGTTCCTATAGCCCTGTTCTATCAGCGCTATCTCAGGTTCGCATTCCTCCAACACCATTTTCAAGTTCAGGCTCTACCATTCGGATTGGCCACAGCCCCCAGAGTATTTACCAAAATTATGGTGATAATGGCAGCTTATCTCCACCAGCAGGTGATAAGAATTTTTCCATACCTCGACGATCTTTTAATCCTGGCACAGTCTCAGGAATTGCTTCTGTGTAATCTGCAACAGACAATGGATTGTCTGCAGAAGCACGGTTGGCTCATAAATTGGGCAAAATCGTCTCTGATTCCGTCACAGCGGATGACTCACTTGTCTGTATTGAATTCGAGCCTTCAGAGAGTAATTTTACCTCTGAACAAAATAGCCAAACTTCAGTCAAGGATTCAGGAGCCTCTACATAGTCGGATGTTATCCATTCACGCAGCAATACATGTGATGGGGTTGATGGTGTCAACGTTCAACATGTTAGAGTATGCTCGGGTCCATTCAAGGCCACTGCAACAGCTGCCAAAGATAAATCTCATGGCATCCCATCAGAACCACAAGGTTCCTGCATATGGAATAAGAACAAAGGATCCCAAAGTGATCTTTGTGGATGCCCTGTCGGTGAGATGGGACTTTCATCTGGCCTATGTGTTTCCTCCCATCGCCCTGTTACCTAGGATAGTGAAAAAGGTAAAAAAAGGAAAAAGTGTTGTGATACTAATTAGTGATGAGCGTGGTTCGGTTTTACTCGGTTTTACTCGGTTTTACTCGGTTCTCAAAACGGCATCTTATTGGCTATCCAAAACACGTGACATCCGTGAGCCAATAAGATGCCGTTTTGAGAACCGAGTAAAACCGAGTAAAACCGAGTAAAACCGAATCCGCTCATCACTAATTTACTAATAAGTCCGGCTTGGCCCAGAAGACATTGGTACACAGATCTGCAGGGGATGTCGATGGATGCTCCATTCCTACTCCCTCAACGTCCAGATCTACTGATGCAAGGGCCTTGCTATCACAGACATCTGGATCGACTGCCTTTGACGGCGTGGCTCTTGAGACCTCTTTCCTTAGATCAAGAGGATTCTCACAATAGCTAATTCAAACAATGCTGAGAGCAAGGAATCCTTCCTCAGCTTGCATTTATCACCGAATATGGCAAACCTATATTCAGTGGTGCAGTGAACGGAAATTTGATCCTAGGTCTTTCAGAGTTTCCAGCGTCCTGGCATTCCTTCAGGCAGGAATGGATAAAAGGTTTAAAGGTGGCTTCCTTAAGGATACAAGTGTCAGCACTGACTGTATGGTTCCAAAAGAAAATTGCCAACCTACAGGATGTGTGCACTTTTTTTCAGGTAATGCTGCACATTCAACTGCCTTTTGTTCCTCCTACAGTGCCTTGGGACTTAAGTTTAGTCCTAAAGGCCCTTCAAGTTGCCCCATTTGAACCACGTAAAAGAGTGGATCTTAAATAGTTGACAGCTAAAGTTCTCTTTCTACTGGCTATGGCTTCACCTAGAAGAGTTTCAGACTTAGGGGCATTGTTATGTCGTCCTCCATTTCTGATTTTTTTATCCAGATAGAGCAGTTCTCAGTTCTGGATATCTAACTAAGGTGGTATCTAAATTCCACCTTAACTAACAAATTGTAGTCCCAGCTTTTCAAGGGCTGGACCTGTCTGCGGGAGATGCATTGTTGGACATAGTCTGTGCCTTAAGGATCTACGTGTATCGTACCAGTGCTATCAGAAAGACAGATTCTCTCTTTGTTCTATACAGTTTTCGCAAGAGAGTATGGCCTGCTGATAAGCAGACACTGGCAAGATGGCTTCGGATGATGATTTCAGAAGCATATTCTCAAGCTGATCTCCCTCTTCCGGATAATGTCTCTGTTCACTCTACTTGTAAGGTAGGTCCATCATGGGCAGCACAACGGGGTGCTTCAGCAGAACAGATATGTAAGGCAGCAACATGGTCTTCCATTAACCCATTCATTAGACATTATGCCTTTGATCTCTTTGCCTCTCAGGATGCTGAATTTGGATGAAGGATTCTCCTGTCCAATCAGGAGTGTCCCCACCACTAAAATTGCTTTGGGACATCCCAATGTATCCTGTGGATACCCTGTGGACCCTGCAGGAGAAATATACGTTATGGTCAGAACTTCCCGTTGATAACAGTATTTCTTCAAAGTCCACATGTTCCACAGGTATCCCACCCTGACACACCTGATTTGAGGATCTTTTTACTCACTAACCTCTTCCCTTTTGTACGGAAGGGTGTGCATGTGTGTTCTTCTCGCCTGATTAGGGTTCTTCATGATGCCTTCTGCCTTGAGCTTTGGAAAACAACTGATTTGCCTGAGCGAGGAGGCGGGGATATATGGACGGGCCCATTGCATGCTGGGAGGCCGAAAAGCTTTGACCGTTTGGTGCAAATCTGCTGTCACTGCATCATATCCCAATGTATCCTGTGGAACTTGTGGACTTAGGAGAAATACTGTGTGTGTGTATATATGTGTATATATATATATATATATATATATATATATATATATATATATATATATATATATAAGGAGAAAATATACCGGCACTCCAAACGACAAAGGGTTACTTGGCTGCGGTGCCCTCCAGGTCAGGTAAGGACTAAACAAGCTGGAAGAATCGGCGGCACTCAAGCAGACTGGTACAAAGATGCAGAAAAGTGTCCCTTTAATAGCCTACATGTTTCGGGGAAGCTCCCCGTCCTCAGGGCTAGACAACAGTGAAAACCCACATACACAACATATAAATACATCACGAACAAAGATATTAGTGTGAAGATTGTACTCACCTGTCCTCACGGCGCTGCCGCCCGCCTGCACATGCTGTTCGCTTCCGCGTCGCCGGGCTGTGACGTCACGGTGCGCCGCGGGACAGGATCGTTGTCATGGTAACTAGTGAAGCAAAATCATAGGCTCCTCTCGCACTGTAGAGCCTGTAAAGAACATACAAAAATAACAAAAGACAGCACATTTAAAATACATGAATATCACCAATCGGGGAAATATACTAACAGCCCATAACCATTAATATATAAATAGACCATATGCATGAATTTATCTAATATCCTTGCTAGATAGAAGACCACTCTATAGTAATAAAAGGTCCTAATATACTTGTCCCGGAGTCACGCTTTCTACCGTAAGAAGAATATAAACATCATAATAGCGAAATAAAATAAATTACAAAAAGCTGAAGAAAACAAGATCTCACTAGGTGGGTTAAAGAAAACATTGTAACCCTAGGTTCTCGTTTAGGCCACCAGGGGACAGTGTTCCCAATTTAAAGATCCAACGTGACTCTTTTTTTCAAAAGCAGTTTATCCCTATTGCCACCCCTCAACATAATGGGGGTATGGTCAATAAGGATAGCTCGAATGCTAGCCACCCCATGTTTGGCCAACAGGCAATGGCGAGCAAATGGCTGGTCACTGGATCCCTTCTCAAATGCCTTTTTAATTGCACTCCTATGCAGGGCCATCCTTTCCCTAAATTGTCGTATGGTCTTGCCTACATAGGCAAGACCACACGGGCAAGTAAGTAAATATATCACATGGGTGGTAGTACATGTGAGATGGTGTTTAATGGGTATTTTCTTGCCTGTTTGTGGATGATTAAAAGTAGTGCCAGTCTGCAAAGTGTTACAGGTGGCACATCCCAGACACCTATAGCACCCCATCTTAGGTCTAAGGAAATGAGTTTGCTCAGATCCAATCATGTTAGTAACGTCGAGACGAACCACATGATCCCCTATGTTCTTGCCCCTAGTGTGGCTGGACAATAGTCTAGTACTGGCTAACTTACTCAATGCAGCCTCCGTTTGTATGATGGGCCACAGTTGTTTAGCTTTTCTAACTGTATGTTTAGAACATGTAGTGAATCTACTAACCCATGGTAGTCTATCTGCATTAATATCCTGGCGGGCCCTGGGGTTTAACAATTGTTCCCTGGGTATGTTTAATGCTAACTCCTTGGATTTCTCTAATTCCCTTATTGGGTAACCTCTTTGGGCAAATTTCAGTAGCATTTCATCAAGGGCCCTAATGGTATCTTGAGGATCTGAGGTAATACGCCGTACCCGCAAAAACTGCGAGTATGGCAATCCCTTCTTTAACGCAAGTGGGTGAAAGCTTTGATAATTCAAAAAAGTATTCCTATCTGTTGTTTTAACAAATAAGGAGGTACTAAGTTGACCAGAATCAAGAGAGATGATGACATCCAAATAATTAATTTGTTTATCATCAATCATATATGTAAATTTCACCACATGGTCTGTCGCATAATGCTGGTCCCAAAGCAATTTAAGATCTTCCTTAGAGCCACTCCAACAAACTATAAGATCATCAATATAGCGCCTGTAATAAACCACATGGGGACTGACTAAAGGATCAAGATGGAACATGGTGTTCTCAAGATGGTACATAAATGCATTGGCGTAAGATGGGGCCACCGCGGACCCCATCGCACACCCCGATGTCTGTAAATAAAAGACCCCATTAAACACAAAATAGTTCCTTTTCAAGACCAGGCTCAACAAATGTAGGAAAAAAGACAACTATGGGCCCTGGTATGTTACATTACCGTCAATGAGTGCTCTTACAGCCTCCACACCTGCATCATGTGGGATGCAGGTGTAGAGACTGGTAACATCAGCACTACATAGCAGGGTGTCAGTAGGTACAGGTCCCAACCGCTGTAATTGTGGTGAAATTTACATATATGATTGATGATAAACAAATTAATTATTTGGATGTCATCATCTCTCTTGATTCTGGTCAACTTAGTACCTCCTTATTTGTTAAAACAACAGATAGGAATACTTTTTTGAATTATCAAAGCTTTCACCCACTTGCGTTAAAGAAGGGAAGGCAAGAAAATACCCATTAAACACCGTCTCACATGTACTACCACCCATGTGATATATTTACTTACTTGCCCGTGTGGTCTTGCCTATGTAGGCAAGACCATACGACAATTTAGGGAAAGGATGGCCCTGCATAGGAGTGCAATTAAAAAGGCATTTGAGAAGGGATCCAGTGACCAGCCATTTGCTCGCCATTGCCTGTTGGCCAAACATGGGGTGGCTAGCATTCGAGCTATCCTTATTGACCATACCCCCATTATGTTGAGGGGTGGCAATAGGGATAAACTGCTTTTGAAAAAAGAGTCACGTTGGATCTTTAAATTGGGAACACTGTCCCCTGGTGGCCTAAACGAGAACCTAGGGTTACAATGTTTTCTTTAACCCACCTAGTGAGATCTTGTTTTCTTCAGCTTTTTGTAATTTATTTTATTTCGCTATTATGATGTTTATATTCTTCTTACGGTAGAAAGCGTGGCTCCGGGACAAGTATATTAGGACCTTTTATTACTATAGAGTGGTCTTCTATCTAGCAAGGATATTAGATAAATTCATGCATATGGTCTATTTATATATTAATGGTTATGGGCTGTTAGTATATTTCCCCGATTGGTGATATTCATGTATTTTAAATGTGCTGTCTTTTGTTATTTTTGTATGTTCTTTACAGGCTTTACAGTGCGAGAGGAGCCTATGATTTTGCTTCACTAGTTACCATGACAACGATCCTGTCCCGCGGCGCACCGTGACGTCACAGCCCGGCGACGCGGAAGCGAACAGCGTGTGCAGGCGGGCGGCAGCGCCGTGAGGACAGGTGAGTACAATCTTCACACTAATATCTTTGTTCGTGATGTATTTATATGTTGTGTATGTGGGTTTTCACTGTTGTCTAGCCCTGAGGACGGGGAGCTTCCCCGAAACATGTAGGCTATTAAAGGGACGCTTTTCTGCATCTTTGTACCAGTCTGCTTGAGTGCCGCCGATTCTTCCAGCTTATATATATATATATATATATATATATATATATATATACACATACACACATATCATGAAGGAGAGCACACCCATAAAACTCAGACTTAATGCAGGCACTAGCAGGACACCAAGGGCTAGGAGGAGAGGCTGACCTAGAGAAGTGGCGGTGGAAGGGGCATAGGTTAGCACTCCCTGCGATCGTACTCTCAGATGTGCGCTCACTGACAAAAAAGCTTGATGAGATGTCCCTCCTCCTGGGCTGTGCGAGGTCAGGCGTTGCCGGGTCAGCGGTCCTTTGCTTCACGGAGACGTGGCTGGATGACCTCACTGCGGGTGTCCCTGCCCGGCTTCGGACTCTACAGGGCAGACCAGACCAAGGAACTCTCGGGTAAATCGAAGGGCAGCGGCATCTGCTTTTACATCAACGACAGATGGTGCACCAATGTCACGATCCTAGGCAAATCTTGCAGTCCCCACCTGGAGATGCTATGCATCAACTGCAAACCTCTTCTATTCCCCCTGGTAATTTGCCTCAATTGTCCTCGTAGGAGTGTACTTCCCCCTGCAAGCCTGCACAAACGAAGCCCTGCATCACCTGGCTGCCAGCATATCAGACATGGTGCAAGAACAACCGGACTATCTGCTACTCGTGCTAAGTGACTTCAATAGGACCAACCTAAGCTAGGAACTACCAAAGTTCAAACAACAGGTGACGTGCCCCACCAGGGAAGGGCGCACCTTGGATTATTGCTACACCACCCTCAAATCTGCCTTCCGGTCAATCCCCTGCACGGCTCTTGGCCTTTCTGACCACTGCCTTGTCCATCTTCTTCCCACATACACGCAGAAGCTGAAAGTGGCCAAGCCAGTTGTCAAAGTGGTCAAGAAATGGACCAGTGAGGCTAAGCTGAAGAATGACCTGACTGACACCACAACATACTACATCAGATTTTGCGAAGACATGTGTGTACCTACCATGACTTACTGCATCTACAATAACAACAAGCCATGGTGCAACGCCCAGTTGAGGAAACTTCACCGGGCCAAAGAGAGAGCCTACAGCTGCGAAGACAGAGCACTATACAACCACGCTAGGAACTCCCTAACGAAAGCAATCAGGCAGGCAAAAAAGCAGTTCTCGGACAAGCTGGAAAAAGATCTCTCAACCAAAGACCATGTATACGTATGGAAAGGGATGCAGGCCATCACCAACTACAAGACACCCCCAAAGCACTACACCATGAACCAGAGGCTAACAAACGAGCTGAACCTCTCCTACTGCAGGTTCGACAAAGAAGCTTCATGTGAACCACACCAACTTCCCCCTCCCCCCCTTCCCACTGCCCTCACCTCTGATTGCCATCCTCAAGCACTGCAGATTGCCCATGAGGAGGTGGAGATGTTCAAGAGGATCATCCATTGTTAATGTTGATTTACTTACAGGACTAAAAGCAACACTTTAAAAATACATTCAATACACTTAAAAATGGAGCCGCTGCGGCCGCTGTAATCAATCCTTAGCCTACGTACTTTTTACACAGCGTACAAAGCCCTGTACCCTTATACGCACTTTGCGTACAAACGCCGCGATGGTTGTACAAAGTACACGCGGTGCGTACACACACAAAGACACGCCGTGAGCACTTTGCAGCTACATGTGTGACTAGATTACACTTATATAACACTAGCAGGGAAAGAGAGACACAACACCAATTTGTATTTCAAAGACTATGTTGGGATCTGACACACCAACGGTTCTTTACTAGCAGGGGGTTACAATAATAACAATACAATACAATAAGAAAATGGCTACAGTCAATGGTACATACGTTTGGTTTCGCCTGCGCTTCCCGGTTCGGTCCTCAGTCATCAAGGTAGATGACCTTCAGAGATTGAGAGAGTGACCTGGCCTGCAGCTGGCTTTTTATACATTTGTGCAAAACCTAACACAATGGAGACTGTAATCTCTTTGTCCATTGGACACAGGGATGGTCATTTACAGTACAGGAGAGGTCATAGGTCAGTTTGAATAGGTGGGCGATGTCTGTTCCAGGTGCACTTGCAGATGTTCTCCTCTGGGTTCCCACTGCATATAAAGAGCACAGTACATACAGTTAATATTTGTATTCTGCTCCTGCGCATAACTATTCGCAGGAGCATGCGATCTTCTGCAAACCAACACCGGAATATTGCTCTTAAAATACCCTACAGCTGGATACCAAACACCACCTTATAACCTAGTTCTGTCCCCTCCTATCCTGTAAAGATGAATCCCTTTGTTCTTATACCATTTAAACAAGTGTAACTCGCTGGTGTGGTGCAGGGAGACTATGAGTACATTGTGCACTATTTGTATTTAAATATGTAATGTGTTTTATGGCTTTTCCATGCGATTACAAATACTACCATAATTACTCATACCATGCGCTAATACGCAGGACCGTGGGAGCGACCATACGCAAATTGCGAATATGCGCACCCACGGCAGAACAAGTATGCGCACGGAGGTCATCTGTGTGTAGTTTGTACGTGACATGTGTACTGCAATATTTTTCAACTTCGACAGTCCACCCTTTGGCAGTCATCAATAACTGCCACTAACTAATCAATAAACAGAAAAATATTACCTATACAATATATACAGAAGCTTGGATGATCAGGGGAGAGTTGTAGGTGGGAAAAGTATAACTTAGTGGGATAGTAAAAAGCATGTATGTATGAATCGATGTCTGAGGGGCATGTATCATCGTGCTGTATATGTTCTAAGTAAGCTTCGAGGTATTGCGAAGTATACATTAAATCCTTCTCATCCCGTATTAAGGGTCTGTAAATGGGCCAACAAACACTACCGAGCTCTTTTCAGCTTCTTATTCCAACAAATGGGGAGCACATTTAGTTGATGATACATGGAGGGGGAACATATGTGAATGCTACTATATGTGTATAACACCTGTCGACTATGTGTGCCATTAACTGAAGGTTGCAGAGATGAATAGAAGACACATATATAAAAATGCATTCACTCTCCCCAGGCTGTTATATCTTTTTCAAACGATCCCTTTGAAACTTCCCCCTCAATTTTTAGCTGAAGCGCACAAGGCGATAAGCCACTTTATTTGGGGCGGACGGAAACCTAGGTTCAAGCATAGCCATTTGTCTAGACTGAAATCTCAAGGCGGACAACAACTACCTATGATTTCTGCATACTACGATGCCACGATACTGCATAGGATTGTAGACTGGTCCCGCCCCAGTCCATATAGGAAACAGTGGGTCGACCTGGAGACTTCATCCACTACTCTTAATTTACAAGCAGTGCCCTGGTCTCCCAAATTTAGCCGCTCACTACATCCCACTGTGGGACTCACTTTAGCTTTATGGCAGACGCTTCGTTATAGGTTGGGAGTCTCGTCTAGACGAACATCCCTTATGCCTATTTTCGATAACCCGACGTTCCCCCCGGGAATGTCCAATAAGATTGCTTCTAGATGGGAGAGGGCAGGTGTGACTAGGGTGATTCACTTGCTTGCACATGGTAAACTCAAAACATTCTCAGAGATACAGAAAACTGGCGATATACCTGCTAAGGATTATTGATTCTATCTTCAAGTACACCACTTCATTACCTCACAGAGAGGAGCGATTGACCTTTATAAGGATCTTACTCCCTTTGAATCCATGTGCAATCAGGCGAAGACCCCCTCACATATAGTGTCAGGTATTTACAAAATCCTTCTGCAGGGCTACTTCCCTGCTGTCCCTTCTTTCTGTGATGCTTGGGATAAAGACTTAAGATCCACTGGGACACACATTGCACGGTTATAGCACAATGCTCCACTAATACAAACTACTGACGAGATGGTACAGGTGCCCGTCTCTTTTGCATAAATTTTACCCCTCAGTTTCTCCTTTATGCTGGCGCTGTGGTAGGGATACTGGCACATTGATCCACATTTGGTAGGACTGTCCGTCTATTGCCCCCTTCTGGAACACAATTATTGAACTATCATTAGAGATTTTGGGAGGCCCAGTGCCAACGGGTCCGGATTTTTGTCTTTTGTCACACTCAAATATCCCCCTGTCTCACTACAAAAAGTCCCTCCTTAAGCACTTAAATAACGCGGCAAGAGCTGTACTCCCAGTGCACTGGCGGTCCGTTAACCCGCCGACAATATGGGAATGGTTCCAACGCATTGATTTTTATATGCATATGGAGGATGTTTTCTCTGCCGCTTTAGAAAAATATTCAAACTATATAGCTACTTGGCTTCACTGGATAGAATTTAAGACCACTAAGACTTATGCTGATTATACACCCCTGAATATAAGCTGAGGATGGAGGTTGCTAATGACACTTCTCTGGTTAGCAAACGATCTATACCTGTGACCTTTTCCACTCCCCCCCCCCCCCTTTTCCCCTTGTCCTTCTCTCTCTAATTGTTTCTAAATGTTTGATGCCTCACACTTTTTATAGTTACTAAGTTAATCAGTAATATTGTTACGAGGTAGTTCTTTCCTTAAAATATTATGTTTCATATTGTATGATATATAGCATGTGATGGAATGTCCATATCCTTTTTTCTTTGTTGCCATCTTTATGACTACAGCCACCATGCTATGAGACTACTGTCAAAGTTTTTCATACTGAAACATATGGAAATTGTTTTAATTTGCAAAATAAAAATAAAGAATTTAAAAAAAAAAAAAATACATTCACATAAACATTTTGGGTAGGGTTGACATCTTTTCCGGTTGGATGTATCTGGGCAGAGGGGGAGACAGAGAAAAACGGGTGAAAGAAACAGGCCATGAAATTCATTTTTTTACAATCCTTATCATATCACAGTTTCTATTGCGGGGTCATAAATTAAATCTGCTGCTGTAACAGCGCCCTCGCTCCTTAGACTCATCAAATTTGTGCTTGCGCCGCGCTGCGTTAGAATTCGAACACACCTGAGTATCAGGCCAATAATTATGATGACTCCCAGGATACAAAGGAGAAACTTCCCCACACTCATAATAACATTCTGTGCCCACTCTCCTAACCCTGAGAACCATTTGCGTGGGTTCAACCATGAGACCCAGCCGGTCAGTTCATTACCCACAGTCGCTAAGGTAAGGTTGTGCTTCCTCCTGAACTCCCACTTCAACTGTAAGATCTCGTCCATCTTCTGATCGATGATCTCCGTGGGGTCGTCAGTGCTGTTCGTAATATACGTACAGCACTTCACACCATACTGAGTTGCGAGGGTAACAGTACCCACCTGACACAGCTGTGACGTAATTAAGGACCATTCTGTGCTGGATCAGTTCCTTCTTGTAGGCTTGTAACTCCCTTCCCGTATACATGAAGGTGTCATCATACATCTCGGTGATATTGTCTATCAAGTTCGCTAGCGCATGGATGTACCTATAATTTATAGTTCCTCTGGCAGTATGGGTGATATCTAATGCGAGAAGGAACTGAATCCCGGTGGATTCATGGTTCAAATCAGAGGCTGCGTGCTCTGCCCTATCTATGAGGTGTCTCTTGATGATGTGTTCATAGTGGGTATGAGTATAAGGAGTCTGAGCGCTGCGGTGAACGTCTTTCATTTTGTCGTGGGTTATGGTTATGACCTCTGGTAGTACCCTTCCAAAGTAACACAATCCCTCAGAGCTCGGAGTAAGCCACTTGTACGCTTTCCTCCCACAATGAAATAGGCATCATCTGGGAAAACATAGGGGACAAAATGTAACATCACCATATTGCAAACTTTCCAGGTAAAGAAACCAATCCCTAGTTCTCTCATTTGTTCAGTACAAGTATCAGGCTGGATGATATGGGCACAATACCCTGACAATACTTTTAGAACCCACATGGTCTTGCTTCCACATGTATACCGGTACAGAAAATACTTTCCACTGTTGGCTATCTTGCGTACAAGTTCAGAGTCGATAGGAATCCTATCAGCTCTGTGTGAAAAGGTCATTGTCTGGTTATTCTACGTCACTTCCCAATTTCCTGGTTTTCGGTAATTGGAAATATTAAAACACAACAGGGACCTATCTACGTTGTACTGGTGGAGCTTCAAGCTAGGGGGCCTAGATATATTGAATTTCTTGTCCACCGGTCTCCCACCCCGTAATTCGAGTATCTCATTTATTGCTAAAGGTTATGGTACTAATCCTGACTTACTCTGTTCTTGAGGTACCTGTGAGCACACCTAACATTCTGTCTGGTTTAAGACCTTACCCACTAATGAGTGGTAATCACTCAACGGATGTCGGTCCATGTCGATATTAATGTTGGACTGACATATCTGGATGCACCCATCTTCGACTATGTTCTCACAATTCCTACAAATACAATATTCATCAGACAATAACCCTTCACATTGCCTCCGAGCTCCATGACTACCAGAGCGCTTACTGATACCAGCCTTTACTCGAGTGATGTGCTGCTCCTGAGATCCTACAAATTCGTACTCGCCATCAGAACCCATTCCAGATCGTTGCTCGACCTCTCTGGGACCCTCACCAAAACAAATTGTCCTGATCAAAAACAGAATTACTAGCAGAACCTGAAACGCAGTCTCTTGTGATAGATCCATTTCGTTAGGGGAAAGAAGGAAAATCAGAAGGCGAAAAGAAAGGAAAATGCAGAAGGGGTAAAAAAAGAAAATGGTGCGACAACCGTCCTTGATCTTGTTGCTCTCCGCGCTCAGGTGCCGTTCAACAGTCCTGCCTCTCAACTTTCCCGGAACAAACACTCTAGTGATACGAGGTTCTCTTTGCCTTGCTCTTTGAACTCACAGTTCACTTGGAACACACAGTTACCAAACTACTTTGTCACGAGTTCTCTCCGGGTCAGCGACCTTCTTGCAGTGGGACGAGTGGACCCAAGTCTCTCTTTTGGCGACCTTTAGTGCTGCCGTGCTGGTTCACAAGACTTGGTATGGTCCTTCCCACCTGTCAATGAGGCAACCTGAGCGTAAGAAATTTCGAATCATCACATAATCCCCAGGCTCAATGTCATGACAATTACTGTTCGGTAGGTCAGGAATCACCAGCTTTAGATTTCTTTGTTGATTTCTCAGCTGCTGGCTCATCCTAACCAAATATTTCATAGTCACTTCATTATTGCATTTCAAATCATCCTGGGGGTCTATCATTACATGAGGTTGTCGACCAAAAAGAATTTCAAAGGGTGATAAGTTAAGCGGAGACCTGGGAGTGGTTCTGATGCTGTACAACACTAGTGGCAAAGCTTCTGGCCACAGCAATCCAGTTTCAGCCATCACTTTGCTCAGCTTGTTCTTAATAGTGCTGTTCACTCTCTCTACCTTCGCACTCGCCTGTGGTTGGTACGGAGTATGTAGCTTGCTATTAATTCCCATCAGTTTGCACATGACCTAAAAGACTTCACCTGTAAAATGGGTACCCCTATCACTTTCAATCACTCTAGGGATACCATATCTACACACAAATTCCTGCACAACTTTCTTTGCAGTGAACGTGGCAGTATTTGTGGCAGCAGGGAACGCTTCTACCCAGTTGGAAAACACATCGATACATACTAACACATATTTCAAATTCCTACAGGGTGGTAACTGTATGAAGTCGATTTGTATTACCTGAAAAGGTCCGTCTGTAGGAGGGATATGGGATGGCTCTGTTGGTATTGTCTTACCAATATTCTTCCTCAAGCAAGTAAAACATGTCATTGCTCTCTTACCTGCATGAGAAGAGAATCCTGGCGCACACCAGTAGGCTCTTACCAGCTTGCACATACCCTCTTTGCCCAGATGAGTCAGACCGTGTGCCGCCTCAAGTAGAAAAAAAGTTACCACACCAATTCACGGGCGCTTCTTATGAACTTGTCAAGATAACATGGTGTCTTTAACCTTAAATAATAAAAGACACATATATAGTGTAACACTGTAAAACATATACATGTGAAACCAGTCAGTTTTCCCAAATCTGGACTCATACCAAATATGATGGTCTAGACCATCATATTTGGTACGAGTCCAGATTTGGGAAAACTGACTGGTTTCACATGTATATGTTTTACAGTGTTACACTATATATGTGTCTTTTATTATTTAAGGTTAAAGACACCATGTTATCTTGACAAGTTCATAAAAAGCGCCCGTGAATTGGTGTGGTAACTTTTTTTCTACTTGCTGTGTATTTTAAGTGTTGGTGGCACTTTATACCACATCATCCAGGCTGCTGTCAGGTCCGGGTGTTTTTGTGAATCCGTTAACCCGGAACCAACCACAGGTGTAGGTGCTGGGCTATGAAGAAAGCAGGGAGGACGAAGAAAGTTCCGATTCATATATTTATTCAAAATAATAATTCAGTAAAGGGTTAACTGACAAGTTGTTAATCATCATATTATACTGAAGTATTGCAGGAATAATATGCAAGAGAAAACTCAAAAATAAATAAAAGAAATGTTCATGGAAACATATGCAAAACAAGCTGATGAATAAATGTTGGATTGTCCAAATATAAACAAGCTTTGATGCAGAACTGCAGAATGTGATTAACTGGATAATGCAGACATGAAGAGATAACTGTAAGGATTTGCAATGGAGTTTTGAGAGTTAACTGAGAGACTGTGAAGAATTATCCTTGTTATGACAACATAGCAAATATAAACAAACTTTGATGCTGAACTGTAGAATGTTATTAACTGGATAATGCAGACATGAAGAGATAACTGTAAGAATTAGCAATGGAGCTTTGAGAGTTAACTGAGAGACTGTGATGAATTATCCTTGTAATGACAACATAGCAAAAAGTACTGAATTGGGTTACTTGCGGGTTCCGGAGATCACTGTGAAACTGTAGTAGAAGACAAGGTGATGAATGGGTTAAATGCAGAGTTGAACAAACGAACAGCTGAGAGAAATGAGATCCTGCAGACTTTGTAGGATAGGCAGACTGACAAGGTAACCTCATGCAGGACACTGGGAATCCAAGTATTTCCAATAGGTGTGCAATTGACTGATAGCACAATGGAGAGCCGGTAGATCTTTGGCAGTGAAGGCTGCAAACGGACCTCTGGGAACGGAGGCGATATCTGGACCACGGGAATCACACAGGAATGCACGGAGAGAGTTCAGAGCTAGAGCACAGCTTTGATACAACAAAGCACTGGCCCAGAGTAACATAATCCCAGCCTACTTAAAGGCAGCACAAGCACGGGATTGGCTTACACCTGCCCACAGGTGTTTTCACAAGTGCTCTGTATTAGCTATTTGGTCTCCAACATGGCCACCTCCTATACAGCAGACACACTGCAGTGCCTTAGGTCATTTGGTCCCCGCACTCACAGTTCCCAGACTCTGCATTACCTGTGCCATTGATCATGCCGTGTCCCCACACGGGCGCACAGCACCGCAAGCAACCGCACTGGCAATGGATGAACCCCAGAACCCGCAGAGGTGAGAGACCGGTTCGTGACAGTACCCCCTCTTCTACGGGTGGTCTCCGAACACCTTTGAACCTTGTCAGGATTTTTGGAGAAGTATTTCTGTACCAGTCTTGGAGCATGAACATCTTCAGAGAAAACCCAGGATCTCTCCTCCGGACCGTAACCCTTCCAGTCGACCAGAAACTGTAAACGTCCATATCGGGAACGTGAGTCCACAATCTCTTTAACTTCAAATTCCTCATTCTGCAAAGAGTGAACTTTAGGAGATTTGGACTGGGTAGTACGGAACTTATTGAGAATCAAAGGCTTCAGTAAAGATGTATGAAAGGCGTTAGGAATTCTCAAAGACGGTGGCAACTTGACTTTGTATGACTCAGGGTTGAGTACCTTTACAATGGGAAATGGACCAATAAACCTGAGAGCAAATTTCTTAGAAGGAACTTTGAACTTGAGATTGCGCGTAGAAATCCAAACTTGGTCTCCCACTTAGTAATTCGGTACAGCTTTACGTTTTCTATCTGCAAAAGATTTATAACGAGTGGAAGTTTTGACCAAGGACTTACGTACGCAACTCCAGATGCTAGATAGACGTTGAAGCTCTTGATCTGCTGCTGGAACCTCTAGGGCTGGCAATGGATGAAACTCTGGTGGAGAACTTCTTGGACTCTTATGTTGGGCACATTTAGGACATGCTGCTATAAACTCTTGGACATCGGCTTTGAGACGTGGCCACCAATAAGACTGTTGAATAAATTCGAGAGTCTTTAGAACCCCATGATGACCCATGAAGGAAGAGGAGTGAGCCCAGGTAAGCAGCCGTTTTCGGAGACTTGTGGCAACAAAGGTCTTGCCAGGCGGAGGAACTGGAGAGGTTCGAGTCATTAAAAAGGACGTAGGATTCACAATGGCTTGATTCGTGGTAGCATCATTTAATTCAGAAGAAGCAAAGGGCCGGGAAAGGGCATCTGCCTTTTTGTTCTGAGGCCCTGGACGATAGGTGAGTTTGAAATCAAATCGTGAGAAGAAAAGCGCCCATCGAGCTTGTCGTGGATTCAAACACTGAGCTGACTGCAGATATAGAAGATTCTTATGATCAGTATAAACTGTAATGCGATGTTGAGCTCCTTCTAGAAGGTATCTCCACTCCTCAAATGCCAACTTGATGGCAAGTAACTCTTGGTCACCGATTGCATAATTACGTTCTGCCGGGAGGAACTTACGGGAGAAATATCCGCAGGGATGGACCTTTTTATCTTCAAAGACTTGTGACAACACAGCTCCTACTGCTTCTGTAGATGCATGCACCTCTAATAGAAAGGGACGATTCAACTCAGGCTGTCGAAGAATGGGGGCTGACACAAAGGCTTGCTTTAAATCAGAGAAGGCTTTGATTGCTTCAGAAGACCAGTTCGTAGGATTTGCTCCCTTGCGAGTTAGGGCTGTGATAGGAGCAGCTAACGTAGAATAATTCTTAATGAATCTCCTATAGAAATTAGCAAAGCCAAGAAATCGCTGAATCCCCTTGAGAGTTGTAGGAGTGGACCAATCCCGGATAGCTCGCGTCTCTGGGATGGATAGCGGATGAATTTGTCCCCTAGGAGGGGTCTTGCCCGGAACCAGGACGACTGGGCAGTCCCATTCACTATGAGGAGGTAGAGAGTCTGCTGCTTGCTTACTGGAAACATCCGCAAGGGATTGATACACCGGAGGTAGATCGGAAAGGCTAATTGACCGAAGAGGTACAATTGCAGCTACACAGTCCTTGGTACAAGATTTACCCCATGAAAGGACTTCCATGGTTTGCCAATTGAGTTGAGGATTATGTTTCTGCAGCCAAGGTAAACCAAGTATCACATCTTGAGAGGCTTTGGGAATCACGTAGAAGGAGAGGTATTCGGAATGGAGCTCACCAACTTTCATCTTGAGACATACGGTTCGATGAGTAATTATACCATCTGGAATTCGACTTCCATCCACTGCTGTAACGGCAACTGCTGCTTCCAGAGGCATGGTTCGAACTTTAGACCGCATGACAAAGGCTGAGGAGATGAAGTTCTCGGCTGCCCCGGAATCTAGGAGAGCTGAAACTTTCACTGTAGAACTTGGAACTTCTAATTGAATAGACAAGGTCGGCTCTTTCCCAGAACGTGATTCTAGAGTAACTCCTAGCTTAACCTCTCTTGAATAAGCTAGGAGGCGAGAGTTTCCCGGTCGGAGTTTGCAGAATTTAACTAAATGTTCGGAGGACCCACAGTACATGCAGAGGTTACCCTGTCGACGACGAAGTCGTTCCTCCTCTGTGAGGCGAGAGCGCCCAATCTGCATAGGTTCTTCAGTCATTACTGGAGACTGTGATGAAGAATCTTGTCGAGGTCTAGGATGATCACGTGGACTGGATCGCTCTGCCCTGGATTTCCCTAAACATCGCTCCCTGTGACGTAGGTCAAATTTGTTACAGAGAGAAATCAATTCATCCAGTTTAATTGGCACATCCCGGATAGTTAAATCATCCTTGATTCTCTCTGAAAGTCCATTCCAAAACGCGGCGATCAGGGCCTCCTCATTACAGTTTAACTCCGAAGACAACGTGCGAAACTGAATAATATATTGACTGACAGGACGTAAACCTTGACGTAGACGGAGAATCTCCAAGGATGCTGAGGTGGTCCTGCCTGGTTCGTCAAAGATTCTCCGGAAGGAAGATACGAACTCTTTGTAATTAGAGAGGATAGGATCACCTCTCTCCCATAATGGTGATGCCCACTCCAGAGCCTGACCGGAGAGGAGGGCAATAATATATGCAACTTTAGAACGAGCTGATGGGAAACTGGAGGACAACAGTTCGAACTGGATCTCGCATTGATTCAGGAATCCTCTGCAAAGTTTTGGGGTTCCGTCAAACTTACTCGGAGAGGGTAACTGCAAGCGGGACGTAGGTAGCGTCACAGGAGAAGCTGTAGTGGTAACTGGGACATCCAGGGTTGGACTCTGGACTTGGAACGTTTTAATAGCCGTATGAAGAGTCTCTAAACGGTCTGCCATAGTTTGCATAAACTGCACTATTTGTGTCTGTATAGACTCCTGATTTTCCAGACGGGAAAGGATATCTGACGTAGCACCGCCTCCTGCGAATTGGTCACTTGACGGATCCATGTGGCCAGTGCTTACTGTCAGGTCCGGGTGTTTTTGTGAATCCGTTAACCCGGAACCAACCACAGGTGTAGGTGCTGGGCTATGAAGAAAGCAGGGAGGACGAAGAAAGTTCCGATTCATATATTTATTCAAAATAATAATTCAGTAAAGGGTTAACTGACAAGTTGTTAATCATCATATTATACTGAAGTATTGCAGGAATAATATGCAAGAGAAAACTCAAAAATAAATAAAAGAAATGTTCATGGAAACATATGCAAAACAAGCTGATGAATAAATGTTGGATTGTCCTAATATAAACAAGCTTTGATGCAGAACTGCAGAATGTGATTAACTGGATAATGCAGACATGAAGAGATAACTGTAAGGATTTGCAATGGAGTTTTGAGAGTTAACTGAGAGACTGTGAAGAATTATCCTTGTTATGACAACATAGCAAATATAAACAAACTTTGATGCTGAACTGTAGAATGTTATTAACTGGATAATGCAGACATGAAGAGATACCTGTAAGGATTTGCAATGGAGTTTTGAGAGTTAACTGAGAGACTGTGAAGAATTATCCTTGTTATGACAACATAGCAAATATAAACAAACTTTGATGCTGAACTGTAGAATGTTATTAACTGGATAATGCAGACATGAAGAGATAACTGTAAGAATTAGCAATGGAGCTTTGAGAGTTAACTGAGAGACTGTGATGAATTATCCTTGTAATGACAACATAGCAAAAAGTACTGAATTGGGTTACTTGCGGGTTCCGGAGATCACTGTGAAACTGTAGTAGAAGACAAGGTGATGAATGGGTTAAATGCAGAGTTGAACAAACGAACAGCTGAGAGAAATGAGATCCTGCAGACTTTGTAGGATAGGCAGACTGACAAGGTAACCTCATGCAGGACACTGGGAATCCAAGTATTTCCAATAGGTGTGCAATTGACTGATAGCACAATGGAGAGCCGGTAGATCTTTGGCAGTGAAGGCTGCAAACGGACCTCTGGGAACGGAGGCGATATCTGGACCACGGGAATCACACAGGAATGCACGGAGAGAGTTCAGAGCTAGAGCACAGCTTTGATACAACAAAGCACTGGCCCAGAGTAACATAATCCCAGCCTACTTAAAGGCAGCACAAGCACGGGATTGGCTTACACCTGCCCACAGGTGTTTTCACAAGTGCTCTGTATTAGCTATTTGGTCTCCAACATGGCCACCTCCTATACAGCAGACACACTGCAGTGCCTTAGGTCATTTGGTCCCCGCACTCACAGTTCCCAGACTCTGCATTACCTGTGCCATTGATCATGCCGTGTCCCCACACGGGCGCACAGCACCGCAAGCAACCGCACTGGCAATGGATGAACCCCAGAACCCGCAGAGGTGAGAGACCGGTTCGTGACAGCTGCTCATTTAGCGCTTGAGTGTGTGATTAAGATTGCTATTTCCTACGTGTGCTGCCTCAGCTAGACTTGGAAGATATGCTCTGGGGGCCACTGGCTTACCGTGTCCACCTTTCCAAAGTCCTGAGGACTCCTGACCATACCCCTTCGACTTCCAGACCGCCTTTTCCTGTAGGGAACACAAATTTTGCATGTCTGAATGTTTTGAATGTTGTATTTGTTGTGTGGAGTACAACCATCTGTGGAAAAAAGAAAAGAGGGGAATAAAAAGAAGAAAATGAGAAAAAGAAAATGTCAGGTTTGCGTTCACCATCAGGTCGTCACTCTTTGTTTGCGGGTTCATGGATATTACTCAGATCCCTGATAAACTTCTGACATCTGACTAAATGCTTCTGGGGATCGGGGAATTCTGAAATGATTGACCACAGCTCAGATCTGGACCACGGGCAATACATTGCATTATTCCTGGTAAGGATTATTCCCTGACTATCGGTCCTCCTATTGGGAGTTACGATTTCCAAGACAGGATGTAATCCTACCATTTAATTTCTAATTTGCTCACTGTGAGGTGTTAATGTCTCTGTGTAATGAACAATCTCACACTTACCGATGTCTGAGATCTCACCAGTCCTTTCAGTGGGGGATACTGTTACTGCTCTTACTGGTTGGACAGGCCCCACCTGAGTTTCCTGCAAGGTGACTGCCTGAATGAGAGCTGCGATTTGATTTGGGTGGGTCCTTCATCTTCCTGTGACCTATAACCTTGGAGAGACTTCAAAACAGGATACAACTTGCAAAAGTTAGGGTTAATACGTTGCTCTTGCATATTACTATCATTTACAGATGTACCATTGACTGTAGCCACTTCCTCCCCATTGACTTGTGTCGGTAACAGTGTGCTCACATTCACATTCCTGCTAGGTTTGGCACTTGCTTTGTGAGTTTGTTCCTTTTGCACCTCCCCCTCTTGCTGCCACAGGTTTAAACAATCGTTATGTCTGATCCTTTGTTTTCTAGATTTAATCAGACATATTTTAATACCTACATTCTGTAACACCTCTGATTCAAAGCTACCCACCCTTGGGAATGGGGCCCTATCTTCCGCAGTCATACGTATCCACTCATTGCAAAAAGCCTCCGTGTGTGAACCATATTTCTCACACATGATAAACCTTGCTGACCCTTTTGGCCTCAATTCTCCAGCCTGAACCCTGCATAAACGTCTCTCACTTGAGCAACTGGCTCCCATATTAGTGGGTCTTTTTAATAACTAAAAATTTCCACAAACGGGGCGTGGCCTGGCTGGCAACGGAACAAGATGCACACTGCCTGAGCTCCAGCATATGAGCTTATAATAACCCCTTTTATCCCCCCCCCATCTGGTATTCACAATCTCCCCCGGGTGCTCACACCCTCTCTCGTCACATATCCAAAGACAGAGGTGGGCTGCGGAGTCAGGAGACAGCGTACACTGTTTCTGCGGATTGCGGCCTTCCTGTTTAACTGAAGCCGGGACCTGGATTTTGGAGGAACCTCGGGACGCACGTCGGGTCTGCTGGTGGGAGCCTGGAGTGCCGCGCTGGTCATCAGCTTGTCGGAGCCTGCTGTCCTCCCGCTGTGCGCCGCTCGGTCACCCGTTAGGCGGCTGGGACGGACGCTAGCAGCGGGGAGAGGCGGCGGGATCGTGAGTAGCCCATAGCGGCGGCCATTTTACCTTCCCTACAGAGGCGCTGGAGAACGGCCAGGCATACCTGACATACCAGGCGAGCTATACCCTTCTCCCCTACTCCCACAATATATAAGCCTGTTGATTGCTTAGATCCTCCTGAACCCTGTTTAATATACCTACAGACACACTTAATACCATCACCTCTGCTGCAATACAAGTATACAGCTTGGATATAAAATATTTGCTCAAGTGTCCTATGTCCTTCCCCCCTTTTCACTGCAATTTAATATGATTGCCAGCCACTCACTGTGACTTATTAACATCCTGTCACCCCCCACTTTATCCTATTTATCATACATTTGATTATAAGGAGCGCAATATAACTTTTCCCCCCTGGAGGGACACTGCTGGCCGGGTCATCCCGGTGAAGGGGATATCCGTGCTTCTCTGTATGAGATATTTAGTAGCTCCTGCAATCGTACCTATTTCTATATGATTACTTCCAGCTCCGGCTTCATGCGGTGAGCAACTTCACCGTCTTGCTCCGGTGACACCCGGCTACTTACACTGCAACACAGCTGAGTCTCAATTTACATACGAACAGCGACCTATACCGCTTTGCCTTACAGCCATATGGACAAATTTTTGTCACCCTGCGCTTCCGCTAAACCGGCGCCCACAGCGCCACTTGGACGTCAGGAGAAACGCAGAGCAGATTCAGACATGGCGCCTGGTATCACAACACCACCAGCGTCGCCGGCATCAAAGAAAGCTGCAGCTACGCAACCTTTTACAGATTTACCTAAGGTTAGTCGTCCTCCGGACTCACCTATTACTTTCGCTGATCTTACTGATGCTATTACTCAAGCAGTGTCACCCTTATTGGAATGGGCAGTTTCTGATATAACCTCTCAACTACACCAATTGTCACAAAAGGTTCAGGTGAATGAAAACAGAATTGGCGGTCTTGCACATGATATGTCTGAAGTTCAGGGTCGCATAGTACGCCTAGAAAAAGAAAATTATCAACTATGGAACAAGCTAGATGACGCAGAAAATAGATCTAGAAGAAATAATATCCGCCTGGTGGGCCTACCGGAAACAGTCACGGGAGTTGACTTGGTGACTTTTGTGCAGACAACACTACCTTCTATTTTGGGCATCTCTGATGTTTGCAAAGAACTCGTGATTGAGAGAGCTCATAGAGTTGGACCTCCTCCACGCTCGTCAGACAACCGCCCTCGGGTAACGATCTTCAGGTGTCTTAATTATCTGCATAGAATGGCATTCTGGACAGCTTCTAGGAAACTTAAACAAATCCAATGGGAAAATAACCGTCTATATATATTCCAGGACTTTTCAGCGGAACTGACCCGTGCAAGGAAGGCTTTCACTCCGGTCTGTTCTAAACTTGTAAAGGCCAAACGTAAATTTTCAGTACTCTATCCAGCTAAATTACGTATTTACATGGGCGACTCTCACTTGGATTTCACCTCTCCCGAAGACGCCATGGCGTATTTAACTGAAGACTCTTCTGGAGAACAGGAGGACATTTCAGATGTATCTGAGGTTGCGCAACATTGAAGTTATGGCTGACAAGATAGGTCTTCATTTTGCTGTTATATATTTCTAATATGCTCAATGCGTATATATATATATATATTTTTTTTTCTACATTTTAGGTTCAGTTTTATCCACGCTTTATGACTGGATTTTCATGTGGGTTCTATAATTCTGAATACCATGTTATGGACAATTATATGCTATAATAGCTCGCTCCTCGGCATTCAGCCATAAACATTGTTAAGCGGCCTAATAGTTAATATAAGTCATCACTATTCCTCCTGCTAACATATTGGTTGATCGGCTGATTTCTGTTAATGTTTGATTTCAGATTTCTCCTGATTAGATCAGCATTTTCATATGTGCTATATAGCTTACATTTTCTATTTTATGTAATTTTCCTTTTTCCTCTTGGTCGCTTTAACGGTGAAGTAGTCGTGGTGAAACCGGTAGCGCCTCTGCCGGTTCATGTTAATTTTCTTTTATGTTCAATTGTATTATGTCTCTTGTATCCTGGAAGATATGTTCGTATATTCGAACTTCTCACTTTACCATTTTTTTTTTGTTGTTTTTGTGTAGATATCTCCTTTGTACCTCCCTATCCTCTCCCCATTTCCCTCCAGCAATTCTCATGAATGACGCGGTGATTAATATAGCTCCGACCTTGCTGTGCCTTTCCCCATGGATTACGGATGGCTGAGATCAGGATTGGCACACTCAACGTGAGAGGTATCAAAACCCCGGCGAAACGCCGTAAGATCTTATTGTATTTATCTAGATCAGACATTGACTTTGCACTTATTCAGGAAACCCATCTGACCCAGGCGGAATCACAGAAATTGCAGGCGCTAGGCTGGTCACTAATAGCAGCTGCCCCCTTTAACTCAAAGTCTCGAGGTGTAGCTCTCCTGGCTAGACGCCACCTTAAGATTACCCTCTCATATACTGATTTAGACCCGCAGGGGCGTTTCTTAATTGTTCAACAGACTCTAGAAAACTACCCGCTCACTTTTTGCTCGGTTTATGCCCCTAATCAATATGATAAGGTTTTTTTCCAGAATTTAATAACCAAATTGACCCCTCTTTGCTCGGATAATCTTATTGTGTGTGGGGACTTTAATCTTGTTTCCTCTTTAGTCCTGGATCGCCCCCCCCCCCCCCCACTCTTCACATACCCTTCCGAAATATGGAATGCCACACTTTTTTAGAGCTTTACAACTGATTGACATTTGGCGAGCTTTATATCCTATTGACAAAGATTACTCTTGCCACTCATCTACACACAATACATTTTCACGCATAGACTATGTCTCTATTTCACGCCAATTGTTTCCACAGGTTACCTCTTCTCATATTGAACCCATAGTTATCTCTGATCATGCCCTGGTATGGTTCTCACTAAAATTCAGATGTGACTCCCCCCCAACACCTCATTGGAGATTTCCATCTCATTTAATTACTTCTACTAAATTTCGTGACATGTTACATGGGGCTTGGGACTCCTATTATTTCTGTAATAAACTACACTCGGAGGAAAATCCCACCCTATTCTGGCAGGCAGCTAAATCCGTTCTTAGGGGAGACATAATTTCATATAATTCAGCCCTGAGAAAAAAATATGCTCAATCATACTTGGAAATGCAACAATCCCTATCAGATGCCTTCCAAATTTTTAAAACTAATCCTACTCCATTTAATAAACAATCATACTCTACTTTGAAATTGCAGTTTGACGAATTTCTCTCAGCTATGGGAGATAAGTATAAATTTAATGTAGATTTCCGTTTCCATAGATTTGGAAATAAAACTGGGAAATTATTAACAAATTTACTGAAAGGCTCTTCGACTCCCATGTTAGTTCATCCTTTACGACTACCTGATGGCTCCCTTACTACGGATCCACTACAAATCTCTGAAATCATGAGATCGTACTATGAATCCTTATATTCCGACTCTGAGGTTATTTGTCAAAGAACAAGTTCAAAGTCTATTCCCTTAACAATTTCTCCTTCTTCCTCGTCCTCCCCCTTACCTAACCAAGAAAGTATAATTCCCTGGAAATTTCCAAGCTTACCACAGGTTCCTTCCGATTATGTCACGTCACTATCTACACCAACTACCCTGACGGAAGTTAGAGAGGTAATTAAACATCTTAAAATGAATAAGGCTCCCGGACCCGATGGCCTCACCAACGAATTTTACAAGCTCCTTATAGACAAAATTGACACCCATTTACTTGCTCTTTATAACTCTATTATAGAGTCTAACTCCTTACCTTTACATTTTAATTCAGCTATAATTAAGGTCCTACTAAAGCCAGGACGAGATACTGCGTCTCCTAGTTCATATCGCCCTATATCTCTTTTGAATGTAGACTTTAAAATATTTACAAAGATTCTCGCAGAACGCCTCAAACATACTCTCCCATCTGTAATTCATAGCGATCAAACAGGTTTCATTTGGGGACGTCACTCGGTCACAAATGTCCGTAAAGTTTTATCCGTAATATCACATTGTGCCCAACAGTCATCATCAGATCAAAAGGCAGTATTGGCCTTAGATGCCGAGAAGGCTTTTGATCTTATCACCTGGTCCCATCTTTTTCAATCATTAAGTCATTTTGGTTACCCCCCGTCTTTTATACATATTATAAATACATTATATTCCTCACCGAAATCACAACTCAGTTGTAATGGCCATCTATCTCAACCCTTTGATATTTGTAAGGGTACACGTCAAGGGTGCCCCCTTTCACCCCTGCTTTTTGCACTTGCCATCGAGCCCCTTGCAGTCGCAATCCGTAATACGCCTTCGATCATGGGTATATCAATTAATGAGATAGAACTGAAATTGGCCTTATACGCTGATGATCTACTCTTGTTTATATCGAATCCCTCTTCTTCCCTTCCCTCTTTGCTATCATTGATCGGAAACTTTGGTAGACATGCAGGTATTAAAATCAACACATCAAAATCAGAAATACTCACCCTCTCGTCTCCCTCTGTGCCTACCCAAACGCAGTTACAAGAATTTCCTTCATCAGTGTATAAAGAACATATAAAATACTTGGGCTTAAACATCCCATCAGATATTACTCAGCTTTATAAGTTGAATTATACCCCCACTTTTTTTAAAATATTTTCTTTATATGAGACCTGGATGAACCTACCCTTATCTTTATTAGGCCGAATTGCGGTAGTGAAGGCGATAATCTTTCCTAAGATATTCTATAAATTACAAATGTTACCTGTTAGTTTAATGAAAACGGATTTGAAGCGCTTTGATCAGCTTACATCCCAATTTATCTGGAATAAAAAACGTCCTAGAATTGCGTTCCACAAACTACAAACTCACAGATCTAAAGGTGGGTTATCGCTTCCTAATCTACACTTGTATTCCCTAGCTATTCATTTTCGCTATATTACCGATTGGTTACTTAATAAATCTTCCTATACTGACCGTTACGTAGATGAGGCCTTATTATATCCCTACTCCCTAAGTGCTCTAATCCATTCCAAAAATAGAGATATCCCGAAACAGATTTTACAAAACGTGATGTTTATTGACACCTATAAGGCATGGCAATCTATCAATAGGAAACTTAAACGAGATTCTCAATCATCTTCATTTCTCTCTATTTGGGGTAATCCGGCATTCCCTCCTTCTTTACATAATCCCACTTTTTATGTTTGGCACACGAAAGGATTATCATTTACCTCACAAGTCTTTGACCCGGGGGGTGCATTACGATCTTTTCAGGACCTACAGTCACTATTCCAATGCAAAATTTTTTTATGTACTTACAACTTAGGCATTATGCCTTGTCCTTGGTCCCTACTACACGTTTTGCGCATTCAACTGATCCCCTCAACGCATTGTTGTCCCTAACTTCTCGAGTTCCTTATTGCATTAGGTTTTTATACTCTTTGTTATCCTCAGAGTCTGACAGCAAATCCTGGGAATCTCTACGTAACTCTTGGCATATGGACATTCCGGGAATTGTTTCGGTTGACGATCTAACTAAACACTATTTCAACACTCTTAAATGTTTAAAATCTTCCTATTTACAAGAAGTGCATATCAAAACGGTACATAGAGCATATATTTCCCCTGCGCAGAGATTTCACATATGCTCTGACTCCCTATCTTCATGCCCAAAATGTCATATCTCTAACGCTTCTTTTTTTCACTGCATTTTTGAATGCAGAAAGATTAAAAAATTCTGGAACAAAGTCTTGAATTACTTAAATGTTTTATTCCAAGTTTCCCTTCCTCTAGATCCTATGGCATGTATATGTGCAAATTTTAAAAATTGGACTTCTAGATTTCCTATATCAAATTATATCTCTTTAATAACCATAATAATAACCGTAGCAAAGAAAGTTATATTAATACACTGGATATATCGATCGTCTCCTTCATTGCAAGAAGTCAAAACTAAATTACTTCAACTTTTATATTTTGATAGGAAAGATACTCTGGCCCTCATTCCGAGTTGATCGCTAAGTTTTTCGGTCGCACAACATATTCGCAAAGTTGCGTTAATGTAGTAAATATGCGAACCTCCGCCCCCATCGTATTTTTGCACATTCGTACGCAGTATTACACAAAGTGGGCGTACGCCAAATGACATCGCAGTAATGCGAAACCATCGCAGCATTGCGAAATCATCGCAATAACACATACTTAATCGTAAAAATACTAAGTTTGAGTATATTTACAAAGTTTTGCGTAAAAGTGCACACTTTTAAGGTAAAACGCACAAAAATGTTTTTTTGGCCTATTAAGTGCAATGACACCTTTCCTTTTAAAGACCACAAGCCCTTTTCAATTACGAACCCAATTAGTGTAATGATTGATAATGTTCCAAAACAATTAAGTGTGAGAATAAAAAAAAATTAACACTTTGTTGCCATAATTGGCCATCAACATGTCAAAGTGTAAAATTTTTTTTTTTTTTTCACTTTTTTAATTTTTAAAGGTGTTGTTTGTGAATGAAGGTGTTTACATGTTTCTTAACACAATAATCTCCTTTTTTTTTTGGTAAAAATGTAACGTTAGATGTGTGTAATTTTTTGTACAAAACAAATTCTGCCTGCCAATCTGCTGATCCTTTTTTGCATTAATAAACACAACACCCGGTTAACTTTAATCAACTTTTTTATTTTTGTATTTGTTAATATTTTTTTTTTTTTACAAATCAAAGAATACAACTCAAGCAAATTTTTGCAAATGGTCCACACAATCCATCATTCCTTGCAGGTGTTGGCGCATGGTGTAAAGTATCCCTGAAAAACTTGTGGGATCTCCAACTGCAACATCTGAAATTAAGATGCAACACAAACATTAATAACTTAATTACATTACTTATTAGCCAAGCAAGGCGCAAAGCACACTTAAATGCTGGCATGTCCAAACTGCTGGACTCCAGCTGTTGTGAAACTACATATACCAGCATGCCTTTACACAGTTTTGTGGTCAGGGAATGGCAAAGCTGTGTCAGGGCATGCTGGGATGTGTAGTTTCTCAACAGTTGGAGTGCCGCAGTTTGGACAGGCCTGCTTTAATGGCAAAGTTACTACATCCTGCCTGTTTTATGGTACAATCATTAGCAGAACACACAAGCCTGCTCAGCCTTTTTATCAGATTTTAAAGTGTTCCAGACCATGTGTTACATTTACTACTATGTGAGTTATATTTAAGATGGAACGTTGCCCATAGCAATCAAGCAAAAATATGATTATTATATTGTAGAAGTGGATCCCAATTTTTTAAGTATAATCTTATTGATTGCTATGTCCGACATCCCATGTTAAAGATAACTACCATCTTCGTCAGTGTGACACCATGTTGGCATTCATTCCCATTTGTTGTTTTATTTGTTTTTTATTTTTAGTGGGTTGGTCCTGCATCATCACACTGCATATCCACATCTTCAGAAGGCCAACATATCATAGCATTCCCACACTCCATGAAAGCTGCCCTTACTAAATAAGTGCAAACATGTTTGACTTGAACACTTATTAATTTTGAGAATGTAACTTTCACACAAAAAAACAGTGTGTCATTAGGCTGCATAACAAAGTGAAGCATGTGATTTTTAAGTGTAAATATTCAGACTACACAGGCCCAAGTGTAAAAGGCAAACATACTAAACTCCACTCAGGTCTAACTGTTTCCCAGAAAAAGTAACACATATAAACCCTGTTCTCCTGGCAACCCTGGCTACCTAATGAGTGTCAACCTAGAGTGGACACACAAAACATTGCACACATACACACTGTACATATAATGACACTCACAAATATGTAAAGGCAACATGTACACCATGATGAAATTTTTAAATATTTTTCCAGGGTCCAAGAATTCAAACAGTACAACACTGCATGTTTTGGCATTGTAAGTGTAAGTGGGTAATCATTTTTTAAAAAATTAAAATATACTTACTTTCCACGGCAACATCCAGACTCCCGGAACGTTCGGCAGGGGCTTCCTCTGCCCATTCACTTGGTGGGGATGTTGGCTGGATGGGGGAAGGCGGCTGGATGGGGGAAGGAGGAGGGATTGGGGAAGGAGGAGGGATTGGGGAAGGAGGAGGGATTGGGGAAGGAGGCTGGATGGGGGAAGGAGGCTGGATTTGGTCCGCAATTTCAGAGGGGGGGTCTGATTGAGAGGGCGAGGGGGGCGGAGAAAAAGTTAAAGCAATAGAGGGTGAGGGTGGTTCAGATTGTGATGTTGATTTTGAAGGAGAAGGGGTATGGGAAGGAGGAGAAGGGGTCCCAGAAAGAGATGGAGAGGTGTGGTGAGAAGGGGAATGTAAAGTGGAGTGGGCCAGGGAAGCTGATGGGGCCTGGGAAGATGAGGGGGACTGGGAAGCTGAGGGGGACTGGGAAGCTGAGGGGGAGTGAGAAGGGGAGGGGGAGTGAGAAGGGGAGGGGGAGTGAGAAGGGGAGGGGGAGTGAGAAGGGGAAGGGGGTGGGGAGTTTTGCCGTTGTTGTTGTCCTAGAATGATAATATTGTTCAAATTGTTCAAACATGATAAATTACATAGTAATCAATTTGTTTTATCAATGTTCTGTTCATTGTTAAATTATTTGTTTTGTTCCAAAGAAAAGCAAACATGTTAAGATCCTCTTCATGTTGGCCACAGCAAACAAAATGAGTCTAAAATTTAACTTTGAAGCTCATTCCTTAATCTAGGCAATTGAGTCATAGTGATTGGTCTCAGCAACATCACCAGATTACTATTCAAGGCACCTTATTATATAGCCTGCACTGATCAAGTATTGTGGATTAATTTCCTGCCTGCTTCTTATTTTTTGTAAACATGCACTTGTTTGGTGTTACTTTGCTACAGTCAGTACTGTTTTACCTAACCACACACAGTGTCCTAATTTCCATAAAAGGGCATTGCAGGTTGCAATTAGCCTACCACTTACTGTAAAATGTCTGCAAATCCAAGGGGTTTACAGCAGGTATTTAGTAGGCAATTGGCCAAAAGCATGTGCAGTGCAGGGGTGGCAGATATAACATGTCCCGAGAGAGTGTTTTTTTTTTTTATAATTTAAAATTATGGCCAGGGTAAATACATGCAGCTTTATTTTAGCCTTGCAAATTTTTGCACCTGATTTAACACACCCCACCCAAAACTTACTCTCTCTGCACATGTTACATATGCTTCCCCTGCAGTGCTCATTGTATTTAACAATTGTTACTTAAATTACGGAAGGCCAAAAATTGGAAAATAACACATTAGCACAATTTAGTGCAAAAAACTTATGTAAGGTAACTTACTTCGTGTATGCAGCGCACGGATTTGATGGCGGATCTCCGCCAACAAATCTGGAGTCCGCCTACGGAGATCACTCCACCTCCTTTCGAGCTGGATGATTGTCCGCCTGCTGCGGACTCGCGTCCGCAGCAGGCGGCGGACCTCCGCGTAGGCCTCGCGCTTCACCCGATTGGGGATGAAGCGCCCAACGCGACCTACGCGGCGGTCCATCACCGCAACCAGCACGCGGAGCTCCCGCCTGGTGAACGGTGCTGCACGCATCATGGCAATGGCGTTTTCCTTATTTGGGCATATATTTATAGTGTCTGTTAGCATGTGATTGGTCAAAAATCTATGTTGTCATTTCTATTAACTTTATTGATCTTTGCAATGCTGTGAAAAGCAGAGTGTTATTTGGCACGAGCGTAAAAACGCAATAGCAGAAGCGAAAATGTTTGGTACACAAATTTAAGCAAACAAAACACACACAGAGACACAGACTTTAGTTACAAATACTAAACATATCTGTGTACTCACCACAGTTCGTGTGATCATTCAGCTGGACAGTCACAAAGTGTGAAACATTGAGTATCATTTGTTTGTGTGTTTGGTTACATAATCAGGATTTGATGATATAAAACAAATAAGGACACTATTTAGCAACATTACAGTATTTAAATTTCAAAATAAACATTGTAAGCTTAACGTGTTTTTGTATTTTGAACCAAAAACAATTACACATTCCAACACCACAAAATCCGTACCCAATCACTTTACAAGATCATACAAATTGAAATCATGGTTTATAAAACAGAAGCATACTGTGTTGTATTATTTGGGCAAATATAAAATATATAAACACTATACCTGAAATATTCTGCTACAATTCTTGCCCTCACTTGGCTCCCCCTCCGTGTCACACTCCCCCCACCGAAGCGTGGCACAACCCCTGGCTCCTCATCAGGCAATTCCTCTGCCTGAGGAAGCTCTACACTACTCCTTACCGCGATATTATGGAGTATTGCGCACAGGACCACTATTTTACTTGCCATCTCCGGCGAATACATGATGTCGCCACCAGTGCGGTGGAGAACACGAAACCGCCCTTTCAGGACACCAATTGTGCGCTCCACCAGCTGCCTAGTGGCAGTAAGCGCGGAGTTAAATGCCATCTGTGGTCCTGGCCTGGGATTACGGTAAGGAGTCATGAGCCAGGGGGTGCAAGGATATCCACGGTCTCCTGTTGGAATAAAAGCAAAAATTTAGATCTTAAAATTTAAATTTTTTTTTATTTTTTAATCAAAAATATTTGAGCAACAACTCACCCAATAACCACATGTCTGGTCGTTGACTTGATCTTAATCTCTGCCATATCCCTGATTGTCTAATGACATACGCATCATGGGAACTTCCAGTAAACTTTGCGTTCAGGGAAAGGATCTGGAGGGATGGCCCACAAACAACCATTACATTCAGAGAATGAAACAGTTTCCTGTTTCTATAAATTTCTTCATTATGTTTTGGTGGCTGAATAGCTACATGTGTGCCATCCACAACCCCAATAACATGTGGGAAGCGACTACCACCTTCCGCAAATTGCCGCTTCACCACATCTAGGGCACCAACATCCAAAGGCATAGCAATAAATTGCTTAACACGCTTGAGGAAAGCCTGGCAGACACGTCGCAGGACCTTACTGAACTGGCCCTGCGACATGCCAACCAGGTCTCCAACCACATGCTGGAATGATCCTGTGGCCAAAAAATGTAACACTGCAAGGAATTGTGTCAATGGTGGTATTGCTGTAGGATACCGAATTTCAGACTCCAGATCACTCTCTATTATGGAGAGAGTGTCTAGGATTAGATGTGGTGGCAGCCGGTATCTACGCACCACCACATCATCTGGCATCCCAAAAAGTCTGACACGGGTTCTGAAAATTGGTGGCCTAGCACGCCTCCGTTGCCTTGGTTGATGAGGAGCCGGCTGTGGTTGTGGGGCTGGCGGTTGGGGTGGGAGTGCTGGCGTGGGTTGGGGAGGTAGGGCTTCTGCCGCAATATGTATTGACATCACACACTTTTTGGAGAGAATGTTAAGAAATGTAAAAAAAAAATAATTCAAAGTTTTCCAAAATTTTACACAATAACTGTTTTTACAATTGTGGTGTCAACTTACTGCAGGAGCGTACATTTTTTCTGTGTTGAATTCATGTCCAAAATGCAAAAATAAAAAGCAAATAAAACTAAATTTAATATTTGGATATAAAAAACATATATTAATGCAAAAAAACTTTAATAAAAAAACAAAACCAAAAAAATAAGAAATTTAGTACCTAGTCCAGGAAAGACAAACACTACTTTGCAGATCAATCCTGGAAAACCCAAACACTTTGTTTAGCAAACTTTAAAAAAAAAAAAAATAATAATTTTAACAAACACAAACAAGCACCAACACAGGCCAAGGACACTTACCTGCTCCTAAAGAAATAAAGTCTTGTTTTTGTGGACCACACCCAAAAATGAATACAAAATTGGTTTTTCTCAACAAAAAATAAACTCCTACAAGAGAACACAAATGACAGTCAAAAACAGCATACAGACACTTCCAACAAACAAGCTCCAACACAGGCCAACGACACTTACCTGCTCCTAAAGAAATAAAGTCTTGTTTTTGTGGACCACACCCAAAAATGAATACAAAATTGGTTTTTCTCAACAAAAAATAAACTCCTACAAGAGAACACAAATGACAGTCAAAAACAGCATACAGACACTTCCAACAAACAAGCTCCAACACAGGCCAACGACACTTACCTGCTCCTAAAGAAATAAAGTCTTGTTTTTGTGGACCACACCCAAAATCGAAAAAAAATTTGCTTTTTCTCACCAAAAAGTAAACTCCTACAAGAGAACACTAATGACAGTCAAAACAAAGAAGCACGGGAATATTTTCACAAATGGACTTGCAAAATATATATGTGTTATAAAAATTAAAATATTAAAATGTATTAAAAAAACTTGCCAACACAAAAAAAAACAAAAAAAAACAGAATACTCACAAACGAAAATACCCACAAAAAATGCCACTGTCTATATTCAAAACGCAAAGAAAAGGACAAAGGTATGCTTGACAATTACTCACTCTGCCAATTCCACTATCACCTTCCCGCACAAGCCAACAACTCAAACGCCAAACTACCAACACTTACAGCATGCACAGTAGGCCCTTAAATAAGCAGTGCAATCATTCAACAGAATAACAGTGTACACCTGTGTGAATTAACGAGTCGCACGTAGGTATATAAGCGCACACACCTCGGCGTACACACGTCATCACAAACATGGCTTCTCGTGAGCAAATCGCAGCAGAGATAGACCGCATTGCAGAGCAGCAGATGGCATTGCAGAAACAACGGCTAGAGTGTCAAAGGCGCTTGTTAGAATACGCCTCTGCGGAGGTTAATGCAGGACCTAGTACTCTGCAAATTTCTGCTTCTGAACCTCAACAATTGAGTGTGGATACCCTGCCACACACACATAGTGAGCAAACTGAGGGAGAATTGACTTTAGCCACACAAACACAGCAGACAGAAGCTGCTAGTGAGGAGGAAGATGGAGATGACCAACCTGAAGAAACCTCACAGGCTACCTCCAGACGGAAAAAAAGACAGCCTGCATTCACTAAGAGGGAGTTGCGTGTCTTGGTCACGCAGGCCATGTCCAAAATACATAGGGGCCCCAAAAACATGGGGGCTGCTTCCAAAGAACGCATCTGGAGAGACATCACAAAATCTGTGAATGAAGTTGGCTCTGTCGTCAGAACATCACAGGAAGTGAGACGACGGTAAGTGCATCTTGACAATCCTTTTTCTGTGCTAAGTTGCATAAAAAATGTAGTTACATGTCATGTTATGTCTAGCAAACACAAGCAGAACATGTGTGCTATATATTTACTTTGAACAATAAGAAGACTCAACTTTTTCCCTCTTTCACAATATTTATGTAGGTGGGCCGACTTCAAATCCCGCCTGAAGGCAAAGAGGGCTGCGGAGTGGAATGCCTCAAGGGCAACAGGGGGGGGACCACCTGTCGCTGTGGAGTTTACTGACTTGGAGGAGATGGCGATGGCCTGTGTGAGTTATGAGGAGGGCCAAGGGGTGTCTCATATGGACACGGACCTGCCTGAGATTCTGACGGGACATGACTTGGAAGGTAAGTTTACACATGTATTTGTCTGAAATTTGAACTGTATTAATAATCTTAAACTAATTTTGACTCCAACTTTTCCCCCACACATTCTTCTATTTGCTTGCCACAAAACACAGCACAGGGGGGTGAACAGTTTGAGTCACAGGCCGGTTATGTGGTTGAGGCTGAGGTGGAGGGACCTAGTGGGTCTGCCAGTGTGGGCCAACAAAACCCACCTATGCAGGTTCCTACTGGCCCCCCCACCCAACCCTCTGCTATCCCGGAGATCCTGCTTGAAATTGCTAGGTATGGTGAGAGCCTAAACACATTTCAAGACGGGGTCATCCGGGAGGTAAGCCAGATAACTGTCCGGCTCACTGAGATCCGAACCTGTGTTGAGCAAGGTGTTGCTCAACTCTGCCAAAGTCTGGCAGAGATCAGGCAGGCCCAAGAACAACTGGCCTCCTCAAACCAAAGCCTTGCAACTAACATCTTGCAAGGGCTCCAGGCCATCGCTGTCTCCCTTGCCCACAGTGGCAGAGAGCCAACCACATCGGCTCCCTCCCCTGCCCCTGCCCAGGAAGAACAGGACACTGGGCAGGCCCAACGAAGGTCACTCCGCAGACCAAGCAAAGAAGATCAGCCTCAGGCGGGGCGAAAAAGAAGAAAGTGATGTCTCTCCAGATGGGCAGCACCCATGTTTTTGTAGTTGCCTCTATGTTATTTTGGACTTGGCTTGTGTGGCCAGAATGGATCACTCCCTCTTAGTGAAATGACTTTTTTCTGTTTGGAGGAATTGTAGCCTGTGAGTTTCTTTTAAAAAACAACAGAGCCATCTTCCTCTCACTAGTGTGCTGTGTATTGTTGTGTTTGTGTGGTGGATACTAATTATTTCTCAGTTTGTGTCAAATTTTTGTGTGGCAGGGTGTGAAATATGTTGAATTTATGAATTTATAAGATACTTTTGTCAGAAGCAGAAATTTGCAGAGTACTGAGTTCTGCTATATAATTTTTGTCAGTGCCATCTGCTTGGTGCTTGGTCTATCTCTGCCTGTGAGACTCATGTGGAGCCATGTTTAAATGTTGGATAATATTATTACTGTAATAAAAATTAAAAAAAAAAATGTGTGCAATTTCTTTTTAGGTAATGCATTAGCAAAATCTTAGTTACCAAAAGATTAGGTCAACATATAGACACTTGGTGACCAATCTGCTAATTCTCCTTAAAATTAAACAAAAATGTTAAAAAAGGTATGTTTTGCACCACACTTTAATGTCCATATTAATAAAACAGACACGACAACTTGATAAAATATCTTTGGACAACATGACATCATTGAAAACATTGACAGATGTTAAAAACATATATTATTGTGACTTTTAAAAATAAAACATAGTGTATGCGGCATTATGTGGGTGTTGGTTAATTAATCAGAATGTTGCAGAATTATATAACTTTAAATAAAAATGTAACTTGTTTGTATTTAGTAGTCTAACACACATTAAAACATTTCGTCACAATGCTTACACACCAAGTTAAACACAAATAACAACCTTATTTCACAGTGTGTGAGATTAATATGTGAGTAGAATAAACATGTAATGTGTGTTCAGTCAATTGCTGGTTGGTAACTTTCATGTGCTCAGTAATTAACAAGTAATTGAACATCAGATGAATGTGCTCTCCAATTAACTGCTAATTACTGCATACACACTTGTACCAGTACTTCGCAAATGTAGAGTAACTGCAGACCTACTCTGCTGCTGCGTGAATGTTGCTACGGTTTCCTATGTTAGTTTTAACAGCGACAAAGTTTATTTGCGAAAAACACGCCCATTGCAAGTTGCATACTCCCACACAGTACGCCCACTTTCACGCCCATGTCGGAGCATTGCGAAGTCTCGCCTCCGCCACGCCCACGCCACTCCTCGTTTTCGTTTGGCAGTTACGGCTTTTTTTCCCCAAAGTAATTTTGCACAGTTGTCGTACGTATGTCTTCGCGCATGCGTAATCACGCATTTGCGCATGCGCAGATACTTACATTTCGGACATTTGCGATGCGATGACTCTTAGCGATCAACTCGGAATGAGGGCCTCTGTCTGATATAGATAAACACATAGACAAATTTTATCGGAAATGGTCTCCATTTATTGAGTCACTTAATTCGGAAACTCAGAAACGCATTATGCAGGTTTTTGAAAACTCAGAATGGCAATTACTTCGTAACATTGCGAATTCTTAATCCTTTTACCTCTCTCGTGGGTTATGGCCAGACTTGACTCTTTGCTTATCTACCACGTTTCGATGTCTGGAGCTCTAGTTGTAAGATATCTAGTGAACTGCTGCTGCATTCTCCTCCCCCCACCCTCTCCCTCCCCATTCTTTTAGGCGTCTAGGATTGATACTATTTTATTTTATTTTATTTTATTTTATTACTATGTTTACTCACATTTTGGGTACTTAAATAGTTTATGTTTAATTCTCGGAATCATACCCATATGGCAGACATATAAAGCTTTGATTAGATATGGGCGTCTGCAGAAAGTGGCTTCTCTGAGGAGTATCAGAGATTTCTCATATTATTTCTTTAATTTCAGCTCGTAAGGTATATTTGAACTAATGTTTATGTATGCCTCCCTGAATCATTCTCATTGTCCAATTTTGAATGTGATTCTGTATCGTACTATATGATATATTTTTGTGCTTGGAACCTGATTTTTCAATAATTCAAAATAAAAATGTGTTTGAAAAAAAAAAAAATTTCCACAAACACCAAAATACTCAATGCAAGCAGACGGTGAAAGTTACTCGAGCGCCTTTCACACGCTTTCGCCCACACTGGCCAGTACAATGATACACTGTCGATAGCGGATCTCAATGTACCCAACTAAGGGCTCCTGCAAGACCTTACAGCACCATAACTTCTTTCGGTGGAGGTTCTGTTGGAATATTTTCCTGAGGGAGGCAGCGAAAAATTCCTTTTCGGTATCTTTCCACTGGAATTTTTGTAGGGTGAAAAATAGAGAAATTAAATAACTATTGTCCGCCCTTTCCAGTGGAAGCCCACCAGGGAGATTTCCAGACGTTATCAAAGAAAAACCCCTCTGTCTATACAATCACGTCTGCGTATGCTTTTCCACAGCGCATATGACACAATGGTATCACGTTGTGCTGTGTAGAACACACGGACATGCGATGCAATCGCACAGCCTATAGATACTAGTTATCTATATGCTCTACGATTGCTGTAGACCACCTGAAACACCTAGACCACTCTACAGTGCCAGATTAAGGTACACATGGGCCTGGAGCTGAAATTCATGAGGGGCCTAATGTGTGCCGCTGCAGGGGGTGTGGCCAATTCTGCATGGGGGGGTGGGTTGTGGGGGCATGTCCAATGGTGTGTGGGCCCCACTGTGGATGTGGACTGGTGATGGTCTATGGTTATCTCATACTGTTACCCTGAGATGCGGGGACAGGTCTGGAAGGGGACAGGGTGAGGGTGCTGAGACAGGTCTGGTCAGGAACAGAGTGAGAGGACAGGTCTGGTAGGGGACAGGGAGAGGGTGCGGGGAAAGGTCTGTTAGGGGACAGGGTGAGCGGACAGGTCTGGTAGGGGATAGGTTGAGGGTGCTGAGACAGGTCTGGTCAGGGACAGGGTGAGGGGACAGGTCTGGTAGGGGATAGGGTGAGAGTACGGGGACAGGTCTGGTAGGGGACAGGGAGAGGGTGCTGGGACAGGTCTGGTAGGGGACAGGGTAAGAGGATAGGTCTTGTAGGGGACAGGGTAAGAGGACAGGTCTGGTAGGGGATAGACTGAGGGTGCTGGGACAGGTCTGGTCAGGGACAGAGTGAGAGTGCGGGAACAGGTCTGGTCAGGGACAGGGTGCGGGGACAGGTCTGGAAGGGGACAGGGTGAGGGTGCTGATACAGGTCTGGTCAGGGACAGGGTGAGAGGACAGGTCTGGTAGCAGATAGGGTGTGGGTGCGGGGACAGGTCTGGTAGGGGACAGGGTGAGGGTGCTGGGACAGGTCTGGTCAGGGACAGGGTGAGAGGACAGGTCTGGTAGGGGATAGGGTGTGGGTGCGGGGACAGGTCTGGTAGGGGACAGGGTGAGGGTGCTGGGACAGGTCTGGTCAGGAACAGGGTGAGGGTGCGGGGACAGGTCTGGTCAGGGACAGGATGCGGGGATAGGTCTGGTAGGGGACAGGGTGAGGGGACAGGTCTGGTCAGGGACAGGGTGAGGGTGCTGGAACGGTTGATTCTATATCGGAGTGGGAGAAGGGGCCTTCCGGCATATCTAGGGGATGAGACACGTCACCAGGGGGAGGAGCTACGGCCGAACAAGGTACCCGAAAAGCGCCCTCGCTTCGGGCTCGGTGGCTCGCCTCCTGATTACTAAAGGTAATAGTTGGTGGCGTGGATAGAAGAGCAACTGTCCCGCTGGCCTAGCTCCTCCCCTTTGTGTTGTGGCTCCTCCCCCTGACGGAAAAGGTCCATTACGCCACTTGGATCTAGCATCAACCGTGCTGGGACAGGTCTGGTCAGGGACAGGGTGTGGGGACAGGTCTGGTGGGGTACAGGGTGAGGGTGCTGGGACAGGTCTGGCCGGGGACAGGGTGAGGATGCTGGAAGTGGGACAAGTCTGGTCAGGGACAGGGTGCGGGGACAGGTGTGGTAGGGGACAGGGTGAGAGTGCTGGGACAGTTCTGGCCAGGTCGAGGACAGGGAGAGGGTGCGGGTACAGATCTGGTAGGGGCTCAGAGTGAGAGATCTGTGCAGGCAGGTCTGGGCCCAGGCCATGTTGTCTTCTTATAGCAACCCCCACCCCCTAATATTCACCTCTCATTGCTAACCCCCCCTTCAGTATTCTCCACCACATCACAGTGGTACTTCACTGCACACTTCACACTGTGTTCTCCCCACAGGAAATAATAACATTACCTTCTAAAAGCCCCTGAGGCAGCGCCTGCAGTAGGTCCCCCGGCAGCCTGGCCTGACGTAACGCTGCAGAGGAAGAGGGGAGAAAAGGGAGGCGGAGCTGCTCGGCCACCATACAAAGCGGCCGGGTACGAGTGCCGTCCGCAGCCATGCACATGTGGCCGCGGATGGCCATGTGTGACATATTTGCAGCCTGACCTCCTGCCCCCCCCCCTCGTCCATCCAAACACTATGATGCCTAGCCCGGCTCCAGCCCGGAGCAGAGAGCTGGAGGCGGGACTTGGACACCCTCAACCTTGGATGCATGGGGAGGAGCCTACTGCCGGTGCGGGGGAGGAGTCTACTGCTGCAAATTTAAAATCACGGGGGCCGGGGGAGGAGAGTGGGCGGACAAGCGACGACGCGTGCCTGGGTGTCCCTGAGTCCCCCGCTGGGGCGGAGGTTAGCACGGTGGTCGCTGGCAGCTTGTGACAGGAGAACATTGTTTCCTGTCACCACTGTCAGTCTCCTTGGGCCTATTTTCAATGGAGGGCCTGGAGCCGCAGCTCCATCCGCCCCATTGTTAATCCGGCTCTGCCACTCTAGACCACCTAGTTGTATGGGACACCTAGACCACTCCAGATCACCTAGACCACCTAGTTCTAATCATGCAAGGTAGCGATCCCTACGCCACCGGGCCTCTACTAACCCAGTGTTCACCGACAGGATCCCGAATTCCCGGGTTCAGCTCCACTGACTCCGCTTTCACTCACTCAAATACACCTGTTTTTTCTGCACAGAAAATTGTTTTACTCCCCTAAGTCAGCAGCTTTATTCCAGAGGTGCTTACAGTTTTTAAACTAAATTTAGAGTAACCTGCTTTTGAAATCGGATAGTTATGTGCTATTGTATTAAATGTCTACTATCCCACCTTAATTGAACAAATATCTTGTGCTTTTTACTTAGCGTCCGCACTCCTACGCAACCTTGTGTAATCACGTGACCAGCGTGTCTTTTACGCCACGTGCGCTCACCTGTCTTTGTCCGGAGCACGTGTACAAATTGCGCCCGCAATAAAACAAATCACACAATCTCTATAAATGTGAGCAATACAAACTATAACCGCTCACAACACAACCCACATTTGTTCCGTGTAAACCCTTTATGACTGGGCCAGAACTGCGTTTTTTGTTTTTATAATTACTCCCTTAAATACATTTACTTCAAATTTATCTATATAGCAAACAAATGTATCCAATGTCACACAGGTTTAAGAATGATTACTACCCTATGGCAACAATGTATGGGAGAGTATGCAAAATATTGGTACGCTTTGTGTACGCTTTTGGCTCCAAAATTACACAGACTTTTAAATAGCTTTTTTCCTGTTTACCTCCGGGCTCTATCAGCACCTCTATAGACCAGACAGAGCAGACGCAATCTAATCAGCACACAAATATGGGTTTTAGAACATCCAACAACCAGGAAAAGGTTTAAAGTAGATATCTTTCCACCCTTTGCTGATAGATTAAAGTCTGCTATGACCTGCTAGCCTTTGAGTATGTGAAAATCCCGGACGAGCCCCCAATTGTAAATGTTGATTTACTTACAGGACTAAAAGCAACACTTTAAAAATACATTCAATACACTTTAAAATGGAGCCGCTACGGTCGCTGTAATCAATCCTTAGCCTACGTACTTTTTACACAGTTAGCGTACAAAGCCCCGTACCGTGTACGCACTTTGCGTACAAATGCTGCGATGGTCATACAAAGTACATGCGGTGCGTACACACACAAAGACACGCCGTGAGCACTTTGCAGCTACACGTGTGACTAGATTACACTTATATAACACTAGCAGGGAAAGAGAGACACGACACCAATTTGTATTTCAAAGACTATGTTAAGATCTGACCCACCAATGGTTCTTTACTAACAGGGGGTTACAATAATAAAAATACAATAAACAAATGGCTACAGTCAATGGTACATACGTTTGGTTTTGCCTGCACTTTGCGGTCCGGTCCTCAGTCATCAAGGTAGACGACCTTCAGAGATTGAGAGAGTGACCTGGCCTGCAGCTGGCTTTTTATACATTTGTGCAAAACCTAACACAATGGAGACTGTAATCTCTTTGTCCATTGGACGCAGGGATGGTCATTTACAGTACAGGAGAGGTCATAGGTCAGTTTGAATAGGTGGGCGATGTCTGTTCAGGTGCACTTGCAGATGTTCTCCTCTGGGTTCCCGCCGCATATCAAGAGCACAGTACATACAGTTAATATTTGTATTCTGCTCCTGCGCATAACTATTTGCAGGAGCGTGCAATCTTCTGCAAACCAACACCGGAATATTGCTCTTAAAATACCCTACAGCTGGATACCAAACACCACCTTATAACCTAGTTCTGTCCCCTCCTATCCTGTAATCCCTTTGTTCTTATACCATTTAAACAAGTGTAATTTGCTGGTGTGGTGCAGGGAGACTATGGGGTATATTTACAAAAATTCGTATTTTTCAGAATGAGGTTAAAGTTCAAACACGAATGACATCGAAAGTGTAAATTTGCAATTTTTTGAATTTATTACGACTAATTTACTAAGCTGTCGTATTCTGCATTTTCGTGTTTTCTGATGTCGATGTCATTCGTATTTTTTGGCAGTGTTTTGCGGGAGTGAATAGTAAAACACTGCCGACATTAACACAATGAATCTCGGCCGGATCTGTGAGATTGTGAGATCAGTGCAGGGCTTCATTGTGCAGCTTTCGTAAAAAAAATAACATTGTTACAAATTTAAAAAAAAAATGCGGGGGTCCCCCCACCCCTAAGCAAAACCAGCCTCGGGCTCTTTGAGCCGGTCCTGGTTGACAAAATATGGGGGGGAAAATGACAGGGGTTCCCCCATATTTCATAAACCAGCACCGGGCTCTGCGCCTGGTCATGGTTCCAAAAATACGGGGGACAAAAAGCGTAGGGGTCCCCGTATTTTTGAAACCAGCACCGGGCTCCACTAGCCAGGTATATAATGCCACAGCCGGGGGACACTTTTATCTAGGTCCCTGCGGCCCTGGCATTACATACCCAACTAGTCACCACTGGCTGGGGTACCCTGGAGGAGTGGGAACCCCTTAAATCAAGGGGTCCCCCCCTCCAGCCACCCAAGGGCCAGGGGTGAAGCCCGAGGCTGTCCCCCCCATCCAAGGGCGGCTGATGGGGGGCTGATAGCCTTTTGAAAAAAATGTGAATATTGTTTTTAGTAGCAGTACTACAAGTCTCAGCAAGCCTTCCCCGCAAGCTGGTACTTGGAGAACCACAAGTACCAGCATGCGGTGGAAAACCGGGCCCGCTGGTGCCTGTAGTACTACTAATAAAAAAAAAACCCAAAAAAACAGGACACACACACCGTGACAGTATAAGTTTATTACATACATGCACACCTCCAAACATACATACTTACCTATGTTCACGCGAGGCTCGGTCCTCTTCTCCATGTAGAATCCTAGGGGTACCTGTGAAAAAAATTATACTCACATAATCCAGTGTAACTTCTGTTCTTTGTATAATCCACGTACTTGGCAAAATAAAAAAACGGAAACCCGACAACGCACTGAAAGGGGTCCCATGTTTACACATGGGACCCCTTTCCCCGACTGCCAGGACCCCCCTTGACTCCTGTCAAAGAGGGTCCCTTCAGCCAATCAGGGAGCGCCACGTCTTGGCACCCTCCTGATTGGCTGTGTGCTCCTGTAGTGTCTGTCAGGCAGCATACGGCAGAGATACAATGTAGCGCCTATGCGCTCCATTGTATCCAATGGTGGGAACTTTGCGGTCAGCGGAGAGGTTACTTTTGGTCAACCGCTGACCGCAAAGTTCCCACCATTGGATACAATGGAGCGCCTATGCGCTACATTGTATCTTCAGTGCGCAGCCTCAATCACACTACAGGAGCGCACAGCCAATCAGGAGAGTGCCACGACGTGGCGCTCCCTGATTGGCTGAAGGGACCCTCTTTGACAGGAGTCAGGGGGGGTCCTGGCAGTCGGGGAAAGGGGTCCCATGTGTAAACATGGGACCCCTTTCAGTGCGTGGTCGGGTTTCTGTTTTTTTATTTTGCCAAGTACGTGGATTATACAAAGAACAGAAGGTACACTGGATTATGTGAGTATAATTTTTTTCACAGGTACCCCTAGGATTCTACATGGAGAAGAGGACCGAGCCTCGTGTGAACATAGGTAAGTATGTATGTTTGGAGGTGTGCATGTATGTAATAAACTTATACTGTCACGTGTGTGTGTGTCCTGTTTTTTGGGGGGTATTTTTTAGCAGTAGTACTACAGGTACCAGCGGGCCTGGTTTTCTACCGCATGCTGGTACTTGTGGTTCTCCAAGTACTAGCTTGCGGTGGAGGCTTGCTGGGACTTGTAGTACTGCTACTAAAAACAATATTCACATTTTTTTCAAAAGGTTATCAGCCCCCCATCCGCCGCCCTTGGATGAGGGGAATAGCCTCGGGCTTCACCCCTGGCCCTTGGGTGGCTGGAGGGGGGGACCCCTTGATTTAAGGGGTTCCCACTCCTCCAGGGTACCCCGGCCAGGGGTGACTAGTTGGGTATGTAATGCCAGGGCCGCAGGGACCTAGATAAAAGTGTCCCCCGGCTGTGGCATTATGTACCTGGCTAGTAGAGCCCGGTGCTGGTTTCAAAAATACGGGGGACCCCTACGCTTTTTGTCCCCATATTTTTGGAACCAGGACCAGGCGCAGAGCCCGGTGCTGGTTGATTAAATATGGGGGAACCCCTGACATTTTTTTCCCCATATTTTTTCAACCAGGTCTGGCTCAAAGAGCCCGAGGCTGGTTTTGCTTGGGAGGGGGGACCCCACGCATTTTTTTCCTGCAAATTTAACACTTTCCCACCCCTTCCCACTGATAAACATGCACGGATCTCATGGATCCGTGCATGCCTATCAGAACACGGTAAAAAAAAAGCAGGTCTGTTTTAAATCTGCTTTTTTTTACGATTTGTATTTTTTCACGGCAGTGTTTGGCTATTGCCGGCAGTGTTCGTGAAATACACTTTTTAGTAAATTACCGAGTTGTATCAAAAAACAGTCGTATTTGACCAATGGTGTATTCATTCGTATTTTTTTTCTTTGACTTCCAAAAAAATACGAATGCTCTCATCACTGCCGAGATTTGAGTTTAGTAAATTCCCGAGATGACACTTTGAAGAAAAAACACCATCTCGGTCAAAATCGGGAGCTTAGTAAATATACCCCTATGTGTACATAGTGCACTATTTGTATTTAAATATGTAATGTGTTTTTATGGCTTTTCCATGCGATTACAAACACTACCGTAATTACTAATACCACGCGCTAATACGCAGGACCGCGGGAGCGACCATACGCAAATTGCGAATATGCGCACGCATGGCAGAACAAGTACACGCACGGAGGATATCTGTGTGTAGTTTGTATGTGACATGTGTACTGCAATATTTTTTGACTTCGACACCATCTACTCTGAGGGCATACGCCAGTCAGCTAGCCCCCATATTCTCCAAAATATTTAATAAATCACTAGAAATACGCAAAGTTCCCTCCTGCTTCAAAATCTCCACAATCATTCCGACCCCCAAGAAATCTACTATCACAAGTCTGAACGACTACAGGCCGATTGCACTGACGTCTGTGGTCATGAAAGTGTTAGAGCTCCTGGTTCTGAACCACCTTAAAGCTGTAACCATTCCCCATCTAGACCCCCTTCAGTTTGCCTATCAAGCAAATCGGTACGTTGAGGATGCTGTCAACCCCTGGGTCTGTACCACATCCTGCAGCACCTGGTCACGCCTGGTACCTACGCGGGGATCCTGTTTGTAGACTTCAGCTCAGCCTTCAATACAATCTCCTCCAACACTCTCTACCACAAACTACTCCGCCAAGGGATCACGGAAGCAACCTGTTCCTGGATCATGCACATTCTGACCGACAGAATGCAGTTGGTCAAAGTGGGGGGAGTCACTTCCCAAGCTCGGTCCATCAGTACCAGGGCACCCCAGGGCTGTGTCCTCTCACCCCTGCTCTTCTCTCTGTACACTAATGACTGTTCCTCTGAGTGTCAGCCGGTTAAAATCCTTAAATTCGCAGATGAAACCACCGTCATAGGCGTCATGAGAGAAGAGGACGAATCGGACTATAGACGGGAAGTAGATCGGTTGGCCCGGTGGTGTAACTGTAACAACCTAGAGCTCAACCCACTTAAAACTGTCAAGATGGTAGTAGACTTTAGGAAGAACCCAGCGGGAGCACCCGCACTAATCATAGCGAATAGTGTGGTGTCGCTACTGGACTCCTTCAAGTTCCTGGGGACCACGATCTCTAGAGACCTCAAGTGGGGACAAAATGTAGATGCCGCCATCGGAAAGACGCAGCAGAGGCTGTTCTTCCTAAGGCAACATAATAAGTTTAACATCCCACAGAATCTCCTGCTCCTCTTCTACTCCGCAATTGTAGTGTTCTGTGATCCTCGATCATCATCTGGTATAGCTCCGTCAGGGAGAGAGACAAACGCAGGCTCCAAAGAGTGGTAAAGTCTGTTGAGAAGATCATCGGAGTTGACCTCCCACCTGTCCACGACCTGTACCGGTCCAGAGCCAAAAAAAGGGTGACCAGGCTGGTCAATGATCCGCCTCACCCTGGCCATGGCGAGCTCAACCTGCTGCCATCAGGAAAAAGATACAGGACCATTCCCACCAGAATCAATAGAAGCCTCAAAAGCTTCTTTCCTCAACCAGTCCACCTGCTGAACTTCTCACAAACTGCCGGGTTGACGTCCAGTCGCTCTTCTCCGATCTTCTGATTGTAACGAACACTGTGTACTTTTCCTTAAGCTGTATACTGCATATATCCCCCCTCGCCCCCTCTTGTCTACGTGTTCCTCCCACTGGCTGCTGCACTGTAAACCGAAATCAAATTCCTAGTTTCTCCGGCAGGGTCCACAGGTTATCCACAGGATAACATTGGGATATGATGGAGCGACAGCGGATTGGCACCAAACGGTCACAAGCTTTCTGACCTCCCAGGATGCAATGGGCTCATCCATATAATCCCGCCCACCGACTCAGTCAAATCAGTTTTTTGCTTGGTGCGGCAGGAGCCAGACCATGGTGACAGGGCTGCTGTTTTTGGCAGCCCTAAGCTTTATTTGATTTATTTTTATAGTCTTACTATGTTTTCTGAGTGATCTTTCCTAACAGCGTCTTACACGCATATTGGAAAGAGTAGCTCCAACAACTCTCCGCCGGGTCGCAACAACGCTTACCCACGGTACAAGTGCTGTCTCGATGGGCGTCTGTGTCGGATGTAACTAGCAGGTCCAGCAGACGTTACCAGGCTGTGGCCGGAGCACAGGGAGAAGGTAAGGCATCGGTTCCGCTTAGAAGGGGAATACGGACACAGTCGCACTGTTTGGGAGGAGACTACCAAACAGTAGCTGACGCGCCGCCACCACGGGTACTCCAGCGCTAGGCCTTAGGGATCAGTAGACGCCAGGATTAGTTTGAGGCTGCGATCCCTAGGGTTGATGTCAGCGGTGGGGAGTCAGACACTCTCCTGGTCGCCCCTCCCCCCAGTTCATGACCAGTTACCGTGCATCTCCCGCCATAAACTGATTGCCTCACTTCCGTCTCAGACGCTACCACGAGGGGACTCGGTCACAGCATAGGCCGCTGCGTCTGTATACACTAAAGTTTACCGCTAGGAGACCAGGTCGCAGACATGAGCGTCTGCATGCACTAACGTTCACTGAGCGTCTGTGTCCACTAAAAGTACCGGAGAGGCAGTGTACAGTGCACTAGTAGCGTCTGGATCCACTCAGCGTTTGCTAATGTACTGATCGATCCTGGAAGTGGGGTGAGTCTCCCTGTATCCCACTCTACAGAGTAAGAGTTATACAGCACTAAATTTCTATCTACTTTTGTAAGTACGAATAGTTAAGTTTAGTGTCTATTGCATATGAGTTTATGTACAATACTGTGGTTATGTCTGCAATTGCGTCTGAATATATTAAAATAACTGTATAGAACAGAATACAGTAGATGTACTCCTACATACTTGAAATGTGTTCTTAGTTGATAATATGCTCATATGACTAATATATAACATGTGACTTACTGCTAGTGTGATTGCTGACTTTATATATGTTTGTCAGTGTTTTCTTCTGAACCTCAATGCTGGTGCTTGGGTTGGGGTCAGATTGATATCACTTTTATACATGTAAAGTGTTTTCAGTCACAAATTGTGTAGTATACTGTGAAAAAGCTGATTGTTTATCATGTCTAAGATCGGTAAAGGTGACGAGGTTACATTAACAGTAACACCAACACTCATAACATGTTTATCCTGCAAGGTGGGGTTATCAACTCAAACTCTGGCACACGATGGGTTATGTGCAAATTGTTTTGCATTTCAGCAGATTGCAAGGCAGATCCCTGTTCAACGACAAGTAGATCCACCTTGGTCCGTGTTTGAACAAACCTTATCCAGTATAGCTGACAGGTTGGGCCATGCAGCTTCAACCTCAGGAATAGGGTACACTATTAACCCATACATGCAGCTCCCAACTTATGGTATAGTCCCTACAGCTTCTACAAATCAACAAGCTGATAAACCAAGGGTAAATATCTCATCAAATTCACAGGCTACACAAGATGATACAACAGATGATGACTCCATATACTCTACTTCACCATATGAAGAATAAAAGGAGGGCTTCAGCTCAGAGGACATAGCTGAGTTAATTGGAGCAATGAAGGCTATTCTGTCTCTAGAGGATTCAGCTGAGCCAATAATTAAAACTAAGGCACCTGTGTTTAAACGTCCCAAAACAGTTAGGGTTGAGTTTCCAGGGTCAGAGGAACTGACGGAAATTATGGAGGAACCTTGGGCTATGCCCAATAGGAAATATAGAATTCCCCAAAAATGGGATTCTTCCTACCCTTTTCCAACTGGGGACTGTTTAAAAAGAGAAGTGCCTCCTAAGGTAGATACGCACGTCATTCGATTAGTGTGAAAATCTATTTTGCCTTTGCCATCTACGTCAGTAAATGATGTCACAGACGGAAGAGTTGATGTTTTTTTGAAAACATATTTTCTCTGTCAGGGGCAGTCATAAGGCCGGGTATGGCCTCAGCCTGGATGGCAAAAGCGGTAGTGGAATGGGCTCAAGAACTGGAAAATGGGCTCTCATCACCTACTAGGGAGCAGGAGTCCCATATAGCCCATATTAAACAGGCTGCACTATTCCTAGAAGAAGCAGCAATGGATATGGGTACAATTGCTTCTAAAGCATCAGCCTTAACCGTAGCTGCTCGCAGAGCAATTTGGCTACGTACATGGAAAGCTGATTCAGAATCCAAAAAAGTTCTGGAAGCTTTGCCTTTTGTTGGGAACATTCTTTTTGGTAAGGAACTAACAGATATTCTGGAGTCAGAAGCTGAATCCAAAAAGGTCAGGTTTCCTGCCAGTTATAACCCTAAGGGCTCGGGATTTCGGCCATTTCGGTGGCAAGTTAAAACAAAAGGTAAAAATGAATCAAAGCAAACCCAGTACAAAAAGTCTGGTAAAGCAAAGACGCAATGGGCCACTAGAGGGCCAGCTTCCAAACCAGAACAGAAACCATCAGCCTGATGGTGCGGGCCTCCACCTGGGGGGCGTCTTCTTCAGTTTGCACACATATGGCAGCAGTCAACAACAGACGCTTGGGTGCAAGAAGTGGTATTTCTGGGTTATGTTTTCCCTTTCAAGAAGCAGCCTCCTCTAAGGTTTTTTTTGCACCAGCCCGTCTCATATAGAGGCGAAGGCCAGAGCACTGCAAGAAGCAGTTCAGAAATTGCTTCAGTCAGGGGTAATTATTTCAGTACCCCTGGCCCAACGGGGGCAGGGTTTTTACTCCAACCTATTTTTGGTCCAGAAGCCAAATGGGTCATTTCGGCCCATCCTCAATCTCAAAATGTTAAACAAATACATTTGGGTCCCAAGGTTCCACATGGAGACGTTAGTTTTGGCCACAGCCTGGTAACGTCTGCTGGACCTGCTAGTTACATCCGACACAGTTTTGGCCATAGTTTTGGCCATGGAACCAGGGGATTACATGGTATCTCTGGATATACAGGATGCTTACCTGCATGTGCCAATAGCATTGTCCCATCAGTGTTACCTCAGGTTCGCTATCCTCCAACAACATTTTAAATTCCTGGCATTACCCTTTGGGTTAGTCACAGCCGCCAGAGTATTTACCAAGATCATGGTGGTTATGGCAGCTTATCTCCGCAAACAGGGGATAAGGATTTTCCCATACCTCGATGATCTTTTAATCCTGGCACAAACCCAGGAATTGCTCTTGAGCCATCTCCAGCAGACAAAAACTTGTTTACAGAACATGGATGGCTCATAAATTGGGCAAAGTCATCTCTGATTCCGTCACAACGGATGATTCACTTAGGGGCTGTTTTGGATTCAAGTCTGCAGAAAATATTTTTACCTGTGGAAAAAATATCCAAGGTGCAGTTAATGACTCAGGAATTGTTGCACAGTCAAACAATATCCATTCACACGGCAATGCGAGTGATGGGGTTGATGGTGTCAACATTCGACATGGAATATGCACAGTTCCATTCAAGACCTTTGCAACATCTGATTCTGACCAGATGGAATGGAGTACATCAGACAATAAAGAAACAAATGATGGTACTTCCAGTAAAGGTAAAAAGGTCATTAGCCTGGTGGCTACAAACATCCCATCTAGACAAGGGGAGACCCTTTTGGATATCAGATTGGGAGATCCTGACAACGGATGCCAGTCTTCAGGGCTGGGGAGCAGTGTCTGGAAAATTGTGGTTCCAGGGACAATGGACCACAGAAAAAAGTTGCCTTCCAATAAATCTGTTGGAACCCCGGGCCATATACAGGGCACTGATTCAGGCAAAGGACATTCTGCAAGGAAAACCAGTCCAGATCCGCTCGGACAATGTAACAGCAGTAGCGTACCTCAACCATCAGGCAGGAACTTGCAGCCAAAGAGCAATGAAGGAGGTAAGTCACATACTAAAGTGGGCAGAACTCTATCTTCCGGCATTATCCGCAGTGTTCGTTCCAGGAGTCTAAAACTGGGAAGCGGACTTTCTCAGTCGACACACCATTCGAGTAACCAAATGGGCTCTACACCCGGAAGTATTTCAGACTCTAGTAGACAAGTTAGCGGTTGCCAGAGATAGATCTCATGGCGTCCAGTCTGAACAACAAAGTTCCGGCTAAGGGTCAAGATCAAAAAACTCCGGAGCGATCGTTGTGGATGCACTGTCAGTGAAATGGGAATTTCATCTGGCATATCTGTTTCCTCCAATCTCCCTGCTACCCAGGGTGGTAAGGAAAATAAAGCAAGCAAGGGGTGCCGTGATTCTAATAGCTCCGGCTTGGCCCTGAAGGCATTGGTACATAGATCAGCAGAGGATGTCGATGGATGCTCCAATTCTGCTCCCTCAATGTCCAGATCTACTAATGCAGGGTCCTTGTTATCACAGGCATCTGGATTGGCTGTCTTTGACGGCGTGTCTGTTGAAACCTCTATCCTGAAGTCAAGCGGATTCTCACAACAGGTAATTCAAACAATGCTCAGAGCAAGGAAACCCTCCTATGCTCGCATTTATCGCCGAATATGGCAAGCCTATATTCATTGGTGCAGTGAAAGAAATATGGATCCAAGATCTTTCAGAGTATCCAGAATCTTAGATTTCCTTCAGGCAGGAATGGATAAGGGTTTGAAGATGGCTTCCTTGAGAGTTCAAGTTTCAGCATTGACTGTATGGTTTCAAAAGAAAATTGCCACTTTACAGGATGTGCGTACTTTTTTCCAGGCATGCTGCGCATTCAACCACCTTTTGTTCCTCCTGCAGTACCTTGGGATTTAAGTCTGGTCCTGAAAGCCCTTCAAGGGGCTCCGTTTGAACCACTTAAGAAAGTGGATCTTAAATGGTTGACAGCTAAAGTACTCTTTCTACTGACTATGACATCAGCAAGAAGAGTATCATATTTAGGAGCGCTGTCATGTAAATCTCCTTTTCTGATTTTTTTATCCAGATTAAGCAGTTCTCAGAACTAGGTCTGGTTATCTTCCTAAGGTGGTATCTAAGTTTCACATTAACAAAGAAATTGTAGTCCCGGCTTTTCAGGTATTGGGACCTTCTGCGGGAGAAGTGTCGCTGGACGTAGTCCGGGCATTAAGAATTTACGTAGATCGTACCAGTGCCATCAGAAAGACAGATTCTCTCTTCAGTCTCTACGGATTTCACAAGAGGGGATGGCCTGCTATTAAACAGACGCTAGCAAGATGGCTTCGAATGACGATTTCAGAAGCATACTCTCGAGCTGATCTCCCTGTTCCGGCTAATGTCTCTGCTTACTCTACACGTAAGGTAGGTCCTTCATGGACAGCACAACATGGTGCTTCAGCAGAACAGATATGTAAGGCAGCCACATGGTCTTCCATGAACACTTTCATTAGACATTATGCCTTGGATACTTTTGCCTCTCATGACGCTGAATTCGTGCGAAAGGTTCTCCTGTCTAATCAGGAGCGTCCCTACCACAAAAAATTGCTTTGGGAAGTCCCAATGTTATCCTGTTGATAACCTGTGGACCCTGCCGGAGAAATATACGTTATGGTAAGAACTTACCGTTGATAATGGTATTTCTCCTATGTCCACAGGTTTCCACAGGGATCCCACCCTGACGCACCTGATTTGAGAATCTTTATACTCACTAAACTTCTTCCCTCATGCATGAACGGATGTGCATGTGTGTTCTTCTCACCTGAATAGGGTTCTACATAATGCTCCTGCCTAAATGCTTTGGAAACAACTGAGTCGGTGGGCGGGATTATATGGATGAGCCCGTTGTATCCTGGGAGGCCAGAAAGCTTGTGATCGTTTGGTGCCAATCCGCTGTCGCTCCATCATATCCCAATGTTATCCTGTGGACATAGGAGAAATACAGTTATCAACGGTAATAGGAGAAATACCGTTATCAACGGTACGTCCTTACCATAACGTATATATATATGCAAGTATACCTGGCCAATAAAGTTGATTCTGATACTGTCCCGGTGCCAGCAGTAGTTATTTCAGCTGAAATCCTTACAGATGGGTCTACATTTATCTTGACCTTTAGTAGGATTAACTGAGACTGGCCAGTCGGACTTAATCCCCTCCTTTAATGACTTAATCCCCTGCTGTATTGTTCTCTGTATTGTATTGCAGATTAAGGGTTTATGCTAATAAATCATGTTGTGACTAGGTGCAGAAAACTAGTCAAGATAATGGTGGTGATATCAAAAGAAAAAATGGGAGACTGCGCTCACTGGTGGGGGAGAGAAATGTAGGGAATTGGTGCTGCTAGACCTGGAGGTGTCCAACCTCCTACTGAATTATGAATTGGATATGGTTCGCGCACTCAGATGTGAGGATGTGTGTGAAGATTTGAAGGCTGAGAGGAGGGGGGAGGGGGAGGAATATTGATTTAGTCAATGACTGTGTGTGAAATGATTAAAGAAATGAGGACTATGGGGGTCATTCCGAGTTGTTCGCTCGCAAGCTGCTTTTAGCAGCTTTGCACACGCTAAGCCGCCGCCTACTGGGAGTGAATCTTAGCTTATCAAAATTGCGTACGAAAGATTAGCAGAATTGCGAATAGACACTTCTTAGCAGTTTCTGAGTAGCTCCAGACTTACTCGGCATCTGCGATCAGTTCAGTCAGTTTCGTTCCTGGTTTGACGTCACAAACACACCCAGCGTTCGCTCAGACACTCCTCCGTTTCTCCAGCCACTCCCGCGTTTTTCCCAGAAACGGTAGCGTTTTTTCACACACACCCATAAAACGGCCTGTTTCCGCCCAGAAACACCCACTTCCTGTCAATCACATTATGATCACCAGAACGAATAAAAAACCTCGTAATGCCGTGAGTAAAATACCTAACTGCATAGCAAATTTACTTGGTGCAGTCGCACTGCGAACATTGCGCATGCGCATTAGCGACTAATTGCTCCGTTGCGAGAAAAAAATACAGAGCGAACAACTCGGAATGACCCCCCATGTTTGTACTGATTTAAGATAATGGTGGACCCATCTGTATATGCATGCACAGGTCCCACAGCACTTGGTAAGAAACACAGCAAGAAGCGGCAGGTAAACTGCAATGCTTCGATATTAATATCGTCATAATGTGGCTGATGATGATATTAATATTAATAAATATCGAAACATTGCAGTTTACCTGCCGCTTCTTGTTGTGTTTCTTACCAAGTGAAGCGGGACCTGTGCATGCGTGTAACATACACTGATCAAAAAAATAAAGGGAACACTAAAATAACACATCCTAGATCTGAATGAATGAAATATTCTTATTAAATACTTTGTTCTTTACATAGTTGAATGTGCTGACAACAAAATCACACAAAAAATATCAATGGAAATCAAATTTATCAACCCATATAGGTCTGGATTCGGAGTCACACTCAAAATTAAAGTGGAAAAACACTACAGGCTGATCCAACTTTGATGTAATGTCCTTAAAACAAGTCAAAATGAGGCTCTGTAGTGTGTGTGGCATCCACGTGCCTGTATGACCTCCCTACAATGCCTGGGCATGCTCCTGATGAGGTGGCGGATGGTCTCCTGAGGGATCTCCTCCCAGTTGAACAAAAAGAGAATGGGGTTGTACTGCTAGGTGCACTAAATTAAGATAAAATTTAACTTTTATTATTATATTGTATTAAAAGACCGATATTTCGGACCGTGTGCGAAAAATAGGGTTAAAAATTGAATAAAGAATCCAACTATGTGCTCAAAGATATAGACGTGATAAGAAGTAAAAAATGTGTCTGCTCCTCTGATTGCACTGACTCTCTATTAGGGTGTTTTGAAATATATTTAATGTATTTAACATATGTTATATACCCTTGATAGAGAAAAGACCCAATCACTTGTATTTTAAGGGTACCGATCCTTTTATAACCCACCATATATTGGGTAGAGATGTGTTATATCGGGTAAGAATAGACTCCGTTATTTCTATTAATCCCACTTATTACAGTTGTCTATATTAGTTGGGTATTTTAGAATTCAAATTTTAGCGTGAGATACCAGATGTTCATTTGCCATAATGGTAGGATGCCAATTGCTATCTATAAAGTCGACTGCTGCAGATTCACAGACTGCTATTCCTGCGTCAGTAAAAAGAGATATACGCGGGAATTTATATGCTAATATGCTAAGTCTCGGGACTGGTCACAATGTGCCCCACACCCCACAGACCCACAAATATTGTGTATCACTTCACATGAACAGTGCCCTAGTAATTCTACTGTAACGACTGATACAGGTAAAAATATTGATGACACTGACAACACTGGGCAGATGACAGTATCTGTATGTATTCATTAAACCTCTATCCCATGAATTGCTGGTATTGTGTTTTCTTATATTACTGGTGTGAGTATTCTATACATATGATACGTCTATTGTTGTTTATGACACAAAATAAACTGCCACAGACACACAGACCATTGAGCCCGTCTGATAGTTATTTATAACGCAAATTACACTGCTGCAGACATATAGACCATTAAGCCTGTATCAATTGCGGCTGTATGTACAGAGAGCCCTGTATAGTGTGTTAGTGAATCACACAATGACTATGAATTGCCCAGTGCTTTATTGGTGTATATCTCCTTTATACTGATTCACATTAATATTGCCCTGGTATTTATATAATGATAGGCTGTTTTGGATATCCTAAAATTTAACAAGGGCAGTGATGGTAATCAGTATGCAGAATCTGCACACAGGACAATTCTGATATATGTGATTGATCAAGCTAGATTGTTCAGCAATCACCGGCCACTGGCCATTGTCAGTTGTGTAACTTTGTATTGCAAGGGACCGTGTATGCTCATGTAACAAATTCCTATGTTTATATAATACTGCTGCACCAGATCCGTGAGTTGATCCACAATGATCTCATTGACAGTATATTTATTGTTCCTGATACTATGCTGTTGTAATAGATCAAGGAATGACTGTGGGGTACCCTGTGCCTATTGGATCTAAATCTCCTCAATATTGATTTTTATGCATATTGCCCTGCCAATTATGTAGTGTCAAATTGTCTTGAGTGCCATAGAAATTGTCAGGAGCAATGATAATATAATATGCACATGGGACACGTCCAATATGTGTTGTGAGGCAAACTAAAATCCTACACATGCACAGACCGCTGTGCCTGCACTGAAATTCTACATATGCACAGACCACTGAGCCTGCACTGAAATTCTACACATACATAGACCGCTAAGCCTGCATCTGCTGGAGGCTGTGTATGCAGATCGATGTATAAATTTGTATGACAATTAAATATAAAGGTGTGATATCGCACCAAGAATCTATAGATAAATCAGCATTAATCTGATATGAAGCCCTGAAAAAGCTAGTTGCGAAATGCGCGCATCGGCATTGTAGTCTGCTCCGATGCTCTTGCACTGACTAATTATTGAATTTCTTTTGATGTTTATTGGGGTTCCGTGAAACTTGTCTATACTATATATTGGGCTATCAGAGCACTGCACAGCGAACACGGGCACATCCGTGGGTCGGACAAATGCCGACCATAAGCTGATGCAGCTGTGATACCCATAATAATATACTTTATATTTTTAATATACATTGGGGTATTGGAGTGCTGCACAGTGAACACGGGAATACCCGTGGGTCGGACAAACGCTGACTAAAAGTTGATGCCAATATTGATTAGTATTAATACTGCTAGAGTACTGTTACCTACGTCAGGATTAGACTTTAACATACTAGAGAGAGTGTGATAGTGGTGTAGTTCTAAGCACCAGAAATTAGAAAATAATCTGCATATCAGATTAATGCTGATTTATCTATAGATTCTTGGTGCGATATCACACCTTTATATTTAATTGTCATACAAATTTATACATCGATCTGCATACACCGCCTCCAGCAGATGCAGGCTTAGCGGTCTATGTATGTGTAGAATTTCAGTGCAGGCTCAGTGGTCTGTGCATATGTAGAATTTCAGTGCAGGCACAGCGGTCTGGGCATGTGTAGGATTTTAGTTTGCCTCACAACACATATTGGACGTGTCCCATGTGCATATTATATTATCATTGCTCCTGACAATTTCTATGGCACTCAAGACAATTTGACACTACATAATTGGCAGGGCAATATGCATAAAAATCAATATTGAGGAGATTTAGATCCAATAGGCACAGGGTACCCCACAGTCATTCCTTGATCTATTACAACAGCATAGTATCAGGAACAATAAATATACTGTCAATGAGATCATTGTGGATCAACTCACGGATCTGGTGCAGCAGTATTATATAAACATAGGAATTTGTTACATGAGCATACACGGTCCCTTGCAATACAAAGTTACACAACTGACAATGGCCAGTGGCCGGTGATTGCTGAACAATCTAGCTTGATCAATCACATATATCAGAATTGTCCTGTGTGCAGATTCTGCATACTGATTACCATCACTGCCCTTGTTAAATTTTAGGATATCCAAAACAGCCTATCATTATATAAATACCAGGGCAATATTAATGTGAATCAGTATAAAGGAGATATACACCAATAAAGCACTGGGCAATTCATAGTCATTGTGTGATTCACTAACACACTATACAGGGCTCTCTGTACATACAGCCGCAATTGATACAGGCTTAATGGTCTATATGTTAGAGATGAGCGGGTTCGGTTTCTTTGAATCCGAACCCGCACGAACTTCACTTTTTTTTCCACGGGTCCGAGCGACTCGGATCTTCCCGCCTTGCTCGGTTAACCCGAGCGCGCCCGAACGTCATCATGACGCTGTCGGATTCTCGCGAGGCTCGGATTCTATCGCGAGACTCGGATTCTATATAAGGAGCCGCGCGTCGCCGCCATTTTCACTCGTGCATTGAGATTGATAGGGAGAGGACGTGTCTGGCGTCCTCTCCATTAGAATAGAGATAGATAGATTAGATAGAGAGAGATTGTGCAGAGTCGCAGACAGAGTTAGTTTACCACAGTCAGTGACCAGTGCAGTTGCTAGTTAACTTTTATTTAATATAATATATCCGTTCACTTCTCTCTGCTATATCCGTTCTCTGCCTGAAAAAAAAAACGATACACAGCACAGTCAGTCACACAGTGTGACTCAGTCTGTGTGCACTCAGCTCAGCCCAGTGTGCTGCACAGTCATCAATGTATAAATTAAAAGCTTATAATTAATTGTGGGGGAGACTGGGGAGCACTGCAGGTTGTTAGCAGGAGCCAGGAGTACAATTATATTAATTAACAGTGCACACTTTTGCTGCAGGAGTGGTGACCAGTGCCTGACCACCAGTATAGTATTGTTGTATACTACTAATATCTCTTTAAATATCAACCAGTCTATATTAGCAGCAGACACAGTACAGTGCGGTAGTTCACGGCTGTGGCTACCTCTGTGTCGGCACACGGCAGGCAGTCCGTCCGACCAGAATTGTATTATTTATTATTATATACCTACCACCTAACCGTGGTTTTTTTTTCATTCTTTATACCGTCATAGTGTCATCCTAATTGTTACGAGTATACTACTATCTCTTTATCAACCAGTGTACAGTGCGGTAGTTCACGGCTGTGGCTACCTCTGTGTCGGCACACGGCAGGCAGTCCGTCCGACCAGAATTGTATTATTTATTATTATATACCTACCACCTAACCGTGGTTTTTTTTTCATTCTTTATACCGTCATAGTGTCATCCTAATTGTTACGAGTATACTACTATCTCTTTATCAACCAGTGTACAGTGCGGTAGTTCACGGCTGTGGCTACCTCTGTGTCGGCACACGGCAGGCAGTCCGTCCGACCAGAATTGTATTATTTATTATTATATACCTACCACCTAACCGTGGTTTTTTTTTCATTCTTTATACCGTCATAGTGTCATCCTAATTGTTACGAGTATACTACTATCTCTTTATCAACCAGTGTACAGTGCGGTAGTTCACGGCTGTGGCTACCTCTGTGTCGGCACACGGCAGGCAGTCCGTCCGACCAGAATTGTATTATTTATTATTATATACCTACCACCTAACCGTGGTTTTTTTTTCATTCTTTATACCGTCATAGTGTCATCCTAATTCTTACGAGTATACTACTATCTCTTTATCAACCAGTGTACAGTGCGGTAGTTCACGGCTGTGGCTACCTCTGTGTCGGCACACGGCAGGCAGTCCGTCCGACCAGAATTGTATTATTTATTATTATATACCTACCACCTAACCGTGGTTTTTTTTTCATTCTTTATACCGTCATAGTGTCATCCTAATTGTTACGAGTATACTACTATCTCTTTATCAACCAGTGTACAGTGCGGTAGTTCACGGCTGTGGCTACCTCTGTGTCGGCAGTCGGCAGGCAGTCCGTCCATCCATAATTGTATTATTATTATAATATATACCACCTAACCGTGGTTTTTTTTTCATTCTTTATACCGTCATAGTGTCATACTAGTTGTTACGAGTATACTACTATCTCTTTATCAACCAGTGTACAGTGCGGTAGTTCACGGCTGTGGCTACCTCTGTGTCGGCAGTCGGCAGGCAGTCCGTCCATCCATAATTGTATTATTATTATAATATATACCACCTAACTGTGGTTTTTTTTGCATTCTTTATACCGTCGTCATAGTGTCATACTAGTTGTTACGAGTATACTACTATCTCTTTATCAACCAGTGTACAGTGCGGTAGTTCACGGCTGTGGCTACCTCTGTGTCGGCAGTCGGCAGGCAGTCCGTCCATCCATAATTGTATTATTATTATAATATATACCACCTAACTGTGGTTTTTTTTGCATTCTTTATACCGTCGTCATAGTGTCATACTAGTTGTTACGAGTATACTACTATCTCTTTATCAACCAGTGTACAGTGCGGTAGTTCACGGCTGTGGCTACCTCTGTGTCGGCAGTCGGCAGGCAGTCCGTCCATCCATAATTGTATTATTATTATAATATATACCACCTAACTGTGGTTTTTTTTGCATTCTTTATACCGTCGTCATAGTGTCATACTAGTTGTTACGAGTATACTACTATCTCTTTATCAACCAGTGTACAGTGCGGTAGTTCACGGCTGTGGCTACCTCTGTGTCGGCAGTCGGCAGGCAGTCCGTCCATCCATAATTGTATTATTATTATAATATATACCACCTAACCGTGGTTTTTTTTTCATTCTTTATACCGTCGTCATAGTGTCATACTAGTTGTTACGAGTATACTACTATCTCTTTATCAACCAGTGTACAGTGCGGTAGTTCACGGCTGTGGCTACCTCTGTGTCGGCAGTCGGCAGGCAGTCCGTCCATCCATAATTGTATTATTATTATAATATATACCACCTAACCGTGGTTTTTTTTGCATTCTTTATACCGTCGTCATAGTGTCATACTAGTTGTTACGAGTATACTACTATCTCTTTATCAACCAGTGTACAGTGCGGTAGTTCACGGCTGTGGCTACCTCTGTGTCGGCAGTCGGCAGGCAGTCCGTCCATCCATAATTGTATTATTATTATAATATATACCACCTAACCGTGGTTTTTTTTTCATTCTTTATACCGTCGTCATAGTGTCATACTAGTTGTTACGAGTATACTACTATCTCTTTATCAACCAGTGTACAGTGCGGTAGTTCACGGCTGTGGCTACCTCTGTGTCGGCAGTCGGCAGGCAGTCCGTCCATCCATAATTGTATTATTATTATAATATATACCACCTAACCGTGGTTTTTTTTTCATTCTTTATACCGTCGTCATAGTGTCATACTAGTTGTTACGAGTATACTACTATCTCTTTATCAACCAGTGTACAGTGCGGTAGTTCACGGCTGTGGCTACCTCTGTGTCGGCAGTCGGCAGGCAGTCCGTCCATCCATAATTGTATTATTATTATAATATATACCACCTAACCGTGGTTTTTTTTTCATTCTTTATACCGTCGTCATAGTGTCATACTAGTTGTTACGAGTATACTACTATCTCTTTATCAACCAGTGTACAGTGCGGTAGTTCACGGCTGTGGCTACCTCTGTGTCGGCAGTCGGCAGGCAGTCCGTCCATCCATAATTGTATTATTATTATAATATATACCACCTAACCGTGGTTTTTTTATACCACCTAACCGTGGCAGTCCGTCCATAATTGTATACTAGTATCCAATCCATCCATCTCCATTGTTTACCTGAGGTGCCTTTTAGTTCTGCCTATAAAATATGGAGAACAAAAAAGTTGAGGTTCCAAAATTAGGGAAAGATCAAGATCCACTTCCACCTCGTGCTGAAGCTGCTGCCACTAGTCATGGCCGAGACGATGAAATGCCAGCAACGTCGTCTGCCAAGGCCGATGCCCAATGTCATAGTACAGAGCATGTCAAATCCAAAACACCAAATATCAGAAAAAAAAGGACTCCAAAACCTAAAATAAAATTGTCGGAGGAGAAGCGTAAACTTGCCAATATGCCATTTACCACACGGAGTGGCAAGGAACGGCTGAGGCCCTGGCCTATGTTCATGGCTAGTGGTTCAGCTTCACATGAGGATGGAAGCACTCAGCCTCTCGCTAGAAAACTGAAAAGACTCAAGCTGGCAAAAGCACCGCAAAGAACTGTGCGTTCTTTGAAATCCCAAATCCACAAGGAGAGTCCAATTGTGTCGTTTGCGATGCCTGACCTTCCCAACACTGGACGTGAAGAGCATGCGCCTTCCACTATTTGCATGCCCCCTGCAAGTGCTGGAAGGAGCACCCGCAGTCCAGTTCCTGATAGTCAGATTGAAGATGTCAGTGTTGAAGTACACCAGGATGAGGAGGATATGGGTGTTGCTGGCGCTGGGGAGGAAATTGACCAGGAGGATTCTGATGGTGAGGTGGTTTGTTTAAGTCAGGCACCCGGGGAGACACCTGTTGTCCGTGGGAGGAATATGGCCGTTGACATGCCAGGTGAAAATACCAAAAAAATCAGCTCTTCGGTGTGGAGGTATTTCACCAGAAATGCGGACAACAGGTGTCAAGCCGTGTGTTCCCTTTGTCAAGCTGTAATAAGTAGGGGTAAGGACGTTAACCACCTCGGAACATCCTCCCTTATACGTCACCTGCAGCGCATTCATAATAAGTCAGTGACAAGTTCAAAAACTTTGGGTGACAGCGGAAGCAGTCCACTGACCAGTAAATCCCTTCCTCTTGTAACCAAGCTCACGCAAACCACCCCACCAACTCCCTCAGTGTCAATTTCCTCCTTCCCCAGGAATGCCAATAGTCCTGCAGGCCATGTCACTGGCAAGTCTGACGAGTCCTCTCCTGCCTGGGATTCCTCCGATGCATCCTTGCGTGTAACGCCTACTGCTGCTGGCGCTGCTGTTGTTGCCGCTGGGAGTCGATGGTCATCCCAGAGGGGAAGTCGTAAGCCCACTTGTACTACTTCCAGTAAGCAATTGACTGTTCAACAGTCCTTTGCGAGGAAGATGAAATATCACAGCAGTCATCCTACTGCAAAGCGGATAACTGAGTCCTTGACAACTATGTTGGTGTTAGACGTGCGTCCGGTATCCGCCGTTAGTTCACAGGGAACTAGACAATTTATTGAGGCAGTGTGCCCCCGTTACCAAATACCATCTAGGTTCCACTTCTCTAGGCAGGCGATACCGAGAATGTACACGGACGTCAGAAAAAGACTCACCAGTCTCCTAAAAAATGCAGTTGTACCCAATGTCCACTTAACCACGGACATGTGGACAAGTGGAGCAGGGCAGGGTCAGGACTATATGACTGTGACAGCCCACTGGGTAGATGTATGGACTCCCGCCGCAAGAACAGCAGCGGCGGCACCAGTAGCAGCATCTCGCAAACGCCAACTCTTTCCTAGGCAGGCTACGCTTTGTATCACCGCTTTCCAGAATACGCACACAGCTGAAAACCTCTTACGGCAACTGAGGAAGATCATCGCGGAATGGCTTACCCCAATTGGACTCTCCTGTGGATTTGTGGCATCGGACAACGCCAGCAATATTGTGTGTGCATTAAATATGGGCAAATTCCAGCACGTCCCATGTTTTGCACATACCTTGAATTTGGTGGTGCAGAATTTTTTAAAAAACGACAGGGGCGTGCAAGAGATGCTGTCGGTGGCCAGAAAAATTGCGGGACACTTTCGGCGTACAGGCACCACGTACAGAAGACTGGAGCACCACCAAAAACTACTGAACCTGCCCTGCCATCATCTGAAGCAAGAAGTGGTAACGAGGTGGAATTCAACCCTCTAAATGCTTCAGAGGTTGGAGGAGCAGCAAAAGGCCATTCAAGCCTATACAATTGAGCACGATATAGGAGATGGAATGCACCTGTCTCAAGTGCAGTGGAGAATGATTTCAACGTTGTGCAAGGTTCTGATGCCCTTTGAACTTGCCACACGTGAAGTCAGTTCAGACACTGCCAGCCTGAGTCAGGTCATTCCCCTCATCAGGCTTTTGCAGAAGAAGCTGGAGGCATTGAAGAAGGAGCTAACACGGAGCGATTCCGCTAGGCATGTGGGACTTGTGGATGCAGCCCTTAATTCGCTTAACAAGGATTCACGGGTGGTCAATCTGTTGAAATCAGAGCACTACATTTTGGCCACCGTGCTCGATCCTAGATTTAAAGCCTACCTTGGATCTCTCTTTCCGGCAGACACAGGTCTGCTGGGGTTGAAAGACCTGCTGGTGACAAAATTGTCAAGTCAAGCGGAACGCGACCTGTCAACATCTCCTCCTTCACATTCTCCCGCAACTGGGGGTGCGAGGAAAAGGCTCAGAATTCCGAGCCCACCCGCTGGCGGTGATGCAGGGCAGTCTGGAGCGACTGCTGATGCTGACATCTGGTCCGGACTGAAGGACCTGCCAACGATTACGGACATGTCGTCTACTGTCACTGCATATGATTCTCTCAACATTGATAGAATGGTGGAGGATTATATGAGTGACCGCATCCAAGTAGGCACGTCACACAGTCCGTACTTATACTGGCAGGAAAAAGAGGCAATTTGGAGGCCCTTGCACAAACTGGCTTTATTCTACCTAAGTTGCCCTCCCACAAGTGTGTACTCCGAAAGAGTGTTTAGTGCCGCCGCTCACCTTGTCAGCAATCGGCGTACGAGGTTACATCCAGAAAATGTGGAGAAGATGATGTTCATTAAAATGAATTATAATCAATTCCTCCGCGGAGACATTGACCAGCAGCAATTGCCTCCACAAAGTACACAGGGAGCTGAGATGGTGGATTCCAGTGGGGACGAATTGATAATCTGTGAGGAGGGGGATGTACACGGTGATATATCGGAGGGTGAAGATGAGGTGGACATCTTGCCTCTGTAGAGCCAGTTTGTGCAAGGAGAGATTAATTGCTTCTTTTTTGGGGGGGGTCCAAACCAACCCGTCATATCAGTCACAGTCGTGTGGCAGACCCTGTCACTGAAATGATGGGTTGGTTAAAGTGTGCATGTCCTGTTTTGTTTATACAACATAAGGGTGGGTGGGAGGGCCCAAGGATAATTCCATCTTGCACCTCTTTTTTCTTTTCTTTTTCTTTGCATCATGTGCTGATTGGGGAGGGTTTTTTGGAAGGGACATCCTGCGTGACACTGCAGTGCCACTCCTAGATGGGCCCGGTGTTTGTGTCGGCCACTAGGGTCGCTAATCTTACTCACACAGCTACCTCATTGCGCCTCTTTTTTTCTTTGCGTCATGTGCTGTTTGGGGAGGGTTTTTTGGAAGGGACATCCTGCGTGACACTGCAGTGCCACTCCTAGATGGGCCCGGTGTTTGTGTCGGCCACTAGGGTCGCTAATCTTACTCACACAGTCAGCTACCTCATTGCGCCTCTTTTTTTCTTTGCGTCATGTGCTGTTTGGGGAGGGTTTTTTGGAAGGGCCATCCTGCGTGACACTGCAGTGCCACTCCTAGATGGGCCCGGTGTTTGTGTCGGCCACTAGGGTCGCTAATCTTACTCACACAGCTACCTCATTGCGCCTCTTTTTTTCTTTGCGTCATGTGCTGTTTGGGGAGGGTTTTTTGGAAGGGCCATCCTGCGTGACACTGCAGTGCCACTCCTAGATGGGCCCGGTGTTTGTGTCGGCCACTAGGGTCGCTAATCTTACTCACACAGCTACCTCATTGCGCCTCTTTTTTTCTTTGCGTCATGTGCTGTTTGGGGAGGGTTTTTTGGAAGGGACATCCTGCGTGACACTGCAGTGCCACTCCTAGATGGGCCCGGTGTTTGTGTCGGCCACTAGGGTCGCTTATCTTACTCACACAGCGACCTCGGTGCAAATTTTAGGACTAAAAATAATATTGTGAGGTGTGAGGTATTCAGAATAGACTGAAAATGAGTGTAAATTATGGTTTTTGAGGTTAATAATACTTTGGGATCAAAATGACCCCCAAATTCTATGATTTAAGCTGTTTTTTAGTGTTTTTGGAAAAAAACACCCGAATCCAAAACACACCCGAATCCGACAAAAATAATTCGGTGAGGTTTTGCCAAAACGCGTTCGAACCCAAAACACGGCCGCGGAACCGAACCCAAAACCAAAACACAAAACCCAAAAAATTTCAGGCGCTCATCTCTACTATATGTCTGCAGCAGTGTAATTTGCGTTATAAATAACTATCAGACGGGCTCAATGGTCTGTGTGTCTGTGGCAGTTTATTTCGTGTCATAAACAACAATAGACGTATCATATGTATAGAATACTCACACCAGTAATATAAGAAAACACAATACCAGCAATTCATGGGATAGAGGTTTAATGAATACATACAGATACTGTCATCTGCCCAGTGTTGTCAGTGTCATCAATATTTTTACCTGTATCAGTCGTTACAGTAGAATTACTAGGGCACCGTTCATGTGAAGTGATACACAATATTTGTGGGTCTGTGGGGTGTGGGGCACATTGTGACCAGTCCCGAGACTTAGCATATTAGCATATAAATTCCCGCGTATATCTCTTTTTACTGACGCAGGAATAGCAGTCTGTGAATCTGCAGCAGTCGACTTTATAGATAGCAATTGGCATCCTACCATTATGGCAAATGAACATCTGGTATCTCACGCTAAAATTTGAATTCTAAAATACCCAACTAATATAGACAACTGTAATAAGTGGGATTAATAGAAATAACGGAGTCTATTCTTACCCGATATAACACATCTCTACCCAATATATGGTGGGTTATAAAAGGATCGGTACCCTTAAAATACAAGTGATTGGGTCTTTTCTCTATCAAGGGTATATAACATATGTTAAATACATTAAATATATTTCAAAACACCCTAATAGAGAGTCAGTGCAATCAGAGGAGCAGACACATTTTTTACTTCTTATCACGTCTATATCTTTGAGCACATAGTTGGATTCTTTATTCAATTTTTAACCCTATTTTTCGCACACGGTCCGAAATATCGGTCTTTTAATACAATATAATAATAAAAGTTAAATTTTATCTTAATTTAGTGCACCTAGCAGTACAACCCCATTCTCTTTTTGTTCAACAGGTGTTATACATGGTTGTCTTAGGTAGCACCCCCGATACGAGATTATAGGATCTTTCCAGACATTATAATCGGGGTTCTGTTCAGATATCCTATATGGCATTTGGAGAGTGCAGATTTTTCTTTGTTTCTTGTTGTCGGATCTCCTCCCAGACCTGGACTAAAGCATCAGCCAACTCCTGGACAGTCTGCGGTGCAACATGGCGTTGGTGGATGGAGCAAGACATGATGTCCCAGATGTGCTCAATTGGATTCAGGTCTGGGGAACGGGCGGGCCAGTCCATAGCATCAATGCCTTCGTCTTGCAGGAACTGCTGACACACTCCAGCCACATGAGGTCTAGCATTGTCTTGCATTAGGAGGAACCCAGGGCCAACCGCACCAGCATATGGTCTCACAAGGGGTCTCAGGATCTCATCTCGGTACCTAATGGCAGTCAGGCTACCTCTGGCGAGCACATGGAGGGCTGTGCAGCCCCCCAAAGAAATGCCACCCCACACCATTACTGACCCACTGCCAAATCGGTCATGCTGGAGGATGTTGCAGGCAGCAGAACGTTCTCCTTGGCGTCTCCAGACTCTGTCACATGTGCTCAGTAAGAACCTGCTTTCATCTGTGAAGAGCACAGGTTGCCAGTGGCGAATTTGCCAATCTTGGTGTTCTCTGGCAAATGTCAAATGTCCTGTACGGTGTTGGGCTGTAAGCACAACCCCCACCTGTGGACGTCAGGCCCTCATATCACCCTCATGGAGTCTGTTTCTGATCGTTTGAGTAGACACATGCACATTTGTGGCAGCTCTGGCAGTACTCCTCCTGTTCCTCCTTGCACAAAGGCGGAGGTAGCGGTCCTGGTGCTGGGTTGTTGCCCTCCTACGGCCTCCTCCACATCTCCTGATGTACTGGCCTGTCTCCTGGTAGCGCCTCCATGCTCTGGACACTACGCTGACAGACACAGCAAACCTTCTTGCCACAGCTCACATTGATGTGCCATTCTGGATGAGCTGCACTACCTGAGCCACTTGTGTGGGTTATAAACTCCGTCTCATGCTACCACTAGAGTGAAAGCACCGCCAGCTTTCAAGTGACCAAAACATCAGCCAGAAAGCATAGGAGCTGAGAAGTGGTCTGTGGTCACCACCTGCAGAACAACTCCTTTATTGGGGGTGTCTTGCTAATTGCCTATAATTGCCTACTCCATTTGCACAACAGCATGTGAAATTGATTGTCAATCAGTGTTGCTTTCTAAGTGGACAGTTTGATTTCACAGAAGTGTGATTGACTTGGAGTTACATTGTGTTGTTTAAGTGTTCCCTTTATTTTTTTGAGCAGTGTATATATAGTGGTCTTGCAGGTGCGGCACTCAAAGCATACTTTCTATTAAAAAGCACAGAGGCGCCCCTGTGCCTTTTATTGACAGTATGCTCTGAGTGCCACACCTGCAAGACACTATCTACTCCCTTGTGAGGGCACTATATATATATATATATATATATATATAGAGAGAGAGAGAGAGAGAGAGAGAGAGAGAGAGAGAGAAAAGCAGCGGCACTCAGAGACGACGTCAGAGGATATTAGCTGATATGGGCTGCAAATTTTGCTGTCCTGCAATCAGATTGTCACCGCCTACAGGGGGAGTGTAAATTTGCCGTGCAAGTGTGCGTTCCTATGTGTAGCTGAGCTGCAAAAAAACACTTTGTGTGGTCTGTGAGTAACCCAGGACTTACTTTTCCAGTGCGATAAGAAGAGGCTGATTGGATGTCAGACAGCCTCCCTAAAAACGCTTGAGCACGCCTGCGTTTTCCAGAACACTCCCAGTAAACACTCAGTTGCCACCCACAAATGGCCTCTTCCTGTCAATCACCTTGCGAACGCCCATGCGATCAGATTTTTTGCACCATCCTGTCGCTGACAGTGATGCCCGTTGTTGTTGTCCGACGCACATGCGCAGTTAGGATCTGATCGCCTGCTGTGCAAAAATGCACAGCAGCGATCAGATATGAATTACCCCCATAGTGCATTGAATCCATCACATCAATCCAACATTTCGGGGCAGTGGCGCCCCTATGTTAAGGTGATACAAAGTGAATACGTGCAGTAAAACATACTTTTATACAGGAGAAGACCCGCCAGCGGGATGTACCGTGGAGATTGGGGGAGGGAACAGCTATCATCCCGGCTCCTGTGTGCAGCGTCATTACGTAGGCATGCACGGCACCCATGGCAATCGAGTCTCCCCGGCAACCAGACGCTGGGCAGCCAAGACTTACGCGGTGTGCACCGTGGACATGGCAGTCAGAGGCCGTGCGGCTGGCCAATGTACTGCATAAACAAAGTACCATTAATAAACTTATGACGGTGGACTGGAAACCAGGCTTTTTGTTAGTAACCGCTGACGTCACTTCTTTGTACACTATAATAAATCATGATCAGGGTTTGGCAGCGACCAGATATTTCCTTGAACGTTGAATATGACCAATGAAAGGAGAGATTTTGTGTTGGATGGTATCTCACTTATCTTGAGGAATATTTTTTTCTGGTATAATTAGTTTATTTGCAGTTAACAGGGACCGCTATGGGCACCAGACTGGCACGGAGTTATGCCAACTTATTCATGGCCCACTGGGAGGAGCATAATGTTTGGAGTGGCCATGAATACGGTGCCAGTCTGGTGTCCTGGGTCCGATACAACGACGACATCCTCTTCATATGGGGAGGTGATAGAGCCTCTTTGGATGTCTTCTATTTGTATCTGAATGATAATCAGTCGAATATAAAACTTACGTTTGATATTAGTGAGAAAGAAGTGAATTTTTTGGATTTGCATATTTACATAGAAGATTCTAAGATCAAGACGAGCAATTATATTAAAGCAACAGACTGTAATTCGTTCATAGAGTCTACAAGTAACCATCATGTAAATTGGATACAAAGTATACCAATGAGTCAATTTCAAAGAATTCGACGTAACTGTACTGACATAGAAACATAACATCACCATGCCCTAACATTGAGCAATCAATTTAAGGAGAAGGGATATAACGATAATATTGTAGCAACAGCTATGAAGTGTGGGGCAGATATGAATCGTGACGATATGTTAAGGAAGGAATGTAGAACAGTAAGGAAACCTAATGGCATTCCTTTTGTTACTGAATATAATAGCCAATATAGGCAAATAGAAAAAATAATTAAGAAGCATTGGTGTATCCTTGAACGGGACCCATTGCTTACTAAGCATATATCAAAAAATCCTTCTTTCACTTATCGACGGGCGAATAGTATTAAGGATGAAATAGGTAGGAGTATGATAATGCCATGTAAGATGACCACCAGGATAAAGTCAAAGGGTTTTTTTCCGTTGTGGAATATGCATTATGTGTAAAGCACGTAAGAGTACTAACAGTAAGATTACGGAATATAGATACACTCAAAATAATAAGATCTATCAAATTAGAGATTTTATCACATGCGATACAGCTAATTGTGTTTGTTTATTTATTAGAATGCTCATGCGGCTCACAATATGTGGGACGGACTACACGCCCACTAAAAATACGGATGGCAGAGCATGTGCGGAATGTGAGAAAAGGGCTAGATAGCCATAATGTCTCAGCACATTTCAAGCTTAAGCAAAAAATTAAAATTAAACACTTGACTAGTTTTTGTGGGATTATGCATATTAAATCAGACTGGCGTAGGAATAATGGGGAAGTAAAATTAGCTCAGGCTGAAATGAGGAAAATTTATGAGTTACAAACACTTGTAGTGTACCCAGGGACCTTAACATCGAATTTGAGACCAAATGGTGCCTATGGATCTGTACATGGATGTTAACAATAAATTATGATACCTCATATTTCCTCCAAATTATGGTGATTAATGAAAGTAAGTTTACTCACTATTTATAATCATACCTTATATTCCTGACTAATGAGTATTGAATGACTATAATTATAAATTAAATGTGGGTGTGTTGTACAATTTTATGATATAAGATTATGATGCTTGTTTTTCTTCTCTTTTCTGATGATATCAATGGGCTATAATAACAAAGTGGGTGCACTACATCCTTGCATCGCATACTTTAGACGTTTGAGAAAAGAGAACGATGCATTCCACGGCCTCTGGATTCGCTTCCTTATTTGCATTCCAAAGACCGGAAATACGTCACCGCTACTTCCTGTCCGGCCGGAGCTTCTGACAAACGGAGCCTGTGAACCACGGGGGAAGTATGAAACCTCCTGAGATGGGGCATTTACATTCCGGAGACATTATCTAATGTGTGAGGACTGACTTTTGAAAGATCCAGAGCCCATTGTACCTGCATATCAGGGAAATTCGTTGGATAAAAAAACGTGCGGTTGCTATGGTAACCGAGGACATTCTGTGACGTCAGATCCCGCAATTATGGGAATGAATATGTTGCATTATGGGGGGTTAAATTGGAGGGAATATGTGGTTCTGAATTAGACGGAATAGGTTAGTTAGGATATTGATTGTTTAGGAAGTTTTGTGATTTATGGGTTCAGTACGCATTTTGGATTATATCCAATTTATGAAATATGGAATTTTAAGAAGATGCTTTTTGGTTTATGAATTTTGGATGGGTTGATTCCCATGCATATGAAATTCTCTCTGTAATAAGAGTATATTTTATTGTTGTGTTTATGTGTATATGGCTTTTTTTTTTTTTTTTAAATTAAATAAATTCTGGTTGGTTAATTAAAAACATGTGACCGGGGGCGTGGCCTGGCTAGCATAGAGGAAGGTCGGGTCTCTGCTGAGCTCTGGCTGGCACTGTATTAAAACCCACTTTTTGACCAGATTTGGAGGCCCACCGACAAGGGACTAGTCCCCTAAGCCCCACCACTACACCCAGCACCTGGAGGAAGAAGCTGCGGAATCGGGGGGGCCCTGCGTTGCCCCCTGCGGATTGCGGCCTACCTCCGCCCCAGAAGCCGGGGCCTCGATTTTGGAGCTGTGCCGGCGTTTCCTGGGACCCGGTTCGGCGACCCTGCAGACTCTCCCACCCACCTGAAAGGCTCTCCCTGGCACTGGGGGACTCACCCACCGGGCGCTGATCCTCGCAGGAGACCAGGGACCGGACGATCGGCTGGAGGTAAGGGCCGAGAAGTGTCTGGCTGGCAGCCGGCGGCCATCTTGCGGTTGGCGCCGCCCGGCCTCTAGACTTTACCTGGCCGATTCCCGACCTCTCCAGGCGCCTGCCCTTCCTCCCCCGTCTCACACAACACTGCTAGCAAGATCTCTTCCCCCGCTGGCGGGGATCGACGACCGGGAGTCCTCCGGTGGGCCTAACTCTCACTGATAAGCGGCGGCCATCTTGGGACTGGCAAAGCACACATCTCACTCCCTGACTGGTGCTGGCTGTAACTAAGGCTCCCTCTTGTGGCGAATACTGGTATAGTCAACTCAGCCACTATACTTTATCTCTATAACCCTGCCTGTTCTCTTATCTCCTGAAGCCAGCACCTACTCCAGAGAAAGGCAGACGGAATAGCTCTAGCGGCTGCGTGCGGCGATTATTATACCCCGCACCCAACACTCAGACCACCCCAAACACCACGAGATCGGAGACCAGAAGCACTCCCACTACTCTTGCCGCACCACCCTCGGGACAAAACCAGATCCCTTACCCCTCTGGATTAACAGGCCTGATTGTCATCCCGCCCAGCTCAGATCTGTTCCTGCAATCACACCCTCCGGCTTTATGACCTCAGTGACCTCCACAATGTGAGCGCTCTCTAACCTGTCTGTCGCCACTCATGCTTGTCTAAATAACACGAAATATCCATCAATGTGACTGAGCACCCCTGTTTCACTATTACCAGCCGATTGGACCCTCCCCTGAAGCACGTCTCTCCGAGTACTCTAAGTGCGCTGCTACTGACGAGAAATGGCTCCTACAAAAAAAAAGGAGACAATTCCCCCGAAAGTCGCCTACCCCTCGCGAAAATCTCTCCAAATCCCCCCGCTACAAAATGCTCCTTCCCCCTCCGCCACACTGGACCCCTTGGGATCTAGTGTCCTGTCCACAGCTCTCTCAGTTTCGGGAGTAGACTGCGAGTCGGATGCCCCCCTAACCGTGAGATCCCTCTGCCAGATACTTTCCGCCTTCAAGTCTGAACTCTCTAAAGATCTGACCTCTGCCATCCGTGAGGTCAAAACTGAGCTGATATCTCTGGGAGATAGGACGGATCATTTGGAACGCAAGATGGAGGAATTGGTTACCTCCCACAACGACCTACTCTCATCTCACGATCGCCAACAACAAGATCTAGACCAATTCAAATCTAAATTGGCAGATATGGAGGACAGATCAAGGCGGAACAACATCAAAATTCGAGGCATCCCAGACTCAGTCACCAACTCTGAACTGGAAGCCTACGCCACTGTCCTATTCAAGAAACTCCTCCCAAAGGCGGATCCTTCGGAACTCCTGATTGACCGCATTCACCGCCTCCCCAGACCCCGAACTGTCTCATCCGACCTCCCTAAAGACACCCTCCTTCGAGTCCATTTCTTCCCAGTTAAGGAACGCATTATGAGGGCCGCTAGAGAATCCAAAAATTCAGACACTCTGGGGGGACTTCAGTTGTTCCAAGATTTCTCTGCCGCTACCATAGCAAAGAGACGTGCTTTCACCCCTATCACCCTTGCTTTGAGATCCCACGACATCCACTACCGCTGGGGATTCCCAGTTAAACTGATAGTCTCGTATGAAGACTCGACCTACATAATTTCCTCCCTAGATGCAGGTGTGAAATTATTGATGGACTGGGACATTTCCTTCTCGAAGCCGTCTTCATCGTCTCGTGCTGCTAACGTCAGCCATGATTGGACGAACACCTGAATCACTGGACTGCCGAGCTGGGTCTTTTCGGAATCCATGCACCAAAACCTCCGAGTCACGGAGGCTGTAGACCTCCTCCCCCCCTAGTGTGGGGAGTTGAAAATATCCTCATTATGCTCTTTTCTACAAATGCAATGTTGTGCCTTATTATAAGTTTGTTTTCCAGGTCTATAAGTTACGGGGTTACTCCCTCACATGTTGTTCAACTGTTGTTATATCTTAAGGGGCGACACTTTGCCCAGTTATTTACTGACACATACTAATTACCTGCCTATGCCCTAGGGTGCATATGTTTCCTAATTAGAGAAGCCTTCAATAGATGCCTATGCCCTAAGGTTACTTTCTCAGAAGTTGTTTTGGAGTGGCGGCGCAGGTTAATCCAGCCCGCCTTCACCTTTTTCTGCACTACTGCATTCCCCAGAATTTTTTTTCCCTTCCCCTGCAGTAGTCATGCAGGTCCAATATACCGGACCTTTTCTTTTCGTTGTTTACCTCTTCCTCTCCTGTTTTAAACCCGACCCATCCACTTCCCGCATGCTCCCCTCCTCCTCAAGCTCCAGACTTGAATCATATCCCTGGCTACCAGTGCCTATTAGCACTCGGAGCAGATACGCTCCAATAGATCTCCATAGACCCCTCTTTCTCATGTCTAATATAGACTTTCAATGTTGAACCTTATATCTCTCAATGTCAAGGGACTGAACTCTCCCAACAAACGTAGGCTGGCCCTCTCCTTCTTCCACCAGCAAAAAGCTGATGTCGTAGCTTTACAAGAAACCCACTTCTCTTCTGTTAATCCCCCCCTCTTTAAAGACAGCCATTTCCCAGTGGGGTACTATGCTAATGGCCCATCCAAAAGAAACGGAGTAGCCATCCTTTTTAACAAAAATGTCTCCTTTTCCCTACACTCTCAACTTTCAGACAAAAATGGCCGATATATTATCATAACTGGCCTCCTCAATGACAAACCGGTTACCCTGGTATCCCTATACGCTCCTAACTCTAACCAGGTCCCCTTTTTGCGAAAATTATTCCTCAATATACGGAATGCTCTAAGGGGATCTTTGGTAGTTTTGGGGGACTTTAACCTTGTTCTAGACCCTAAATTGGACAAGTCCCGCCAATTCCCCCAGCCTGTTCCAACCACTATCTCTGGCCCCTCCCTAGCCTTCCGCAACCTGCTTGCAGAATTCGATTTATACGATGTCTGGAGGACACAATTCCCCTCAGGTCGAGAATACACATTTCACTCCCTTGTCCATAACTCCTACTCCAGAATAGACCTGATTCTATGTGATAAATGGTCTCTCCAGAGAACTAATAACGTAGATATCTTACCAATCACATGGTCGGACCACGCCCCAGTTCTCTGGAAATGGAACCTTCAGGGCAACTACAACCCTCCCCGACAATGGCGCCTTTATCCCTACCTACTAAATAACCCTTTGTCTAAAAAAATAATCTCTGACTCTATTGACTCCTATTTAACCACTAATTCTCCCCAAGATACCTCTCCTATCAATCACTGGTGTGCTTTTAAAGCCGTCACCCGTGGAGCCGCCATTCAGGCCGGAGCCACTCTCAAAAAACAAGCCCTTCAAAAGCAGAAGACTCTGGAGGCTGACCTGTTAGACCTTGAGACTAAGAATAGGGCCCATCCCTCCAAAACACTTAAAACTGAGATCTCTAATGTCCGAGGACAACTACAAAAGCTACTCCTCGCACGCACCCAAGCGGCCTTGAATAGAATGCGCCACAAGTTTTACCTGCTAGGAAATAAAACTGGCAAAATGCTTGCGCGCAAACTCCGCGTTCAGCAAGCCAGAAATAGAATTAAATGTATTTATTCTCCCACCAAACAAAAGATCTTGAACCCAAAAGATATAACGAACCAATTTGCAAGCTATTACGCCAAATTATACAACTTAGCAACTGACCCGTCCACCCCACAACCCTCCCCTCCGTCTATCTCGTCCTTCCTAGATGACCTTTCCCTCCCTACTCTTACGCAGGACCAGCTCTCTTCTCTGAATGCCCCTTGGTCGGCGGATGAAATCTCTACAACTATTAGATCCACACCCAGGAATAAAGCCCCCGGCCCAGACGGCTTTGTCTCTGACTTCTATACTACTTTCCATGACGTCCTTTCTCCCCTCCTGACCTCGCTATACAATACATTCTCAGATCGAGGCTCCCTTCCCCCAGAACTCTTAGAAGCGCGTATTGTTACTATTCCTAAGCCCGGCAAAGACCCCGCCCACGTACACAACTACCGACCAATAGCGCTACTAAACTGCGACATCAAACTATACGCCAAAATGATTGCAACACGCATTAACAAATTCCTACCCTCACTGATACACCCGGATCAGACTGGCTTCGTCCCTGGGAGACAAGCGTCTGACAACACACGTCGGGTCTTCAACCTGATAGACTCCCTATCTGAAGACCAGGGCCTTCTCTTGCTTTCGTTAGACGCAGAGAAGGCTTTTGACAGATTAAACTGGACATACATGCGCCAAACCCTCCTTAGATTCGGATTTAGGGATCGTATTCTTTCCTCTATTTTAGCGTTATACAGCTTCCCCACGGCCCGGGTGTTCAATGGAGGCTTCCTATCCGACCCTTTCCCTATTACAAATGGCACCAGGCAAGGCTGTCCCCTATCCCCCCTGATCTTCGTCCTATCAATTGAACCCCTAGCAGCTAAAATAAGAGACAATCCCAACATTCCGGCGATTCAGTTCGGTTCATCCCTCCATAAACTGAGCCTCTTTGCAGACGATGTCCTCCTATTTATCTCCAACCCCACTACAACTCTTCCAGTCTTACACTCTGTCCTAGAAGCCTTCAGCCTCGCTTCTTACTATAAACTAAACACTACTAAAACGGACGCCCTCCCCTTCAATTTATCTCACTCCACCCCAGCACTCCAAACTACCTTTCCATATAACTGGCGAACTCATACAATTAAATACCTGGGTATCAACATCCCTATCTCCACTACAGACGCCTTCTCTGCCAACTTAACCCCCTTGATGAAGTCATTAGAAGCACTTACGAAAGCCTGGTCATCCTATGAGGTCTCTTGGCTGGGACGAATGGCGGCATTTAAAATGTCCCTACTCCCTAAACTAATGTATCTCTTCCGAACTATACCATACCCCTTCCCAAAGTAAGCCATCCAAACTTGTTCCTCTATCATGACTAAGTATATCTGGTCTGCAAAACCACCCTTAATGGCTCTTTCAAGAATGACCTTGCCAAGAGCGTTTGGGGGTCTTAATATACCTAATATTCTTCTATACCAAGAAGCCTCCCTCCTAGCCCCCATTAAATACTATTTCTCAACCCAATTGCACAGTGGTTGGATGGAGCTGGAGCAAATTCGATCAAACCCAATCCCCCTAGCTGACCTTTTCCGTATCCCAAAATCGCTCCGACCTACGCAACCGTCCCTCCTTCCCTCCACGCAAGCTGCTTTACAAACCTGGGACTCCCTATCGACCTCCCTAACATCGCCCATTTCCCATATTTCCCAGATATCCATCACCACATTAGCATCGATGATTCCACATCTCAACCTATCCAAATGGAGACGCGCAGGAGTATTATCCCTAGGAGACCTCCTCGATGGACTTTCTCTAAAATCTTTTTCTACTCTCCAGTCACATTACTCTCTTCCAGCTACAGAACTCTTCCACTATGTGCAAGTAGCACACTGGTGGAAGACGATTCCTCCTACCTACGCAACGCTCCACACATCCTCACATACTCTCTTTTCTCGTCTCTCCTTACCAGATTCCAAAGGCGACATCACATACTGGTATAAACTTCGGATTACCCCTACCTCTCCTTCCAAGTCAAACGCCCAAAAGAAATGGGAACAGGACCTAGGAAAAACCCTATCTCCAAACGACTGGCGTCAAATCTTTTTAACCTCGCACTCCATGTCCCAGTGCCTAAACCACACTGAAATGCATATTAAACTAGTGAACAGACTATACCAAACCCCGGACCGAATACATAAATTCTGGCCCTCTCACAGTAATAAATGCTGGAGACTATGCGGCTCGGTAGGACATGTCTTCCACATATTCTGGTCGTGCCCAAAGATCACTAAATACTGGTTAGATGTATTTGAGCTAATAAACAAAGTTCTGTCCACCCACCTAGCTCCAGACCCAACTCTAGCATTATTACAAGTCGTCCCCGCTTCAATAACGCCACCTGCCAGATATGTCCTGGGCCACATCCTGATAGCCGCTCGAGCAAACCTAGCCCAAATGTGGAAACAATCCACTCCCCCTACCCTGCTAAGAGTTATACATAAGATAAACCACCATTTCCATATGGAGACAGATTCAGCTTCCTCCTCCCCCAACTTCTCTTCCCTCAAAACGCGCTGGCTCGCGTGGCAAACCTTTATTTCCTCGATTGAAGGGTCTCAGTATCTTCATAAATCCACCTCACCCCCACTTAGCCCATTCGGGATCTAAAATACAACACCTATCATCACACCCCCCATTACCTAGGCAGTTACACCTTCCCCTCCCTGTTAAGAGTCGACCCCTACTAGGTCTCCCCCCAATACCATCTTCTAAAGCGTACCTATAACTTCTGCTCAACAGGATTAGGCCACTACTACCTTACTGCAATGTATAGTTTTTCTATATGTCCCAACTTCTCTGTTCTCTGATGTATTATGTATACAAGGCTCCGATGTAACACTCTCCAATTCTAGTCTGGACCCCTATTCTCCCCCCCCCCCCTCCCTCTTTCTTCTACATCCCTACCATACCGACCCTTACACTGTGTTGATGTATCACCCCCCCTTTTTTCTTCGTTCTGTACCCCATAAAAATGTTTATCTTTTCAATAAAAACTATTGATTCAAAAAAAAACATGTGACCAAGCCAGGGGAGATAGGATGACCGGCAGGGTCCATTACCACCCCACACCTTGAGGAAGGAACATTGGTTCTGAAACGCGTCGGTGAAATTCTGCACTTTACATAGGTCAGACAGCGTCACTCACCGGGAGAAATTGGTAAAGATTTGTATGCCATTTTTTTTATATATAACTTTTTTTTCCACACTGTACCATCCCCTCCCCCCCCCTCTTTTCCATCTGAGGGGTGTGTGGTGTAGTAGACCCTGCCGATTGAGAATATTTTATGTTCCCGTGACCTATGGTATAGTGGACTATACATTTTTATATTTTTATGTAAATAAATTGGTTTATACCCAAAATTGCACGGACTATCTTTTTGGTGTACTCTACAAATCCTGAAAGGTGAATAGCCGGACCGAGTTTAGTCCAGTCCTGGTGAAGGAGTACAAGAAAGATACCTTTTGATGCACATAGGGCATTTACTGAAGGTAAGCCATATACCAATGAGTTAAGAAGAGATTTTATAGATGTCATGAACTTTGAAGATTTTAAAGAAACCTTGATGTGTACATAGGGCACTGCCTAAAGGTCAATTGAGGATAATCAACGTGAACAAACACACATATGAATACATTTACTGCATGAATATATTCTTCTCTTTCTCTTGAGGATTGACATTGTTGAAGTCCGACAGAAAGGGATTCGTATATACTTATAAAAACAGCGCTTGGGAGCCGTTCTATTTTTCTGGCTGGGCAGCCAAGACTTGCGCGGTGTGCACCGTGGACATGGCGGTCAGAGGCCGTGCGGCTGGCCTAATGTACTGCATAAACAAAGTGTTTAAACAAAAGTGAAGTGACGCAGCATAATGTTTGCTGTGAACAATAGCTACATAACATAAACAGTGTTAAAAATAATAATAATGTACACAAAAATGGCACGCTCTATGGCATGACTATACTTGATTGTAACCAACTAACTCACATTGTACTGTGGTAATGTCAAACGATAATAATTATACAGCACGATAATAGAGTCACTGATGCTGCATTGCACTGTCAGTTGTTTCCATATAAATACTGTATAGCAACAGATACTAATCATGAAATATTTAAGCTTGGACTAATGGTGTCTCAAAAACTAAAAGAGTATTTTGGTACTTGACAATAAATCCATTTCTCTGAATCCACTCGGGGACACTGGAGTTAGACAGCTGGGGTGTGAAGATTGTAGACTGGAGGCAGCACAATGTAGTTATAAAAAATAATAATATTCACAGCTGGCTCCTCCACCTTCACGCCCCCCATCCCTCCAGTTTGGAAAAATTGACGAAGAGAAGAGGGAACATGAAATATTAAAGGTCTACTGGAAGGAACCAACCATACCACAACATCAAACAGCAACCAAGAACTATCAAAAACATTAACCAACTTGTTTGAACCCATATAACCAGAACACGCAGGCTGGCAGCACTGAGGTGGGCGTCCAGTGTCCCTGAGTGGATTCAGAGAAATGGATTTATCGGTAAGTACCAAAATCCTCTTTTCTCTATCATCCACTAGGGGACACTGGAGTTAGACAGCTGGGGACATCCCAAAGATACTCCCATGGGCGGGAGTGCTGTCCAAAGCATGTAGAACCAAATGACCAAAATTTGAATCTCTAGATGCAAAAGTATCAAATTAGTAAAAGCTAGCGAACGTGTGCTGACGACCACGTTGCAGCTCTGCAAAGTTGGGCAGTGGAAGCTCCTCTAGCCACAGCCCAAGAAGCCCCTAATGATCTGGTGGTATGAGCACCCACCCGAAATGGAACTCTCACCGCCTGAGGTATATGCTTGTTTTATGGTTAGCCTTATTCGCCTAGCCAAGGTTTGCTTTGAAGCTGGCCAACCTCTCCTGGGGCCATCATACAGAACCAACAAAGCATCTGATCTCCTAAGGGAACTAGTAGCCTGTACGTGAACTCTTAAAGCTCTGACCACATCCAGGTAAAGGTCCTCCTGTGACACCCCCTGAAAACATGGAACCACAATTGGTTGGTCTATGTGAAAACCAGATACCACCTTAGGTAAAAACTCCGCCTTTGGACGGAGTTCCGCCTTGTTTTCATGAAAAACAAGGAAGGGGCATTTACATGACAAGGCTCCCAATTCCAAGACTCTTCTTGCTGATGCCAAAGCCAAAAGTAAGACTGTTTTCTAACACACATATTTTAGATCTGCCCATTCCAAAGGTTCGAAAAGATCTAAATTTAGATCCCATGAAGCCGTGGGTGGACGAAAAGGTGGTTGAATCCTCAACACCCCCTGTAAAAATGTCTGAACCTCCTGCAAGGACGTCAGCCGTTGTTGGAAAAAAATTGAAAGGGCCGAGACCTGCACTTTCAAGATCCCAACCTTAATCTTCCGTCTAAACCCGATTGTAACTAGAAACCTCAACAATCTAGCAAGGCGGAATTCTCTAGGGTTCCAACCCTTAGGCTCGCACCAGTCCATGTATTTCTTCCAGGTCCTATAGTAGTGCGCCACAGTAACGGGCTTCCTTGTTGCTAACATGGTAGGAATAGCTGATTTTGGGATACCCTTTTCACTTAAAATCCTGGTTTCAAGAACCACACCGTCAAATGTAGGCGGTTCAGACCTGGGTGTAGAAATGGGTCCTGTGACAGCAGATCCTCCCTCTGCGGCAGCCTCAAAAGCACATCTGCCAGAAGACTCTTCAGATCTGAGTACCAAGTTCTGCAAAGCCAGTCTGGTACTATTAAAATTACCAATGCCCTTTCCTGTTTCACCTTTTTTAACACTGTTGGCAATAAGGGAAATGGTGGAAACATGTATGCCAGGTTGTAATTCCAGTTAATCACTTGCGCGTCCACTGCTTCTGCTGCTGGGTCCCGCTTCCTGGCCACGTATCTCGACAATTGATGGTTGTGTCGAGAGGCCATTAGATCTACCTGTTGTAAACCCCGCTGTCATACCACTGTGACGAAGACCTGGGGGTGTAGACTCCACTCTCGTGGGTGCATGTCCTCACGGCTGAGGTAGTCTGCCTCCCAAGTGTCTACTCCTGGAATGAAGATTGCTGACAGGATTATGTTGTGTTTTTCCATCCAGGACAGAATCTTTGTAGCCTCCCTTAAGGCCATGCGACTCTTTGTTCCTCCCTGACGGTTTATGTACGCCGCTGCTGTCACATTGGGGCTAATTGAGACCTGATCGTTGCTGTGCGTGTTTGCACAGCAGCGATTAGGTCCGAAGTGTGCATGCACCGGCGCCGCAGTCTTAGCTCTGCAATCGCCTCTGCCTGCCTGACCGAACCATCTGGTTTCGGTACTACAAAAAGACTTGAATGAAAACCTGTTCCTCTTTGTGGAACCGGAACTGGCATAACTTCTTCCATCGGAAGTCATTTTTTAATAGCCGTGTCTAATGCCCTCGCTCTTTGAGGGCACCGAGGTAGGCCTGTAGTAAAGAACTGACTGTGAGGTCAGGTTAGAAAATCTATCTTGTATCCCTGGGAGATAATATTGTTGATCCGGACTTCTGGGGAGGTCTCGGCCCAGACTTCCTGAATCCTTATCAACCTTGCGCCCACCTTGGGAGACCCAAGGTGAGCTGGGAGACCGTCATGCCACAGTTTTGTCAACAGATTTAGAGTCCTGTTTTCGGGCTGTGGACTGGGAATGGCCTCTACCTCTATTTCCACTAGTTTGTCCACCGAAACCTCTACCTCTGGCATGAAAGGAATGCGTCCTGAATGACTTGAACACCAGACCAGAGTAGTTTATTCTTACTTGTGGCATGGTTCTAGGATACATAGAAGGCAGAAACACAGATTTTCCAGCTGTGGCCTGTGAAATCCACTTGTCCAATTCAGGACCAAATAACGCTTCCCCCACAAAGGGAACCGCTTCCACTGCCTTCTTGGAATCTGATTCCACCTGCCAATCTCTGAGCCAGAGAATCCATCTGGCCGATACAGCTGAAGTTGAGATGCGTGATGCTATCCTGCTAGCATCTTTTGAAGCCTGGCAAAGGTAGATAGCCGACTCATGACTATGTTCCGCCAGTCGAACTATTGCCTCCTGATTATTGCCTTCTGCTGCTGCTCGGACTATTTGCCCAGCCCAAGCGGCAATAGCCTCATTAACCCATGCACTGACAATCGTAGGCCTGTGTGATGCACATGCAGCCACAAATATGGATGTAAGGGCCATATCAAACTTACAATCTGACCCATCTTTTAGTGTTGTGACATTCAGTATTGGTAGGATTGTCTTTTTTGACAATCTAGCCAGACACACATCCACAATTGGAGGCGTCTCCCATTTGGACATAACTCCATTTGGTAAGGAATAATTAACAGTGAACTTTTTGGGTAATTGGAAGCATCTATCCGGCTGCTTCCATGCTTCTCCCATCTGATCTTGGAGTGTTTGAGGAATTGGGAATACTGCCAATTGCGGTTTTTGAGACTCAAACAGATCAAAAACTTCAGGTTCCTTAATCTCCTCTTCTTAAAAGTTAAGGACCTGTTTAACAGCCTCAATAAGGGATCCAAACCCTTGACCTCTGAATCCTCCTCCTGAGGACTAGCCTCAAATATCTCCTCGACTGACTCCTTGTCCGCAAAGAGATCCTCCTCCTCTTCCGACTCTTCTTGTAGGACAGGTCTTTTCTACCTGTGCAGACAAGTCTAATTAAGAATTCCTCCATAGTCTTTGAAAAACCGGCAGACCATTCTAAATGTTGCTTGCGAGATTCCACCATTTCTTTCGAAATATCTGCCAGGGCATTCTCCCATGACCCGGATGGACCACTGCTCCCAGGTTGAGCGTCTATTCCTAAACATGTGTTGCACACCCCAGAGCTACCAACACTTGTGCTCTTTTTCTCCCATTTTGAGGAGACACCAACCAGCAGTGCTTTCACCCTATTACTATAGATGGAAAAAGATCGTAGGGATATGGGGAGCAATGAAAAATCGGAGTCACACAGCCGGAATTGTATATAAATTTTGTAAACATAGAAGAAAAAATAAATAAATAAATTCTACCAGCCAGAACGTTTACAAACCCCACACCACCAACTGTTGAGACAGCTTGAGTTGTAACAGGCTTGAGAATTCCCATGCTCCCCCTCCACAGGACCTGTTAGCAGCGTCCTTTTTTTTGTAATAAATAAAGTTCAGTGGGATCTTCAACAAACAGTGCTCCTATTCTATCACTGTATAGTCCAGAGCCAGCGCAAATATGACTTCCAGCCTTACCCTACATGTGTTGTGGGGAAAACATAAAAATCAGATATGGCCGCCGTTATAAGCCTATATCTGCAGGGCAAAGCTGCTCTTCACAACTCCACCCCCTTCACTATGGGAATTCCCACTCTACCAGCGTGCCTAAACTGGAAGTAAAATGGCCGCAACTGAGATTTTTTAATCACCTCGCTGCAGCCCCTTGATGCTCTTCCCTCTAGTGCAGTGGTTCCCAATCGCGGTCCTCAAGTACCCCCAACAGTTCATATTTTCCAGGTCTCCTCACAGGATTGCAAGTGAAATAATTAGCTCCACATGTGGATATTTTAAAATGTGTCAGTGAGTAATGAATACACCTGTTCAACTGCTTGGTGATCTGGAAAACATGAACTGTTGGGGTACTTGAGGACCGAGGTTGGGAACCACTGCTCTAGTGTAACACATCTTGGGTCGTTTTTTTCTAAAGACGGGCAGATTTTTTATCTGTTGAGACAATGGGCCAAAAGGCCTTAAGAGCCATGGGAACCACTGGACTGGCTGTATTGTACTTACTTACAAAAGGTAAGATCTGCTCTTTTGTTTTGAATTTTTGACTCAGAAGGACCATTCTAGGAATGGATATGCAGTGCATCCATAAAGTATGAACAGCGCTTCACTTTTTTCCATTTTGTTATGTTACAGCATTATTCCAAACTGGAATAAATACATTTTTCCCCTCAAAATTCTACACACAATGGGGGGTAATTCAGACATGATCGCTCGCTAGCTGTTTTTTGCAGTCCTGTGTTCACATAGTCGCCGCCCACCAGGGAGTGTATTTTAGCTGTACAATTGTGCGATCGCATGTACAGCCGAGCGGTACAAAAAAACTTGCCCAGGACTTACTCAGCCGCTGCGATCACTTCAGCCTGTCCGGGGCCGGAATTGACGTCAGACATCCGCCCTGCAAACGCTTGGACACGCCTGCATTTTTCCAACCACAACCTGAAAATGGTCAGTTGACACCCACAAACGCCTTCTTCCTGTCAATCACCTTGCGATCGGCTGTGCAAATGGATTCTTCGTAAAACCCATCGCTCAGCAACAATCCGCTTTGTACCCGTGCGACGCTCCTGCGCATTGCAGTGCATATGCATGCGTAGTTCTGACCTGATCACAACGCTGCAAAAAACGCTAGCAAGCGATCAGGTCTGAATTACCCCCAATATCCCATGATGACAACATGAAAAAAGTTTTTTTTGTAGATTTTTGCTAATTTATTACAAGTAAAAAACTAAGAAATCACATGTATATAAGTATTCACAGCCTTTGCCATAAAGCTCAAAATTGAGCTGAGGTGCATCCTGTTTCCACTGATTTTCCTTGAGACGTTCCCACAGCTTAATTGGAGTCCACCTGTGGTAAATTCAGTTGATTGGATATGATTTGGAAAGACACACACAAGTCTATATAAGGTTCCACACTTTTGACTCCAGTATGTATATAACAATTGAATCGGCACAAACCCTAACTTTGTCAATAATAGCTCCGGTGCCTCCTGGAAAAGATTTGTATAGAATATTTCAGACAAGCAGCGGCACTCAGAGACGATGTAAGATGATATTAGCAAACAAAGTGCATTTAATCCATCACATCAATCCAATGTTTCGGGGCAGCGGCGCCCCTATGTCAAGGTGATACAAAGTGTATATGTGCAGTAAAACATACCTTTATACAGGAGAAGACCCGCCAGCGGGAAGTACTGTGGAGACCGGGGGAGGGAACAGCTTCCGTCCCGGCTCCTGTGTGCAGCGTCATTACGCAGACACGCACGGCACCCATGGCAACCAAGTCTCCCTGACAACCAGACGCCGGGCAGTCAAGACATGCGTGGCATGCACCGTGGCCATGGCAACCGAGGGATCCCGACGGTCAGAGGCATGCGGCTGGCACAATGTACTGCATAAACAAAGTGTTTAAACAAAAATGAAGTGACGCAGCATAATGTATGCTGTGAACAATGGCTACATAACATAAACAGTGTTAAATAATAATAATAATGTACACAAAAATGACATGATATTAGAGATGAGCGGGTTCGGTTTCTTTGAATCCGAACCCGCACGAACTTCACTTTTTTTTCCACGGGTCCGAGCGACTCGGATCTTCCCGCCTTGCTCGGTTAACCCGAGCGCGCCCGAACGTCATCATGACGCTGTCGGATTCTCGCGAGGCTCGGATTCTATCGCGAGACTCGGATTCTATATAAGGAGCCGCGCGTCGCCGCCATTTTCACTCGTGCATTGAGATTGATAGGGAGAGGACGTGTCTGGCGTCCTCTCCATTAGAATAGAGATAGATAGATTAGATAGAGAGAGATTGTGCAGAGTCGCAGACAGAGTTAGTTTACCACAGTCAGTGACCAGTGCAGTTGCTAGTTAACTTTTATTTAATATAATATATCCGTTCACTTCTCTCTGCTATATCCGTTCTCTGCCTGAAAAAAAAAAACGATACACAGCACAGTCAGTCACACAGTGTGACTCAGTCTGTGTGCACTCAGCTCAGCCCAGTGTGCTGCACAGTCATCAATGTATAAATTAAAAGCTTATAATTAATTGTGGGGGAGACTGGGGAGCACTGCAGGTTGTTAGCAGGAGCCAGGAGTACAATTATATTAATTAACAGTGCACACTTTTGCTGCAGGAGTGGTGACCAGTGCCTGACCACCAGTATAGTATTGTTGTATACTACTAATATCTCTTTAAATATCAACCAGTCTATATTAGCAGCAGACACAGTACAGTGCGGTAGTTCACGGCTGTGGCTACCTCTGTGTCGGCACACGGCAGGCAGTCCGTCCGACCAGAATTGTATTATTTATTATTATATACCTACCACCTAACCGTGGTTTTTTTTTCATTCTTTATACCGTCATAGTGTCATCCTAATTGTTACGAGTATACTACTATCTCTTTATCAACCAGTGTACAGTGCGGTAGTTCACGGCTGTGGCTACCTCTGTGTCGGCACACGGCAGGCAGTCCGTCCGACCAGAATTGTATTATTTATTATTATATACCTACCACCTAACCGTGGTTTTTTTTTCATTCTTTATACCGTCATAGTGTCATCCTAATTGTTACGAGTATACTACTATCTCTTTATCAACCAGTGTACAGTGCGGTAGTTCACGGCTGTGGCTACCTCTGTGTCGGCACACGGCAGGCAGTCCGTCCGACCAGAATTGTATTATTTATTATTATATACCTACCACCTAACCGTGGTTTTTTTTTCATTCTTTATACCGTCATAGTGTCATCCTAATTGTTACGAGTATACTACTATCTCTTTATCAACCAGTGTACAGTGCGGTAGTTCACGGCTGTGGCTACCTCTGTGTCGGCACACGGCAGGCAGTCCGTCCGACCAGAATTGTATTATTTATTATTATATACCTACCACCTAACCGTGGTTTTTTTTTCATTCTTTATACCGTCATAGTGTCATCCTAATTGTTACGAGTATACTACTATCTCTTTATCAACCAGTGTACAGTGCGGTAGTTCACGGCTGTGGCTACCTCTGTGTCGGCAGTCGGCAGGCAGTCCGTCCATCCATAATTGTATTATTATTATAATATATACCACCTAACCGTGGTTTTTTTTTCATTCTTTATACCGTCGTCATAGTGTCATACTAGTTGTTACGAGTATACTACTATCTCTTTATCAACCAGTGTACAGTGCGGTAGTTCACGGCTGTGGCTACCTCTGTGTCGGCAGTCGGCAGGCAGTCCGTCCATCCATAATTGTATTATTATTATAATATATACCACCTAACTGTGGTTTTTTTTGCATTCTTTATACCGTCGTCATAGTGTCATACTAGTTGTTACGAGTATACTACTATCTCTTTATCAACCAGTGTACAGTGCGGTAGTTCACGGCTGTGGCTACCTCTGTGTCGGCAGTCGGCAGGCAGTCCGTCCATCCATAATTGTATTATTATTATAATATATACCACCTAACCGTGGTTTTTTTTTCATTCTTTATACCGTCGTCATAGTGTCATACTAGTTGTTACGAGTATACTACTATCTCTTTATCAACCAGTGTACAGTGCGGTAGTTCACGGCTGTGGCTACCTCTGTGTCGGCAGTCGGCAGGCAGTCCGTCCATCCATAATTGTATTATTATTATAATATATACCACCTAACCGTGGTTTTTTTTTCATTCTTTATACCGTCGTCATAGTGTCATACTAGTTGTTACGAGTATACTACTATCTCTTTATCAACCAGTGTACAGTGCGGTAGTTCACGGCTGTGGCTACCTCTGTGTCGGCAGTCGGCAGGCAGTCCGTCCATCCATAATTGTATTATTATTATAATATATACCACCTAACCGTGGTTTTTTTTTCATTCTTTATACCGTCGTCATAGTGTCATACTAGTTGTTACGAGTATACTACTATCTCTTTATCAACCAGTGTACAGTGCGGTAGTTCACGGCTGTGGCTACCTCTGTGTCGGCAGTCGGCAGGCAGTCCGTCCATCCATAATTGTATTATTATTATAATATATACCACCTAACCGTGGTTTTTTTTTCATTCTTTATACCGTCGTCATAGTGTCATACTAGTTGTTACGAGTATACTACTATCTCTTTATCAACCAGTGTACAGTGCGGTAGTTCACGGCTGTGGCTACCTCTGTGTCGGCAGTCGGCAGGCAGTCCGTCCATCCATAATTGTATTATTATTATAATATATACCACCTAACCGTGGTTTTTTTATACCACCTAACCGTGGCAGTCCGTCCATAATTGTATACTAGTATCCAATCCATCCATCTCCATTGTTTACCTGAGGTGCCTTTTAGTTCTGCCTATAAAATATGGAGAACAAAAAAGTTGAGGTTCCAAAATTAGGGAAAGATCAAGATCCACTTCCACCTCGTGCTGAAGCTGCTGCCACTAGTCATGGCCGAGACGATGAAATGCCAGCAACGTCGTCTGCCAAGGCCGATGCCCAATGTCATAGTACAGAGCATGTCAAATCCAAAACACCAAATATCAGAAAAAAAAGGACTCCAAAACCTAAAATAAAATTGTCGGAGGAGAAGCGTAAACTTGCCAATATGCCATTTACCACACGGAGTGGCAAGGAACGGCTGAGGCCCTGGCCTATGTTCATGGCTAGTGGTTCAGCTTCACATGAGGATGGAAGCACTCAGCCTCTCGCTAGAAAACTGAAAAGACTCAAGCTGGCAAAAGCACCGCAAAGAACTGTGCGTTCTTTGAAATCCCAAATCCACAAGGAGAGTCCAATTGTGTCGTTTGCGATGCCTGACCTTCCCAACACTGGACGTGAAGAGCATGCGCCTTCCACTATTTGCATGCCCCCTGCAAGTGCTGGAAGGAGCACCCGCAGTCCAGTTCCTGATAGTCAGATTGAAGATGTCAGTGTTGAAGTACACCAGGATGAGGAGGATATGGGTGTTGCTGGCGCTGGGGAGGAAATTGACCAGGAGGATTCTGATGGTGAGGTGGTTTGTTTAAGTCAGGCACCCGGGGAGACACCTGTTGTCCGTGGGAGGAATATGGCCGTTGACATGCCAGGTGAAAATACCAAAAAAATCAGCTCTTCGGTGTGGAGGTATTTCACCAGAAATGCGGACAACAGGTGTCAAGCCGTGTGTTCCCTTTGTCAAGCTGTAATAAGTAGGGGTAAGGACGTTAACCACCTCGGAACATCCTCCCTTATACGTCACCTGCAGCGCATTCATAATAAGTCAGTGACAAGTTCAAAAACTTTGGGTGACAGCGGAAGCAGTCCACTGACCAGTAAATCCCTTCCTCTTGTAACCAAGCTCACGCAAACCACCCCACCAACTCCCTCAGTGTCAATTTCCTCCTTCCCCAGGAATGCCAATAGTCCTGCAGGCCATGTCACTGGCAAGTCTGACGAGTCCTCTCCTGCCTGGGATTCCTCCGATGCATCCTTGCGTGTAACGCCTACTGCTGCTGGCGCTGCTGTTGTTGCCGCTGGGAGTCGATGGTCATCCCAGAGGGGAAGTCGTAAGCCCACTTGTACTACTTCCAGTAAGCAATTGACTGTTCAACAGTCCTTTGCGAGGAAGATGAAATATCACAGCAGTCATCCTACTGCAAAGCGGATAACTGAGTCCTTGACAACTATGTTGGTGTTAGACGTGCGTCCGGTATCCGCCGTTAGTTCACAGGGAACTAGACAATTTATTGAGGCAGTGTGCCCCCGTTACCAAATACCATCTAGGTTCCACTTCTCTAGGCAGGCGATACCGAGAATGTACACGGACGTCAGAAAAAGACTCACCAGTCTCCTAAAAAATGCAGTTGTACCCAATGTCCACTTAACCACGGACATGTGGACAAGTGGAGCAGGGCAGGGTCAGGACTATATGACTGTGACAGCCCACTGGGTAGATGTATGGACTCCCGCCGCAAGAACAGCAGCGGCGGCACCAGTAGCAGCATCTCGCAAACGCCAACTCTTTCCTAGGCAGGCTACGCTTTGTATCACCGCTTTCCAGAATACGCACACAGCTGAAAACCTCTTACGGCAACTGAGGAAGATCATCGCGGAATGGCTTACCCCAATTGGACTCTCCTGTGGATTTGTGGCATCGGACAACGCCAGCAATATTGTGTGTGCATTAAATATGGGCAAATTCCAGCACGTCCCATGTTTTGCACATACCTTGAATTTGGTGGTGCAGAATTTTTTAAAAAACGACAGGGGCGTGCAAGAGATGCTGTCGGTGGCCAGAAAAATTGCGGGACACTTTCGGCGTACAGGCACCACGTACAGAAGACTGGAGCACCACCAAAAACTACTGAACCTGCCCTGCCATCATCTGAAGCAAGAAGTGGTAACGAGGTGGAATTCAACCCTCTATATGCTTCAGAGGTTGGAGGAGCAGCAAAAGGCCATTCAAGCCTATACAATTGAGCACGATATAGGAGATGGAATGCACCTGTCTCAAGTGCAGTGGAGAATGATTTCAACGTTGTGCAAGGTTCTGATGCCCTTTGAACTTGCCACACGTGAAGTCAGTTCAGACACTGCCAGCCTGAGTCAGGTCATTCCCCTCATCAGGCTTTTGCAGAAGAAGCTGGAGGCATTGAAGAAGGAGCTAACACGGAGCGATTCCGCTAGGCATGTGGGACTTGTGGATGCAGCCCTTAATTCGCTTAACAAGGATTCACGGGTGGTCAATCTGTTGAAATCAGAGCACTACATTTTGGCCACCGTGCTCGATCCTAGATTTAAAGCCTACCTTGGATCTCTCTTTCCGGCAGACACAGGTCTGCTGGGGTTGAAAGACCTGCTGGTGACAAAATTGTCAAGTCAAGCGGAACGCGACCTGTCAACATCTCCTCCTTCACATTCTCCCGCAACTGGGGGTGCGAGGAAAAGGCTCAGAATTCCGAGCCCACCCGCTGGCGGTGATGCAGGGCAGTCTGGAGCGACTGCTGATGCTGACATCTGGTCCGGACTGAAGGACCTGCCAACGATTACGGACATGTCGTCTACTGTCACTGCATATGATTCTCTCAACATTGATAGAATGGTGGAGGATTATATGAGTGACCGCATCCAAGTAGGCACGTCACACAGTCCGTACTTATACTGGCAGGAAAAAGAGGCAATTTGGAGGCCCTTGCACAAACTGGCTTTATTCTACCTAAGTTGCCCTCCCACAAGTGTGTACTCCGAAAGAGTGTTTAGTGCCGCCGCTCACCTTGTCAGCAATCGGCGTACGAGGTTACATCCAGAAAATGTGGAGAAGATGATGTTCATTAAAATGAATTATAATCAATTCCTCCGCGGAGACATTGACCAGCAGCAATTGCCTCCACAAAGTACACAGGGAGCTGAGATGGTGGATTCCAGTGGGGACGAATTGATAATCTGTGAGGAGGGGGATGTACACGGTGATATATCGGAGGGTGAAGATGAGGTGGACATCTTGCCTCTGTAGAGCCAGTTTGTGCAAGGAGAGATTAATTGCTTCTTTTTTGGGGGGGGTCCAAACCAACCCGTCATATCAGTCACAGTCGTGTGGCAGACCCTGTCACTGAAATGATGGGTTGGTTAAAGTGTGCATGTCCTGTTTTGTTTATACAACATAAGGGTGGGTGGGAGGGCCCAAGGATAATTCCATCTTGCACCTCTTTTTTCTTTTCTTTTTCTTTGCATCATGTGCTGATTGGGGAGGGTTTTTTGGAAGGGACATCCTGCGTGACACTGCAGTGCCACTCCTAGATGGGCCCGGTGTTTGTGTCGGCCACTAGGGTCGCTAATCTTACTCACACAGCTACCTCATTGCGCCTCTTTTTTTCTTTGCGTCATGTGCTGTTTGGGGAGGGTTTTTTGGAAGGGACATCCTGCGTGACACTGCAGTGCCACTCCTAGATGGGCCCGGTGTTTGTGTCGGCCACTAGGGTCGCTAATCTTACTCACACAGTCAGCTACCTCATTGCGCCTCTTTTTTTCTTTGCGTCATGTGCTGTTTGGGGAGGGTTTTTTGGAAGGGCCATCCTGCGTGACACTGCAGTGCCACTCCTAGATGGGCCCGGTGTTTGTGTCGGCCACTAGGGTCGCTAATCTTACTCACACAGCTACCTCATTGCGCCTCTTTTTTTCTTTGCGTCATGTGCTGTTTGGGGAGGGTTTTTTGGAAGGGCCATCCTGCGTGACACTGCAGTGCCACTCCAAGATGGGCCCGGTGTTTGTGTCGGCCACTAGGGTCGCTAATCTTACTCACACAGCTACCTCATTGCGCCTCTTTTTTTCTTTGCGTCATGTGCTGTTTGGGGAGGGTTTTTTGGAAGGGACATCCTGCGTGACACTGCAGTGCCACTCCTAGATGGGCCCGGTGTTTGTGTCGGCCACTAGGGTCGCTTATCTTACTCACACAGCGACCTCGGTGCAAATTTTAGGACTAAAAATAATATTGTGAGGTGTGAGGTATTCAGAATAGACTGAAAATGAGTGTAAATTATGGTTTTTGAGGTTAATAATACTTTGGGATCAAAATGACCCCCAAATTCTATGATTTAAGCTGTTTTTTAGTGTTTTTGGAAAAAAACACCCGAATCCAAAACACACCCGAATCCGACAAAAATAATTCGGTGAGGTTTTGCCAAAACGCGTTCGAACCCAAAACACGGCCACGGAACCGAACCCAAAACCAAAACACAAAACCCGAAAAATTTCAGGCGCTCATCTCTACATGATATATGGCATGACTATACTTGATTGTAAACAACTAACTCACAATGTAACCCTCTCCTGGGAATGGCGAGTGCTGTGGATTCCCGTATAGATAGATGATAGATAGATAGATAGATAGATAGATAGATAGATAGATAGATAGATAGATAGAAATAAAACACAATTCCAGAGTGCACTAATAAATAGTAGAGTAAGATTATATTGTATTCTCATCAAGGTGATGGATTTTCCTGCAGAATAAGCCTCTTATATGTATAGTTCTAATTCTTTCGGTCTTATTCTTTATTCCAACAATGGAAGGCAATCTTGTGAAAACACACTCTCACCAAAATAGATCATGTAACAAAAAAAAAAGCCAAGTGGCAAATCAGTTAAAAGATGCCAAATATTTATTTTCAAATCTTAAAAGTTTTCTTTTAAAACAGTATTTTTACATACGTGAATGAAATACAATGAGTCGTGGACAATACAGGAGAGTTGTTACTGTATTCTTCCTCCACCTTATTCAGGTGTGAGCTCGGGGAAGGATCCACACTGGATTGCACAATAACCTTTTTACCCTACGCGTTTTGTCCTTGGACTTCTTCAGGGGTAGGTATCTTAAATGGGTGAAATAATTGGGTTTTAATACCTACTGGTAAATCCTTTTCTGGTAGTCCATAGGGGATACTGGGATGGTCTTAGTACCACAGGGTACAGATGGGGTCCATTGGAGCCTGGCACTTTAAAACTTCTTCAGAGTGTGCTGGCTCCTCCCTTCTATGCCCTCCCCGCAGACCCAGTCCAGGAAAACTGTGCCCGAGGATATGGACATACTTTGAGAGGAGGAAAATAGACAAGAAAGTGGTGAGAAACAAACCAGCACACAACACAACAAGAGGATAGCAACGCTAAACACAACTTGATAAGAGGGACAGCAACAGCAGACTCAAACAACAAACACACAAGAAACAACTCTTGCAGGAAAACATAGAAGCACAGAGGCGGGTGCCCAGTATCCCCTATGGACTACGAGAAAAGGATTTACGGGTAGGTAATTAAATGCTATTTTCTCTAACATCCTAGGGGATACTGGGATGGTCTTAGTGCCATGGGGAAGTCCCAAAGCTCCCAGACCGGGTGGGAGAGTGCTGAGACCCCTGCAAAACTGAGTGACCAAAGTGAAGGTCCTCAGTAGCCAAGGTGTCGAACCTGTAAAATTTAACAAACGTGTTCGACCCCGACCAAGTAGCAGCCTAGCATAACTGTAAAGCCGAGACACCCCAGGCAGCCGCCCAGGAAGAACCCACGGACCTCGTGGAGTGGGCCTGAACAGACCTCGGCAGCAGAAAAGCCGCCGAAGAGTAAGCCTATTGAATCGTAAGCCTGATCCAACGGGCGATAGACTGTTTTGAAGCAGGACAATCTATCTTGTTTGGATCATAGAGATCAAAAAGCGAATCAGATTTCCTGTGACGATCTGTTCTCTTGACATAGACCTTCAAAGCCCGAATCACGTCCAAGGACTTTGGAGTAACAGACGTGTCAGAGACCACCGGAACCAAGACCGGTTGGTTGATGTGAAACGCGACACCACTTTAGGCAAAAATTGTTGGTGAGTCCTCAGTTCCGCTCTATCCTCATGGAACACTAGATAAGGGCTCTTACAGGACAAGGCTCCTAACTCCAAGACACGCCTCACAGAAGCCAAGGCCAACAACATGACAGTCTTACAAGTCATGTATTTCATGTCCACCTTGTGTAAAGGTTCAAACCAGTTCGATTGTAGAAATGTCAGAACAAGATTGAGATCCCACGGAGCCGTGGGAGGTACAAAGGGCGGTTGAATACGAAGAACCCCCTTCAAGAACATTTGGACTTCAGGGATAACAACCTACTGCCTCTGGAAGAAAATAGACAAGGCAGAAATCTGGACTTTAATGGAGCCTAAGCGTAGGCCCAAATCCATTCCTGTCTGCAAGAAGTGCAAGAAACGTCCCAGATGAAAATCCACAGTAAAATACTGCCGACCCTCACAACAAGAGACATACTTCTTCCATATGCGATGGTAATGCTTCGACGTGACCACCTTCCTGGCCTGGACCATAGTCGAGATAACCTTGCCGGGAATCCCTTTCCTGGCTAAAATCTCCCTTTCAACTTCCAAGCCTTCAAACGTAGCCGCGATAAGTCTTGACAGACGAACGGCCCTTGCAGAAGAAGATTTTCCTGAAGTGGCAGAGGCCAGGGCTCTTCGAAGGACATGGCTAGGAGGTCCGCATACCAGGCTCTGCTCGGCCAATCCGGGGCAATCAGAATTGCCTGAACTCTTTCCCTTTTTAGTCTTTTTAGAACTCTGGGAATGAGAGGAAGTGGAGGTAACACATAGACCAACCGGTAAACCCACGGCGTCATCAGAGCGCCCACGGCGGCGTCAGAGTGTTCATCGCTGTAGCCTGTGGGTCCCTCATTCTGGAACAGTAACGCTGAAGTTTCCTGTTGAGCCGAGCAGCCATCAAGTCGATCTGAGGGCAGCCCCACCGATGAATTAACAGCTGAAAAACCTGTAGGTGAAGGCCCCATTCCCCCGGGTGCAGACCGTGTCTGATGAGGAAGTCTGCTTCCCAGTTGTCCACACTCGGAATGAAGATGGCCGATATGGCCCTGGCATTGCGTTCTGCCCAGAGGAGTATCTTGGACACCTCTCTCATTGCGGCCCTGCTTTTTGTTCCTCCCTGTCGGTTTATCTATGCCACCGCCATTGCGTTGTCCGACTGTACCTGTATGGACTGATGCTAAAGGAGAGAAGAGGCCTGCAGAAGGGCATTGTAAATCGCCCTGGCAGAGAAGCCTCCTGGGGCGACCACCTTCCTTGGAACTGAGCTCCCTGAGTCACTGCACCCCAACCGCGGAGGCTCACATCTGTCGTCAACAGAATCCAAGCCTGAATTCCGGAGTGTCGACCCTCCACTAGGTTGGAGATCTGCAACCACCACAACAGGGTGATCCTTGCCTTTGGCGAAAGGGATATCCTTTAATGCATGTGAAGATGCGATCCTGACCATTTGTCCAGCAGATCCATCTGGAAAGGACTGGAATGGAATCTTCCATACTGAATTGCTTCGTATGAGGCTACCATCTTTCCCAGCAGGCGTATGCAAAGATGTACCGAGATTTTGGTCGGTTTCAGAACGGAGCGAACCATTGACTGAATTGTCAGTGCTTTGTCCATAGGAAGGAACACTTTCTGCAACACATTGTTCAGTATCATTCCCAGGAACTGAATCCGCTGCTTCCAGTTGGGATTTCTGCAGATTGAGAATCCACTTGTGATCCGTGAGTAGACGCGTAGTATGGTCGATGCTGTCCAACAAATGTGCTCTGGACACAGCTTTTATGAGGAGATCGTCCTAGTACGGAATGATGTTCACACCCATCATGTGTTGCAGCATCATCTCCGCCATTACCTTTGTGAACACCCTCGGTGCCATGGAAAGACCAAAAGGCAAGGCCTGGAACTGGAAGTGACTTTCCTGCAGTGCAAATCTGAGGTTCGCCTGATGAGGCGGCCATATCGGTATGTGAAGGTACGTATCCTTGATATCCAGGGATACCAGGAATTCCCCTCCTTCCAGGCCAGAAACCACCTCTCTCAGAGACTCCATCTTGAATTTGAACACACATAAGTACGGGTTCAGAGATTTGAGATTTAAGATCTGCCGGACCGAACCATCCGGTTTTGGTACCATGAACAGGCTTGAATTGTTCCAGTTCCACCTCCACTCCCTTTGTTTGGAGTGGAGGTGGAACTGGAACAATGACCTGCGTTCGTAGCAGTTTTTGGATGGCTTCTTGTAAGGTAACCCTTGGCACAGGTGAAACTGGCAAGCCGCACCTGAAGAATCTGTGAGGTGGGAGCGTTTGAAACTCCAACCGGTAGCCCTGGGAGATTAGGTATCTCACCCAGAGATCCCAGCAGGAGTCTGCCTAAATGTGCCAGAAATATCTGAGAAGAGCACCCACCTTTAAGTCCCTCATAAGCTGGAGCCAACTGTCACGCGAAAGACTTGAAAGACGCAGAGCCTGAGTTCTGCTCCAGGGGTGGTCTGCGAGGTATACCTCGGTTTCCTCTGGCAGCGTTGAAGGCCTTGCCCCTAAACCTGGTCACCCGAAAGGACTGTAGAGTGGGTCCAGGGTAAGCACGTCTAGCCGGCGGGGCCGCAGATGGCAGATAGGTGGACTTACCGGCAGTCGCTTGAGAAATCCACTTGTTTAGTTCGTCACCAAATAAAGCCTCACCTGTAAAGGGAAGGTTCTGTACTCCCCTCTTGGAATCTGCTTCTGGTGACCACTGCTGCCGCCATAACGCCTTGTGTGCCGACACATCCATAGCTGTAGAGTGGGCATTGATCAGGCCAATCTCCTTGATTGCTTCACTCATGAAATTAGCAGAATCCTGAATATGTCACAGGAGCGTGATAAGCTCATCTTGAGGCATAGTGTCAAAACCCTCTATTACATTACCTGTCCATTTAACAATGACCCTTGTAATCCAACCACAAGCAATTTTGGGTCTCTGAGCGACTCCCACTGCTGTGTAAATGGATTTTAGCGTAGTTCAGCAGGGTCCTTTAAGGAGATAGCTCCAGGTACAGGCAGCACAATCTTACGTGACAGCCTGGACACTGAAGTATCCACTGCAGGTTGATTTTCCCACACCTTCCTATCCTCAGGGGGAAATGGAAAGGACGTTCGCAAACCTTTTAGGGGTCTGAAATTGTTTGTCAGGATTAACCAATGTTTCTCTAAAAAGTGTGTTTAATTCCTTTGAGACAGGAAAGGTAGCAGTAGACTTTGGTTTTACATTAAAAAATTATTCCTCTACTGTTTCTGTCTCCTTATCAGGGATATTCAGGACCTCCCGAATAGAGTATATAAGGGCTTCCACCCCTTGAGACAGAGTACCGTCTCCCTTATCAACCTCCACCTCCCCCTCCTCCAGATCTGGCATCTCAACTTTGGAGTCAGACTGGAGAACATGGGGCAGCGTGCGTTTCTGTGAAGCAAGCAGAGGAGGCTGAAAGGTGGGCCTAAAGTCTGAATTGTGAATCATAAAATCATCTATAGATTTTTTTAAGTCTTGCCTCTCCTGCCTGACAGTAGCTAGTTCAGATGATATGTCTGTAATCATCCCTATAATGGAGTCCAGCCACGCTGGCTCCTGAGTGCTGTTTCCCTGAGAAGGGGCGCTGCCCTCCCCGAAGAAAGGAAAAACTTTGTGCTACAGGACTGACACATAACTTTCCTGCCTGACATACTGCACAGCAGAACACACACACGCAGGAAACAGGTTAAATAACACAGTAACCCAGAAAGCCTGCAAGGATTGAGACAGAGAGGGAGAAACCAGCACACCTTTCCTCTACAGCTAAAGCAGTGCTTTGCTGAGCAGTAACTAGGAACCTTAGATAAGGTACCTAGATATAATAGGATTTTGGTTACCTACCGGTAAATCCTTTTCTCGTAGTCCGTAGAGGATGCTGGGGTCCATATTAGTACCATGGGGTATAGACGGGTCCACCAGGAGCCATTGGCACTTTGAGTTTAATAGTGTGGGCTGGCTCCTCCCTCTATGCCCCTCCTACCAGACTCAGTCTAGAAACTGTGCCCGAGGAGACGACATACTTCGAGAGAAGGAATTACACAGATAGTGGCGAGATTCATACCAGCTCACACAAACATGCAAATCCGGCCAACATGCCGGAACAACTCAGTAACAGCTGAAACAGCAAATAACGCAGAACTTACCTAGGAACCAGGTAACACTGAACCATAAAAAACAATGCAGGAAAACGAAGCGCTGGGCGGGCGCCCAGCATCCTCTACGGACTACGAGAAAAGGATTTACCGGTAGGTAACCAAAATCCTATTTTCTCTTACGTCCTAGAGGATGCTGGGGTCCATATTAGTACCATGGGGATGTACCAAAGCTCCCAGTACGGGAGGGAGAGTGCGGAGGCTCCTGCAACACTGCTTGACCAAACTTGAGGTCATCAGAGGCCAAACTATCGAACTTGTAAAACTTGGCAAACGCGTTCGACCCAGACCAAGTAGCTGCTCGGCAGAGTTGTACCGCCGAGACACCCCGGGCAGCCACCCAGGAAGAATCCACTTTACAAGTAGAGTGGGCCTTTACAGATCTTGGACACGGCAATCCTGCCATGGAATAAGCATGCTGGATAGTGAACCTGATCCAGCGGGAAATCGACTGCTTAGAAGTAGGACATCCAATTTTCTTTGGATCATAGAGGACAAACAGAGAGTCACTTTTCCTTTGACGAGCCGTCCTCTTCACGTAAATCTTCAAAGTCCTCACTACATCCAAGACCTTTGAAGTAATTGAGGAGTCAGTAGCCACTGGCACCACAATAGGTTGGTTGATGTGGAAAGCCGACACAACCCTAGGCAGGAACTGTGGACGAGTCCTAAGTTCTGCCCGGTCTTCATGGAAGATCAGATAGGGGCTTTACAAGATAAAGCCCCCAATTCCGACACGCGTCGTGCAGAAGCCAAGGCCAACAAGGTGACCGCCTTCCACGTGAGAAACTTGAGATCAGCTTCCTGTAGAGGCTCAAACCAAGCAGATTGCAGGAACTGCAACACCACATCAAGATCCCATGGAGCCGTAGGCGCCACAAAGGGAGGCTGGATGTGCAGAACCCCTTTCAAAAAGGTCTGAACCTCAGGAAGAACAGCCAATTGTTTTTGGAAGAAGATGGACAAAGCAGAGATCTGGACCTTGATGGAGCCCAGTCTCAGTCCCATATCCACCACTGCTTGCAGGAAAAGGAGAAAACGTCCAAGTTGAAACTCCACCGCCGGAAATTTCTTGGCCTCACACCAAGAAACATATTTTTCCAAATGCAATGGTAATGTTTAGACGTTACCCACTTCCTGGCCTGTATCAGGGTAGGAATGACCTCACTCGGAATACCTTTCCGAGCAAAGATCTGGCGTTCAACCGCCATGCCGTCAAACGTAGCTGCGGTAAGTCTTGATAAGCGAACGGCCCCAGCAGAAGCAGATCCTCCTGAAGAGTAGTGTTACCAGTGCGTCCACCGCCACTGCCTGTGGGTCTCTTGACCTGGAACAGTACCTCCGTTGCTTCTTGTTTAGGTGTGAGGCCATCATGTCTATGGAGGGAACCCCCCACCAACCGGTTACCTCCTCGAACACCTCCGGATGGAGGCCTCAATCCCCTGGATGGAGATTGTGTCTGCTGAGGAAGTCTGCTTCCCAGTTGTCTACGCCCGGAATGAAGATTGCCAACATCGCCACCGCGTGCCTTTCTGCCCAGCTGAGGATTTTTGACACCTCTGCCATGGCAGCCCTGCTCTTCGTTCCGCCTTGACGATTTATGTAGGCCAGTGTAGTCACACTGTCCGACTGCACCTGATCAGCCTGATGCTGTAGAAGGTGTGCTGCCTGCAGAAGGGCGTTGTACACGGCCCTGAGTTCCAGGATGATTATTGGGAGGAGTGACTCTTGATCCGACCATCGTCCCTGGAAGGTTTCTCCCAGAGCGACTGCTCCCCAACCTCTTACACTTGCATCTGTGGTTAAAAGGATCCAGTCTTGAATGCCGAACCTTCGCCCTTCCAGAAGGTGTGAAAGTTGCAGCTTTCGGAGACAGGCGAATCCTCTTGTGCATGTGTAGGTGAGAGCCCGACCACTGGTCCAAGAGGTCCAGTTGAAAAGGTCGAGCATGAAACCTGCCGTACTGCAAAGCCTTGTAGGCGGCAACCATCTTCCCCAGAAGGTGGATGCATTGATTAACCGATACCCGGGTAGGCTTTAAGACATCCCGGACCATTGTTTGATTCACCAATGCTTTCTCCACCGGGAGAAATATCCTCTGCACTTCCGTGTCGACGATCATTCCCAGGAAAGACAGCCTCCTTGTTAGCTCCAGATGAGACTTTTGAAGGTTCAGGATCCAACCGTGCTTCCTGAGCAGCTGTGTCGTGAGTGCGATGGACCGCAACAACCTCTCCCTGGATGATGCCTTGATCAGGAGATCGTCCAGATATGGAATTATGTACACCCCCTGTTTGCGGAGGAGAACCATCATCTCCGCCATTACCTTGGTGAAGATCCTCGGTGCCGTAGAGAGGCCAAACGGCAGCGCCTGGAACTGATAGTGATCGTCCATCAGTGCAAATCTGAGATATGCTTGATGCGGCGCCCAAATGGGAATGTGGAGGTAAGCATCCTTGATGTCCAGAGACACCAGGAACTCGCCCTCCGTCAGTCCTGAGATGACAGCTCTCAGAGATTCCATCTTGAATTTGAACCCCCTGAGGTAAGGGTTCAAAGACTTTAAGTTTAGAATAGGCAGTACCGAGCCATCCGGTTTTGGTACCACAAAAAAGTTCGAATAATAACCCTTGTTCCACTGTTGAGGTGGGACCGGAACAATGACCTCTGACACCACCAATTTCTTGATAGCCTCCAGAAGAATTGTCCTGTCTGCCAGCAGGGCTGGCAAGCCTGACTTGAAGAAACGGTGAGGCGGGTGATCTTGAAGCTCCAGTCTGCACCCTCTGGACACTATATCCAAAACCCAGGGGTCCAGACCCGATGACACCCAGACGCGGCTGAACTGCCGGAGTCTTGCCCCCACCTGACCTTCCACCAGGCCTAGCTGTCCGCCGTCATGCGGAGGACTTAGGGGTATAAAAGCGGGCTTCTGGGTCTGGGAACCTGCGGGAGCAGGTTTCTTTCCCTTGGCACGACCACCTCTGAAGAAGGTGTTTGAAGGCTTATTCTTTCTAGGCCTTGCGGGCCGAAAGGACTGTGACGTGGAAGATGAAAAAGGCTTCTTCGTAGCCGGTGCTGAGGGGAGAAAAATAGGATTTTAATACCTATCGGTAAATCCTTTTCTCTTAGTCCGTAGAGGATGCTGGGGTCACATCAAGAACCATGGGGTATAGACGGGATCCGCAGGGGACATGGGCACTTTAAGACTTTCAAATGGTGTGACCTGGCTCCTCCCTCTATGCCCCTCCTCCAGACTCCAGTTTAAGGAACTGTGCCCAGGGAGACGGACATTTCGAGGAAAGGATTTATTGTTAAACCATGGTGAGCATCTTACCAGCTCACACCTCAAGCATGCCGCAGAATGTGGCATTCAACAGAACACAAGCCAACGGCATGAAGAATTTGCAGCAATATGCTGACAAAAATCGTAACACAACCTGTGTGTAACCACAGCCAATAGGTGCAGATACAGTATGCACTGGGACGGGCACCCAGCATCCTCTACGGACTAAGGGGTATATGCAATTCCGGACGAATTGCGCCTTTTTTTCGACCGTTTTAGGATTCGACACTACTCGACAGCCGAAACCCTCCACCCGGGACCATGAATTCGACATATTCAATTCATAACTCATTCGACACTCCCCTTGTCGAATAACGGACCAATCGTCGAGTAGTGGGCGTCCTGGATTCGACTTCCCGCCGTTTGGAGCCTTATATAGGGCTTTTTTGCTGCGTGCTCAGCAGCCATTTTGTGAACCTGCAGAGAGGTGTGTGGAGGTGCAGAGCTAGCAAATTGGTTGTTTTGTGCTGTGGTATCGTTTGGACACCCAGCAGGCTTTAATCCAGGACGGACAGGATACCTGTTACCCTGGAGGAGAGTCGTTTTTGGAGCGATTTCTACATTTGTAGGTAAGTACCACATGTGGTCTGGCGTTGCATGTATGTGTTTGTGTAGTAGGGGGGGAGGGGTGCCATGAGGTATACATGTGGCGTTGCTTTGGGGTGTTTGGGGTATGTATATGTGTGCAGGTATGTGTATATAGCTCCTGTTTGGATTGCTGCAGGTCCTGCTTGTATTGCTGCATGTTTTTTTTGGAGTTTTGTGTTTGGGGGTAGTTTTTCACGTTTTTTTTTTCATAAAATGTTTTTTGGGTCATGCTTTTGCATTGGTGTACCTCCAGCATGTGCAGGTATGCTTTTTGGCTTGTTTGGGGTGATTTTAGAGAGTGTCGGTATCATCCATGTGGTCGACATGTGATGTCGTTTGTTTCCAAAACATGTTTTTTTGCTCCTATTTTAGCACTGGTGCATCCCAGCACATGCTGGAGGTACTTTTTGGCTTGTTTGGGGTTACTTTGAGCGTGTTGGTATCATCCATGTGGTCGACATGTGATGTCGTTTGTTTCCAAAACATGTTTTTTTGCTCCTATTTTAGCACTGGTTGACCTCCAGCATGTGCAGGGATGCTTTTTGCCTTGTTTGGGGTGATTTTAGAGCGTGTCGGTATCATCCATGTGGTCGACATGTGATGTCGTCTGTTTCCAAAACATGTTTTTTTGCTCCTATTTTAGCACTGGTGCATCCCTGCACATGCTGGAGGTACTTTTTGGCTTGTTTGGGGTGACTTTGAGCGTGTTGGTATCATCCATGTGGTCGGCATGTGATGTCGTTTGTTTCCAAAACATGTTTTTTTGCTCCTATTTTAGCACTGGTTGACCTCCAGCATGTGCAGGGATGCTTTTGGCTTGTTTGGGGTGATTTTAGAGCGTGTCGGTATCATCCACGTGGTCGACATGTGATGTCATTTGTTTCCAAAACATGTTTTTTTGCTCCTATTTTAGCACTGGTTGACCTCCAGCATGTGCAGGGATGCTTTTTGCCTTGTTTGGGGTGATTTTAGAGCGTGTCGGTATCATCCATGTGGTCGACATGTGATGTCGTCTGTTTCCAAAACATGTTTTTTTGCTCCTATTTTAGCACTGGTGCATCCCTGCACATGCTGGAGGTACTTTTTGGCTTGTTTGGGGTGACTTTGAGCGTGTTGGTATCATCCATGTGGTCGACATGTGATGTCGTTTGTTTCCAAAACATGAGGCGGAAAACTGTGCCCTAGTGGATGGCGTCGACAGGTCCTACGACGTTCTGTATGGACTAAGGGCACAGACCACAGCAGCTAAGACCAAGCGAAACATCTGGGATGCCATCGCGAGACAAGTCACTGCAGCATCTGGAAACCGCCGGAGCACCAGAAACTGCATGAAGCGGTACAGTGATTGCCGCAGACAGACCAAGAAGAAGATGGGGATTCAGCGCCGACATGAGACAGCTACGGGAGGTGGTCCGGCTCTCAATCTGAAGTGGCTACCCTGGGAGAACGTTATTAAAAGGCGCATGAACCCTGTCATGGTCCAAGGAGTTCGCGGAGGTGTGGACTCCAGCCATTATGCTGGCTTTCCCGAGGAGGAAGAACCGCCCAGAAGACGGCGGGAGACAAGCAGTCCAAAAGGAGGCCTGATGGTAAGAATACATTCAGATGAGCTGTACTAAATCTTTTTTTATTTTATTTTTTATTTTTTTTTATTTGCCAATGTGTTTGTTCTTTTTCGCCAGACACGCCTGCCCAGAGGACATCACCTGCGCGCAGGACATCGGCAGCGCGTGGACCATCACCTGCGCAGCAGGCATCGGCAGCAGCGCGCGGACCATCACCTGCGCAGCAAGCATCAGCAGCGTGCTGATCATCACCTGCGTGCCACACATCGTCAGCGCGCAGAAAGTCACCTACGCGCCAGACGTCATCAGCGCGCAGAAAGTCACCTGCGTGCCAGACATCGTCAGCACGCAGACCATCTCCTGTGCGCCAGACATCAGCGCGCAGAATGTCACCTGTGCGCCAGACACCGTCGGCGACCACACCACCAGCTGGGCGCCAAACTACATCTCCTGCGCACAGGCCATCACCAGCTCATCATCTCTCCAGGAGCTCTGGGACTGTGACCGAAGAGCCTCAACAAGACACTACCCTTGTGGACCCATCACCCGAACTGTTTGAGTCAACAGGGTTAACGGACGAGACTTTTCTTGGGTTTGAAGACAGCCGTGCAGACGTATCCAGCCATACCCTTGAAAAGTCTCCAGAATTGAGGACAAGTGAAGCTCCTGGAGCAGCGGCACCACCGGATGGAGAAGGTTTTTATTTTGGGGGTTTTTTTGGGGGGGAGGGGGGGGGTCGCCATTTTTGTATAGTTTATTAACTTTATTTTTTTTCTTTTGCAAACAGAGGTGCCACGGACCAGCAGCGGACTTGCGTCGGGGATTGGTTCCTACTTCAGGCTGGATCTCTTACAGGATTCGTCGGACGACGAGGTGGAAGTTCAGCAGCCCGCTGTTTCTACATCTCTGTGTGAGTAATTATCAAATTGTGAACCTTCAAACAAATGTATGAATGTGTATACTAATTTCTAATTGTTCTTTTCAGCTTCACAAATGCAATTGGTGGCAACGTACAGGAAAGGCAGTATCCCTCAAATGTTCAGAGGGTACACACCCTGGCAGCAGAGATGAATGTCCGCCAGGATAGTTTTCGGGATGTCGTTGGAACCAGACTGAACGCCATTGAGAAGACAATGGAGAAGATGGTAAACGGTCTGGTTGAATGCAAAAGGCTCTTGCCGACAGCACGTCAGAAGCGCAAAAGACCAGACGAGAAGATCACAGGGAGACTATGGACATCCTTCAAGTTCTGGCCACATCCATCAACTGGCTGGTGGATAACACATCATACCTGGCACACAGCGTTGACAACATGTCGGAGAGTCAACGACATTCGGCAGCCAGCAGCCAGCAACCAGATTATCGCAACCACGCTGCAGATGATGTACGATAAGCTCCCAGAGCCAGCTCATCAACACGCTGGTGAACCACCACATCCGCCATCACAAGCCACACGGACGCCTCCTGCCCTTCCTCCACCACCATCCTGGTATGGACGGTCACAGCTGTACCAAGGATATACAGGGATGTACCCCACCTACCAGATGCCTCCACCGCCAACACCGGCCGCATCATCTACACCAGCACAGACACCGAGGCCAATTCAACGTACTCCACAGCCGCCAGGGCATCGACGCCCCATCAGGAGGAAGAAGAGGATCCGGACGGACAACCACCATAAGCCCGGTCGTATTGTTTTACTTACTCTTTATGTTTTTCATGTTTCCCTTTCTCCCCCTCCCATTAGTTTTTTTTTCTTCTTACTATTGTTTTATATTTGTGTTGGGCTCCCCCACCCCTGACCGGATACTACCAAGGAGCTTTATGTCTAGGCATACATGCACGGGCATGTATGCGGGCGCGTGTGGTAACTGATGAATTCTCCTTGTGGTTACATATATGATGGGCCAAAGAGCTATTCTGATACCACTTTTTTTTTTTAAAAACAAACTCCTTTTTGTATTGGTGTAAATTAGGCTTTCACCGTTCTGTGAATTTACTATTCACTAGTGTTTATTTTTGGCTTCTTCATAGGATTGGGTGGAAAATTGAAGTGGACAGCGTAGTTCGTGTTGTGCGTACAAAGGTGAGTAAAGCCATGTTTCAATGTATATATTCAAGAAACTTTGGACCGCCTGCCCTTGGGGAACAACACAGTCCAGCAATGGGTCATGCTGGACTGTGTGGTTCCACAAGTGCAGGCGTGTCAAAGTGCTGAACACTGACACCACTCTGCCACTTTGGACCGCCTGACCTTGGGGAACAACACAGTCCAGCAATGGGTCATGCTGGACTGTGTGGTTCCACAAGTGCAGGTGTGTCAAAGTGCTGACCACTGTCTTGACTCTGGCACTTTGGACCGCCTGACCCTGGGGAACAACACAGTCCAGCAATGGGTCATGCTGGACTGTGTGGTTCCACAAGTGCAGGCGTGTCAAAGTGCTGAACACTGACACCACTCTGCCACTTTTGACCGCCTGACCTTGGGGAACAACACAGTCCAGCAATGGGTCATGCTGGACTGTGTGGTTCCACAAATGTTCTTGGGAAAGGAATGAACATGACATCATTAGTGTCTTTACTTAATATGGAATTTCTTTTTTTCCCACCGATCTCTACACAAGAAAAGAATGTAAAGAAGAACAAACACTACTTTTTTGTTTTTATTACATTTTATTTTTTAATCCAAAATAAAATACAATTTTAATTCTTCAATAAATTTTTCAAATGAGAAGTTTTGTGTGGTTTTTCTTTAAATTATTAGTTAATAAAATGTAAAATATAGCATTTCAGAGATGCAGTGGTATTGTGGTAGGTCGCCCATGGTACAGCAGGGGAACTGTCGTGTCTCTTGACATCCACGCTGGTTCCTGCACCTTGGGAAGGATACTCCGCAAGACCTGTGGAAGAGAATAGTATGGTGTCATCCAAAGACAAGGTACAAGCAACACTTGGAAACAAGCAGGTTACATCGGCCTTTGTCTCAAATGCAACCCTCCGGCACTTGAGAAACTACACATCCAAGCATGCCCTGACACAGCGTAAGCATTGCTGTGTCAGGGCATGATTGGATATGCAGTTTTGCAAATGCCGGAGGGCCGCAGTTGGGACATGCCTGGGTTACTTAGACAAGAGGGAGTTTTGGGCAATACATCTCACCTGAGGGTGGGGTGTCTGCTACATGGCAGAGGTTCAGGTCCACATCACAACTAGGTTGCCCATGGTACAGCAGGGGAACTGCCGTGTCCCTTCAAATCCAGGCTGGTTCCTGCAAATCGGGAAGGATACTCCACAAGACCTGCGGAAGAGAATAAGGAGGTAATTTGAGAGTGTTTCCTCCACCCTGGGAAAGAACAAAAGGTCCCAGCAACACTGCGCATATACACAGGTTACTCAGACAAGATGGAGTTTTGGCCAATACATCTCACCTGAAAGAGTGACTCTAACATGGCGGTGGTTCAGGTCCACATCACAAGTAGGACGTCCATGGTAGAGTGGGGTAAACTGGTCCAATACCGGAGTGGCTTTGCAGAAGTGTGTCCTGGGTAAAACTGTTGAATCATGGGTACATTCCCCTCAGCAGAGTGAAAAAAAATATATTCTTTTTAAAAATCTATTAAAAAATACTTGTGGGTCAAAAATTGACAAACCAAGTAGATAATCCCATCAAATATAAATAGATATGCTATTATCAATCCAAAAAGCTAAAAAAATATATGTTTTAAAAATTTTTAATCAGCTCTCGCCAGCAAAGTGAGGCGGAATGAAATTGACGAAATTACTGTCGAAAAGCACTGTTGTCGAATCGACATTCTTCAATTGAATATACTTTTGTCGAAAAGCCGCATTTTGACCATTGCAGACATGTCGAATTTTGAAAATGTCGATCTGAAAAAAGTCGAATCTGAAACGGCAGGTGTTTTGACGAAAAGTACTGTATTGCATTGTCGAATCCAATTCGACAGTTTTTTTTTTGTCGAAAATGCCCCGTTTTTCAACTTTTGCGGCAATTCGACCGCAATTGCATATACCCCTAAGAGAAAAGGATTTACCGGTAGGTATTAAAATCCTATTTTCTCATACGTCCTAGAGGATGCTGGGGTCACATCAAGAACCATGGGGTTTATACCAAAGCTCTAGAACGGGCGGGAGAGTGCGGATGACTCTGCAGCACTGAATGACCAAACATGAGGTCCTCATTAGCCAGGGTATCAAAATTGTAGAACTTCGCAAACGTGTTTGAACCCGACCAAGTAGCTGCTCGGCAAAGTTGTAATGCCGAGACCCCCGGGCAGCCGCCCAGGACGAGCCCACCTTCCTGGTAGAATGGGCCTTCACCGATTTCGGTAACGGCAATTCAGCCGTAGAATAAGCCTGCTGAATCCTATGACATATCCAGCGCGCAATAGACTGCTTGGAAACAGGAGACCCAATTTTATTGTGAGCATACAAGACAAACAGAGCCTCTGTTTTCCTAAACTGAGCCGTTCTGGCGACATAAAATTTCAAAGCTCTTACTACATCGAGAAGCTTCGATTCCAGCAAGGCGTCAGTAGCCACTGGTACCACAATAGTTTGGTTCAAGTGGAATCATGAAGCCACTTTCGGCAGAAACTGTTGATGAGTCCTCAATTCTGCTCTATCTTCATGGAAGATCAAATAAGGGCTCTTGTGAGACAAGGCCGCCAATTCAGACACCAGCCTTGCGGATGCCAAAGCCAACAGCATGACCACTTTCCAAGGAAGGAATTTCAACTCTACCTCCTGTAAAGGTTCAAACCAATGAGATTGAAGGAACTGCAACACCACGTCAAGATCCCATGGTGCCACAGGGGGCACAAAAGGAGGTTGGATGTGCAATACGCCTTTCACGACGGTCTGAACTTCTGGAATTGAGGCCAATTGTTTTTGGAAGAAAACTGATAAAGCCGAAATTTGAACTTTTAATTGAGCCCAACTTTAGGCCCGCAGCCACACCGGCTTGTAGAAAATGGAGAAAATGTCCTAACTGAAATTCTTCCGTAGGAGCTTTCTTGGATTCACACCAAGACACGTATTTTTTTCCAAATACGGTGGTCATGTTTAGACGTTACTCCTTTCCTGGCCTGAATAAGAGTAGGGATGACTTCCTTGGGAATACCCTTTCGGGCCAGGATCCGGCGTTCACCTCCAAGCCGTCAAACGAAGTCGCGGTAAGTCTTGGAACACGCACGGCCCCTGCTGCAACAGATCCTCCCTCAGAGGAAGAGGCCAGGGATCGATTATGAGTAATTTCTGAAGATCTGGATACTAAGCCCTCCTTGGCTAATCTGGAACAATGAGGATCGCTTGAACCTTTGTTCTTCTTATGATCTTTATCACTTTTGGAATGAGTGGTAGCAGAGGAAACACGTACACCGACCGAAACACCCACGGTGTCACTAGTGCGTCCACTGCTATTGCTTGAGGGTCTCTCGACCTGGAACAATATCTCTGAAGCTTCTTGTTGAGACGAGATGCCATCATGTCTATTTGAGGAAATCCCCAATGACTTGCCACTTCTGTGAAGACCTCTTAATGGAGGCTCCATTCTCCTGCATTCCTGAATGGAGATCGTGTCTGCTGAGGAAGTCTGCTTCCCAGTTGTCCACTCTTGGAACGAACCTCGCTGACAGAGCGCTTGTATGTTGTTGTTTTTTTGGCGTTTTTCAGCGGTAAATCCTTGTGGCTTCTGCCATTACTGCTCTGTGTTTTGTTTGTAGAAAACCATTGTAAACGGCCATTAACTCTAGATCGTTTATGTGGTGACAAGTTTTCTAACTTGACCGTCTTCCTTGGAAGTTTCTTCCCCTTGTGTGACTGCTCCCCAGCCTCGGAGGCATGCATCCGTGGTCACTAGGATCCAGTCCTGGATCCCGAACCAGCGCCCCTCTAGGAGATGAGAACTGCGCAGCCACCCCAGGAGTGAGATTCTGGTCTTGGAAGACAGGATTATCGTCCGGTGTATGTGTAGGCGGGAACCGGACCACTTGTCCAACAGGTCCCCCTAGAACACCCTGGCATGGAACCGGCCAACTGAATGTCCTCTTAGGCCGCAACCATCTTTTTCAGCAACCGAATGCATTGATGGATTGACACTCTTGCTGGTCTGACCAGACTCTGGATCTTCAGAGCCTTTTCCACTGGAAGAAAAACTCGCTGTAGTTCTGTATCTAGTATTATTCCCAAAACCGACAACCACGTCGTTGGGACAGACAGTGGTTCTGGCCAGTTCATGAGCCAACCATGTTGTTGAAGAACTATCATGGAGATTGCCACGTCTTGCACCAACTGATTTCTTGATCTCGCTGTTATCAGGAGACCGTCCCAGTACAGGATAATTGTGACTCCTTACTAGCGAAGGAGAACCATCATTACCGCCATCACCCCGGTGAAATTGGTAAGGACAATCCTGAATTGCAAACCTCAGGTAAGCCTAATGCGGAGAAAAGCAGTAATTAGACCTCCTTTATCCTTTTTCCAGATTGGAGATCACTGCCCTGAGAGATTCCATCTTGGATTTGAATTTCTTTAAGTGGAAATTGAGGGATTTCAGATTTAGGATTGGTTTGACCGAGACGTCTTGTTTCGGGAGCACGAAGAGGCTTGAATAACAGCCTTCTCCCTATTGTGACAGGGGAAACCAGGATAATGACCTGATCCTGACACAACCCTTGTATTGCGTCGCATACTACCTCCCTGTCAGGAGGAGAATCGGTAAGGCCGATTTGAATAATCGGTGAGGGGAAACGTCTGGACACTCCAGTATGCACCCTTGGGACACTATTCTTAAAACCCACGGGTCCAAGTCTGGTTCAGGACTGGCTGAAGAGTTTTAGACGTGTCCCCACCTGTGTGGGCTCCAGCAAAAGAGTCCCAGCATCATGCGGTGGATGTGGCAGAAACAGAAGATGATTTCTGCTCCTGTGACCTTGAAGAGGCTGCTGACCTCTCCCCTTTTCTCCTACCTCCACCTGCAAGGAAAAAAGAGGAATATGTATCTATTGGCCCGAAATGACTGCATCCGACAATGATGCGTCATCATCCGTTGTGAGGGAACATAGGGCAAGAAGGTTTACCAGCAGCATCTGCCGAGATCAAATTAACTAGGCCGTCACCAAACCAGGCTTCACCTTCATAGGGAAGAGACTCCATTTCTTCTCGGAGTCAGCCATCAGCATTCCATTGGTGAATCCACAATGCCCTCCTAGCCGAGACCGCCATGGAATTGGCCCGCGAACCCAAGAGTCCTATATCCCTTGCAGTAACACGAAAGTATGCTGCAGTGTCCTTGATATGACCCAACGTAAGGAGTATCCCATCTCTCCCCAGGGTATCTATATCGGATAACAAGGTAACCGACCATTTTTGAATACTACTACTCCCCCATGCGTATGTAATGGCAGGTCTAACTAACGCACGCGTGGACACATAACTAGAATATACCGTAGTTTCCTGCATACGATCCGCTGGCTTTGTGACAGGACCCCGTGCAGAACAGGGGGTGACTCACACCTTATTCTATCCGCGGCGGGAAAAGAATAAACAATCGGAATCCTTTTGAGGATTTGAAACCATCTTGTCAGGGCTGACCCAGACTTTTTTAAACAGAGTGCTCAGCACATGAGAAGGAGGAACGCCACCTATTCTAATTGTTTTAAATATATATATATATATATATATATATATATACACACAGTATATACACATACATACATATATACATATATACACGTATACACATACATACATCCTCATATATAGACCCTTTTGTCAGGAACAGCAGGGTTCTTAGTGACGTTAACACATCCTTCATGTACTGAATGCTATATCTTTTTTGGATCTAATCAGGAAACATTACGGTCGACATAGGAAACAGTATCCATGTCGATATCAGGGAGTAGCAACTGGGCAAATAACCTTTTTTTTTTTTTTTTACGACCACGAGGGTCTGAGGGAAATATAGCTATGAACATGACATCCATGGATATTTTAACGTCTGTGTCTGGGACATAGATTTATACAACCTTACTATATATATATATATATATATAAAAAATCACAGGTTGTTGGCACTCTCCATATTCCAAACACTTGCTGGGGTGTCACTCAAAATTCACGAGACAACGGGTATAATCCCTTTTCCCTGAATGCATATAATCTTGAAAGGAGTGCACTCACCAGACGGCTCATGAAGTCAATCAGGTTTTAATGTAGCATAGGCATAATGATCACACCGACGTTTCGGTCCTTACTGGACCATTTTCAAGGTTCAATTGATACATACATAGTTCGCCCTTATATAGCCACAGTAGCAGTCACAATGTGATACATAAAACCCGGAATACCCGTGCACCGCACCACGTAATAAAATAGACTGGTGTCTAATACATATATTATAGACAGAAAAACCTCCCACCATTTAGCACCACTAAATCCATTACACAAAATGCTTAATCACAGTAAACTTACCCAGCCGCGCTGTACTCCGGAAGCGGATGTAGCAGCCCGGCCGAGGTGAAACGCACACACGTGTGAAGTCACGTGAGTTTGTTAACCACAGCGTCACAAAGGTAAATCGTCTCCAGGGCAACCAAATGATACATACGGACGCGTCAGATGACCCACGATCTCTTATTGAACACATTAGCAGTATTGTATCATATCCATAAATAGAAAGACAGATAAGTAGAGCGTAGTACATCCAAGTCATCAGTCCTATCTGACCACACTTGGTGAGGAGTATAGTTAGACTAGCATTGGGTTAAGTGATTAAGCACATAAAGTATCCTGCACACTTCACAATAATGATATTTTAAATAAATATAATATATGGATTATGTAGCAGAGTAAGACTCACTGATCGGAACACACCACAAAAATTAAAAATAGAAAAAGAAAAAGAAAAAATATATAAAGTATGTCAATGAGTGGAACTACCGAAGAATATGTATTGTCCGGATTATAGAAAAATACTAAGGTGTACTGAGTCATTCAGACCCTTGGGAGAGACAGTCTCCAATCTATGGATCCAAAAGGCTTCCCGGCGTAAAAGTTGGAGGGTGTACTCCTTAGTGACAAATCTGAAGATTGGCTTTCTAAATTAAATACACAAATTGATAAATATAAAACCGATTTGATTAATTTCAAACGAAATAAATTGGAGAAAGTAGAAAAAGATTATAGGGACCATAGGGTGTATGGCTGGCTAGTGGGTAATGATTTCTCCTCTCGTAGAACAAGAGAATTTAGATCCAGAAGGGGTCAATACCAATTTGATCAGTATTCTACCGCCTCCAGCTCTGAGAGAGAGAACTCCAACTCTAGGAATTATCAACGTCAACCTTTTTCTCGGGTGGCTACACGGTCACAACTAGACCCTCAACAAGTAGACCCAAAAGGCCCCATCCAAGGAGGGGGTCCTACAAAAAACACAACAAAAAAACCGCCCAAAAATCCACGGGCGAAGTAATTAATTTATCTTCAATTAGTCTTAGTTCTGACCAGGAAAAGGTACTCTCACGTGGTTTGTCGTTTATCCCCACTGTATATTTTGATCCTATGAGGTGGAGGATTGATAACTATTGTCTAGCTCGCAATCTTAGACTCAAAGAGAAATTTGCATCTAACACACGTGTGGTAGCCGATTCCCAGTTCAGAAAGAAAAGTACGTATGATCCACCATCTAACAATACTAATATTAAAACCTTTTCACGTATGATGGATCAGACAGTTACTGATTGTATGAAAAAGACCACTCAGTGTAGGCCTAATCTCAGCAAGGCAGAAAATATGGCGTTGAAACTACTTAAAGAAAATCTCACCATCACTATACGCCCAGCAGACAAGGGTGGGGCAGTGGTGCTCCAAGATACAACAGCATATAATGATGAAATTATACGCCAACTCAGTGACGATCACACCTATAGGATACTGGACAGTGATCCTACTGCAATATTCAAAAGAAGGTTGGATAGTGTGATTGAGGGGGCACTAAATATGGGCATTATCACTGAATCTGTGTCATCTTTCTTACACACAGATTTCCCCATATGCCCTATCATATACACATTGCCGAAAGTGCACAAGAATATGCAAAACCCACCGGGCAGACCGATAATCTCTGCCCGGGGGTCATTATTTCAACCGGTTGCACGGTACCTTGATACCTATCTCCAACCATGTGTTAAAAAAATTAAGAGTTACATCAAAGATACAGGTGACTTCATTAACGAGTTAAAATCTGTTGTCGTCGACACTGAAGGCTTCTTGTTAGCCACTATGGATGTCTCCTCATTATATACGGTCATACCTCACCAGGCAGGTATAGCTGCGGTTCGAAGAGCATTGTTAAGTAGTCACCACTGTCATCCACCAATTGAGTTCCTGCTGGAATTGCTAGAGATGACCCTTACATGTAATTACTTTAAATTTGGTGACCGATACTACCTCCAAACGTCTGGGACCGCGATGGGAAGTAACATAGCCCCGGCGTATGCCAATCTTTACATGGAGGAATATGAACAACAATATATATTCCAGATGTTTGGGGGTAGTATCGGTTACTACAAGCGATACATAGATGATGTGTTTCTTCTATGGTCTGATGATAAAGCTGCCCTGGAGAGTATGGTAATGCAACTCAATCAGTTAGATACACCAATTCGTTTCAGTATGGAATGTGATTCTAACAGTATTAATTTTCTGGACGTGACTGTATTCACCACTGACAGGGGTTATGGATTTAAATTGTACAGGAAGATCACTGATCGTAATACACTACTACATTATGGCAGCTACCATCCAAAACCACTCAAGGAGAGCTTACCCATTTCCCAATTCATTAGGGTCATGCGCAACAACTCGGACACTCAGATCCTTAATGATCAATTGTTGGAGATGCAACATCGGTTCCTCGAGAGGGGATATCACCCCGATGTGATTGAAAAATGTCTGCACAAAGCTGAAATCCGCTTCAAGGGCGGAAAGAAATCCACAAACAAAATGGAGAAACCATTTGTGTTTTTGACGACCTATGACACGGGTAGCTTTGCCACGAGAACTGCTATGAAAAAGAATTGGGGGATTGTGGCAACTGACAATACCCTCAAAGATGTACTCCCGAAACAACCGTTAATAGCTTACAGACGTGGACCGAACCTACGCAATATGTTGATGCGTCCGGATCAATCAGTGGTGAAAGAGGTAGAGGGATGGCTACCCCCTAAGAAGCCTGGGTGCTATAAATGCCCAAATTGTACGACATGCAGGGGTATGCTAACAGGCAATTCCTTCCCTCATCCACATGATGGAAAACGGATATCTATACAACATCGCCTGACATGTACGTCTGATTTTGTTATCTATATACTGATATGCCCATGTTCACTTGTGTATGTGGGCAAAACTATCAGGTCCTTCCGGGAACGGATCTCCAATCATCGTTCAAATATCAGACAAGCACTGAAAACGGGCGGATCTGACAAACCAGTTGCCCGACACTTTGTGCAATATAAGCACCAATTAACAGCTTTGCGCTATATGGTGATTGACAGAGTACCACCGTTATCCAGAGGCGGCGATCGAGCGAAGATACTTTTACGCCGGGAAGCCTTTTGGATCCATAGATTGGAGACTGTCTCTCCCAAGGGTCTGAATGACTCAGTACACCTTAGTATTTTTCTATAATCCGGACAATACATATTCTTCGGTAGTTCCACTCATTGACATACTTTATATATTTTTTCTTTTTCTTTTTCTATTTTTAATTTTTGTGGTGTGTTCCGATCAGTGAGTCTTACTCTGCTACATAATCCATATATTATATTTATTTAAAATATCATTATTGTGAAGTGTGCAGGATACTTTATGTGCTTAATCACTTAACCCAATGCTAGTCTAACTATACTCCTCACCAAGTGTGGTCAGATAGGACTGATGACTTGGATGTACTACGCTCTACTTATCTGTCTTTCTATTTATGGATATGATACAATACTGCTAATGTGTTCAATAAGAGATCGTGGGTCATCTGACGCGTCCGTATGTATCATTTGGTTGCCCTGGAGACGATTTACCTTTGTGACGCTGTGGTTAACAAACTCACGTGACTTCACACGTGTGTGCGTTTCACCTCGGCCGGGCTGCTACATCCGCTTCCGGAGTACAGCGCGGCTGGGTAAGTTTACTGTGATTAAGCATTTTGTGTAATGGATTTAGTGGTGCTAAATGGTGGGAGGTTTTTCTGTCTATAATATATGTATTAGACACCAGTCTATTTTATTACGTGGTGCGGTGCACGGGTATACCGGGTTTTATGTATCACATTGTGACTGCTACTGTGGCTATATAAGGGCGAACTATGTATGTATCAATTGAACCTTGAAAATGGTCCAGTAAGGACCGAAACGTCGGTGTGATCATTATGCCTATGCTACATTAAAACCTGATTGACTTCATGAGCCGTCTGGTGAGTGCACTCCTTTCAAGATTATATATATATATATATATATATATAGCCTATATGCATCACATTATCATGCTATTTTTTTTACCCAGTCAGATATTGGTGGTGCCGACAGGGCCACCCACACACATCTGTGTCCCCCATATAGTTTTCTCTTGGGAGAAACATTCATCTACCGACATGTTGACACTTTTTACATGTACCAAGTACCATCAGGAGTCGGCGGTGCCGACTTTGTGGGAAGAGCATTCAGCCTCAGACATGCCGACACACGTGTACCAAACACCCACCGACATTATACTGGGCTATAGGGGACATACCCACAGTAAAGTCTGACAGGGAGACACAGAGGGAGTTTGCTAGCTCACAACCCAGCGCTCAAACCCGGTTCTGAAACCCTTCTATAATGCCTCAGACCTGTAGCGCTTTTATAATTAACTTATATTGCACCAAATCAACTGTGTCCCCCGTCCCCCCGCGTTTTTTACCCTGTTATATGTACAGTAGTGTGAGGAAGGACCAGCGTCTTACAGCTTCTGGAGAGAAAATGGCGCTGATGTGAGCTGCGAGGGCTAAGCCCTGCCCCCTTAATGGCGCGCTTCAGCCCCGATATTTTTTTTAAATATTTATACTGGCGGGGGTCCGGAATTAGTGCCTTGGCACTTAAATCACTCTCTGCCAGTCTGATATGAAGTCTATATGCTGCCCAGGCCGCCCCCCCGCGCCCTGCACCCTGTAGTGCCGCTGTGTGCGGGAGCATGGCGCACAGCTTGCGATCGCTGTGCGGTACCTCAAAGCCGTCACTGAAGTCTTCTGATCTTCTTCTACTCACCTGTCTTCTGACTTCTGGCTCTGCAAGGGGGGTGACGGAGGGCTCTGGGAATTAACCCCTAGGCGTACCTAGTGTTCCAAACCCTCAGGAGCTAATGGTGTCCTGTAGCCAAAGAAGCAGAGCCTTTAAACTCACAGAAGTAGGTCTGACTTCTCTCCCCTGAGTCCCACGAAGCAGGGAGACTGTTGCCAGCAGCCTCCCTGAAAATAAAAAACCTAACATAAAGCATACTTGCCTACCTGACCCTCTCAATGAGGGAGAAAATGCTCTGTTCCTGGACTTTCCTGGTAATGCATGATTGCCATCACCTGTGGTGAGCTAGGTAATTGATAAGAAAGGTGTTTCACCACAGGTGATGGCATTCATACATTACCAGGAAAGTCCAGGAACAGAGCATTTTCTCCCTCATGGAGAGGGTCAGGTAAGCATGTATGACATAAAGTCTTTTCCGAGAAACTCAGTAGAGCTCCTCAGTGTGCATCCAGTCTGCCTGAGCACAGATTCTAAACTGGAGTCTGGAGGAGGGGCATAGAGGGAGGAGCCAGGTCACACCATTTGAAAGTCTTAAAGTGCCCATGTCTCCTGCGGATCCCGTCTCTATACCCCATGGTTCTTGATGTGACCCCAGCATTCTCTAGGACGTATGAGAAAGGAGACTTACCCGCGGTAGCAGTGGCAATCCACGCATCCAGCGCCTCCCCAAAGAGAGCCTGACCTTTGTATGGTAGGCCCTCCACACACTTCCTGGATTCCGCGTCCGCAGACCAGTTGCGCAGCCAGAGACCTCTGCGAGCCGAGGACAGACATGGAGGAGATCCCCGCAGCCATGGAACCCAGGTCTTTCATGGAATCCACCAGGAACCCTGCAGTATCCTGAATATTATGTAAAAATAAATCAACGTCACCTTTGTCCAGCGTAGACGACTCCTCCTGTAGAGTGATTGACCACCTGGCAATAGCTTTAGCAATCCAAGCACAGGCTATAGTAGGCCGCAATATAGCCCCCGAAGCCGTGTAAATGGATTTCAGTGTAGCATCCACCTTGCAATCTGCCGTGTCCTTTAACGCGGTAGACCCCGGGACCGGTAATACCACCTGTTTGGACAGCCTGGAGACAGAGGCGTCTACGATCGGCGGGGACTCCCATCTCTTTCTATCTTCCTCAGGGAAGGGAAAAGCCACCAAGACCCTCTTGGGAATCTGGAATTTATTTTCCGGAGTTTCCCATGCCTTTTCAAAGATAGCATTTAATTATTTGTATCCCTGGAAAGTGAGGGGGGGCTTCTTATTATCTGTAAAGAAAGCCTCCTCCACCTGTCCGAAATGTGTAAAACATCCCTAACAGCCTCAATCATCAACTGCACCCCCTTAGCAAGGGATGCTGTCCCCCTCCATACATCCCCGTCACCTGTGCAGCGTCAGAGTCGGTGTCCGTGTCATCCTGCATAATTGCAAGTGCACGTTTGTGAGAATGTACCGCAGGGTACCCCGAGGAGGCAGTATCAGGCCATAAAACCATAGAGGATTGTAGGACCTGAGTGGCATGCTCAGTCCTAGCAACCCTATCAGAAATATGAGAAACAGTCCCCTTCAGAGAGACCAACCATTCTGGCTCTCTAGCTGGGATTTGCGCTAAAACAGTGCAATCCTGATTACATGGTGTGGAGTCTTCCTGGGAAGACAAATCCTCTGCAGCATATGAAACAGTGTCCCTTGACATGTTTTCACACACCCTCAAACACCCCACAAACACACAGGGTATTATGTAGACAGTTTCCCCCCCAAGAATGGCAGAGAGACAAAGAGATTGGAGCCAACCCACACACAGCGCTACTTGAGTATAGGGAGACCCTAAACCCGCGCTGGCTGTGCCCCTTAATAGGTGACAGCCTATAATACAGCCTCCCCCCCTTCTACAACCCCCTGGTACCGTACAGATAGCTGGAGATTGCTCTGGAGGGACCTGGATCCACTTGGCAGTGAGTGCAGGCAGGAAAAATGGCGCTGAACGCTGCTGGGTCCGCTCTGAGGAGAAGCTCCGCCCCCTGAATGGCGCTGTCTTCCCGCTCTCTTAATGATTATACTGGCTGGAGGAGTTGAGCTGGCCTGGATCCGCAGACCCCGACAGGCTTGATGTGACCAATGTAGGGTCCGGAACTGGCCCAGGGCGCCCCCCCCAGCGCAGTACCGCTAAGCCTTCCAGGAGCACGGTTAAGACCGCGCTCCTACCCTCTAGCCGCCCTCTTCACACTGTCCCCCCGCTTGCAAGGGGGGACAGTGACTCACTCGCCACTTCTTCAGCACCTGAGGGGGTGGCGGCTGGCTGCCGGGGCGAGCGTTCCCCTGTGGCGGGGAGCGATCAGACCCCTCTGGAGCTCACGTCCCGTCAGCGGGAGCAGTGGCTCAAGACCCCGCAGGGCGGACACTGCTCCCCCCCCCAGTCCCTCGCTGCAGGGAGGCTGTCGCCAGCAGCCTCCCTGTAAAATAACAAAACCCGAAAAGAAATAAAAAACTCTTTTTTAAGAGAACTCTGTAGAGCTCCTCTAGCTGTTACCGGTTCCTCCGGGCACATTTTCTAAACTGAGTCTGGTAGGAGGGGCATAGAAGGAGGAGCCAGCCCACACTATTAAACTCTTAAAGTGCCAATGGCTCCTGGTGGACCCGTCTATACCCCATGGTACTAATATGGACACCAGCATCCTCTAGGACGTAAGAGAAATATATGTATATATATATATATATATATATATATACACACACACAGTATATTGCTCCACCCCACTACAAGCCCCCTTAGTACCAATCAAGGTGCTTTGGAGGGTCCCTTGGTGGAGCAGCACTTCCCTGTATGCAGCCTGGTCTGGTAGCAACAGAAAATGGCGCCCTGAGCTGCTGGTCCCGCTCTCTGGGAAGCCCCATCCGTTCAATGGTGTGGTGTTCCCGCTTAACATTTATACTGGCAGTCACACACACACACACACACACACACACACACACACACACACACACACACACACACACACACACACACACACAGAGAAAATGGAGTTAAAACCCCTTTTCTGTACCAGCGCCAGTGTGACCTTGTGCAGCGGGCTCAGCAGCCCCAGCGGAGCCGTCTGCCCACCACGCCCTTGTGCCGCCATCTGAACCGGGAACCCACTAACAGGGACCCAGATACCTGTACTCACCACTCAGTGCGTCTTCAGCTCTGTTAGGGGTGGCGGCATGCTGTGGGAGTGTGCGTTCACCGCTGCGGGGTGAGCGAAACAACACATTCAGGAGCTAACGTCCTGTCAGCGGGGATCTGGACCATTAACCCTTCAAGAGGTTGGTACCGGTTTCTTCCCCTATGTCCCGCCCAGGACGCAGGCAGACTGGTGCCAACCAGTCCTGCCTGAAAATAATAAACTAAATAAAAATTTGAAGAAAACTTCTCTGGAGCTCCAGAGAATGCACCTGACTCCTTGGGCACATTTTTCTAAACTGGGTCTGCGGGAGGGGCATAGAGGGGAGGAGCCAGCACACTCTGAAGAAGTTTTAAAGTGCCAGGCTCCAATGGACCCTATCTATTCCCCATGGTACTAAGACCATCACAGTATCCCCTAGGACGTTACAAAAATAAGGGATGATGAGTATGAAGGTGTGTGATGGAGCATATAACTTAAATGATGGTGGAATGGAAATAGTACATACCAAAGGACAGCCATATGGTAGGTATAGGACTATATATCCAATATGGTTTTTGTCCTGCTGGATAAGTTTTCTTCAAAAATAAAATCTAATAAAAATTGATGGCTATATCCCCACTAATGAAAAAGGGGGGCTTCCTTTGGCTTCAAAAAGCCTAATAAAAAAGGATATTAAATTGTAACACTATGTAAAAGGTCATTGACTATTTGGGGGGATATCCAATTATCCCCGTTAAAACATCGGGTCTGGAAAATGGCCATTTTTCAGACTTTTTTCCGATGTTTCACCGATTGATCGCCTGTAAAAAAAAAAACCTTTCTCCCGAAAACACACAGGTTCAGTGATACCTGTGTGTTTCGTGTGAAACAGCCCCGTTTTCGGAGGAAAACGGGGCTGTTTCCGGGGATTCCGCTTCACCTGCCGGAGGTGAAACAAAATCCCTGATAAGCCGCGGCACGCGCCGGCTTATCGGGGATAATTAGATAGCCCCCGGCGGGACAGTTAGCCCTGGTAAATTACCGGGGCTAATTGGATATCCCCCATAGTCATTTTTGTAAAAATACTTATGTGGAGGAGAAAACCAATATCAGCTTTTTGTTTTTTTCCTCTGTAAATGCAATGGAGCTCACAAAAAAACTCAAAGCACCTAATGAAAATGAACATTCCTTATCAGAATAATTGTATATACATCCAATTTAAGAATAGAGTACAACAATATTTATCACAAGTTTGAAACATAGCTTGAATTAGAATGGGAGAATCAAATGGTGAGAATGACCATACCTTACTGCTATCTCTTTCCTGGATAAATGCTGCAATGATGTGTACTGGTCTCCAGCTCCAGCTCATTAACGAGGCAAAGCAGGAAGGGAAATCCTCTAGACGTATTAACATCTTGTATGCCGACGCTCCCCCTTCCGGCGATGTCGCCCCGAGCCCACAGCTCTTCAGCTCAGTGCTGAAGCACTGTGTCTCCCTGTGTCGGCTGGCTCCTCTGCACATGTGCAGGATCTCGCTACTCATGCGAGATCCCACACACAGTCAGGAGCCGGCACCCACCACAGCCAGGGACAGCTCTGTCCCTGCTGTGGACTATGGGCATCGCCACCTGCAGCTGTCGAAATCGACAGCTGCAGGTGTCGGAACGGTCAGCAATGCTAACCGTTCTTACATTGTCAGTGCTTATCGGTCTGCTATCTTTTAGATAGCAGCACTGATAAGGAAAGGGGCGCTTCACTGTGGCCGCACCGCAGCCATCGTACATGGGGGAGAAGTGGTATAGTGCACATTATGTGCGCTGATACCGCTTCTCCCCCATAGCGCCCATTCGTACATTTACCCCAATGATCCCTATGGCTACATGCATTTTAAATAAGGTTTCTCATGGCCACTTACAGTATATGGAACCTCTTGTACAACACAATACACAAACAAATCCTGAAAAATATCTTCAAGTAGATCTTACTAACTTTGGGGCCATTTACATTTAGATGTAATTTTTATGATACGCCTCTCAGATGTAGCCGTACATGTCTGCGTTGATAGGTGTTATGGGCCCTACACACTGGGCTATAATACTGAAAGATTAATGAACGAGATACCGTTCATATCTTTCAGTGTGGAGGCACCAGCGATGAACGACGCACGGCCCCGCTTGTGCACGCAGGCCAATATGGACGATCTCGTCCATATTTGCCTGCACTGCTATGGAGCCGGGTGAAACTTCACTCCCTCCGTCACTGCAACCCCGCCGCCGGGTCGCCTGTCGGCCGTATCCGCCGTCGGGCAGCTCGGTGGCGGATCTGTCCCATTACTTTCACAATCTCCCTAAAAAATTTTTTTCAAAAGTAGGCAAGTATGATCCTAAATCACATTTTGTCATGATCCCATACTGGCTGTATTTACTGGATGTTTTAACCCATACCTCTTATCCATAATATATACATATGTGTAGACTTTAATATATTGGACATGTTGACTGCTTTTGCACCAAGGTAAAATAATACAATACTGTATTCAAGTACCTGAACTAAAAACAGGCTTTTTATACCTACCGGTAAATCCTTTTCTCATAGTCCGTAGAGGATGCTGGGGTCCACTTTAGTACCATGGGGTCTAGACGGTTCCGCAGGAGCCATGGGCACTTTAAGACTTTTTCAGAGTGTGAACTGGCTCCTCCTTCTATGCCCCTCCTCTAGACCTCAGTATAGGAACTGTGCCCAGGGAGACGGACAATTCGAGAAAAGGATTTACTTTTAAGTTAATGGTGAGATTCACACCAGCTCACACTTCAACCATGCCGCACAACATGGCATTCAACCTAACACATGCTAACTAGAGATGAGCGCCTGAAATTTTTCGGGTTTTGTGTTTTGGTTTTGGGTTCGGTTCCGCGGCCGTGTTTTGGGTTCGACCGCGTTTTGGCAAAACCTCACCGAATTTTTTTTGTCGGATTCGGGTGTGTTTTGGATTCGGGTGTTTTTTTCAAAAAACACTAAAAAACAGCTTAAATCATAGAATTTGGGGGTCATTTTGATCCCAAAGTATTATTAACCTCAAAAACCATAATTTACACTCATTTTCAGTCTATTCTGAATACCTCACACCTCACAATATTATTTTTAGTCCTAAAATTTGCACCGAGGTCGCTGTGTGAGTAAGATAAGCGACCCTAGTGGCCGACACAAACACCGGGCCCATCTAGGAGTGGCACTGCAGTGTCACGCAGGATGTCCCTTCCAAAAAACCCTCCCCAAACAGCACATGACGCAAAGAAAAAAAGAGGCGCAATGAGGTAGCTGTGTGAGTAAGATTAGCGACCCTAGTGGCCGACACAAACACCGGGCCCATCTAGGAGTGGCACTGCAGTGTCACGCAGGATGGCCCTTCCAAAAAACCCTCCCCAAACAGCACATGACGCAAAGAAAAAAAGAGGCGCAATGAGGTAGCTGTGTGAGTAAGATTAGCGACCCTAGTGGCCGACACAAACACCGGGCCCATCTAGGAGTGGCACTGCAGTGTCACGCAGGATGTCCCTTCCAAAAAACCCTCCCCAAACAGCACATGACGCAAAGAAAAAAAGAGGCGCAATGAGGTAGCTGTGTGAGTAAGATTAGCGACCCTAGTGGCCGACACAAACACCGGGCCCATCTAGGAGTGGCACTGCAGTGTCACGCAGGATGTCCCTTCCAAAAAACCCTCCCCAAACAGCACATGACGCAAAGAAAAAAAGAGGCGCAATGAGGTAGCTGACTGTGTGAGTAAGATTAGCGACCCTAGTGGCCGACACAAACACCGGGCCCATTTAGGAGTGGCACTGCAGTGTCACGCAGGATGTCCCTTCCAAAAAACCCTCCCCAATCAGCACATGATGCAAAGAAAAAGAAAAGAAAAAAGAGGTGCAAGATGGAATTGTCCTTGGGCCCTCCCACCCACCCTTATGTTGTATAAACAAAACAGGACATGCACACTTTAACCAACCCATCATTTCAGTGACAGGGTCTGCCACACGACTGTGACTGATATGACGGGTTGGTTTGGACCCCCCCCAAAAAAGAAGCAATTAATCTCTCCTTGCACAAACTGGCTCTACAGAGGCAAGATGTCCACCTCATCATCACCCTCCGATATATCACCGTGTACATCCCCCTCCTCACAGATTATCAATTCGTCCCCACTGGAATCCACCATCTCAGCTCCCTGTGTACTTTGTGGAGGCAATTGCTGCTGGTCAATGTCTCCGCGGAGGAATTGATTATAATTCATTTTAATGAACATCATCTTCTCCACATTTTCTGGATGTAACCTCGTACGCCGATTGCTGACAAGGTGAGCGGCGGCACTAAACACTCTTTCGGAGTACACACTTGTGGGAGGGCAACTTAGGTAGAATAAAGCCAGTTTGTGCAAGGGCCTCCAAATTGCCTCTTTTTCCTGCCAGTATAAGTACGGACTGTGTGACGTGCCTACTTGGATGCGGTCACTCATATAATCCTCCACCATTCTATCAATGTTGAGAGAATCATATGCAGTGACAGTAGACGACATGTCCGTAATCGTTGTCAGGTCCTTCAGTCCGGACCAGATGTCAGCATCAGCAGTCGCTCCAGACTGCCCTGCATCACCGCCAGCGGGTGGGCTCGGAATTCTGAGCCTTTTCCTCGCACCCCCAGTTGCGGGAGAATGTGAAGGAGGAGATGTTGACAGGTCGCGTTCCGCTTGACTTGACAATTTTGTCACCAGCAGGTCTTTCAACCCCAGCAGACTTGTGTCTGCCGGAAAGAGAGATCCAAGGTAGGCTTTAAATCTAGGATCGAGCACAATATACAATTATGGACGGGCTGCCGAGTGCCGACACAGAGGTAGCCACAGCCGTGAACTACCGCACTGTACTGTGTCTGCTGCTAATATAGACTGGTTGATAAAGAGATAGTATACTCGTAACTAGTATGTATGTATAAAGAAAGAAAAAAAAACCACGGTTAGGTGGTATATACAATTATGGACGGGCTGCCGAGTGCCGACACAGAGGTAGCCACAGCCGTGAACTACCGCACTGTACTGTGTCTGCTGCTAATATATAGACTGGTTGATAAAGAGATAGTATACTCGTAACTAGTATGTATGTATAAAGAAAGAAAAAAAAAACCACGGTTAGGTGGTATATACAATTATGGACGGGCTGCCGAGTGCCGACACAGAGGTAGCCACAGCCGTGAACTACCGCACTGTACTGTGTCTGCTGCTAATATAGACTGGTTGATAAAGAGATAGTATACTCGTAACTAGTATGTATGTATAAAGAAAGAAAAAAAAACCACGGTTAGGTGGTATATACAATTATGGACGGGCTGCCGAGTGCCGACACAGAGGTAGCCACAGCCGTGAACTACCGCACTGTACTGTGTCTGCTGCTAATATATAGACTGGTTGATAAAGAGATAGTATACTCGTAACTAGTATGTATGTATAAAGAAAGAAAAAAAAACCACGGTTAGGTGGTATATACAATTATGGACGGGCTGCCGAGTGCCGACACAGAGGTAGCCACAGCCGTGAACTACCGCACTGTACTGTGTCTGCTGCTAATATATAGACTGGTTGATAAAGAGATAGTATACTCGTAACTAGTATGTATGTATAAAGAAAGAAAAAAAAAACACGGTTAGGTGGTATATACAATTATGGACGGGCTGCCGAGTGCCGACACAGAGGTAGCCACAGCCGTGAACTACCGCACTGTACTGTGTCTGCTGCTAATATAGACTGGTTGATAAAGAGATAGTATACTCGTAACTAGTATGTATGTATAAAGAAAGAAAAAAAAACCACGGTTAGGTGGTATATACAATTATGGACGGGCTGCCGAGTGCCGACACAGAGGTAGCCACAGCCGTGAACTACCGCACTGTACTGTGTCTGCTGCTAATATAGACTGGTTGATAAAGAGATAGTATACTCGTAACTAGTATGACTATAAAGAAAGAAAAAAAAACCACGGTTAGGTGGTATATACAATTATGGACGGGCTGCCGAGTGCCGACACAGAGGTAGCCACAGCCGTGAACTACCGCACTGTACTGTGTCTGCTGCTAATATAGACTGGTTGATAAAGAGATAGTATACTACTAATATTATATATACTGGTGGTCAGGTCACTGGTCACTAGTCACACTGGCAGTGGCACTCCTGCAGCAAAAGTATGCACTGTTTAATTTTAATATAATATTATGTACTCCTGGCTCCTGCTATAACCTATAACTGGCACTGCAGTGCTCCCCAGTCTCCCCCACAATTATAAGCTGTGTGAGCTGAGCACAGTCAGATATATATAGACATTGATGCAGCACACTGGGCTGAGCAGTGCACACAGATATGGTATGTGACTGAGTCACTGTGTGTATCGTTTTTTTCAGGCAGAGAACGGATATATTAAATAAAACAAACAACTGCACTGTCTGGTGGTCACTGTGGTCGTCAGTCACTAAACTCTGCACTCTCTTCTACAGTATCACAGCCTCAGGTCAATCTCTCTCTCTCTCTCTCAACCCTAATCTAAATGGAGAGGACGCCAGCCACGTCCTCTCCCTATCAATCTCAATGCACGTGTGAAAATGGCGGCGACGCGCGGCTCCTTATATAGAATCCGAGTCTCGCGAGAATCCGACAGCGTCATGATGACGTTCGGGCGCGCTCGGGTTAACCGAGCAAGGCGGGAGGATCCGAGTCTGCTCGGACCCGTGAAAAAAACATGAAGTTCGTGCGGGTTCGGATTCAGAGAAACCGAACCCGCTCATCTCTAATGCTAACCAGCATAAACATTACAGCAACGAGCTGAAAATAATTTTAACACAACACCTGTGTAAAACTATAACAAAATAACTACTGCAGGTAAAGTACGCACTGGGTTGGGTCCCAGCATCCTCTACGGACTAGGAGAAAAGGATTTACCGTTAGGTATTAAAATCCTGTTTTCTCATATGTCCTAGAGGATGCTGGGGCCCACTTTAGTACCATGGGGTTATACCAAAGCTCCAGTACGGGCGGAAGAGTGCGGATGTCCCTGCAGGACCGATTGACCAAACTTTAGGTCATCAGCGGCCAAGGTGTCAAACTTGTAAAACTTAGCAAATGTGTTTGTCCCTGACCAAGTAGCTGCTCGGCAAAGTTGTAATGCCGAGATCCCCCGGGCAGCCGCCCAGGATGAGCCCACCTTTCTTGTAGAATGGGCATTCACCGAATTCGGCATCGGCAATCCTGCCGTGGAATGAGCATGTTGAATTGTACCTCTGATCCAATGCACAATAGTCTGCTTAGAAGCAGGACACCCAATCTTGGCCCTCATTCCGAGTTGTTCGCTCGCAAGCTGCTTTTAGCAGCTTTACACACGCTAAGCCGCCGCCTACTGGGAGTGAATCTTAGCTTCTTAAAATTGCGAACGAAAGATTCTCAAAATTGCGATTACACACCTCTTAGCAGTTTCTGAGTAGCTTCAAACTTACTCGGCATCTGCGATCAGTTCAGTGCTTGTCGTTCCTGGTTTGACGTCACAAACACACCCAGCGTTCACCCAGACACTCCTCCGTTTCTCCAGCCACTCCCGTTTTTCCCAGAAACGGTAGCGTTTTTTTCGCACACCCATAAAACGGCCAGTTTCCGCCCAGAAACACCCACTTCCTGTCAATCACATTACGATCACCAGAACGAAGAAAAAACCGTGAGTAAAATTCCTAACTGCATAGCAAATTTATTTGGCGCAGTCGCACTGCGGACATTGCGCATGCGCACTAAGCGGAAAATCGCTGCGATGCGAAAAAATTTACCGAGCGAACAACTCGGAATGAGGGCCCTTGTTGGGAGCATACAGGACAAACAGTGCCACTGTTTTCCGTATCCGAGCTGTTCTTGTGACATAAATTTTCAAAGCTCTGACCACATCCTGAGGCTTCGAACCAGCGAAGGTGTCAGTAGCCACTGGCACCACAATAGGTTGGTTTACGTGGAAAGAAGAAACCACCTTTGGAAGAAATTACTGACGAGTTCTTAGCTCAGCCCTATCTTCATGTGATACAAGGCCCCTAACTCAGACACCCTCCTTGCGGATGCCAAGGCCAACAGCATGAGCACTTTCCAAGTGAGAAACTTCAACTCTACCTCCTGGAGAGGTTCAAACCAATCTGATTGAAGGAACTGCAACACCATGGTAAGATTCCACAGTGCCGTAGGAAGCACAAATGGAGGTTGGATGTGCAGAACCCCTTTCACAAACGTCTGAACTTCAGGAAGGGAGGCCAATTGATTCTGAAAGAAAACAGACAAGGCCGAAATCTGGACCTTGATTGAACCCAATCGTTGACCAGCATCCACACCCGCCTGAAGAAAATGGAGAAAACGTCCTAACTGAACCTCTTCCGTTGGAGCCTTCTTGGTTTCACACCAAGACACATATTTTCTCCAAATACGGTGGTAATGTTTAGACGTTACTCCTTTCCTGGCCTGAATAAGAGTGGGAATGACTTCTTTGGGAATAACCTTTTCGGGCTAGGATCCGGCGCTCAACAGCCATGCCGTCAAACGTAGCCGCGGTAAGTCTTGATACACGCACGGCCCCTGCTGCAGCAGGTCCTCGCGAAGAGGAAGAGGCCGAGGATCTTCTATGAGTAACTCCTGAAGATCTGAATACCAAGCCCTCCTTGGCCAGTCTGGGGCAATGAGGATCGCTCGATCCCCTGTTCTTCTTATGATTTTGAGAACTTTTGGTATCAGTGGAAGTGGAGGGAAGACATACACCGACCAAAACACCCACTGTGTCACCAGTGCATCCACTGCTATTGCTTGAGGGTCTCTCGACCTGGAACAATATCTTTGAAGCTTCTTGTTGGACGAGATGCCATCATGTCTACTTGAGGAACTCCCCAAAGACCTGTCACCTCTGCGAAGACTTCTTGGTGGAGGCCCCATTCTCCTGGATGGAGTTCGTGTCTGCTGAGGAAGTCCGCTTCCCAGTTGTCCACTCCTGGAATGAAAATTGCCGACAGAGCTCTTGAATGTCTTTCTGCCCAGAGGAGGATCTTTGTTACCTCTGCCATTGCCGCTCTGCTTTTCGTTCCGCCCTGACGGTTTATGTACGCAACTGCTGTTACATTGTCCGACTGGATCTGTATGGGTTGATCTTGAAAAAGATGCACCGCTTGTAGAAGGCCATTGTAAATGGCTCTCAACTCCAGAATGTTTATGTGAACACAGGATTCTTGACTTGACCATCTTCCTTGGAAGCTTTCCCCCTGTGTGACTGCTCCCCAGCCTCGGAGACTTGCATCCGTGGTTACTAGGACCCAGTCCTGAATCCCGAACCTGCGTCCTTCCAGGAGGTGAGAACTGTGCAGCCACCACAGGAGCGAAATTCTGGCTTTGGATGACAGGATTATCCTCTGATGCATGTGTAGATGGGATCCGGACTACTTGTCCAATAGGCCCCACTGGAATACTCTGGCATGGAATCGGCCAAACTGTATGGCCTCGTAGGCTGCTACCATCTTCCCCAACAACCAAATGCATTGATGAATCGACACTCTTGTTGGTTTCAGAATTTGTTTGACCATTCTCTGGATTTCCAGAGCCTTTTATACTGGAAGAAATACCCTCTGTACTTCTGTGTCCAGTATCATCCCCAGAAACGATAATCTTGTCGTCGGTTCCAACTGTGACTTTGGAAAATTTATGATCCAACCGTGTTGTTGGAGTACTGTCAGGGAGAGTGCAATGTTCTGCACCAACCTTTCCCTGGACCTCGCTTTTATCAGGAGATCGTCCAGGTAAAGAATTATATTGACTCCTTGCTGTCAAAGGAGGACCATCATCTCCGCCATCACCTTGGTGATCACCCTCTGTGCCGTGGAGAGTCCGAACGGCAATGTCTGAAACTGGTAATGACAATCCTGCACTGCAAATCTCAGATAAGCTTGATGCGGAGGATAGATAGGAACATGTAAGTAGGCATCTTTTATGTCCCCTGACACCATGAAGTCCCTTTCCTCCAGACTGGAAATCACTACCCTCAGAGATTCCATCTTGAATTTGAAACTTTGCAGGTAGAGATTCAGTGTTTTCAGATTTAGAATCGGTCTGACCGAGCCGTCTGGTTTCGGAACTACGAAAAGGCTTGAATAAAACCATTCTTCTTGTTGCGACAAGGGAACCAGGACAAACACTTGATTCTGACACAATTTTTGTATTGCTGCTAATACCACTTCCCTGTCTGGGATAGAAGCTGGTAAGGCCGATTTGAAAAATTGGCATGGGGGAATGTCTTTAAACTCCAGCTTGTACCCGTGGGACACTATATGTAAGACCCACGGGTCCAGGCCAGATTGAACCCAAATCTGACTGAAGAGTTTCAGACGTGCCCCCACTTGAGCGGACTCCCACAAGGGAGCCCCAGCGTCATGCTGAAGATTTGGCAGAAGCAGAGGTTGATTTCTGCTCCTGTGATCCAGGAGAGGCTTTGGATTTTTTTCGCCGGCGCAGGAGCATTAGGCAAAAAATGTCAATTTACCTACGGTAGCCGCAGGAACTAAGGCATCCAGCCCATCTCCAAACAAGGCCTCACCTTTATACGGGAGAGCCTCCATATTCCTTGTGGAATCTGCATCAGCATTCCATTGGCGAATCCACAACGCCCTACGTGCTGAGATCGACATGGTAGCGGCTCTTGATCCCAAGAGACCAAAATCTTTCATGGCTTCCAGCATGTATGCAGCAGCGTCTTTGATATGACCTAACGTTAGGAGTATCTCGTCTCTATCTATTGTGTCAATGTCTGATGACAAGTTTTCTGACCACTTTTCAATAGCACTACTCACCCACGCACAGGCAATGGTAGGCCTGAGTAGTGTCCCATTGGTCACATAAATAGATTTCAACGTGGTCTCTAACTTGCGGTCTACCGGCTCCTTTAGTGAAGCCGTCCCAGGCGCAGGGAGAATCACCTTTTTTGTTAACCGTGACAGGGCACTGTCTAAAATGGGGGGTGACTCCCACCTTTTCCTGTCCTCTGCAGGGAATGGGTAAGCTGCCTGAATTCTTTTGGGAATCTGAAATTTATTTTCAGGGTTTGGCCAGTCTCCCTCAAAGAGATTGTTCAGTTCATGAGATGGAGGAAAAGTTACATTAATTTTCTTCTCTTTATTAAAGTAAGCCTTCTCCTGTGGTAAAGGAGGGGGCTTCGTAACTTCTAACACCTCCTTTATAGCAACAATCATGTATTGAATGATTTTTTGCTAACTTTGGATCTATTCCCCTGGAATCACTAGTGTCGACACAGGAATCAGAGTCCGTGTCGGTATCAGTTTGTGCTACTTGTGCAAAAGATCTTTTTTTGTGAACCCGAGGGGTCCCCTGTGGATGAAAAGGCAGAACTATTAAAAATCACATCTTCCACGGATTTTCTCCAGTTTTCTGCATGAGACTCTTTTCCAATCTCTTACTGATATGATTCACACTATCACGTAATTCTTTCACCCATTCAGGCTCGTGGTGCGACGGCAGCGCCACCACATTACAACTCTGTGTCCCTAAAATGGCTCCCTCAGGGGAAGAGCTCCCTGCCTCAGACATGCCACAGATGTGCACAATCACACCAGACACTCCGGGGCTTATTGGGGACAGACCCACAGTAAAATCTGTCAGAAGGACACAGAACAGGATTTGCCAGCTCACAACTCAACGCCAAGGAAAAAATCCCATTGTCATGTACCTTGTACACAGAGACCTTAAGCGCTTATACACTGCTCAAAAAAAATAAAGGGAACACTAAAATAACACATCCTACATCTGAATGAATGAAATATTCTTATTGAATACTTTGTTCTTTACATAGTTGAATGTGCTGACAACAAAATCACACAAAAATTATCAATGGAAATCAAATTTATTAACTCATGGAGGTCTGGATTTGGAGTCACACTCAAAATGAAAGTGGAAAAACACACTACAGGCTGATCCAACTTTTATGTAATGTCCTTAAAACAAGTCAAAATGAGGCTCAGTAGTGTTTGTGGCCTCCACGTGCCTGTATGACCTCCCTACAACGCCTGGGCATGCTCCTGATGAGGTGGCGGATGGTCTCCTGAGGGATTTCCTCCCAGACCTGGACTAAAGCATTCGCCAACTCCTGGACAGTCTGTGGTGCAACGTGGCGTTGGTGGATGGAGCGAGACATGATGTCCCAGATGTGCTCAATTAGATTCAGGTCTGGGGAACGGGCGGGCCAGTCCATAGCATCAATGCCTTCGTCTTGCAGGAACTGCTGACACACTCCAGCCACATGAGGTCTAGCATTGTCTTGCATTAGGAGGAACCCAGGGCCAACCGCACCAGCATATGGTCTCACAAGGGGTCTGAGGATCTCATCTCGGTACCTAATGGCAGTCAGGCTACCTCTGGCGAACACATGGATGGCTGTGCGGCCCCCCAAAGAAATGCCACACCACACCATTACTGACCCACTGCCAAATTGGTCATGCTGGAGGATGTTGCAGGCAGCAGAACGTTCTCCTTGGCGTCTCCAGACTCTGTCACATGTGCTCAGTGAGAAACTGCTTTCATCTGTGAAGAGCACAGGGCGCCAGTGCCGAATTTGCCAATCTTGGTGTTCTCTGGCAAATGCCAAACGTCCTGCACGGTGTTGGGCTGTAAGCACAACCCCCACCTGTGGACGTCGGGCCCTCATACCACCCTCATGGAGTCTGTTTCTAATCGTTTGAGTAGACACATGCACATTTGTGGCTTGCTGGAGGTCATTTTGCAGGGCTCTGGCAGTGCTCCTCCTGTTCCTCCTTGCACAAAGGCGGAGGTAGCAGTCCTGCTGCTGGGTTGTTGCCCTCCTTCACGTCTCCTGATGTACTGGCCTGTCTCCTGGTAGCGCCTCCATGCTCTGGACACTACGCTGACAGACACAGCAAACCTTCTTGCCAGAGCTCGCATTGATGTGCCATCCTGGATGAGCTGCACTACCTGAGCCACTTGTGTGGGTTGTAGACTCCGTCTCATGTTACCACTAGAGTGAAAGCACCGCCAGCTTTCAAAAGTGACCAAAACATCAGCCAGAAAGCATAGGAGCTGAGAAGTGGTCTGTGGACACCACCTGCAGAACAACTCCTTTATTGGGGGTGTCTTGCTAATTGCCTATAATTTCCACCTGTTGTCTATTCCATTTGCACAACAGCATGTGAAATTGATTGTCAATCAGTGTTGCTTCCTAAGTGGACAGTTGGATTTCACAAAAGTTTAATTGACTTGGAGTTACATTGTGTTGTTTAAGTGTTCCCTTTATTTTTTTGAGCAGTGTATAATGCTAATAATATGACTGAGCACCCAAATTACACTCCCCCCCCCCCCCCTTTTTGCAACCTGATTCTTCCCCCTAAGTCCCACGAAGCAGGGAGACTGTTGTTAGCAGTCTCCCTGTAAAATAAAAAACCTAAAGTCTTTTAGTAGAGCTCCACTAGAGTGCGACCAGTCTGCCTGGGCACATTTTCTAAACTGAAGTCTGGAGGAGGGGCATAGAGGGAGGAGCCAGTTCACACTCTGAAAAAAGTCTTAAAGTGCCCATGGCTCCTGCGGAACCGTCTATACCCCATGGTACTAAAGTGGACCCCAGCATCCTCTAGGACGTATGAGAAAACTATTTTTATTTACTACATCACCTGTTCCCATCATATAGCCTCTTACTCTTAACACCATTCGCTTTGTAATATATTATTTTTGCACTAAACTGTGATGAATTAAGTCATTCGTCATATAAAATTGTTCTGCCTGTATTATGGCAATTGAAAAATATGTGGGAAAAATAAGAATAGGTTATTACACTATAATAATGGGCCATAATGTCAAAATACTATAAATTCTTATTATTAAAATAGTAAACAGTCTCCACGGGTTGATATATTTGCCAGTACGAGACGAGGCTGAAGTTAGGGTAGCGTCTAGTTTACCTTCGTGGAGAGGACCTTTCCCAAATCAACTCGGGGTCAGCTTTAAGAAATAATTCTTTTTTTTTTCTTTTTTCTTTTAATTTATAATATTATAGCTCCTATACATAAAGCTAGCATTAAAAAACAACAATTTTTTTTTTTTTTTTTTTTTACACGATTACAGTCTGAGTTCATATGTAATATAGAGTGTTCGTAGCTGTTCAAAGCCCTGTCAATGTCATACAGGCACGAGCTGGGACGCCTAAGTTTTGGGGTCCTTGCAGTGACGTAGGAAGTGTGCGCCGGCGGTTGTCATGCTGCTGCTCTAGCAGGCAGGGGACGTGCGTGCAGTAATGGCAAGCAGCGTCTGGGAATCCCTATAATGTCCGGTGCACCGCTTGTGTGATTCCCCCGCCATGTATATGAAGAGGCTTCCCTTGCTGGTCCGCTGCTGCCTGCAACCACTGGCCCGGCACTTGCAGTCATCTGTCCGCCGCGGAGATGTTGCCCTCCGCAAACGGGCCATGTGTAGACCGCTTTCTAGTAACGCTAGCAAGTCTCTGGACACCTCGCTCTTCGTCCCTGTTGAAATAAAAAACGCAGACACTCCGGAGTCAGACATCGGGGCTGAGCTGACCCAGGCTCTCAATAAGAGTAAGTGTTGGCGCCATGTAATGAGACTCTTCCCTGTACTGCTGTCTCTCTGTGTGTACACAGCTGTATAATCTAAGTTGTTCCCTCCCCTCACTGGTGCACCCCTCCCCTTGTCTGGTTGTTCCCTCCCCTTGTCTGGTTGTTCCCTCCCCTCACTGGTGCACCCCTCCCCTTGTCTGGTTGTTCCCTCCCCTCACTGGTGCACCCCTCCCCTTGTCTGGTTGTTCCCTCCCCTCACTGGTGCACCCCTCCCCTTGTCTGGTTGTTCCCACCCCTCACTGGTGCACCCCTCCACTTGTCTGGTTGTTCCCTCCCCTCACTGGTGCACCCCTCCACTTGTCTGGTTGTTCCCTCCCCTCACTGGTGCACCCCTCCACTTGTCTGGTTGTTCCCTCCCCTCACTGGTGCACCCCTCCCCTTGTCTGGTTGTTCCCTCCCCTCAATGGTGCACCCCTTCCCCACCTTGTCTGGTTGTTCCCTCCCCTCAATGGTGCACCCCTTCCCCACCTTGTCTGGTTGTTCCCTCCCCTCAATGGTGCACCCCTTCCCCACCTTGTCTGGTTGTTCCCTCCCCTCAATGGTGCACCCCTTCCCCACCTTGTCTGGTTGTTCCCTCCCCTCAATGGTGCACCCCTTCCCCACCTTGTCTGGTTGTTCCCTCCCCTCACTGGTGCGCCGCCCCCTTCCCCCATTGTCTGGTTGTTCGATCCCTGGTGTTCCGCACCCCTTGTCTGGTTGTTCCCCCCCCCCCCCCCTTGTCCGGTCGTTCCCTCTCCTCTGGTGCGCTTCCCCTGTCCGGTCGTTCTCTCTCCTCTGGTGCGCCCCCCCCCCGTCCGGTTGTTACCTCTCCTCTGGTGCGCCGGTCGCTCCCTCTCCTATGGTGCGCCCCTCTCTAGTGCTTCCTTTTCTAGCAGTTCCTTCTCCTCTGGTACGCCGCCCCCTCTCCCCTTGTCTTGTCGTTCCCTCTCCTCTGGTGCACCGTCCCTGTCCAGTACACAGTCCCCGAGTCTTATTGTGCTTTCTTACACAATCCTCCTCTCTGATACAGTCTATTTGATTGCTCCTGTCTAGCACATGGTTCCACTCTGGTACACAATCTCCCCCCTCCCCTCTGATTGTTATGCTCTGGCATCTGGTTTGTGTAGAGCTAGGATAAAATTTTCCAAGAGGTTTTTTTTTTTTTAATGATGAGTTTCTCATAGCAACCTCCGTGTAGTTTGTCATTCAGTGTGTTTATGAACACCTGGAATCAAGACACTTTTTTTTTTTTTACAGTAAATCTTAGCCACTTGAAATGTGTAGAACATAGTCATCATTTCTGACTGGTTTTGTTGCTTCACTGAAAATAGGGACAGTTGACTATTAAGATGATTAGTTTTATGTGTGGTCATCCTGACTTCCTTTTAATCTGAGTATGTGAGCTCTGCTCTATTTTCACTGCTATCTTGTTTCCTAGGTGAAGTATTGAAAGTTTTAAACCGGTTTTATAGAAGGAAAGAAATACAAAAGTTGGGAGCAGAGAATGGGCTTGATGGTAAGAAATTATATCCATCACAATATTATGATTATTGTATGTTTATTTATATGGTGACACACATGCTCCACAGCATCATGCAAAGGGGTGAAGCATACAACACAGTGCATAAATACAAAATGGCATAGATAACAAACTTGATGTGCATACATAATTGCAGATAATTCTATAGAGTACTGAGGAGAGTGGGCCCTTGTCATTAGTTTACAATATAGAGGGGCAATGGGTGGACACAATAAGGCAGAGGGTGACGGGGTTGAGGCTGGTGTGGTAGGACATTGCAGGGGCATGGAGAGGTGTTTTTAGGGTTGGGTACAGGATGCCAGCAGTTAGGATGGTGGCGGTCAGAATACAACCCCCGACTACTGTAATACCAAAAGGAGCGTGCAAGTAAACTTACCTTAACCCAGGCCTGTCCAAACTGCGGCCCTCCAGCTGCTGAGAAACTACACATCCCAGCATGCCCTGACACAGTTTTGCATTCTCTGACCCCAAAACTGTGCCAAGGCATGCTGGTATATGTAGTTTCACAACAGCTGGAGGGCCTCAGTTTGGACATGCCTGCCTTAACCCTAACGATTCCCCTAACCCTCCTTTCCTGCAGCCTAACTGTAAACCCTCCCCGGAATACTTACATTCTCAATTTCGGCATTCAGACAGGTGTCTGGATTCCGGCGCCGGTCTCTTGACCGCTGGCATCCCGTACGTTGGGGTGCCAACTACATCCCGTCTTGAATGCACTTCTAAACACAGTAAAATTATTGAAAGAGTTAAGGTACCAAGGGAAAATGCTGAATTCAGGAGCCAGGGGGTCACTATTGGAGTTAGTAGGATTTGTTAAGGACCCAAGTAAGATTTATGTCCATAGGTGTTAATACCCAAAAATGATAAATTGGTGCGCCCTAAGATGAAATTATGAGTACAAAGGACCTATCATTTAAAAAAAAAAAAAAAAAATAGGATCATACCTCACTTTTTCTGGTTCCCATCATATGTAAGATTTGGTTTAAAATCTACATCCATTTGGTGGTGATGGGCTGCATACTTTAAGAATCATCTGGAAGGCTGATATGGGGCTCTTGTTGAATGATGTTTGGGCTTTTATTATGAGTTTTCCCCACAACAACATGTGTTCCATATCATATAAGTACATAGAGTATATTGGACCTCAGTGTGGCTTATTAAGCCGGGCCATAGAACCTCTACCTCCTGTCCCAAATGTAGTGCACAAGACACAGATTTGTGGCACCTATTGTGGTTTTGCCCCATGATTAATTGTGCTCTGAACTTATGTTGTGTTCTGTATCAGTCAAACTGGAATTCTCAGCCGTTGCTAGATCCAGGGATGTGTATATTTGTTTTATGAATTAAGGCTGTATTGAAACAATGCCTTCAATTGTACAGTAGGTTAATAATCTTTTGGTGACCAAACTTTTCTGTCCCCCGTGCTGGCAAGCTGAAATGTGCAAAATGTGGCCAAATGGTAATTTTCGAGTCACACCCAACACTTTGGGCGGATTTAGACATTTTCCGCTGCTAAAACTGGCCTGTCTGGGCGTGACAGTGCAATAAAATAAACTAAAAACAATTGAAAGATGGGATATCTGATGCAATAAACAATTGAATCGCCCCCATAGACCGCATGTATTAAAGTTACAGGGCTATTGAGGTTTAGGGGGAAGATTGGATGGACCTGGCTGGGGTTTAAGACATTAGCAATTGTAGAATTCAACTTTTCTTTATATCACTTTTCATGGGCACACTAAAAGAGTTATCAAATGTATACACATACAACCATCCTGCCACCATCCTGTCATCAAATGTACAACCATCCTGCCACCACCAAAACCAACTTTTCCCCTTTCATTACACCAAGGATTTTCAGCTTGCAGCACAATGAACAAGATTCTAAATTAATCCAGACACACCACCATTTTTTAAGAAGAAATGTTAATATTATCGTGCCCCCAGTTCACATGAGATGCCACACTGTCATGCCCGCAGTACTCATATGGTGACGCTAACCTTGGTGTTTTAATCTGCGCTCTCTCAGGACCTCATGTAAGCATCTAGTGCACTTCAGCTGGTTGTTTGGGCCAGCTGACAGTCACGGTATGGGCACGCTTGTTGAAAATCGTTGCTCCAAGCACCCCTCTTTATCCTCGGTCTCCTTGCAGCCTTGCACTTGACAGCTATTTTCATGGAAAGGAACTCTTGAAACTGACGATAGTGTCCTTCTGTTACTGATGGAAGTCTGGGACAGTAGGGTCTGGCCCCAGTGTGGCCTTCCTGGACACACGGGTGTCCTAGGATTGCCGGTTAGTCACATAATTAGCTCTTTAACTACCCAGAGTCTCCTTTCTCTGCCAAGTACATGCCATTGGTGCTGAAGGCAGGTGTAATAAATTTGGCAATGCAGACTTGTTACCAAATCATTTAAAATTAAACAAACATTTAATACAAGTAATAGGTATCTATTTGTTATTATGAATGTAATGAATAGGTAAAGTTTGATCGCAGATGTTTTATGATGACGTACTTAAGATTTAGTACCATACATTTGGGTGGCAAGTGTCCTGTGCTAGCAGGCACCAAACAGTTTACCAAGAATACCGGAGATATTTTGGCTGCTTAGCTGAGTGTTTCACAGATTATTTGTCTTCTGTTATTCTTACCCTTGAATTCAAGCCATCGTTTTGGTGTTAACATGTTTTATTTTTCTTAATCACAGCTCGTCTTTTTCACCAAGCTTTTATCAGCTTCAGGAGGCACGTTATGGAAACTGACCCTTTACATGTAGATCTTCACATCGTCTTGAATGATATTTGCTGTGGAGTTGGTATGTGAATTATGTTTAACAATGTTTTTATTTTTTAGGTTTTTCTTTTTCTGCACCCTTTTTGTGTTTTAAATCCCCAACATTATCATTGTTTGATACTGTCTTCATGTGGTCGCTAATGTTTTGTTCTGTGCCACATAGTCCTGGTGCCTTCATGTTCTGCATGACGACCCTGTTAATTATCGGGCATTTCCAGAACAGAAGAGAAATCAGATGAGGAGGCTGATACGTGCCAGATGGAGGGGAAGGAGGCGGTGGAGTAGTAGTAGGGTACAAATGGGGGGGGTCCAAGGGAGGGCGGGCTGCCACCAAAGTAAACAAATATCTTTAAAACACTTGGAGATTCTCTGTTAAATCTTTTCAGCAAAGTTCTGTAGTGGAGTTTGATGCTGTGTTGTAAACTGTAATATTACAGTGCCTTATACTTTGTGCATGTTGGTTTAAAAATTCAGATCTATAAGACAGTTACTATCCATCAAGGGTGGAAAAGGATCTGAGCTCATAACATAATATTACATTGTATACTGGTAGTTTATGCCAGCCCCACACGTGTCGAATCTACACTCGGCCTGAATGCTATATGAAAAGATCAATGGGCAAATTGGGTGAGTGCCGCTGGGCCTCTTCCTGCTTCCGCTATTGAGAAATCATATTAGAGATACAATTGGGATCTACATTCCCTGTAAGGATATATTCATGTATTTGTCTAATGCTATCTCTTAAGTAGGACTATATAATAAGAATAGTATAATAGGACTTTGCCTAGTTTCTATTATTGGGCGGGATGTAATGCTGCCCGAGTTCAGTGGCCGTGCTGGATGGTGGCCGAACTCGGACGTTTTTTTAAAGGGGCAATCACTTACAAAGCAAAATCATGCCTTGTAATTGATTCAAACTTTTTTTTAAAAGGGACAATTTGTCCGGCATTCTGCATGGCCGCCAGATTCAGATGGCATTACATCCCACCCATGGTCATCATTCTCTTATAGAGCTCCCCATTCTGTACAACAGTGTTTTTTTTTTGTTTTTGTTTTTTTCATTATACCTGCCTGGAACATGAAAGAAGCTATAATGTTTTGTGACCAATAATAAATGTATAAAACAATCTCTTCATAAAACTGTTGATTGTAGGTTACAGGTCTTTCAAGAAGTTGTCCTCCCTTTGTACGTCCACATTCTTTTATTTAAAAGTTCAAATAGTAATTTGCTTCAGGGAGCTTGTGCTGAGAAATATTTCTGGTTATTAGCGTTTCTGCCTTTTCTCCAAAGCTGGATGCGTTATTGTTATGCTATTAGGATGCCTTCTAAGTGGGAAATTTTAAAGTACATTTTTATGGAACCAATCATTAAACTCTATTTGTCTGTGAAAACTTAAATTTTAGTGGCAGGTTGACAGTAACATGGTGTGGGTAATTTGTACAGGTACGGTCATAGTTTGCTTATTTGCCTACGTAAGCAGGCAATGTCTTTGGACACAGTATTGTGTACTGTATGCTCCTGCAATTATTTCCTTTTCTTAAAAACTGATCAAGAATGTAGTTGAATGAGCAGTGTAACTGTAGTTCTTCATGGAACAGGATATCCACATAAATACATTGTATAGCCTTGATCTATGATCCGCAAACCCCATTGTGTTATTGTAATATCTTTACATGTTTCCTCATGTAGGTCATATTGATGATATTTTTCCATTCTTCATGAGACATGCCAAACGAATATTTCCAATGCTGGACTGTCTGGATGACCTCCGCAAAATAAGTGACTTGCGGTTACCTCCTAATTGGTAAGGGTGTTTTCCTCTTGTGGAGGTCAAGGGTGTAAATTACTTTTCTCTATCGTCCTAGTGGATGCTGGGGTTCCTGAAAGGACCATGGGGAATAGCGGCTCCGCAGGAGACAGGGCACAAAAAGTAAAGCTTTAGGATCAGGTGGTGTGCACTGGCTCCTCCCCCTATGACCCTCCTCCAAGCCTCAGTTAGATTTTTGTGCCCGGCCGAGAAGGGTGCAATCTAGGTGGCTCTCCTGAGCTGCTTAGAATAAAAGTTTAGTTAGGTTTTTTTATTTTCAGTGAGTCCTGCTGGCAACAGGCTCACTGCATCGTGGGACTAAGGGGAGAAGAAACGGACTCACCTGAGTGCAGAGTGGATCGGGTTTCTTAGGCTACTGGACACTAGCTCCAGAGGGACGATCACAGGTTCAGCCTGGATGGGTCACCGGAGCCGCGCCGCCGTCCCCCTTACAGAGCCAGAAGAGACGAAGAGGTCCGGTGAAATCGGCGGCAGAAGACATCCTGTCTTCAGACTAAGGTAGCGCACAGCACCGCAGCTGTGCGCCATTGCTCTCAGCACACTTCACACTCCGGTCACTGAGGGTGCAGGGCGCTGGGGGGGGAGCGCCCTGAGACGCAATATAACGGAATACCTTAGGTGGCAAAACAGAATACATCACATATAGCTCCTGGGCTATATGGATGTATTTTAATCCCCTGCCATTTTACACAGAAAAGCGGGAGATAAGGACGTCGTGAAGGGGCGGAGCCTATCTCCTCAGCACACAAGCGCCATTTTCCCTCACAGCTCCGCTGGAAGGACGGCTCCCTGACTCTCCCCTGCAGTCCTGCTTCAGAATCAGGGTAAAAAAGAGAAGGGGGGGGCATTTTTGGCAGCAAATAACGATAATAACAGCAGCTATAAGGGAATAACACTTATATAAGGTTATCCCTGTATATATATATATATAGCGCTGGGTGTGTGCTGGCAGACTCTCCCTCTGTCTCTCCAAAGGGCTAAGTGGGGTCCTGTCCTCTATCAGAGCATTCCCGGTGTGTGTGCTGTGTGTCGGTACGCGTGTGTCGACATGTATGAGGAGGAAAATTATGTGGAGGCGGAGCAGTTGCCTGTGTTGGTGATGTCACCCCCTAGGGAGTCGACACCTGACTGGATGATTGTATTTAAACAATTAAGTGATAATGTCAGCAATTTGCAGAAAACTGTTGACGACATGAGACAGCCGGCAAATCAATTAGTGCCTGTCCAGGCGTCTCAGACACCGTCAGGGGCGCTAAAACGCCCGTTACCTCAGTGGGTCGACACAGACTCTGACACAGATACTGAGTCTAGTGTCGACGGTGACGAGACAAACGTAATGTCCAGTAGGGCCACACGTTACATGATCACGGCAATGAAAGAGGCATTGAACCTTTCTGACACTACAAGTACCACAAAGAAGGGTATTATGTGGGGAGAGAAAAAACTACCAATATTTTTTCCTGAGTCAGAGGAAATAAATGAGGTGTGTGAAAAAGCGTGGGTTTCCCCCGAAAAAAAACAGCTAATTTCTAAAAAAATTATTAGCATTATATCCTTTCCCGCCAGAGGTTAGGGCGCGTTGGGAAACACCCCCTAGGGTAGATAAGGCGCTCACACGTTTATCAAAACAAGTAGCGTTACCGTCTCCTGATACGGCTACCCTCAAAGAACCAGCTGATAGAAGGCTGGAAAATATCCTAAAAAGTATATACACACATACTGGTGTTATACTGCGACCAGCAATCGCCTCAGCCTGGATGTGCAGTGCTGGAGTCGCATGGTCGGATTCCCTGACCGAGAATATTGATACCCTGGATAGGGACAATATTTTGTTAACTATAGAACATTTAAAGGATGCACTACTATATATGCGTGATGCACAGAGGGATATTTGCACCCTGGCATCAAGAATAAGTGCTATGTCCATCTCTGCCAGAAGAGCGTTATGGACGCGACAGTGGTCAGGGGATGCGGATTCCAAACGGCACATGGAAGTATTGCCGTATAAAGGGGAGGAGTTATTTGGGGCTGGTCTATCGGACCTGGTGGCCACGGCAACGGCTGGAAAATCCACCTTTTTACCCCAGGTCACTCCACATCAGCAGAAAAAGACACCGTCTTTTCAAACTCAGTCCTTTCGTTCCCATAAGTACAAGCGAGCAAAAGGCCACTCTTTTCTGCCCCGGGGCAGAGGAAGAGGAAAAAGACTGCACCATGCAGCCGCTTCACAGGAGCAGAAGCCCTCCCCTGCTTCTGCCAAGTCTTCAGCATGACGCTGGGGCTTTACAAGCAGACTCAGATATGGTGGGGGCCCGTCTCAAGAATTTCAACGCGCAGTGGGCTCACTCGCAAGTGGATCCCTGGATTCTACAGGTAGTATCGCAGGGGTACAAACTGGAATTCGAGGCGTTTCCCCCTCGTCGTTTCCTGAAGTCTGCTTTACCAAAGTCTCCCTCCGACAGGGAGGCAGTTTTGGCAGCCATTCACAAGCTGTATTCCCAGCAGGTGATAATCAAGGTACCCCTCCTGCAACAAGGAAAGGGGTATTATTCCACGCTGTTTGTGGTACCGAAGCCGGACGGCTCGGTGAGACCAATTTTAAATCTGAAATCCTTGAACACTTACATAAAAAGGTTCAAATTCAAGATGGAGTCACTCAGAGCAGTGATAGCAAACCTGGAAGAAGGGGACTATATGGTGTCTCTGGACATCAAGGATGCTTATCTCCACGTCCCGATATACCCTTCTCACCAAGGGTACCTCAGGTTTGTAGTACAAAACTGTCATTATCAGTTTCAGACGCTGCCGTTTGGATTGTCCACGGCACCTCGGGTCTTTACCAAGGTAATGGCCGAAATGATGATTCTTCTAAGAAGAAAAGACATTTTAATTATCCCTTACTTGGACGATCTCCTGATAAGGGCAAGATCCAGGGAACAGTTAGAAGTCGGAGTAGCACTATCTCAGGTAGTGTTACGTCAGCACGGGTGGATTCTAAATATTCCAAAATCGCAGCTGATTCCAACGACACGTCTACTGTTCCTAGGAATGATTCTGGACACAGTCCAGAAGAAGGTGTTTCTCCCGGAGGAGAAGGCCAGGGAGTTATCCGAGCTAGTCAGGAACCTCCTAAAACCAGGACAGGTCTCAGTGCATCAGTGCACGAGGGTCCTGGGGAAAATGGTGGCTTCTTACGAAGCGATTCCATTCGGAAGATTCCATGCAAGAACATTTCAGTGGGATCTACTGGACAAATGGTCCGGATCGCATCTGCAGATGCATCAGCGGATAACCCTGTCGCCAAGGACAAGGGTGTCTCTCCTGTGGTGGCTGCAGAGTGCTCATCTACTAGAGGGCCGCAGATTTGGCATTCAGGATTGGATCCTGGTAACCACGGATGCCAGCCTGAGAGGCTGGGGAGCAGTCACACAGGGAAGGAATTTCCAGGGCCTGTGGTCAAGCCTGGAAACGTCTCTTCATATAAACATTCTGGAACTAAGGGCCATTTACAATGCCCTAAGTCAAGCAAAACCTCTGCTTCAGGGTCAGGCGGTGTTGATCCAATCGGACAACATCACGTCAGTCGCCCACGTAAACAGACAGGGCGGCACGAGAAGCAGGAGGGCAATGGCAGAAGCTGCAAGGATTCTTCGCTGGGCGGAAAATCATGTGATAGCACTGTCAGCAGTATTCATTCCGGGAGTGGACAACTGGGAAGCAGACTTCCTCAGCAGACACGACCTTCACCCGGGAGAGTGGGGACTTCACCCAGAAGTCTTCCACCTGATTGTAAACCGTTGGGAAAAACCAAAGGTGGACATGATGGCGTCCCGCCTCAACAAAAAACTGGACAGATATTGCGCCAGGTCAAGGGACCCTCAGGCAATAGCAGTGGACGCTCTGGTAACGCCGTGGGTGTACCAGTCAGTGTATGTGTTCCCTCCTCTGCCTCTCATACCAAAAGTACTGAGAATCATAAGAAGGAGAGGAGTAAGAACTATACTCGTGGTTCCGGATTGGCCAAGACGGACTTGGTACCCGGAACTTCAAGAGATGCTCACGGACGAACCGTGGCCTCTACCTCTAAGAAAGGACCTGCTACTGCAGGAGCCTTGTCTGTTCCAAGACTTACCGCGGCTGCGTTTGACGGCATGGCGGTTGAACGCCGGATCCTGAGGGAAAAAGGCATTCCAGAAGAAGTCATCCCTACTCTGGTCAAAGCCAGGAAGGACGTAACCGCAAAACATTATCACCGCATTTGGCGTAAATATGTTGCGTGGTGTGAGGCCAAGAAGGCCCCTACAGAGGAATTTCAACTGGGTCGTTTCCTTCATTTCCTGCAAACAGGACTGTCTATGGGCCTAAAATTAGGGTCCATTAAGGTTCAAATTTCGGCCCTGTCGATTTTCTTCCAGAAAGAACTAGCTTCAGTACCTGAAGTTCAGACATTTGTAAAAGGGGTCCTGCACATACAGCCTCCTTTTGTGCCTCCAGTGGCACCTTGGGATCTCAATGTGGTGTTGAGTTTTCTAAAGTCACATTGGTTTGAACCACTTTCCACTGTGGACTTAAAATATCTCACATGGAAGGTGTCGATGCTGTTAGCCTTGGCTTCAGCCAGGCGTGTGTCAGAATTGGCGGCTTTATCATATAAAAGCCCTTACTTAATTTTTCATTCTGACAGGGCGGAATTGAGGACTCGTCCTCAATTTCTACCTAAGGTGGTTTCTGCATTTCACATGAACCAACCTATTGTGGTACCTGCGGCTACCAGGGACTTAGAGGACTCTAAGTTGCTTGACGTTGTCAGGGCCTTGAAAATATATGTTTCCAGGACGGCTGGAGTCAGAAAATCTGACTCGCTGTTTATCCTGTATGCACCCAACAAGCTGGGTGCTCCTGCTTCTAAGCAGACGATTGCTCGTTGGATTTGTAGTACAATTCAGCTTGCACATTCTGTGGCAGGATTGCCACAGCCAAAATCAGTAAAAGCCCATTCCACAAGGAAAGTGGGCTCATCTTGGGCGGCTGCCCGAGGGGTCTCGGCTTTACAACTTTGCCGAGCAGCTACTTGGTCAGGGGCAAACACGTTTGCTAAATTCTACAAATTTGATACCCTGGCTGAGGAGGACCTGGAGTTCTCTCATTCGGTGCTGCAGAGTCATCCGCACTCTCCCGCCCGTTTGGGAGCTTTGGTATAATCCCCATGGTCCTTTCAGGAACCCCAGCATCCACTAGGACGATAGAGGAAATAAGAATTTACTTACCGATAATTCTATTTCTCGGAGTCCGTAGTGGATGCTGGGCGCCCATCCCAAGTGCGGATTATCTGCAATACTTGTACATAGTTACAAAAATCGGGTTATTATTGTTGTGAGCCATCTTTTCAGAGGCTCCGCTGTTATCATACTGTTAACTGGGTTCAGATCACAGGTTGTACAGTGTGATTGGTGTGGCTGGTATGAGTCTTACCCGGGATTCAAAATCCTTCCTTATTGTGTACGCTCGTCCGGGCACAGTATCCTAACTGAGGCTTGGAGGAGGGTCATAGGGGGAGGAGCCAGTGCACACCACCTGATCCTAAAGCTTTACTTTTTGTGCCCTGTCTCCTGCGGAGCCGCTATTCCCCATGGTCCTTTCAGGAACCCCAGCATCCACTACGGACTCCGAGAAATAGAATTATCGGTAAGTAAATTCTTATTTTTTTTTTTCTTATTTTTTTTCTTTAGTGCAGTCCATTTTTTTTTATTTATTGTTGTTTATTCTAGAGTGTAGGGGGGTTATTATCCTATATCACATTCTTGCTTCCTTATTGTCCACGGAAATACCAAGCTCATGTATCTATAACTGGGGGAGTCAGCTGGTGAGGAGGATCAGGAATGCATCCAGGAAAGGGAGTAAATAAACCGCTAGTCCCTAATAGTTTATGCGGAAATTGTGGGTGATCAGTGTTTTCCTAAGCATCATTTTTTTTCTTGAAATGTCTCCAATATTAATGTCTTTCAATAAATGTATGCGGAAATAAAAGAAAAGATCTGAGTGATTGCTTTTAAAGGATCTCTGGTATGTTAGTACAAATATTGAAGTCGCCTTATTTGGTAAAATCTCATTGGACAATATTACACCCTTGTCCATCATGTGAAGTTTTTTGGTGTCCTGGCTCCTGGTGTTCCCTCAGTGGTTCTCAAGAAAATGTATTCAGTAGTGTTTACTGGTGTGGATATGATATCGTTACTGTAGGTGATCAGGTATATTACTCACCTTATGATAGGTGCCAATGCACATTTATGTCTAGACAAATGCCTGAGTGGCTCTTTTGGTTAATTGTACGCTAACAAACTTATCAATGAAATAAGAACATGTTTATTAGTAATAAACAATAAAACCTGGAAATTACAATGAAAACAGTAAAATACTTCAGTTCCCAAATTATATATAAAGAGTCATGGGATTACGTAGCATAAAACATGATAGATAAAAGGAATTGTAATATGGCTAATAACATTCTTCCAGGAAAATACATTCACAAAGGTGTAATAAATATTTCTCTAACGTCCTAGAGGATGCTGGGGACTCCGTAAGGACCATGGGGAATAGACGGGCTCCGCAGGAGATAGGGCACTTTAAGAAAGCTTTGGATTCTGGGTGTGCACTGGCTCCTCCCTCTGTCCCTCCTCCAGACCTCAGTTTT